>NC_132869.1:30685000-31285000 GCF_048164855.1 Canis lupus baileyi | reverse complement strand
TTTCAAAATTCAGTTATACTGCCTATCCTGAAAAGGGGCCAAGATGACTAATTAAACACTAGGGCTCATACTGAAGATAAATACAAACCAATACAAATCAAAAAGCATACAGCCTATAAAAATTCACATATAACACAACTACACAACACTATTAATATAGTAAAATAAAAAAATTATATATGCTAAATTCCACCCTAAAATTATAAAATACTCTCACCAAAATTTTTATTTTCCTATGTCCTTTACTTCTGATGTCTAATAGTATTTTGCCTTTAGAAGGTATCATATAAATTTATATTCACTCAAATTCCTAAGCCAGAGACCTCCTATACAAATGATCATCGAGACCAGAAGACTGAACCTTCACAACTAGTAGGCACATACCTGAATTTAGGAAGAACTGGGGAGAGTCTCCATGAATGCCCACTGTGCCTGGTCCCAAGGAGTCGGAAAGGGTATTTACAAAAGCAAATACTCCACTCATGATTCCAAAGCCCAAGCCAGAAACTAAAAAGGAAGAAACACATTGTTAGACCCTTTTCATGCTATGATTTCTCTTCAAATCAAGTTTCCAAGGACTAGAGAATACTATTTTGAAGGGGAAAAGGCACAGAGACTGTTGGAGAAGTAGTGGAAGGCTGGCTCAGGGAAGTTAAGTGCTTGGCTAAATGATAAACAGGGGATAGTGCAAAAGTAAGGGAAATGAACAGTGGAATATAGCAAAGAAATGAAAAAAGAAAATTATTAGAAAGGCACAGAAACAATATGTGAGACCAAGGACACAGTGCTGAAGTTTTGGCTTTGGTTTATGATAACAGTCTGTAGAATTAAGTTTGAGGGCTTAAAAGTAGAACTGAAAGGGATGACTGTGTATCATAGAAAGTAATCCCTGGGTCAAACTAGGGTGATTCAATTTAGGGATCTAGATCTAATATTTAAAACATAATTTTGAAAGAAAAACCTGCAGAGGTATTAACTGCATTAATATGAAAAGTTGTCCTACTACAGCCAAAGTCATGGTAACCACCCAGAGAATATAACAGTAACATCACTCAAAAACTATTAACTAAAGTATATGCGTATTAAAAACTCAACTTTCAAACCTGGTTAATATTTAATGGACATACAGATCACCTATAATTACTTCCCTTTACATAATGGTCCTGGAAAGCTAGAAATAAACAACGCACACCAAAAGGCAAAGGCAAAAATAAAATACTATTTAAAATCTACAAAGATGAGGCACCTAGGTGCCTCAGTCTGTTTAGTCTCTAACTCTTGATTTCAGCTCAGGTCATAATCTCAGGGTCCATGGGATCAAGCCCCATGTTGAGCTCAGTGCTCTGCCAAGGAGTCTGCTGGAGCTTCTCTTTCTCTTCCTGTCCCTCTGCTCCTCCCCTCAACCTCCACTCCTGCCCACAGATGCATGTGTGCACCTGTACACTGTCTCTCTAATGGGTAAATTTATTTTTTAAAATAATCTACAAAGATATAAAAAATAAAAATGGTTTTTATGTCAAGTCTGGTTTTTTCACTTAATGACACCATGCAGTTCCAACTTACCATAGGCTAGCAACCGCATAGAAGGTGTTGTCTCATCTGGGTTTATACTCTTCAAACCCTCACTGGCTTTTCTAAAATAAAACCATAGAGTTTTTTTAGAGAGAAAGCAGTATATCAGGAAAATATGCAAGATATTTCAAAATCTAGACACTTACTAAGGCTCCTGATCAGGTTATACTTTACATCTAAAATATATTTAAATAACTTTAACTATAGAGAGTGGATGGTTACCCCAGGAGAGCTGGCTGGGGAGATGGGTTAAATAGGTGATGGGGTACACTTGTGATGAGAACTGGGTGATGTATGGAAGTGTTGAATCACTGTATTATAGAAATGAAACTAGTTACCCTATATGATAACTGGAATAAAAGTAAAACCTAAAAAAATAAATCAAATTGAATCCATTTAAACAAAACTCAGCAATTTTTCAATTAACTAAAATCAACTAAAATTTTCACACAACTCTTGCCTTTTATCTGACTTTTGACATAGAAGAGAAAAAATAAGAAAAACATAAGTAAACAAGCCACCAGGGATTGAATTAGTAAGAAAAAAAGCAATGGTTCTGACTACTTTCTGAGCTCGGTAAATATTTAATTCAATATCCTATGGCCTCTTATCACTTCACATTTTTCTCTCCAGAGTACTATATCTTCAATCCCAGTTTGTTGGTACTTTGTATTATCTTCCACATAGGCTATAGCTATTTTGCTACTCTCTCTTTTACCTTTCACTGCATAGAACTTAAGTTATACTCATTCTCCAAAGTCTCATTGAGTCAGCAGCTTCTCAAAGAATTCACCTCTACCAATGATTGGTAATCGCTAATCTCTCCTTACTCTTAAATCCTAGAATGCTCATCGTCTGAGCCCTCATATGGGTAATCATATGGTCTTCAGATGATAAAATATTCTACAGATTTGTTTCATATTCCAATCAGGCTTCAGGGGAGAATTAATCAGAGGAGAATAAAATGCTACCTTCAGAAAAGGAGATAAATGAGTATCTATATTAAACGTTAGAATACTGCTCAGTAAGAAATGATCTTCAGAGTGATCATATTTGTACTTCTGTTGTGAACAATTCATAAACTTGAGTCCATGCTCCCATGCAGATGTGTTAAGTAGGAATGCAAAGTGTGGCTGTCAGTTCTACTACTGTCACTATTTGTTGGCTAGAAACTCTGCAACAGTGATCCTGACTCAAAGGATATTTACATTATATTTACAAGAGGGTATATTTGTTAAAGCAATAAAGAAACCAAATACTTTAGATTGAGTTTTCACTAAGTGCTGAAACAAAATGAGCTAGGTTAACTCTAACAGTAGGAAATTAACCAGAACATATTTACATTCTGAGTATTGTGTTAATTTAAATTTCAAGGTATGAATATTCAATATAGTTGGTCTATTAATTACATAAATATATAAATATCATTGATTACTTTAAATTAAAGCAATGCAGAATTCAGTCAAAATAATAAATATAATGAAAAAGGCCTTTTGCTTTTCTAGACTTGAAAGAAACAATTTGCCACTTCAGAGCTCTCCATTTAGAAGTATTATTTGGTAGGAAGGACATTAATCAAAACTTAAGTGGCTATATCATCTTATATCATCTAGCAGTAACCAACTAAAATGTTTCATTTTCCTAAATAAAATAAAATAACCTGTCATAGGAATATTGTTAAAGACTAAAGCTTAGAGGCATATATGGCAGTAATAATCTCTATCAACAAATGGACATAATGGTACAACAAAATCAAATTGGGGGGATTTGTTTTATATAAGCTGCTCAATAATGATTAAAAGCAAAGTACTGCTATCACAAATGTATGAAATACATAAATTCAAAAGTTTAATAAACTTCTTCATTCTGTGTTGCAAGTTTGTGAGAGGGAAGGTCTACAACATTAACAGTTCTCAATGCTAACGTTAGGATGAAAAAGTAGAAAACACCATTAGTTTCCATGTTCCTGATGGATAGAACACATGATTGATGATGACAGTGCTTTTAATTTGACCATTTTACTGAAGTGGAAAATTCTCTGTTTGCATTTGTTCCTCTTTCCAAGAACAAAGAAGAAAAAGTCCAATTTTTAAAATATAAATTTTGTGGGGCACCTGGGTGACTTAGTAGGTTAAGCATCTGCCTTTGGCTCAGTTTGTGATCTCAGGGTCCTGGGATGGAGCCCTGTGTCAGGCTCCCTGCTCAGCAGGGAGTCTGCTTCTCCCACCACCTCTGCACCCCACCCTTGCTCATGCTCTCTAATAAATAAATAAAATCTAAAAAAAAAAAAAATTGTAGTAATGATTACCTTAACGTTTTTCTATAAATGGAAGATTTTCTAAAATAAGGAAACATGGTATCAGCATTTATAAGACAAAACTGGATTAAATTACAAAAGCTTCAATTCAAGCAAAAAAAAATTTTTTTTTAAGATTTTTTATGTATTTATTTATGAGAGACACAGAGAAAGAAAGGCAGAGACACAGGCAGAGGGAGAAGCAAGCTCCACGCAAGGAGCCTGATGTGGGACTGGATCTCAGGTCTCCGGAATCACGCCCTGGACTGAAGGCGGCGCTAAACCGTTGAGCCACCCAGGCTGCCCCAAAAAAGATTTTTTTAGAAGATTTTATTTATTTGAGACAGAGAGAGTGTAAGCACAAGCAGGGTGAGGGACAGAGAGAGAAGCAGACTCCCTGCTAAACAGGGAGCCTGATATGGGGCTTGATCTTAGGACTCTGGGATCATGACCTGAGCTGAAAGCAGATGCTTAACCAACTGAGCCACCCAAGTGCCCCAAGGCAAAAAATGTTTAATGTATGTTTTAGGCAATGTATGCAACCATAATTTGGATTTTTAAAGAAATTACTATAGGAACGTCTATCACTTATGGCTACACGCCAGTTTCTTACAGTACAACTCTTTGCTAGGCAGAAAGTTACAATTTGTTTATTCATTCTTCAAGATGAAGTACTGTTCCCAAGGCCTGACCCATGAAATAAATCTATATTAGACTGCAGTGATATTTTGATTAAATTCCATGTGTGTAAAAAAAGTGCTACAAATTGTCCACATTTAATCTTGGCACCAAATTCAGATAGCAAAAAATATGACTGCAGCAGTACTTTAAAGAAAACCTACTTTGGAAGTAGAGAGTTAAAATATTAATTAAACCAAAGTTTCTATATTTGAATGTAGTGCAGCATATGAGAGCAACTTAAACGTATTTATGTCATGAATAAGGTATCTTAATAATTCACAGACTTATTTTAACATACAACTACATGACAGCCAACATGTCTGAAATCTGCTAGAAAAATACTGTACAATAATCCAAAGGCCTGGTGAAGATACATTTTGCAATGGCAAGTAGACAGACACCTGTTAACAAAGGTTTGTCCTATTATCTGATTGCTAATTTCCAAAGGCCTGTTCAGAGGAATAAACATGGTTTCCCTAGAAGGCTAAAGAGGCTTCTTTGAACTTACTTTGAACTTACTGAACTTACTGGCTTCTTTGAACTTACTGGGCCTTGATTGACCTCCCCATATGTCCCCAATTCCCCACTACCTTCATTAAAAATGGCAACCTATGTTCAGCTTGTAGTCCTTTAGAACTGTAGGACAGTACCAATAAAAGGATCTATTCAAATTCTAGATAGAATACACACACAAAAAAAACAGATGGTAAACAGATGGTAAAGAACAGCAGATTTAGTCGTTCCACGTAAGTTGGATTTTAGAACCTAAAGTCCTAAGGGGTTATTTTTAAGATTTTATTTATTTGAGGGACAGAGATAGTGACAGAGAAGGCGAGAGAAAACATGAGCGGGGAGGAGGGGGAGAAGCAGACCCCCAGCTGAGCAAGGAGCCTGACACCGTGCTCAATCCCAGGACCCTGAAATCATGATCTGAGCAGAAGGCAGATGCTTAGCCGGCTGAGCCACCCAGGTGCCCCCTAAGGGGTTATTAAACCCATGTCCCTAAACTGTGAAAATCTATTCAAAATTGGGTCTCTCAAAATTAGAACCAACATATGTGAAAATGCAAAACCAACATGAGCCAGTGATATTGCTGACAGGAAAAAAAACCAGTGCAACCTGAGCCCAAATAAGTGTACAATGCCCAGGGGCACCTGAGTGGCTCAGTGGTTGAGCATCTGCCTTCAACTCAGGTAGTGATCCTGGGGTCCTGGGATCAGGTCCTGCATTGGGCTCCCCACAGGGAGCCTGCTTCTCCCTCCGCCTCTGTCTCTCATGAATAAATAAAATCTTTTTTTTTTAATAAATAAAATCTTAAAAAAAAAAAAAGTACAGTGCTCAAGCAAGGGTGGGAAAGGCGACTGCTCTCTGTACTGCTTCGACCACAGCAGGTTACTGTGGGGCATCCTAAGCCCAGGGAAACTCCAGTTAATAACAAAAAGTGGCACGTTGACTGACAAAAGAACAGAGAGGGAAAAAGTTTAGAAGCCTCATCTATGTCTTCTGAGGGCCAGGTGAAGAAATGAGGTATGTGTAACCTTGAAAGACACAAGATGACAACCACGTAAAAGATTTATTTTGGCTATGTGGAGCACAGGACAGAAAGGGGAAGATTTTGATTACCTTAATATCTTCTACAGTTAAAATTTTGGAATGAAAGTAACTGCTGCATACCAGAAACATTCAACCACAGCTGACTAGATGGTCCATCTGTTAAGGATTGTATTCCTGTGGAAACTTAAATTAACTGTTCATATTTGGTTGTTGCTCTTTAACGTTTCCAGAAATTGATGGGAATTTCATTTTTAAACCTTTCCTAAGACTTTTGCTTCTAAGCACTGGCTTCCTGATTTGCTATTTGTAATTAAAATTACTTCATTATTAAATTTCAATACCTGTTATTAAAAGCAACAAGTAAGGGGGTGCCTGGGTGGCTCAGTCAAACATCCAACTCTTGGTTTTGGCTCAGGTCATGATCTCAAGGTCAAGAGATCTACACTCAGCATGGAGTCTGCTTGTGATTCTCTCCCCCTCTGCCCCTTACCCCCTGTCTCTAAAACAAATCTTTTAAAAAAGAAAAAAGGGCTAAGTAGGGGCATCTGGGTGGCTCAGTCGATTAAGCCTGTGACTCTTGATTTTGGCTCAGGTCATGACCTCAGGGTCCTGAGACAGAGCCCTAAGGTGGGATCCGCTAACTGGGAGCCTGCTTAAGAATCCTGCTTTCTGCCCCTCCCCTCTTTGTGAAATAAGTAAATAAAATCTTTAAACACATCAAGTAAAAAATATAGAAGGCCCTGCATACTGGCAAGAACAAATTATCAGAAGCCTATTACAAGAGATGTTATTGAGGTTTTCTCTTGGCAAAATGTATGAAATTTGTGGTATGCCTTAATTATCTCATTTGCAGAATTACAAAAGGACACTTATCACTTTATTAAGCCTTACTACGTACTCAAAGCCAACCTCATGACTGCCTGAAAGAAAATAGTTCCAAGTTCAAACTGTGTTTCAAATCTGTGGTTTCATATGAGATCCTCATGGATCCTACAGGTGACCTACTTCCTGGCCTGAAAAGGGAACCATGGTTTCTTTTTAAATATATTTTTCTATTGTAGATATGAAATATCACAAAATAAACTCCTGCTTTTCCCTAATGCAGTCAAAATAATGGCAGGCATAATCTCCATAAGATTTATTTATTTAGAGTGATGGCAAAGAGAAGCAAATATAAATTCTAAGCTAGAATCGTTTTTCTTGTTTCAGTGACTATTTCTCTAGCTTACTTTTCCACAGGGCACATATTATCTTCTAGCATATAATGTATTTTCTTATTCATCCAGTGTTGTCTCTTTCCACTCTAATATAATCTCCATGAAGACAGATTATCTTTTAATCATCATGTATCCCCAGTGCCTAGGATAGTGCCTGGCACTGAGTAAATTTTCAAGAATATTTTTTGAATGAGTGAAGAAATGTCCATAAGCTAAAATACTCGATATCTGCAAGCCACCTGGGTGGTTCAGTTGGTTGAGCCTCCAAGTCTTGATTTCAGCTCAGGTTATGATCTCAGCATTGTGGGATCAAGTTCCCAAAGTTTAATAAACTTGGCAGGGAATCTGGTTCAGGTTCTCTCTCTCTCTCTCCCCCTGACCACCCTCCCCCATCACGCACACAGTCTAAAATAAATAAACTTAAGAAAAATACTTGTATTTTCAGGCTGGAAATACACAATCCCTTGACTTTCAACTCTGTATGAAGGCACAGACTCTCAAATGCCACACTATATTAATGTTTCAAACTACTAAATCTAATTCAAGTATAAATGGAAAAAAGGTAAAGCAAACATTTTACTTACTTTAAAAGTTTATAATACACAAACCGAAACAGTTCTTGGATAAGGACTGAGACTAACACTCCCAAGATCAGCAGATATTTCTGTATTGGTCCATCTTTGTTGGCAGTAATGGTTCTTGCCACGAACCAAAAAAGGGAGGAAAACAGCAGAGACACCAACCAGAAAAAAGCTCTGAAAATTAGAGGGGGGTAAAAAGCATAATGAATAGGATTAATAATGATTTAAAAGTGAAAAAAACAAAACAAAACAAACAAACCTTACTTGAGAAGGAAGAGATTTCCTGACTCTTTAATAAAGCGGAGGGGGGAGTCCTCATAAGTGATCCCTTGGATTAATTGTTCTTAATGGTTCATTTTCCCTGGTGAGATGAACATGCAGTCCAAAAGCAATGTGAGGTTTTTCCTAACAATCATTTTTTTTTTTTTTTTCCAGCGGCCCTGCTGCTTCTAAGTACACCTGCAGACTATCTGCCAAGGACTGTCTGGCTGGAAACTTGGTTATTTGCTGCTACTCTCCCTATTTAATGCTTTAATCCATATATAAATATCTCTTCCCCCCAAAAAACATCCACATCTCTATGAACACAGTGATTAGCATAAAATTCAGAGGTTGAAAACCTGTTGAAATCTAAGCGAGCTTTCCAGGCCTGGCTTGTACAACATACCTGTGGATTTTAATGATTGTAACGACACGCTTTGCAAACCTTTTGCCCAAATCTCCATTTGTTTTCAAATGACACCTGTGATGCAGCACTTTCAGTACTGAAGCAGCTCAGAAAAGGTGGTTATCACCGGCCTACCACGGCTGTTCCTCCTCGTACTAAGCCTCAAGGGTGGATGGAGGGGGCCGTGGGAAGCCCCGGAAACGCTGCCAGACGCGTGAAAACCGGGATTATGACCACAGTCGCCGCCAGAGTTCACTATTTACCAAGCTCCTGCAGAGATGCACTGACAGGTGCTTCCGTTTTCACGGGTTTCCACCCTCTGGGTGTACACCTGGATCACCTGGGGAGCTTTAAAAGAAAAAAATCCGTAGCCCGAAGCCCGCGCCCTGGCCGTGGCGAGGCGGCTGATCTCGGCAGGGCTGGGCCGGGGCGTCGTTACGGCCCCGAGGCCCCGGTGCTAAGGTGCTCGCAACCCCTTCGGGGTCGATTACAGACGCCCGTGACAGTCCGACGGAAGCTAGGGACCCCCTCCGTAAAATAAAACACGAATATTTAAGTTCACCCACAATTTTTGATACGATTTTAATGGCTTCGGCGCAGTCAGGCGCCCCGCAGCCCGCCCCGTGGGGTCCCGCCGACCTCGGAGGACCCGGGGCGCCGGGGCGGGCTCGCGGCTCTCCCCGCCGACCCTCCTCCCGGCCACAGCCGACAGGGTCGAGCCGCTGGGGGGGGGGGGGGGGGGCCCGGGTCCGGGGTGTCCCGGAGCAACCGCCTCACCCGATGATGAGGAAGATGACGCGCAACGGCTCGGTGGCGATGGTGAAGATGTAAAGCGCCAGCGCGGGCCCGAAGGCAATGAAGGCGCAGCCGAAGAACACAGCCGCCGTCATGGCGACCGCGGGAGCCGGCCCGGAGGCCTGGCCAGGACGCGAGCTGCGTCGAGCGCCCACGGAGCCGAGCGGGGCGCGGGGCCGCCGGCGGGGAGCGGCGGAGGGGCGGGAGCAGGGGGCTGGGGAGGGCTGGGGGGGCGAGGCGGGGCGCCGCGGAGACTGGGGGGACCGGGCGGAGCGCGGCGGACGGAGCGGGAGGCGGTGGGGGCCCTGCGGGGCGGGGCGGGGCGGGGCGCGGCGGAGAGGGCGGGAGGGGGAGGAGGGGCGGAGGGAGGAGGAGGGGCTGGAGGAGGGGAGGGGCGGGGCGGAGCGCAGCGGGGAAGGCGGGGCTTTGAAGCGGGACGGGCCGCGGGGAGGGGGCTGGAGCGGAAGGGGCGGAGCCTGCGGGGTGTGGAAGAGGAGTGGAGGGGCGCGGCGGAGGGGGCTGGGGGCGGGGCGGGGCGGGGCGAGGCACGGCCGGGGGGACTGGAGGGGCCAGAGGGAGGCTGGATGCTGGAGGCGGGGCTGAGCGGGCTGGGCGGGGCGGCGGAGGCTGGAGGCAGGAGGCAGGGGCGGGGGCGGGCGCCGCGGGGCCGAGGATGCTGGAGGCTGGAGGCGGGGCGGAGACGGGGCGCGGCGGAGGGCGGGAGGCGGGAGGCGGGGCGGGGCCTCATCGCCAGGCTCTGCGCCCCACTTGGCGCGTGGGGCCGCCCAGAGGCCGAGGCCGCGTTGGGTGGCGGCTCTGCGGGAGCCCGGACCCTCTGCAACTAGCATCACCCCTCGCTGGTGCGCTTTGGTCAGGCCGTCGGTGCCTGCAGGGAGAGGACCTGGGAGAGGCGAGGTTCCTCAGCCCTCTTTGGAATCAGAACAGGTAAAAGAGTCCAGATCAACTAAAGAAAAACAGCTCTGGACAGAAGGATTACACATCTAAATTTTGTATTTTTTTTTCTTCTGAATAAACTTGTCTTTTTTTAGAGCACATTTTGCCATTTGCACAGTTGCAGGAACTTCGTGCTTTGTCATATACAGCACCCATATAGCGGTAACCCAGGCGACAACTCACAATAGTGCAAGTATGAAAGAGTAAAGGAGGAGGTTGTCCTTCTCTGGGTTGTTTTGTGTGTCCTCCCCACATCCCCAAGTCTTCAGAAAAGGGGTTTTGTTTTGTTTTGTTTTGTTTTGTTTAGGGAGGGGTAGAGGAAGAGAGTGAATCTTAAGCAGGCTCCTGGGCCTGGTGTGAACCCCACAACTCAGATCCTGAGCTGAAATCAAGAGTCAAACCCCCTTAACTGAACCACCCAGGCGCCTCCCGAAAAGTTAGTTTTGGAGGCATTCTCTGATCACCCATCCTATAGTAACGATAAAATCTCCCTTTTGTTTTCACTTGTTCATCTATGTCGCCAGTTAAAATCTAAGCTTTTGGAAGGCAGGACTTTTTGTTTTGTTTCTCTGTTTCCACAGCACCTGAAAGCTGCTCACTAAATATCTGTTCAGCTAAAAAAATTAATTAACAAAATGGAACTTACAAATATTTGCTATTCTATATTAATTTAACAATCTCTGAGAGGTTTAAAAATTAAAATCAAGAGATCCCTGGGTGGCTCAGCGGTTTAGCGCCTGCCTTTGGCCCAGGGCGTGATCCTGGGGTCCCTGGGATCGAGTCCCGCATCGGGCTCCCTGCATGGAGCCTGCTTCTCCCTCTGCCTGTGTCTCTGCCTCTCTGTCACTCTCTGTGTCTCATGAATAAACAAATAAATTTAAAAAAAAATAAATTAAATTAAAATTAAAATCAGAAGGTTACCCTGATCATTCACATCTAAGACTTTTCTCCACCTGTAGCAGGAATGATGATAGTATCTCATGGGTTATTTTGAAGATTGTGCCTGCACAGTAAGTACTATTTAAGTGTTAGCCATTCCTATTCATTATTTAATGTCTATCATGAGTGAAACTGTTGGAAGTCAACACTGAAAAGACAAACACCAGGAGACAAAAGTTGGGACCTGACTGAAGAGGTTTTTCATCTCATCTCTGAAAATGGGTCTTCAAATAAAAGCATTTAATTCTTATGGTAAAATGTCATCTTCACCCATTGAAAACAGACATATATATTTTCTATTTACTTCACAAAATACTTCATTTTGAAACGTCTTATATAAGCATCTATTGAAACTTAGGTTGAGACAACAGTTCAAAATGATAGAGTGACTCACCCCTGCATAGATTCTTTTGGTTCTGTCCTGAATCAAAGTTATCAAATGCAATTCCATTGCTTCAGCTCCAAGCAGAAATGCCTTCACAGAAGCATAATGTACTCAGGTCCTTAGCATAAACTAAGATTTTATACAACAATGGCCATCTACATTTCTTCCTCCATATTTTATAAAACTTTAATTACCACTGTTCAATATCTTTCACAGATCCATGCTTTACTATTTGAGTTCAGGGCTAGAAAACATTTTTGTTTCTCCTGACAAATGCATATATTTAGCTCTGAGTGCCAAATCATCGTATTCAGGCTTTATCTTGACTCCCAAGAAGCTCAGGGATAAATTTAATAGTCAATTGTAGCAACTATTCTTCTAGGTTTTTGTTATTATAATTACTGCCATGACTTCAGAAAATGACTTATTCTTTGATCCCTATTTATTTAAGTTTTTTTTTTTTAAATTTATTCATGAGAGAGGCAGAGACACAGGCAGAGGGAGAAGCAGGCTCCATGCAGGGAGCCCGATGTGGGACTCAATCCCGGGTCTCCAGGATCACGCCCTGAGCCAAAGGCCGATGCTTAACTGTTGAGCCACGCAGGTGTCCCTTTGATCCCTATTTTAATGATTTGATTACCCTAATTGTAACTAGATCTATCTGTCTTGGTTAAAGTTGCCTCAAATATTTTGGAAGTAGGCAACTCAACATGCAAAACTAGAAGTTGGGAGAATTTGTATTCATAGTATCTTGACCATGTTTCAGTTCACTCTTAGTCCTCAAATCTAGTTAAAAAATGGAAAGGTACTATAAAATGTAATGAGTTTGTCTCCCATGTCAGTAAAGACATCTTTAACCGATATCTTTTGGAATAGAAAAGAAGAAAGCAGCTAGATCAAATGGACAAATTCACCAATAAAATAATCATCAACATTCATGGTTATTTACCAAAAAACTAATTTCAAATTGCCTTACATTTATGCAATGCATTGCATACAATGCATTTCCTTACATTTATACAATGCAGTGTTTAAAAAGCACTTTTAGGGCAGCCCTGGTGGCGCAGTGGTTTAGCGCCACCTGCAGCCAAGGGCGTGATCCTGGAGACCCTGGATCGAGTCCCACGTCTGGCTCTCTGCGTGGAGACTGCTTCTCCCTCTGCCTGTGTCTCTGCCTCTCTCTCTGCATCTCTATGAATAAATAAATAAAATCTTTAAAATAATATAAAAAGCACTTTTACACGGACTTCAACAATTCTGTTTACAAGAGAGGGGTTTGAAGCTAAGTAGCAGTGCTGTTGACTCCAAGTTTTTATGTACTTACTATTAGCTTCTCTCCAAGACTTGAAAACATAAGGTACTAAGTGATGAAGTTAAATCCCTAAGAGGTAGGGCACTTGGGTGGCTCAGTCGGTTAAGCATTGACTCGATTTTGGCTCAGGTCATGATCTCAAGGTCTTGAGATCAAGCCCCACATCGGGCTCCATGCTAAGCTTAAGATTCTCCCTCTCCCTCTGTCCCTCCCCCTGCTCATGTGTGCACGCTCTCTCTCTCTCTCTCTCTCTCAAATAAATAAATAAATAATCCCCAAGAGGTGAGGGGCAGAGGAGGCTGGCATATACAATAGATCTGGATATAGACCTCTGAGAATTCCTCAGAATTGGGTGCATGTGGGGAGCTGGGAGGAGGGGGGTCAGGAGGCGGGGTGAGTAGACAAAAGCAATATCATATTTTAGCAATTGATCAAATAAGGCTTTGACAGACCCACAAGTAATTCACAAGACACTAATGAATTCACTTGAGCTTTGTTTTCTGGTAGTGCTGATAGGTTTTTTTTTATTTTTTATTTTTTTAAAGATTTTATTTATTTATTCATGAGAGACACAGAGAGCGAGAGTGAGAGAGGCAGAGACACAGGCAGAGGGAGAAGCAGGCTCCAAGCAGGGAGCCTGATGTGGGACTCAATCCCGGGTCTCCAGGATCACATCCTGGGCTGAAGGTGGCGCTAAACCACTGAGCCACCCAGGGATCCCCCTAGGTTTATATTTACTCAACCATTTATTCACTCATTCAAAATGCATACTGAATGCTTACAAAATATCAGGCACAGTGCTAGGCACTGGGAATACACAAGAAACAGATGTGCTCCTGTCTCCGTGGAGCTTATGGTCTAGCGGGAAGCCAGACAGGCGGATACAGGATGCCATGAGAATATACAGCAAGGGCGAAGGGCATCCAGTCCAGATATGTGAGATTTTGTTAAGGAGAATACTCATTCATTCAGGTCTCTGCTTAGGAGTTGGCAAAAATGGGACTCCTGGGTGGTTCAGCGGTTGAGCATCTGGGCCTGATCCCAGGGTCCAGGATTGAATCCCACATCGAATCCTACATCGAGTCCCACATCGGGCTCCCTGCGAGGACCCTGCTTCTCCCTTTGCCTCGGTCTCTGCCTTCTCTCTTGTCTCTCATAAATAAATAAAATCTTAAAAAAAAAAATAAAGGAGTTGGCAAAAATAAAATAGGGAAGAAATGGAGGAACAGTGGAAAGGCCTCAAAGTGAAAGCAAAGGATTTCTAAGGGACAGAAATTAACTTTATTTGCTATGGGGGCATCCTCATATATTCCTGCAACTAATATGGGAAAACCTAAATTTTGAGGGTAGGATGCATGAAGAAAAGGGAAAAAAAGGTTAACCATTTATCAATACGTAAGTAGCATTCTGGGTGATTTATCTTATTAAAAGGAAATCCTTCTGTATTTAATAAAGTTTAAAATAATGTAAGGTAAGGGCCAGAATAAAAAACAGATAATGGGGGCACCTGGGTGGCTCAGTGTGTTGAGCATCTGCCTTCCACTCAGGTCGTGATCCCAGGGTCCTGGTCCTGGGATCGTCCTCAACATGGGTATCCCCAGCATCAGGAGCCTGCTTCTCCCTCTCCCTCTGCCTGCTTCCATACCTCGCCACCCCCCTACCCGGGTCCGTCCTCTTTCTCAAATAAATAAAAAAATCTTAACAAAAACAAACAGATAATGAAGCTCCTCTTTTTACTGCTGTACTTACTGAGGCATGGATGAATTTAAAATTTTATTTAAATTAAGAAGTAAATGGAAAACAGCTCCGAAGTTATCTTTCTTCAACATGTTCTCTTTGATGATTCCTGAAGCTCACTGATTTTCTTCTGACCCTTAATAAACACCTACTATGTTCCAGGCTCCTTATTGGAGACCATGGATACAAAAGCTGAAGACCCGGTCCCCACACTTACAGGAGCTTAGAGTCTGGTGGGAAGCGAATAAGGAGACAGTTCAAATCTGGTGCAGTGACACTGTGGGCATACACAAGAGGGGACTCCTAACCTGGATGGGTTATGCCCTAAGTCTTCCCAGAGAAACCTTTCCTGAGTCTTGAAAGACAAGAAAGAGCCAGAAAGAGGTAGGATGTCAGTAAAAGGAGCAGCATAAGCAAAGGAATGACAAAGCATGGTGTGTTCGGGAAAACTGCAATTACTGGTGATTTCAAAATAGGTATGAATTAAGGTATGACAAGATCCAAGGCTGGAGAGAAAGATGTGGAGCTGGCAAAGCTCTTTGTTTGCCAGGCTAAAGAGGTTAGTTTCTACCCCAAGGTTATGAGGTACCACTGAAGGATTAAATTTGGCAGTGATAGATTCCTGTTGGCACTGTGAAAACTGGCTTGGCGGAAAATAAGATTAGAGACTGGGCAGCTGGTTAGGAAAGGCAATAGAGATCTAGGCAAAAGATGAGGCCGGAACACAGGGGCAGAAATAATGGACAAGTGGGTGGATTTGAAAGAGGTTAAGAGAAAAGAAAAAAGAAAAAAGAAAAGAAAGAGGTTTAGGTGGTTTGATCTTTAAGACTTGGAGGCTGGTAAACTGTGTGTGGATCTAGGCAGATGATCATGCTATCATGAGGGAGAAAAGAGGAGAGAGAACAACTTTCTCCTCCGGGTTTAAGGGTTGTTGGTGGGAAGTGCTGGGGAGGGGAAGGATGGAGAGTGGAGTTTGAGTTTAGACATGTTTGATGTACCTGTAGCAGATCCCAGGGGAGATGTCTAATAGGTAGATCAACTTGGAAGTCTGCCTGTCTGCAGAGGCTGGGGCTAGAGATACAAACTTGAAAGCCCTATTAGTTTCC
Source organism: Canis lupus baileyi (assembly GCF_048164855.1). Classification (NCBI taxonomy): domain Eukaryota; kingdom Metazoa; phylum Chordata; class Mammalia; order Carnivora; family Canidae; genus Canis; species Canis lupus. The sequence goes on along the minus strand of NC_132869.1, from coordinate 31,269,204 downwards.
TATTGTTGCTGTAACAAATAATCACAAATTTGGTGGCCTAAAGCAACACAAATTTAAGTTCTTAGAGTTCTGGAGGGCAGAATTATGAAATGAGTTTTACAGTCTAAAGCGAAGGTGTCAAAGTCAGGCTGGTTCCTTCTGGAGACTTTAGGAAAGAATTTCTTACCTTCCTTTCTCCAGATCCCAGAGGCTATCCACATTCCTTGGCTCACCCGCCTACATGATCACACCTTTTCTCCCTCTTTGTCACCACATAGTTTCCTTCTGATTCCAATATGTCCTGTTTCTCTCCCATAAACCCTTGGGATTACATGTCCTCTGCTGGGATAATCCAGGACAATCCCCCATTTCAAGGGCCTTTAGACCAAATCTGTAAAGTCCCTTTTGCTATGCAGAGTAATATTCATGGCTTCCAGGGATTAGGGCCTGGAACATCCTTGGGGCCACTATTCAGCTGATCACAGAAGTTAAGAGCATTTCAGAGCCATTAAAAAGGATGAAATTATTTTTGGAAAAGTGGAGAATCAGGAGAATACTGTCACAGAAGCTAAGAGAACATTTCTGGGAGGAAGAGATACCTGGTCAAATGCCGCCAAGAGGTTAACCAAGAGATAAGAACTGAAAATTGCCACTTTAGCCACTAGGCCACGGTAAGGCCAATGTCAGTGAAGTGGCCCAGGTGGAAATTAAACTGGAATAGGCTGAAGAATAAATGAAAAATGAAAAAGTGAAGATGGTAACTGTAGGCAACTGTTTGTGGAGAAGCTTAGCTACAACAACAACAATAGGAAAAAGGGCAATGGGTGAGAGAAACACAAGGCCAACAGCTGGAGGGTTACTGCTCCTTAGATGCTGAGGGAACAGGAGTAACACATAACACATGGTAAGAGTGTGAAGGTGGAAGAGAAAACTGCGAGTCCTCTGACGGGCAGAGGTGGGAGGATGAGTCCAGAGAAGAGGGAGTGGTGAGAAAGGCACAGAAGAGAAGGGATGCTTCTGCTCCAAAAGGAAGGAGTGAGGATGAATGAGGCATTGGGCGCCAACCCATGGTAGGCAGTAGGTGAGGGAGGAAGAGGTGGCTAAGGACCTTTGTTTTGACTGATGCTTTTCTCTGAGAGGCAGGAGGTGAAAGACCTGTCTACCAAGAGTAAAGGGAGAGAAGTGGGAAGCTTAAGAACAGTGAAGGTTCAAAATGGCAGTGGGGATGAATGCTGAAGGCTAGGATTGGGAACGTGCATAGTATTAGATCAGTGACAGGGCTGGGACCTCAGTCTGTGGCATTTGAAAGTCAAAACCAAGCAACAGAAACTAAACTTGCAAGGACTAAGAAGGGAAGGATGATCACTTTAAGGATGCAGCTCTGTAACAGAATCACCTCTGTATATTTGCAGATCTGGCCATTTTTCTGAGTCTTCACACAACTCAGGTAAGTTTGCTAAAATATCTCAAGCCTACCAGGGTTTGAATCACACACTTAGAGCAAATTTGAAGAAACATTTTTAAAATGTGTAATCCATTTCAGAGTCATGAGTATTTTCATTACGTAGTTTTTATTTTAGACGAACATTATTGTAAAAAAAAGTTCACCTGGAATAAAATCCATTAAAAAAAAACAAAACAAAACCACAGCATCAGTATCAGTATACAGTTAATGAATTGGCTTAAACAAGATTAACCACATGACAGGTTCACTTTATCTGCAGGAGCTTTTCACATTAAGCTGTTGAAGCAAAAATAAAATATGCTGAAACGTACACAGAAGGATAATTCTATGGAAAAACTAGGTATTTCCCATTAGGGGCATGATTTTAGTCAAATAGTTTATGGCATGTTGCACTAAAGAAACTGCAGTGTCAGCTGCAAACAAACAAAATAAAACCCATCTGTAAGGCCATAGGAATGAATTATAATAAATTCACATTTTTAAAAAGGTAAGAAAATGAAACAAGAAGTTCTATTAGTTCTTGGCAATAATAAATGTAACTGCATATGGCACAAGCATTTCAAAAAATGAAGTAAAATTTGAAAACACCCCTAAACTAATGGGGATGTTTAAACTAGTTTAAACTAATTTGCTAATTTTCACTTCTGTAAAGTTCAGTCATTTAGAATTTTTTCATCCTAAACAGGACTCCCATTAATTTTATTAATCTAAAAAAAAGACTGATTTTCTGTAAAATTGTGCCGGGATTTAAAATTTTATTAGCATATCCTATCCCTCTAGGTCCCTCTAGGACAAGGAACTTCATTTTTAGACATTCCATTTCCCTCCCTTCTTTGGATATAACAAGAAGGGAAAAAGGAATGTCCTTTCTGTTAAAAGAAAAATTCTAAAAACCCTGACAGCAAAAATGAGTGCTTAAAATCTGAGATAAGTAAACCAACATAATGAAATGCTGTTTTAAAATTTGAAGCTTAGAAGCTCATCTTTAAAGATTAAGTACTAAATTTATAAAGAAATCTAAGTCATGAATTAGAAAAAAAAAAAAAAGGTCTGCTTAAATGCATCACTTACTGTTCACAGGAAAAAGTTTATAAGTCTTAATACAGATTCTCAGCATTCAGAATCTGTAAAATGGAGTTATAATCTCTTACTTAGAAATTTCTGCAAATGTTCATCTATATTGCACAACTAAATTTCTTAATGGAGACAGGGAGATCATACCTTTTTTTGCACTAGTGGATATGACATGTATGTTCTATTCTAGAGTAAACTATCTCCTACCTTTTCCAATGATGTCTTTAGTCCAAAACAAAACATGTAATCTAAACGGTGTTGGATGCTTAAAGGCTGGCTCACCGGTTTTCTACCAGGTATTAGAATACTAGTTAGCTAAATGAGGTATAATTAAAAAATAGTCCTTCAAAGTAAAGAGTATAGTCTTCTGAACATTTATAACAAAGACTGCACAAAATGTTCATGTAAATAGTAAGAAACCCTGTGGCATCTCCTAACCAATGCACAGGTGGATTATTTTCTCTTAATCTGTATGAAATAAAACATAGCTAAAATAAATTCCCAGTGAAACGTTTTACAGTCAACTGGTTTACATGCTACTGAGTTACAGCACATTTTCAGTGTCTGATATCCTCAGACTCTATTTGAAAAGGTCTAGTCCAATCATTGTCAAAAATTAGCACACTGATAATAAAGTGCAGCCACCGAACCACTAATACTGCTGCAAAAGTCTTCATGTACCTTATCCATTAGACCACAAACATGTTCACACAAAACTAGATTTCTTCAGTTTCAGCAGGGAACAGACAGTTATCTGTCACTAAATTCATCTACCAATAGAAAAAATAATGCACTCTATGTACATTATTAAGCAAAGTGGAATATTTATTGGGTCATTTTACCATGCAGAAAGTGAATTTCCTATGGTCTTAGCTCAAATTATATACAATTTAGCAAAGCTAAATGTAAGAAAATAGCAAGGACGATTTATTTCTATATAACAGAGCGTATCCCCCCAAGTTGCTGCTACTTCAAAGAGCACTTTTAGACTCTTCTAACTTTTACAGGCTCTTTCAAAGGGAATTTCATGGAGACTAATTATTAACCCACGTAAGACAAAAGAAGAGAGAAGGAATGAAACAAAAGCAAAGCACTGTGTTTAACAAAAAAGAAAGAAAGAAAGAAAAAAAGCTAACCACAGAATATGTCAGTTTTGGTTTGCAGACAACCCCTGAGATATAAACCAAAGTGTTAAGACACCAAATAGTCAGAGGTAAATTACTAGGAGGATTACATTCATTCATGGTGTCCTAGCACTTGCCTTTTACAAAGTACTTCGTTACCGTTCAGAAAGCTCAACTGCTTGGATCTTTTTCAGAAAATTAGTAAATACAAGATGTTTCTAAGATTACTTTTCCTTTCCAAAAATGCATCTAATTTTAAAATGGTAGATGTACAATCAACTTCCAACCAAGCAACTACTGATTATACTGGGATACCAACAGGTGCCTTTAAGCCTATAGGTAAATACAAAAAACAAAACAAAAGAATCAAGAAGGCTGAAATTTGTCAACATTAAGTTTAGTGTATCCATCAAAACTAGCTCTGGTCTATCTGCCGCCGCTAAGCTGTACAGAAGTTTTCAAACAAGTAGTAAAGGTTTGACTGGTCCAAGCATTCTAACACTACGTCTTAATCTGAAGCACGATGCTCTGTGGTAACAAACAATCCATTTCCATTTTCATCTCCCCTCTAAACTATCAAGCATGATGGTATGATGGTAACCTTCATGAAACACAAAAGGCCTAAGAGGAAGAGTAATTATTGACAGGATTCATTTCCCTAATTACCTATTCATCACTCCCTTCTGTATTATGACGCTGAAAGGCTAGAATAACAGCAACGACAAGATGATCTGAATTTGGCACATAAGTTAATGCTAAATACCATTTTTTTCCTTATGTGAAGGTTTCATCTACAAAAGGTATACCAGTACCAGTGTCTGGCGAGAAAGGCAGCTAAGCTTTTGGTTGGCTTTGGCCCAAATGACTGGACCGAGTTCTATAACAATGAACCTGAACAGATGGAACTGGGTTCTACGCATTCAAAAACAGCTGTTTTAAAATGGAAACCTTGCTCATATTTTCTCTAACGAAAAGGCAAGACTTTTCCTAGAGGCTGCACTAGGTCTAATTACCTTTGTTTAAAAAAAAAAAAAAGCCCAAATAAAAACAATAAAAAATAATTCTGTTCACCATTACTAAGAGTTATCTCTATTAAATTTATATCAACAAGTTAGTCTCTCTCTCCCTATAGGTTAAATTTTCTACAAAAAAAGTCTAAATCTAATACTTAACTTTTGCAGACAGGGATCACAGTAGGAACTGGGTATTACAAATGAAACCGGCAAGCTAAAGAGTGAACTTAAGAAAAAATATATTGCATATATTACGATGCCCATATAACAGAACCACAATAAGATGCTAAAATAAAACCTAAATAGTACATCTCTCTGCCTATGTAAAATATCAGCTCAAGAAGTTCACAATTAGAAATGGACAACAATGTTCAAATACATTGTTTTTGATAACTGAGTGGTTACAATTGGTCAAACAGGAAAAAATAGTAAATACCCCAGGAAAAGTGAGATTAAGGTAATTTCCAAATGTAGCTTCTATTGATTAGACAGAGGTAGCCAATGAAAAAGTGACTTAGTCAGCTACCCAAACTCTCTGGCAAAAAGGTCAGGAATGAAGCAAAACTCTAAACTACCTGAAGAAATAAAGGAATTGTGGCCTCTGATGAATAGATGGACATTTTTAAGATCAATTTGATCAGAATTCAATGATTCTTATTTAAGGAAATCACAAATTAGAGCCCTTAAAAAAATTCTGTCAATGCAATAACATTTGGCCACATGAACCACACCAAACATCTTTTAATTTTAGTAAATTAACCTCTGCTTTAAATGTTTTGCTTTTTTCAAACATCCCCAAGTGCACAAATTTGTCTGGAACTTCAGGAGGCAAAAGTGTGCAAATCCGAGTCTGAGACTGTGCTGTAGCAGGGACAGACTAACACTGATGTGCAAAGTGAAAAAGAAAAGATAGCAGCTTTCTGGGACAAACCAAAGAAGAAACAAGTTAAGTCCTGCGCATGTCTCCACTTCATTGCTTCCATGTTTGAAAAAAGGAGCCTGTTATCTTGATAGACCTTCTAGAAGGCTGGAAACCATGTGGCATTCTGTGTCGGGAAGTCTAGGTTCAGTGGTGCTCTCAGCAGCAGCCGGGTGGTGTGATTCTGAGGCTGGCTGACCTGTGCTTTCAGAGAAGCAGGAAAGGGTCCTTTAGGTGTGCTGCAGTCTCTCAGAAAGAGTTCATCAAAGTAGTGAACAACGGAAGAAACTGGTCTTCTTTGATCGGTTCTCTGTTATTTTCACTGGTCCACCTGAACCTGATGAATTGCTGTCATTCTAAAAAAGGGAACATAAAATTACCAAGGAAATAAAAGTTTCGTGGTTTGATCTCAATTATTTAAAACATACAAGCATCAAACCACACCACAAATGTGTATTCCATAGAGTATTTTATTAGAAAGGGAACTCATCAGGCTTTGATGTTGTCAGTATCTTTGGAAGTGGATTAAGATGAGAAAAATATTTTTAGGATAGCATCTTTTATATTAATAATATATTAGATGCGAAGCTCCTATTTCCAGTTCAGAGAAATTACAGCCAATGGAGTGTTAAGTTTCAAGGCTAATGTTAAGATACAGGTATAGGCAAAACTCTTGCCAGAGGTAAAAAGAGTTGCTAATGTAAGGTATACAATTATATTCAGGATTCTGATGAAAACAAACTTTCAAGGTGGTCCTAATGATTTGTCACTGACATCATTTCTAATTTAAGTGAACTTTAGCAACTTTAAGATCATATTCATATGTAGATACAAATATCTGTCACATGAAAACCAAGCTAGATCATTTCATGTCATTATTAATCTAATTATTCTGCTCAAAATTCTATTAAAGACCACCTAAAGAGTCAGATGAAAAAACAGAAGCAGCTGCAGTTTAAAAGAAACTTGAAGAAATAGAAATAAGAATCAAGCTTCAACCAGGTGAATATGGGTCAGGAAAGAAATGAGTCAGTGTGAATATATTATCATCAGGCCTATCCTATTGATCAAATAAATAAACAGCAAAAATAAGAGAACAAATTTAACAAATAGCATAATGCAAATAAAAATTATAAGTGATACAAACCATTTTTCTGTTGAGTTTTGTCATTATATCTCGTGCAAGTGTAAAAAATGCCTAAAGGTAAACCAAAAATTGTATTAATAAATATTTATAATATAGTCTTAAGTAGAAATGTAGAACTTTTTCATTATTTCATTATAAGACATCTGATACTTTTTTTTTTAATTTTATTTATTTATTCATGAGAGACCCAGAGAGAGAGAGAGAGAGAGAGAGGCAGAGACACAGGCAGAGGGAGAAGCAGGCTCCATGAAGGAGCCCGATGCGGGACTCAATCCAGGGTCTCTAGGATCACCCCCTACGCCAAAGGCAGTGCAAAACCACTGAGCCACCTGGGCTGCCCACATTTGATACTTAATTAAGAAAGAACAGAACCTTAATCACAGTCCACATGTGAATACTGTATCTTATTTTTCAATGATATCACAAAACTGTCAGTCATGGGGCGCCTGGGTGGCTCAGTCAGTTGAGCATCTGATTCTTGGTTTCAGATCAGGCCTTGATCTTGGGATTGTGGGACTGAGCCCAGAGTCAGGCTCTGGAGTCTGCTGGAGATTATCTCCCTCTCCCTCTCTTCCCTCTGCTCCTCCCCCTGCTCATACATCCATGCTCTTTCTTTCTCTAAAATAAATAAACTAAAAATTAAAAAAAAAACTGACATTCATTCAGTCATCAAATATTTTCTGCACATTATATCTAGCACAGGTTCCTAATGTGACATTTGTTGAGTCATAGGTGGCTTCCTCAGTACACCAAAAGCACCAGGGTTGGGGGTAGGGGGGCAGAGACTCTCAGTCACCCCAGGTCCTCAAAGCAGGGCACAGTGCCTTGTTTTCGAGATGCTGAATATCTCTGTTCAATAATCAAATGAATAATTATGTACTACTCTAGTTTTAGAATCCATTTTCACAAAAATCTCTTTTATCCCCAATCTCCTCTCTTTCAAATTGTTTTCATTCTTGTATCTGAGAATTATATCATCTTCTGTCTTAGCTCAGCTAAATTCCTCACTGTGGAAATCAGTTCAAATAGGACAAATCTGATTAATCTCAGTGACATTTTGTGCCTAGTGCCTCTTGACCCAGACCAAACATTTTTTTAAACCTACCATCTCTACTTTGTTTCTACAGAGCCAAGACTTTTTAAAAAAAGATTTTAAGTAATCTCTACACCCAGTGTGGGGCTTGAACTCACAACCCCAAGATCAAGAGTTGCATGCTCCACTGAGTGTACCTTGCAAGTGACCTCTACAGAGCCAAGACTCTTAAAGAATCTTCAGTTGTCCCCATGCTAAACCCATAACTGTCAGTCTCTTTGTCCCCAACCACTCCTGATGCCCCCCAAAGATGTTCAGCAGAAAGATTATGTCCAATCAAGTCGAACAGAAACAATGATAACCACTATTATCACTTATTATCAATGTTCTACTGTCACACTGGTCACCTCTGAATCTAAATTTCTAAAGAAGCTGATCCCAGTTTTTATGAAAAGCTAACTACACTAAAATAAAGCTCGGGGAAAAGTCCTAATTTCAGTCGAATACCTGGTCAAAATAAGCAGCTTGGGCACCTCCCCGCTCTGTACTTCCATAACTCAAAGCTCTCTGTAAGCCACAGATTGTGATCAGGGTACAGCCACAGAGACTAAGCCTGCTCCATCAAGCCAGGGTATGGAGTTCACTTTGTGAGAGCAACCCAATCTAGGCCATCTCAGTGAACAAATTTTCTCCTACTTCTACTTAAGAGGCTCCCCTCTTTCTGACGGAAGGAAATCCTTTTGTGGTAAGCAGGAGGAAGTATTTTTCTGCTTATCTATGCTTGTGTAAATAAATCAACAGAAGCTTCCTGTTTCCTAACATCCATTAGCCAACCTGAAAAATTAGTATTAGTTATTGAAAACAAAAAGTTCAGATCAGTGTGCCCTAGCCAATAAAGTAATTTAAATGTCGATTTTTTAGCCATAATGTTATGATAAATGGTGAGTAACCTAAGAAATTGAATGTCTACAAAACCATTAATATTACAGTTTATTGAATTATATGTATTAACACACATGTATCATTTTTACGACCAGTTTAAAATATATTTTTTAAGATTTTATTTGACAGAGAGAAAGAGAGCACGTGTGTGCACAAGCAGGGGGAGCAGCAGGCAGAGGGAGAGGGAGAAGCAGGCTCTCCCCTGAGCAGAGAGCCTGATACAGGGCTCGATCCCAGGATCCTGGGATCATGACCTGAGCCAAAGGCAGACGCTTAACTGACTGAGCTACACAGGCACCCCTATAAAATGTTTTAAAGAAAGAAAATATTATCAACAATTCTGCCCTTTGTAAAGAAAATCTATTCTTAGAAGACTCTGGATGATTTGGTTGTCTTTAACAGTTCACTTACTGAAAATTTATTAAAACTAATCTCTGATAGGGATGCCTGAATGGCTCAGCAGTTGAGCTCTTGCCTTCGGCTCAGGGCATGATCCTAGTCCTGGGATCGAGTCCCACATCGGGCTCCCTGCGGGGAGCCTGCTTCTCCCTCTGCCTATGTTTCTGCCTCTCTCTCTCTGTGTCTTTCATGAATAAACAAATAAAATCTTTAAAAAAAAAACTAATCTCTGATAAACATGCTTGTTTCTACTAACGGCTGTTGTGTTACAATTTGTCATGCTTAATCTTAGGGAATCTGTTAAATAATCAGTTTAATTCTCTCTTGAGAGAGTACAGACATGAAAGTAATTAAGATTCTCCTGCTATAGGCTACTAAAGGATGACATGAACCATGATAAATAAGCAGAACACAGTGCTTGGTCGGCAAGTACAGGATTTCTGGCTTCCCCAACAAAGGTCAAAGCTGAACTTGAAGGACCTTCTACCTTCTGTTCAGTGAATCTTAACTGAGCAATCTCCTATAGCCCACGTGGGAGCTGGGTGCTAGAAATTCAACAACCTGGGTCCACAATAAAAGTTAGAAGCATAAAAGTTCACAAAATGGAGGTGGAGCTCACAGAAGGCATTCACTAAGAAAATGACAAGTCTTGGAGGACCACTTGAACACAGAGACCTAAGCTCTAATGCTACCACATAATAAATCATGGAAAGTTTCCTTCTTACCTCCTCTACGTTTGTACTGGATTTTGCACTTGTCTCCAAGAATTTAATCCCATAGTCAATTGCTAACTGAAAGGCAAACAGACATTTAAATTCCATTCAAGTTACTTCAGTATATAAAAAGCATTTCCATCTTCTAGGTTGTTCAAAGTCTCAAAGGTAGAGGATCTAGTGGAGAACTCTTGTGGTCCATAATTTCTTTGCTTTCTATGTTTGAAATGTAGACATCTCACTTAATCATCATAAATAAAATGGCAGCACTTCAACTCAAAACATAACTTAAGTAATTCTTTTTTTCTATTATACTTTAGCTCTCTAATATATTTACAAGAAAAACCATGAGACACATACCCGCTCTTATCATTAATTGGGGATTTCACTGATCCCTTTCACCTGACCCAAAGTACAACTCTCCAATGGTTACTATACTGACTTATTATTTGTTAATAAATTGGTACATAAAAGAATGAAAGCTTTAAATACTGAGCACGCACTGCTTTTTGTTTTTATTTAGTTTCTATTTCTATCTACTCCAAAAAGCTCCCAGTTCATTTAAAATAACAAGATTAAATGAACGTTCTTAAGGGAAAAAAACTTCGCAGACAGATTTAAAAACAAAATATATATTGCATGTATCACTAAAAAAAGGCTAAAGCAAAATTCCAAGATTTAAAAACTGAAGCCTCTAAGCTAATTTAGAAAAATGTCATGGGAGTAAATATGTACATGTAATACACTCTTGCTATTTTTCAGGATAACAAAATAGAGAAATGCCTATAAATGACACCCACAGTTTGGTAACTTAAAGTAGTTTATCCATAATGACCTAAATCTAATATGGAGTAAAATATTCTTAGGAAAAAAATAATGAATTGGAAATGATTACTGTTTAAATTTCTCCTATCTTATTACTTTTATTTGAAGAGAATGATTTACTTGATCTTTAAAACTGGGCATTTTCACACAGATGTGGAAGAAAAGAGCCTGAACTCTAAAGCTGCAGGAATTTGAAAAAGGAGCAATTTGTATCTCCCAGAAAACAGCAAATTCTTCAGGAATGAGTCATGACTACACAGTATATGGAGCTGGATCTTGAATACTAATTCATACCATTCAAGTATGGATTACATCTCTTTGTTGTTTTTTTAAAGGATTAAAATACAGATAATTTTCACACTGAAATCAATAATTAAGTAATACTGAGGAAATAAATGCTTCATGTGAATAGGTTCCAATCTTCATGCATTCGGTTCAAATTTACCTTCTCTCCTCTTTCTTTTGACACTTGTCTTTTGTCATTCATATCACATTTGTTACCCAGGATCATTCTTTCAACATCTGAAGAGGCATGCTGCAAGGAGAAAATCGTATGTTATAAAAACAGCCTGAGCAAAACACAGTTATTCAATAAACAAATCCTAACCTGTCAGAAACATCCATAAATTTAATAATAAGACAAATAATCTTTTGCTCAACACAAGGGCTGATGCAGAGAAAAATTTAAAAGATGGGAGGAGGGAAAAGCTACAGCAAAGAGCCTATGCAAACTTTTCCCCCAAAGGCTTGCAGCCATTTTTAGGCCTTTTTTTTGTACATGAACAAACAGAAATAAAATCTATGGTTATCCAACAACAAAACTTCCAAATATTAGTTTGGGACAAAGAAGAAAAGAAAATAGTAGTGAGTGAGCCAATGGAGAAAGTATTCTGGATTCTGAACTACACAAAATATTAAATCATGTAAGTTAATATAAATGTGTACAAAATGACTTTAAAGTCAGATTTCTTTCTGTAATGTCAAAGACATAAAAAAAAATCTTAATACCAATCAACCTGGAATTAAAACAAATTTCAAATATCTACGATGGAGAAAATGTTAGAAAGGAAAAATGATAAGTTGCTAGAATAAAGAGATATCTTTCTGGGAGTCAGATGCTAAAGCTATAGGAGCACAAGTCCCTTCTTTCTGGCCTCAGTTTTCTCATGTGTAACCTAGGGACTTGTATTAAAGTATTTTCAAGATCTGGCCCAAGTTTAAAATTCTGTGAAACTGCTCCTCTCTCTGTACCTCCCCGTCTGACAGTGGTCGGACTGGCAGCACCAGAGATCACTCTGTTTGTGGTGCTCTCAGAACAAGAGGGCCTGACCTGCCCATGCCCTACTTCTCAGCAGCTCAGCTGCCGCTTCCAGAGACAGAAGGAGCCCTTAGCAAGCACCCAGCAGGACTCCTCTCTACTATCATCATTCTCCTCCCATACATACCTCTTCGATGTTTCTTATCCAATTTTTAATATTGTCAAAGGACTTTTCATTTGTGATGTCATAGACCAGCATAATTCCCTGTAAGGAAAAAAAAACTTTATTTAGTATTTCATATATCTTAAAGTTATAGAATATAATGTCAGTGTACTCCTACCCTCCAGAAACCTTTTGTTTGTCCTTTATTTTATCTTTTTAATTAAAAGGGATTTGTAATAAAAATTTTAAAGTACAAAGAAGGAAAAATAAATAAATAAATTCTTACACTATCACACCATGTAAATAAATAGTCTGTAAACATTTCTACTGTTAACCTTTAATGAATTAGTGATTATGGTAAAGGTGATACACCTTTTATATCTGACTGCATGTGATAAGAATCAGCACCAACTAGAGTTGAAGGAGTGTTTAAGTTAAAACAGAGATAGTGATGAGAGAAAGAGATAATCACTTCTGTTGTGTACTTGTTTATTGCAAGTAGAAATGTCTTGTTTCTTACTTCTGTACTAAGATCAGATCCATACCGCTTTAAAATTATTTCTTTTTTCACTTAAAAAAATTATTTCTTATATGGGCTGTTCAAAGTGTCACTGTCTACATAAATCATAGACACTTAAAATATAATACATTTTTTTTATAATACATTTGTTATACAGGTTTAAGGAAAGGCATTGTCATCATATTTTTAAAGGCCATCATATCTTCTATTTCTAAAAGGTTTATCTTCTAAATATATCAACTGACACTTGTATGCTAACTATTCCAAAATCTGTTATCACTAGACCACACTCCTGTGTTAAGTGCTAGATGTACCTGTCTATCCACTCAACAAGTATTTAGTGAGCACGTACTATGTGCCTTATACTATATGTTGTGCTACTCGCAGTGAAGAAGACAGACAAGGCCCCTTCCTCTCTCATGGACGGCTAGCAAAGAAAACAATAAACCAATAATTATTCAATTTGTTTTAACATTGACAACTACTATAAAGAAGTATGGGGAGTTTTGAGTACAAATGCCGATCTAATCTGGTTGAGGGGATGGGTTGGTCAGGGAAGTCTTCCCTGAGAAAATGACAGTAAAGCCAAGACCTGAAGTCTGAGCAGACTTGAACTGGGCAATGGAATTGAGGCTGGGGTGAAAGGGAAAGCCACCGTACCAACACCAACAGAAATGTGAGTATCCTGCTGACCAGAATGGCCCAGAACTCACTGGACTGAGTGAAAGAAAGTCAGCTTGGTAAGAGTGCACAGATCCGACAGAGAAGGGCACATGATGAAATGAAAAAGATAGACAGGGTCAGATGTGCTTTGAAGACCAATGACCGGATAGCAGCCCCCAAATGTCCCGTGTGGTCACCAAAATTCAACTGAGTAAAACACAAGCTTGTCTTTGTCCCCTCTAAGTCTTGTCTTCCTCTTTGTATTCTCGTTTTGTTAAAGGGCAATAGAACCCTGCCAGCCAGCCCAAGCAGACCCCTGGGAGTTACCTCCTCATAGCCAGGGAGTCACTAAGTCCTGTAGGCCTGACAACCACAATATCGCCCGATTCTGACCCTCCAACTCTCATGCATGGCCTTATTCATATTCTCATCTATTAGCCTTTACCTGAATTACTGTCATTGTCTTTAACTGGTCTCCCAGCTTTTGCAAAAATATACAATCGCTCAGAACATATGCAGGAGTTCCAAAACATCTACAAGTTAATTACCTGATTAATATTATGAAGACCAATGGCAAAACATGCAGTTACTAAACAAAGAACATTAAAAAAAAAAAAACCAACAAAAAGCCTTTAAATGTCTTGTTTCCATATCCCCAAACCTATCTCCCCCATTGTACCAGACTCTAGCTTGGATCCTATGAACTTGACAAATGAATATTCATGTTTTACTTTCACTTGAAGAGTTATAAAACCCTTAAACACACTCACCATGGCTCCTCTATAATATGCTGTTGTAATGGTTCGAAATCTTTCCTGACCTGCTGTGTCCCTAAAATTTGAAACAAAGGAGAGAGTGGTTTTAAAAGTTATCACCAGCATCACTGAAGAGAAATCTTAAGCTGTGGATAGAATTCTGGTCTGCTCACAAAAGCAGTGGTTTCAAGGGAAAGGGGAATGGGACACCAGGAGAGCCTGCTGTGTGTCTGTGAGCTGGAGGCGGAGGTGGCCACAGGGGCCTGTCAGGAGCTCACAATGACTCTGGTGGGAAACTTGGACCTTCATGATAAAAGCAGCAACAGGAAAATACATGGCCCTGCTAGGAACTGGCATGTTCTATTAGTCAAACACACGTGGGAGAGAATAGAGAATAGTTCTAAATTCTTGGATCCCTGTAGGTAGTTATAATTCTTTTTATAAATGCCTAATGATTAAGGCATTTTGCTCTCTTGACTGAAAGTCTGATTTTTGTACAAAGCAAGCATTTGGGCTGGACTTACTACTGTGTAAATTCTGCTCAGCAGAGCACACTCAAATGGATCTCCTCAAGAACTTTTTCAGTTATAGAGCCTGGGATTAAATGGGAGCCTGGAGTTTCACACATAATGGTTGACAATGTTTCCAAAGATTTTAAAATATGAATACCACCTCAAAATTACATAAGCTTTCATGTATTCTTGCTTTTTGGCTGATGGCATTCTCTTAAAATACATTCGGAAAAATTCAGAAATTTCTCATTACGTTGATTGAAACAATCCCTCTAAAGGGAGTCAAATTTCTTTGGTATCTGGGAAAATCAGTATTTCTAAATTTGCCACGCACAACCACTCCCTGTGCTACTAAGGCAAACTAAATTGTACAATTTAATTGCAGGGGAGAGAGAGGCATTTGTGGAAATATACTATAATTCTGATGCATACCAACCCAAACAAGAGATGGAGGCCCAAGGGAAATATAACAAATCAAAAACATTAATAAATACCTTAACATTCATCTATACCTCACAAAATACTTTCATCTGTGCTCACATGATGCCCATCACAGCCCAGTATAGTGGTAGGACCCCCATCCTCATTCTGCAGAAGAGGTAACAGGCTCAGGTGGGCTATGGCCTACCACTAAACCACTAAATAGCTCAGAACCTTGAACACCCTTAAGCATCTTAGGTCTCAGCTGCTTAGGACAGGGCCAGGCTCCCCACCACAGTATTCATCTTATCTTGTCATTCTCTCACTGGTCAGGATTAGATACCCAGGGCACCGGAGTTTGGTATATGGCAAACACATCATGGGGAAAACAGAAGCCAAGTAACTTTGAGCCAACCAACTATTTTGGTCTAACATACTACTTTATTTAGAACCAGCTCTGCAGTAAGGATGGAGGAAAAACCCTGCCATACTAAATGTAGGCTGTGAAAACTGAATGTAGTCTATTGCTGTTGAGAGTATTGATAAATAGTGCTATGATGTTATATTAAGTTCTAATTAGCTGACTGCTAGCTGACTGCCCACAGGCTCCTAGAAATGCTTCTTGGTGCTATGCTCAGGACTGTTCAGCACAGTCAGAAATTCTCTTTGGTTCTCCTTAAAAATTTTTTTTAGTTTAGTATCTTTAAAGTATCTGGCCTCTTAGTGAATATCAATAGATGCAAAGGGAAACCTATGGTAACCTTCACCATGTTTTCCAACGAATATACTGGGAACCACTACACTAGGCTAATATATGAAGCTGACACAATGCTCCATATTTGGGTCATTATCCCAGCTTTATCATTGACCCAGACAGATGCTCTCTGATGGACTTAACCACTCTAAGTCCTAAGTTCTTCCTCTGTAAAAGAAGGACTAGTGGATTTCAATATCATGCTCTAGTTCTAGCCTGGTTCTGAGATTCAAAGAAGAAAGAGAGCCCAAGGAAAAAGCTGATATAAATTACTTTACTATTTTGCCCTATCTGCTTCTTAATCTATGCTGCTCTAAATTTCTAAGCTTTGTCTACTGCTGTCATCATTACACACTGGATCGGTTCAGTGGTCCTCATTTTTTATTTTATTTTATTTATTTGTTCATGAGAGACAGAGAGAGAGAGAGGAAGAGACACAGGCAGAGGGAGAAGCAGGCTCCATACAGGGAGCCTGATGTGGGACTTGATCCCAGGACCCCAGGATCACACCCTGGGCCGAAGGCAGGCGCTAAACCGCTGAGCTACTCAGGGATCCCCATTTTTTTATTTAAAGAGAAGAAACATGAAAATATAAAGTGTCAGATGTGGAGGGGAACTTAGATGTCTTCAGGCTAACCAACCAATTTACCAATGAGGAAAAACAGGCCCTAAGAAGGGAAGCAATTGGCCCAAGCCCTCAGTTCAGGGGTAGAACCTAGAACCTAGATCTGTACTTCCATAGAAGAACCCATTCAGGGTTCCTTTTTTTTTTTTTTTTTAATTTATTTATGATAGTCAGAGAGAGAGAGAGAGAGAGAGAGGCAGAGACATAGGCAGAGGGAGAAGCAGGCTCCATGCACTGGGAGCCTGACGTGGGATTCGATCCTGGGTCTCCAGGATCGCGCCCTGGGCCAAAGGCAGGCGCCAAACCGCTGCCGCCACCCAGGGATCCCGCATTCAGGGTTCCTACCACTTGACTACTCTTGCCTTATCTGTTTTCAAAGCTGCAACAACTACAATGAAAAAGTGCATGCACTCTTGAGATTTTGGTTTCCTTCCCTACAAAATTAGGGTTTGGGAAGAATGAGGTCTCAGATCTCTCTCAGCTGTAAGATCATTCCTTACCTTCCCATTCTTGGTGGAGAAACCTTTGAATAGTTACCCACTTCCCCTTGGTTCGGATAAGGAATAGATGTTTTATTTATCATAAGTTACCTCTAACTCACCACAATTCACATTTTAATTCCCACTTTCAATTCCTGATTAAGGTAGAAACTTTGTGTATAATTTTTTATTTTTATTTTTTACTTACCATATCTGAAGCTTAATTTTCTTTCCATCTAGTTCTATCGTCCTGATTTTAAAATCAATTCCTGCCAGAAGAAGAAAGAAAGAAATACTAAATTTCTCCAAATATAATCCAAGTCTTATTAGGAAAAGGACAAAGATTTCTATTGAAAAAAAAAAGCTCTCCAACGCACTGGAAAATGTGAACACAGAGAGGGTGTGAATGGTATGTTTCCTCTGAATACAGGCTGAAGAAAGGAATGCTAATTACTCTGCAAAGAATTCCCACACATGTTAAATGCAATGTATTATATGCTTCATTATTTTGATACAAATGGATCACATCCCTCAAAGTTACGTAATTTAGATAGACTGAGAACATGCCATATTTTCTGCTTCCTGAAATACATATAAACAATGATTCCTACCCCCTTTCCTGCCCCATCCTTCCCTAAAAATCACCGTGGGACCTCTTTACAATGTCTTCCTCCATCTCCTTCCATGTGTTCTTTAGGATCTGCAACTGGCTAAGGAAAAAAACAAAACCTCAAGCCCCCAAACCTGCCTATTTCAGTTCAAGAATGGGAAAATCTGCGTATTTATTTTATACAGCCAGCAAGTATCTTTTGTACATTTATTTTTTTAAACATATTTTTTAAGATTTTATTTATTTATTCATGAGAGACCCAGAGAGAGGCAAAGACAAAGGCAGAGGGAGAAGCAGACTCCTTGCAGGAGCCCGATGTGGGACTAGATCCCGGAACTCCAGGATCACGCCCTGGGCCTAAGGCAGACGCTCAACCACTGAGCCACCCAGGCGTCCCTCTTTTGTACATTTTAATAAACGTTTCTTGCATCTTACTGGCTGGAGCTGAAATAGCTAGAATAGTTTTTAGCCATGGCTGAACTTAAAATTATCTGGAGAACTTTCAAAAACTACTTATGACTAGGTCTGCTCCTTTCCCCAATTTCGGAGATTCTAACTTAGTTGGTCAAGGGTGGGACCTGTGCACTGCTAATTTTAAAATAGGTGATTCTAACTTGTAAGTAGCACTCAAGCAGGCCTGCCAGGAACCATGTGAAAGTCATTTGGGGGTCAAAAGTCCAACCCTCCCTCACTTGCTTTCCCCCCCGACTATGGTAGTTCAAAACTCGCTTAGCAATTTCAATACAAAGAACCACAAAATCCTTGACAAACATCAGAACGCTCTATCACTTATCAGCAATAAGCTGCTACTCTCTGAAGAGACAAGTTAACGAATACAACTGGACGCAATTTGCTAAATCCTTATCATCTGGCTATTCAGCTTTTAGATTTTTTTTCTATTCTTTTGTATTCTGTCCAGAGCCCCTTAAAAGTGGTTTCCAGGACATTTCAAGAAAATATGTCAATTACATATCCCCTAAACTGACTTAAACACTAAATGCTGTTCTTGGGGGGCTAGGGTGGGGGGAGAAAAGCCTTCAACAGCTATGTTACTACAATGTTTCTACATATAAATATTGATAGCACCCATAAAAGCTGCCACTTGGAGGCTCCCTAAAGTTTCAAACACTCTTCATTCATTTAAAAACATTTAGGAAATTTTCTACGGATCCAGCCTCTTGTTTTTTGTATTTGTTAGAAGGGTTACCTTTCTGTAATTTGAGGAAGTTCTACCATTATCTGTGATACTTAACCATCTTTTCACTATTCAGAGGTTTTCAATGTTTAGAAGAGTTAGGAGCTGTGGTATTTAGCTTTTGTTTACACTGCTGTCAGGAGCCAGCTGATAGACAAAACAGTACAACCTAAATTTCATAAAAATGGAAAATGGGGGGATCCCTCGGTGGCCCAACGGTTTAGCGCCTGCCTTCAGTTCAGGGCTGGGGTCCCAGGATCGAGTCCTGCATCAGGCTCCCTGCATGGAGCCTACTTCTCCCTCTGCGTGTGTGTGTGTGTGTGTGTGTGTGTGTGTGTGTGTGTGTGTCATGAATAAATATATAAAATCCTTAAAAAAAATAAAAAATAAAAATGAAAAATGCCATTTATATTATTATCGAAAAGCACTGGACCTGAAACTCAAAAGACCTAGACTGTAGATTGGGTTCTGTCATTGAGAACTTTTGGGAGGTTGCTTAACTGCACTGAACCTTTGTATCCTCATCCATGAAAAAAAAAGGAGGGGGACCTAATTAGATAAATTAGATAACGTGTTTAAACGTGGTTTGGGAACTCTGAAATTCCATATAAATGTAAGATATTACATATTCAGATGCTATTATCCTGCAGCTCTTATCACTTGATGCATGAATTGTGGTAACAGCTTCCCAGGACTCTGTGCCAACATCTTTCCCTGGTCTAACTTCCCTGCACGACACTGCCAGAATAACTGTTCACAATCTCTGTGGTAATGGCACCGGGATACTTAAGAAGCTATGGGTCCAACTTCCTTTGCCTGGCAATACAGCCTCTCAGAGGCACTGCTCTCCTGACAGTCACCCTCAGGGCCTCTCTCCAAGGGCCACCACACACCTCCCTGCTTGGCCCCACACCTCCTCCTCTCTGCATGTGCATGGCCACCTGGCTCACCTGGCTCTGCCCGCTTCCCTGAGGACTTCACTCTACCCATGGGTCCTCCCCAGGCCTCTCTCTCAGCTCTCAACTCGGCTATGTCCATCCCTGATGTGGCAAGTCCTGGTTTCTTCCTGTGCTATTTGGTTTTGTTAACATATTACTCTGAATTGCTCTCAAATTAAGCAAGGGGTCCATCCATCCTCTCTTTGCTAGTTAGACTGCATAGAGAAACACGTATACAGTAGATGATAAAAGGTTAAATACTCTTAGGTAAGTAAGTAAAGGTTACATTCTACTAGGTGTGGGGAGAACTAAGAACACCTTTTTAAGTTCAAAGTTTTTTTAGTATACTATAGTGACAATAGTAAGCCTGCTAAGAAATCTACTACAATGAAAATCAAGATCTTTACATTAATTAGTTTAACAATAACATCAGTAGACCACATGGTAGATTAACATTCACTTAAAAAAAAACAAAACTATTTATTTATTTGACAGAGAGAGCGAGTGAGCGCAAGCAGGGGGAGTACCAGGCCAGGGATAGGGAGAAGCAGGCTCCCTGCTGAGCAAGGAGCCTGCTGCCCAATCAATGTGGGGCTCAATTCCAGGACCCCGGGATCATGACCTGAGAAGAAGTAGACGCTTAACCGACTGAGCCACCCAGGCGCCTTGGATTAACATTTACTTTAAAATTTAAAGAAAAGATAACTTCCTGAGACTACTCCAGAATTAGAATAACCAGTTATAATATAGTAATGTAATTATATCAATTAGGATGCTTTCTGCTGCAAATAATAGAAACTTCAAATCAAACTAGCTTACGGTAATTTGTTGACTCATAGAATAGGCCCAGTGGTTCAGGGATGGCTCAATCCAGTAGTTCCGGCTCATTTCTCTGTACCTCCTTTGGCTCTGCCCTTTTGGGACTATCAATTTCATCCCCTGACGGATAACGGTTCCTGACCACAACAACAATACTGAGAAGAAAAGATATCATCTTCCTGCACCTCTCACTTCAAAGTGAGGAAATGTTTCCCCAGGGCCTCCAGCAACCTTTCCTTCATGTTTCATTTCTAGAATTGTAACTATAAGAATGTCATGTCCTAGGACCTAATGCTGAGTTTTGGAACCAATCACAGCCATGGGTAGTCACCAAGATTGGATTAATCTAAACTCATCCCTAAATTTAGATTAATCAAGACCCATCCCTTGAGCTGGGTCACTTCCCTGACCCATAGGATTGCTAAAAATAGGAGAGAGTAGAAAAGCTGTTGAATCAGTCATAGCGTCTGTTGGAAAAATACTCCAATCTATCAATTAGTAAAATTTTATATTCATAGCTATATGAAATGGACAAATCATAACAGCTATCACTACTACCCTAACATGTATGTTACTAGGTTGGTGATAACTCTACTACTTCATCTAGTGTTTAGCCACAAACAGAAAGTATGAAGTAAAAAAATAAAAAATAAAAATAAAAATAATGAGCAACCCAGATAGTTGCCACAATATCTCTGCACTAAATCACGAACTTCACTGCCCAAGAGTCCCTGAGACTATAGCTCCAAAGCTCTGGCCTGTGCCCTAGCCTCAGATGATCAGAGATTGCAAAGAAGGAGGGCACTATCATATCAACAGCAACAAGAACCACAGCTCATTCTGGCAAGAAGGGAGCAACTTTTTTTTTTTTTTTTTTAATTTAAAAGGACTATACAATCTCAAAAACACAGCTTCTGAAGGGCATTATGCTTAGGGTAAAAAGAAAAGCTCTTCATATTTCAATAATCGTTTAGAAAGCATCATTTCTTGGCAGCACATAATACGATACCTCATGTTCAAAATGACGACCCTGAGTCATCCCAACTCATGAGCAATCCATCAGCCACCAGGCTTCATGCAGCCTGCCCAGCTGGCAACACAGCCCAACATCTATGCTCAGGAGAGAAGACTCCATCACTGCTTCCATGTTTACTGGAATATGCCCCAATATTAACATTTTAATGGCTTTAAAGTAGAGCCAGTTTTGTCATTAATATTTATCTAGTCAATAAAATAGGAAACCTACATTGTAAGAAAACATTCCCAAGGGGCTCCAAGTCATTTTCATTTTGAATTTAAATACACACACACACACACACACTCTCTCTCTCTCTCTCTCTCTCTCTCTCTCTTTTTCCGAACTGATTCTCACGCTAAACAGTAGCTCATAACCAATATACATTATGCACTATAAGGAGGCAGAGAAGCAAGCTGGAAAGGAATCACAGAATTCTAGGCTTGGAAAGAACCTCAGAGAAGGTTTATTAGTTCGGTCCTCCTTGTGTGCCTAAGAAAACTGAGGCCCAGGCTGATATAGCAACTTAATCAGTTTCACAAAGACTTACTCAAAAGGGGGGGTCAAAAATCAAACCTGGCATTTAAAGATCAGGCCTTCCAAAGAGGCGTGTACAGATGTCCATGTCTCCCTGGGGGAGGCCTGCTCTTTAAGAGTCCACAGCAAATCACTAGCAACAAAGGGAACATCCCTGAGTCGGAGAGTACCTTGGTACACAGGGGATTCCAGAAGCAGTGAACAGGAGTCACATTTATCAACACACGGGGCATCTAAGAACATAATATGAACTGAAAAAAGCCAACTGCAGAAATTTCCCAGACTCAAACCATTCCTATAGAATTTCAAAAATACCAAAAACCATGGTATGTATCATTTACATATACATCCATGTGAAATTAAAGTATAAAAACATCCAGGAGAAGGACTATTAACGAAATCAGTACAGGGACACCTGGGTGACTCAATGGTTGAGCATCTGTCTGCCTTTGGCCCAGGGCATGATCCTGGAGTTCTGGGATCGAGTCCCACATTGGGCTCCCCACGAGGGAGCCTGCTTCTTCCTCTGCCTGTGTCTCTGCCTTCTCTCTGTGTCTCTCATGAATAAATAAATAAAATCTTAAGAAAAAACAACAAACAACCCCCCCCCAAAAAAAAAACAAAAAACAAAATCAGTATAGCTGCTACCTCTGAAAAGAAATAGAAGAAGAGGTGATTAACGAGAGGTTCAGGAGGACTTCAATTCTATCATATATTATTTCTAAAACTGAGTGATGGTACCTGAATGTGAGACTGTTTTATATTAGGTACACTTTTGTATGCCTGAAACTTTTCCTAATTTTTAAGAAGCAATAAGTAGTTATTTGAAAGAAATGACATCTGAAGACACTCATGACAGTAGAAAAACGAAACCAGATTTAGAGGAAAGGCAATTTAAAACATTTAGTGGGAGTGAGTCAAGGGCAGGGTGGGGGGGAGAAAGCAGACACTACCTCACTCCCACGTTGTTCAATATACAGAGGGCCTGTGAGCCCCTGGTGACTGGGTGTGGGTGATAGCAAGATTAGATCAAGTTCAGAAAGTGAGGGCTTAGGGTAGCAAGGAGTGCTAGCCATTTAGATTTCAAGCAGTGAGTTCAGGGGCATTTCCTGGAGGAAAAAGAAGGTTCTATCTGGGCTAAGAATAATGAAAGAATACACATTTGGTCACTTGGGAGTGGCACTCTAGGAGAGGAACAAAGGAGTTCTGATTTTCCATTCCAGTGGGTGAAGGAAGAGGATATCCTCCCTCCCCCTCAGGATGGGGGTGGGGAACTGTGCCCTGCACCTTTCAGGAGAAGGTAAAGTTGTACTTGAGGCCTCTGCATTGTCTGGGGCGCCCCAAGTTAACAAGAACAGGCAAAGACCTGGCAGTGAGGCTCTGGGAGGAACCTGGCGTGAGCAGTTGCCTAAAGCACTGCTTATCAGCTATTTCTCAGAAACCAGCAGTGTGGTTGGAAGCAGCTGAAGAGAGGGCCTGGCCAGTAGAACAGAGGGAAGGAATCTTTGAACTTGACCTAAGTCTATAGTTAACAGATCTTGGAGTGAGCAGTACTGGGCCACCTGTCATTCCACAAATTAGATATAATTTAACACAGAGAGGGAACAGATTGACAAAATTATTTTACACTGATGTCAAATTAGTCAGCCAACAGATGTTTATTTACTAACAATCTTTTCTGTTTCAAGAGCACAGGGAGGTTGCCCTGATTTTGTGCTGCAGTATGGAAAAAGTATGAAGAAGGACCACTTCTGGCTTTCACAACTCTGGAACAAGCCAGTTGTCCCGACCTTCAGACTCGCTGTGATCTGGGTGCATTTTTGCCCTGTAGGTACTGTAGCTTAGAACACACAGAGCTCTCTCTTCTACCTTAGAACTATGCTGGGTTACTTGGGGAAGGAAGCTGACCCAGGAAAATTGAGGGGTGGGGAAACAATAGGGACCTTGAACTGACATGATCCATACCTGGTTCCCACTCAAGTGCTTTTATAAAAAGTCCACTTGGCTGCAGTCAAGAGATCCATGAAAAAAAATAATAACTCAAGTTTCTGGGACATTTACCCTTTCGATGAATGAGAACAATGAAAGATTCTAATGCTGGGTTTACTCATGGTGCCATACATCAACAAGAAAAAAACACAGGGTATCTATCTATCCCCTCTGACCCACTTTAAGAAGCAGAAGTCCAAAAATGCACTTTCACAATTAAAAGGGGAAAAATGTACTTGGTTTCAAAAGTACATTTAGAAACATCTGTGATCCCAAGCTATCAGAATATGGGTTATGTGGCTGGTCTATTTACATTTCAGACATACTCCAGAAATAGAAAAAAGTGTCCCAAATATTGAAATCCACTTTAAAGAAATGGCTACATTCACTTCCTTTCTTGAGATTTTTATTATTAATGATGAAGATATGGGGTAGGTGGATACTGCCAGTTTTGCAACTTTGACAACCTCATTTTGCTTAGGCTTTTTTGGTGAACTTTTCAACATGGAGACTAATGAGATTTTACAGTAGCTGACTTTAGGACAATTAGCTAAAATCTCTAATTACAAAAACAAATTACTGAAATGGAAAACATAAGAATCACAGTTTGAAGCTTTAAAATATTTTTTTTTTCCAAAATAAAGGACTTGAGAAAATGTGTAAAAGTAGAAATAAAGAATGTTACTTAGATTGAGGCCCCTAGATGACTCAGCCGGTTAAGTGTCTGACTCTTGATTTCAGCTCAGGTCATGATCTCAGGGTTGTGAGATTAATTAAGCTGCACTTTGGCCTCAGTGCTCAGGGTGGAAAGTGCTTACTTAAGATTCTCTCTCCCTCTCTCTGCCCCTCCCCACTCTAAAAAAAAAGAAAAAAAAAGAATGTTACTTAGATTGAAAGAGAGGAGTTCAAAGCATTGTTCTGTGAATACACATTCTGTAAGTTCATAAAAGCATGTTCACCAAGTACCAATTTTGTTGCATATATTTAGAACCACTTAATTTTTCAGTTTGCTTAAATTCAAGTTTACAATATGGTTTCCTTTTTGAAAACCAGAAAGTCTAAAGTTTAGCAGCAAAAAGAAAAAAAAAAGTAAGCTTAGAAGGTATTTAACAACAGTTTATAATGATCACAGTGGTCTGTGAATATAGTCTGCCCTTAAAAAAGACATGCATCATACCAAAAAGACAGAAGTTTTCAGATTTCTTTGGTTCCTCTATTCTATGAATAGGAAGCATTAAATTAAACCTCATTTATGGTGTAAATCAATAGTGACACATATTACTCCTTCCTGCTGAAATAGCTGCACATCTTTACACTGTTTTAAAAGTTTGTACTTGTTACTGAATCAAATTCAACTTTTGGCATTTTTGGTGTAAGACATTTGTACCCATACAATCTAATCCTACCAACAAAAGATAAACTCATAAACTAATTCTAGAAATTAGGAAGAATTACATACATAAATGTATGTATGACAGATATAAAAACAGTACAGATAAGAATAGTTTTAAGTAAGGTCTATATTTGAGAGTCTTAAAGGGCTTTATAGATTAAGTTATGAAGATCTAATTAATCCTTAAAATGTCTTTGGGAAATAAAAGGGCAAAATAACAACTCACTATATACCAAATGATAATTTATGCTAAGATAATCTATGTGTTGAATGACAAACAAAAGGTTTTAATGCTAGAACTATACAAATGTCAAGAGAAAACACGCACACACACCAAAAATAGCAAATGTGCAATAACACAACTACAACTCAGATAAAGTATGCAGAAACACCTAGGAAGGATTGAAAAATTTAAATCTGATTAAGGGGCCAGCAGAGATTATCCAACATTCAGTTCACCATTTGAGAATGACCACATGAATGCATGACAAGTTTCTTTTGCAAATCTTGCATTTTCAAAAGGAAATATGTTTTAAGTGTTACTCAATCTGGAAGTAGTAATATGCTTGAAGTTGTTAAAATGTGGATGTTAGAGGTTTTCAATGAACAGATGTTTTACATTCAATAAAATCTCTTTTCATAAAGAGCCTAATATATGAATTAAGCTTTCCTGAAAAATAAAAGTTCAGAATGTCTCTGAGATTTCTATCCCTTTCCCCATTATTAATTCAAAACCATCTCAAGAACCAAACTGCTCCAAATGAAATCAGCTGCATCTCTTCTGCTCCAGCCACTGTTTCTGAGAAAGTATACCTTTGTAGCAGGCAAACCTCTCCAGTATGAGTCACTATCAGTTTCCTAAACCTGGAATTTTCTTGTTTGTCTTTGACACTTCGGGGTCAGGTTGGTTTCATTTAAGGGTGAGGGAATACTGTGGTTATTCAAAAAATGAAAATAGAAAAGCAAATCTCTGATTTGACACACTGTTGCTGTGGGAAAACCATACTGCCAAATCACTGGAATTATCACTGGAAAAAATTACAACTACATTCCAATGATGTTGCACCAAAAATGCAGTAAAACTGATCCTTTGGATCTTTCCAAGTATTGACTATGTATCATATTTTCCATTCATTTGAAGGCAAAAGAAAGCTAAGAAGAAAAAAAAATACATATAAAATAACTAAGTAACAACATTACGTGATACAACTAACTAAAAACAAATTATGTATTTTTTCCCTTCAAGAATGAGTTCTTAAAAGAGGAAAAACAAGATTTTATCAATGTAATATATCAGCACCAAGGCTGAAATAAACTTTAGCTACAATTTTATTATTTTTCAGGAAAATTTCCAAATCACTTGTTTAAGAAAGATTTCAGCTTGTATTGGTACAAAATGCAAAATTTAGTAATTTTCCTCACCAAGTTAATACAAATCATTTTTTTTTTAAATGGCAGGGGGGAGGCAAAGGGTAGTGTCCGTACCCAATTACGGCAGACTGAAGAACTATCAAGTCATAATCTCTTTCCTGCAACACCTACCTCACCCCCTCCCACCTTCTTTTCCCACTGATTTTTCTTTAGATAAAAGGAAAGTGATCAGAGTATAAAATAAACAAACATAACTGCAAACTTGCAGTGCTCTGAATCTAGTTAGCAAAAAAGCTTGTTCTTGATCAAAACCAATATTAGTGCCACAAAAGTATAGTAAAATTAAGCAGCACTTACAGCTCACGGTAGCCAGGGTGACAGATGGGTAATTATAATAAGCTATTCCTAATGAATAAGGTTAAAACAAACAGATGGAGTATATGCAAGTAAAAGGATGATACAAAGATCAACAAAAATGGCATGAACAGAATATAGTTTTTCCCAATCAAAAATGAAAAACTTTTACAAATGATTATATCATCCTGATTTTTAAATGCACTCCCTCGTGATACAAAAGTTTAAAGTTAACAGCAGTATAACCTTACATGCATATGAAGTAAACACTTCCATGGACCCATTACATATAGTTTCATATATATATATATATGTATATGAAACTATATATATATATATATAGTTTTGCCTTTTGTCTATATATATAAACTATATATAGTATATATTATATATATACTCTACAGTATATATAGTATGCATATGTGTGTGTGTGTGTGTGTGTGTGTATATAAAACTCTCCACTTCTATATACTTAAGACATTTTATTTACTTTAGAGGGTGACAGAGGCTGCTGCCATCCATTATTTCTTTGGCTTGGCTTTTAACTGAATACAATGATACCAAAACCCAGTACTAACTGGGTTGGTAAATCCAAGATCTTCTCTCACTCATATTTCAGATCTACAGGATGCAGTGTGGACTAATGAAGGACTAGAATACATCATATTTCATTTCCCTTTATTCCCAGCTAATTGCCACTTTAACCCTTCAAATACAAAGAATGAGGTAACTGGGTGGCTCAGTTGGTTAAGCATATGACTCTTGGTTTCGACTCAGGTCATCTCACAGCTGTAGGATCGAGCCCTACATTGGGGTCTGCACTCAGCACAGAGTCTGCTTCAGATTCTCTCTCCCTCCACCTCTCCCTCTTGTCCACACAATCTCTTTCAAATAACTAAATAAATAATCTTTAAAAAATGAGTAATTCTATCAAAGCATAAAATGAGTGAGCTATCAAAAAATGCTACCCTCAGACCTTCCATTTGATCATTATGCTCCTTATTTCCAAATCCTGTGTTTGGGGTTAGAAGGAAAGAAAATCTAAACAATATTAATAAGAGACCATTTCTAGAAAGCTGTCCTGATATGTGATATCAATGGCTCAGAGAATCATCCAGTACCACATAAAATAATTTTTCTAAAATTGACAAAAGACATTTCTCTTTTTTAAAGATTTTTTAAAAGATTTATTTATTTATTTTTATTTATGATAGACACAGAGAGAAAGAGGCAGAGACACAGGAAGAGGGAGAAGCAGGCTCCATGCCGGGAGCCTGACGTGGGACTCGATCCTGGGACTCCAGGATCGCGCCCTGGGCCAAAGGCAGGCGCCAAACTGCTGAGCCACCCAGGGATCCCCAAAATTTTATTTATTTATTCACGAGAGATACACAGAGAGAAAGACAGAGACATAGGCACAGGAAGAAGCAGGCTCCATACAGGGAGCCTGATGTGGGACTCGATCCTGGAACCCCAGGATCACACCCTGAGCTGAAGGCAGGCGCTTAACAGCTGAACCACCCAGGTGTCCTGACAAAAAACATTTCAAATTATATTTTATCAGCTTGTTTTTATTAAACCACTTCAAAGCAGAACACTACTCAAGGCTTTCCATCCCTGCACCCAATAACTATAGAAGAAGACCTGGGCATCAGAGCAAGAAAACTAACTGCAGTTTCCACTCTGGCCCTCAATCTTGGATAAAAGAAATTATTCACTTTATGTTTCCCTTTACCCACTTCTTTCAAAATAGACTATTCTTTCCAAACCCTGGAGAAATGCATTGAGGATCACTGAATGTTAGCACCCGTCTTTCTTCTCAGGCAAGTTTTTCAAAGTTACAAACACAAAATATGTTTTTTAAACAGGTCATAAGCAGGAGGTTGCCCCAAATGACATGCATGTAAGTAAGATACAGAAGACTCATTTGAAGGTCTCCAGTCTGACCTTGGGTCCTGGAGGACAATGTCCTTTATTGCCTACCACAAAATACCAGAGTGAGTGAGATCTTTTTTTTTTTTTTTTTTAATTAGGCTCCATACCCAGCATGGAGCCCAATGTGGGGCTGAAACACAACTGTGAGATCAAAACCTGAGCCCAGATCAAGAGTTGCATGGAGGCTCAACCCACTGAGCCACCCAGGTACCCCTGAGTGACATCTTCTTTTAGGGAGGTAGAGACACACTACTTTTTTTTTTTTTTTAAGATTTTATTTATTTATTCATGAAAGACACAGAGAGAGAGAGAGAGAGAGAGAGGCAGAGACACAGGCAGAGGGAGAAGCAGGCCCCATGCAGGGAGCCTGACGTGGAACTCGATCCCAGGACTCCAGTATCATGCCCTGGGCCAAAGGCAGGGCGCTAAACCGCTGAGCCACCCAGGGCTTCCCCCATACTTCTTTGAAAATAACACACAAACCTCCCACATCCCCCCCTTTACTTCTCAATGCTGGAATAACCACTGAAGACTTTGTGTCTTTTTCACCACGAAGGAATGTTTTTAAAGTATTACATTTTAATATATTAAAAGTATACCTTGGTCGTTATCAAGATTATACAGAAACTTGGAAGGCGTTTATATTATAATATTATAACAGGAACAAAATATAAATACGTATGTCTATAACATTAAGTGATTTTGGAAAAAAAGGTCACACATACTATAGCTGAAGTAGTACTCACTACAACTATACTTCAAATTCTAGATTAAAGTAAAATGAGTATAATGCCATATCGTTGGGGGGAAAAGCATTTTTAAAAAAGTACACCAAATAACTAATTCATGCACTCCATTTAAAAGAGTCCTAACTGAAGACTGCAACCAGTATCTCCCAAATAGATTGAACAAATTTGCCCCTCTTTCCCTAATTCCTTCAGTTCCAGTTTATTTGCTGTCACCTGAAAAAGAATGTATGGAAAAACAAAGAAAGGGATAAGGAAATGTGAGCTTGCTTTCACATGACGCGTCTTTGTGGCAACTGCAGAGACAAAGCCAAGAGGAGAGACAACATCTGAAGATTTCATTTTTCCATGCTATTCCTGTCCCTAATTAACACAGATAATTCTGAGTTTGCCATACTATAATTTATTAATCATATTCAATTAATCTAATCAGCTTAAAACAGGAGAGGGCAAGAGAGCAAGCTTTCATAAAGTGAGTTCACTGGACTTTAAAAGCTGCTCAGCTGAGGCTCATGGGGAATCCCCCCCCCCCACACACACACACAAACAACACGAGCAAAAGTGGTCTTCGTATATAATCTGCTTTGTATATTTTTAACTCATCTTTCTACTCATAAGGCCCCATACTATGATATGATTTGGAAGAAAGAAACAGCAGGTGTAGGCAGACTATTTTAAGGTAAATTCAGGGACACAGAGGGTAGAGAACTCTGGCCTTTGGGTGTGTAGCGGGTGGCTTGAGCCAGAGTCTTGCCATATATATAGAATTGAGAAAAAGCTAAACAAAACACACTTGGCTGCTGAGGTGAAAATTGTACCTCTGTCACTGAAAAGGTGGCATTTCACAACATTAAATTCATCTACCCAGATTTTGACTGACCCAAAAGTGCCCCGGAGCACCTTAACTGTAACCCTCAGTAATTAATATGAAAAGCAAAAACAGAATTATTCACTCACATGATTACTTTATAGACACACTTGTCATTTTAAGGATGTCCTCAGGCAAGCCTGGGGCAGGATTTCCACATCTGGTGGTCACAACGTTAGCACTCCCAGTTTGGGCAGTGTCGCCATTAGGTCAGGAAATGCATATGACAATGGACTTAAGAAACATGATCCACAATGACTGTGTATTTCTGACCCTAAATGGTCTGTCAGCAGAATGAGGTACGTGAAGGAAGATGTCACTGGGCATTTTGGGGAAACAAAAGAGTTTAGCCATTGGAGTGCAATTATTTGCGTGAATTTCTGAACGTAACAGAAGAAAGCAAAAAAACTGTACATTCAGAAAAATGGATATTTAGTCTACTTCAGATAAGTCTTTGTGGGCCTCAAGGTTGAAGTCCACGTTCCCGAGATTACGATCTCTCCCGAGGCAGAGAAGTGTCAGATTTGGGCCTCTGTCAACTCTGCAATCAACTCCTCAGTCTGTGTGTGACTACAGTCTATTATTCAAATTATAAAACAGAAAACTGACTGCTTGGCTACACAAAGGATCCACTAAGGAGTAGTTGAGCACCTATAACAGATATAGTGAGGTGTAGCTTAGATGTAAATCAAGTCAAGTAATGAAAGGTCAAATTTCAATATGCATTTTTAAAAAGATTTTATCTATTTATTCATGAGACACAGAGAGAGAGAGAGGTAGAGACACAGGCAGAGGGAGAAGCAGGCTCCATGTAGGGGCCCAATGTAGAAACTGATCCTGGGACTCCAGGATCACACCCTGAGCCCAAGGCAGATACTCAACCGCTGAGCCACCCAGGTGTCCCAAAATGTATTTTTTTAAAAATATTTTATTTATTTATTCATGACAGACACACAGAGAAAGGCAGAGACATAGGCAGAGGGAGAAGCAGGCTCCCGATGGGAAGCCCGATGCGGTACTCGACCCCAGGACCCCAGGATCATGACCTGAGCAGAAGGCACTCAACTGCTGAACCACCTGGGTGCCCCTCAATATGTAATTTGATAAGAAGTCTTGAGCCTGACATGAGCCTGACTCTATGCTAGGCACTGAGGAACACAGAGATGAAGGTATGGGCCTGAAAGAGCTCCTGGGCTATGATTGGTCATTACAATCTCCTACCGTGAAAATCCTATGCCTCACTTGTGTCTATTATTAAAGGTAATATTCTAAGGTCTGCTCCTCAGAAGAAGGAACTAATGACAGATGAATGAACCAACAGAAACATGATTTCCTAGGATATGAAACTGCCTGCTTTAGTTCTGGCATTTCCACAGGCAAGTGTAGAATTATCTCCCCAAAGGCTGAGAGTAAACAAGTGGCATTTGTCTATCACAAATAGCAAACACGGTAAGAGCAGTTTTTCACTGCTGTTTAGGAACCAATTTGAATTAAGGTTTAAGACAGTTAAAAAAAAAAAAAAAAAAGGAGGGGGGACACCTGGCTGGCTCAGTCAGAAGAACATGTGACTCTTGATCTCAGGGTCATGAATTTGAGCCCCACCATGGATATAGAGATTAAAATGAATGAATGAATGAATGAATGAATGAACAAACTCTAAAAGAAAAAAAAAGGGCACTCACTATACCATCACTTTCACATTCCCTGCCATCACTCCAGTATATATACTATTGTCTTGGTCAAGTTGAAATTTTCTCTGAACTCTAAGAACTTTAATGACTAACTGAAAATCAATATGAGCATACGTAACATTCACAGGGAATGAGAATGTTAAAAACTCTGTCAATTTTAACTTATATTGGCTAAGGCCGGGGGCTCAGCAAACCTCTGCAGCTCAGCTGTAATCCTGAGTTCCTGACTCCGGGTCCTTTATCTGATAAGCACGATGAAATTATGTTAAAGAGCTACCATTTACTATGAACTTACTATGTGCCAAGTGTAACTCTAGGAAATAGCTATCATTACCCTCCATTACATTCACCAAGAAAGAAGCTGAGGCTCAAAGAGGTGAAGTAACTTGTCTAAGATGACAAGCTAGTGAGTGGCAAAGATGGGATATTTACCCAGGTCTGCCTAGCTCCCTTTACTGGGCCATTCACTATGCTAAGAATGAGAATTCTGTGACTCAAGGGGTATGAACAAGGGGATGACGTTCCAGAGCCCCTCCCCGCCATGTACTACTAACTCAGATTACAAAGGATTGGGGAGGAACCAGTTTCCAACAGAGGACTGAAAGCTGAATCTAGTTCCAGGTCATCTCTATATCATGGAAGAAGAACAGGTCCACTCTTAGGGGACTTGAATGTTAGGTATTCCCTCTTTGAGTCCTTTTAGTATGCTTAGTATAGTCATTGCATTAAGAATTCTTTTTCTGGGGGGCACTTGGGTGTCTCAGTCGGTTAAGCATCTGCCTTCAGCTCAGGTCCTGGGGTCCTGGGATCCAGCCCCGCACAGGGCTCCTTGCTCAGTGGGGAGTTTGCTTCTCCTTCCTCCTCTGCCTCTTCCCCAGCTTGTCCACTTGCTTGCGTTGTCTTTCTCTCTCTCTCTCTCTCTCTCTCAAATAAATAAATAAATAAATATCTTAAAAAAAAAAAGAATTCTTATTCTGGATTAATCTGAAATAGATCTGATCATCCTGGCACCTTTCAAACTGGAAAAGACTCCATCATTGCAAGTCTATTTGAATCTTTCCACCAAGGCAAGGCCCAAAATAAGGAGATTTCAGGAGAAGGAGAAGAAGCAATTGTTTGCTTTTATGACTGAAATCCATCCCATGTTAGTCTATAAGACAGGAACTATGACATTTATATGCTGCCCTAGGGAATCTGCTCTTGGTTCTGTAGGAAAGCTAGGAAGAATCGAAGAAGTATGGGATGCCTAGAGTATTATCACTGGTCAAATATGCTTCCTGGCCACCTGGAGGATAACTTACATGCACATTAACGTCTTCTGACATGAGATAAATGCTTTACATAACTTGTTTCTATCTAATGGTGGTTGCATCTTCCAATTCTGAGCTTATAATGAGAAAGAAACTATGTTGGAAATAACAACAAATGCTCATAAAAATTTTTAAAGAGGACCAGCCGGTAGACTGTCTTGTGCCATCACTGAAGCTCCAAACCCAGTGCTCTTTTCACTACATCACACTGTTTCATTAGGAGACATTCAGTTAGATAAATGAAATAGGTTATTTTATACCTATTTCTGAGGCTGCACCATAGGGGGGGAAAAGCATAAAAGACAAAAGAAAAACTTCTTTTTTTTTCTGGATTAGTGTATCAGAGTCTAATTAGGAAAAAGAATCCACTTCAAGTGTTTACCACAGAAGGAACTTCTTAATGCAGGGAATTGATTACATCAGCCATGACATTGCTGGGAGCCAAAGAGCAGATAGAAGGTAAAAGGTTTAGCAAGAGCACAGAGCCACTACCACCCCTAAAGCTAGAGACAAAAGGAGGAGATGGTGTTGCCCAATAAGGCGGTGGTCCTGTCCACTAAAACTTGGAGCCCCACAGCAACAGCTTCTGCTGAAGAAGCTCCCCAAGGCACAAAGGCAAAAGGAGAAATACCCTGGTGTCTCCTTTATCTCCTCTCCTCCCATCTCCTGCCAGTGTCTCTGTCTGAACCCAGCCTGAAGCCAGGAAACCCAGGAGCTTCGGCAGGACAAGAGGGAGGAATATAGCCGAGGGAAACCTAACCAAGCATATGGTTAACGCTTAGCAGCAAGAATGAAATGTGCGTTAGTATCACAAGCCAGAGATCGGACGTGTAACTGCGAAAGCTGAACGCTAGTCAAACATGATTCTCCATTAACATGAAACATTAATAATTATTTTCAACAATTGCTTTAAAGAAAACATTTCCACCATTAATTTGTGAGCCTAGGGCAGAGGGCAAGTACCTGAGCAGATCTCTACCCATGCCCTGGTACCGAAGGAGAAGCTCCTGGGAACCGGTCTAGGAATGCAGCAGGATCCCCAGCCGGAGATGGGAAGCAGCCCTGGCTATTTTGATCTTGCAGCTTCACAATCAACTGGGCAGTTTGGGACAGGATGACCTGGTGAACTGGGAGTGTCATATGCTGGCAAGTCAGGAGCCAGGCCTGTTCCAAAAAGGAAGTCTTTCACTGAGTCAGCGATGTTGCCAGGTCCCAAGCCCAAGCAGTCCCAATATAGCTCAAGGGTGGCCACCAACATGGTGACTCCAAGGCTTATAATACTTCCATCACAGTACTGGCTTCTAGCACAGTACTTATAGGACAGCCTCATAGTTATTTACAATCCCTTCCTACTCCCGAAGTAGATTACAAGCACCCACAGGATGTGGGGTACCTTTTCAGCTTATGAAACGCCACAATTATCCCTCCACCTTAAAATACACGTCCCCAGGGATCCCTGAGTGGCTCAGTGGTTTAGTGCCTGCCTTCAGCCCAGGGTGTGATCTTGGAGTCCCGGAATCAAGTCCCATATCAGGCTCCCTGCATGGAGCCTGCTTCTCCCTCTGCCTGTGTCTCTGCCTCTCTTTCTCTCTGTGTTTCTCATGAATAAATAAATAAAATCGTTAAAAAAAAAAAAAAAAAGAAAATGTCCCCACCCACCAAACATACCCAGCCTTATTTTCCACAATTCCTCAGAACATACCCTCAGAAATGCCTCCTTCATGCTGTACTCTAATGTTCTCTGCCTCTAAACATTTGTCTAGATTCCCCCACTGTCTATAATATTCTCCATCCTTCCCATTGGAATGCTGACAATGGCTCAAGACTCAGTAACTCCACTTCCTCTGTCATCCAGTTACCCTAGCCGATTCTGCTCACTCTCTACCCCAAAATCCTGGAGGATTTAGAATCGGTATCATTAGAGATGGCACTTCATTATTCTTTTTGTTTCATATAACAAGTTTTGGCTTCGCAATTAGATTTAGGCAGGCAATTGAGCACAGTGATGCACCTGAGCAGGTGCTCAGTAGATGTTTACAGGGATGAATGAGAGGTAAGTCCTTATGAGGCAGGAGCCTCATCTTTTACCTACCACAATTCCTTTAGGAAGAATTGCTCTTGTTTGCTAAGCACTCACAGGCACTCAAAAAATTACTCCTTGACATTGATTAATTACTTCTGAATACAATCAGATTCACATATCTCCAAACTGATCCTACCGGTATGCCATCTTAATGACTGACAAGTTATATAACATTTGTATAATTTTAAATGATCAAAAGAAAGACATACATAGGGGGATCCCTGGGTGGCTCAGCAGTTTGGCGCCTGCCTTTGGCCCAGGGCACGATCCTGGAGTCCCGGGATCGAGTCCCATGTCGGGCTCCCTGCATGGAGCCTGCTTCTCCCTCCTCCTGTGTCTCTGCCTCTCTCTCTCTCTCTATGTCTATCATAAATAAATAAATCTTTAAAAAAAAGACATACACATATACACACAAACACTAAAATTTTTAACTTACTGAGAAAATAACAAAACACAGTATTAAGCACACATAAAATAGATGTCTTTTCATTGTAGAATGGGGGGAAAAAAAAGACAACAATGCAGTCTCTTCTAGAGATATGGATTGAAGTAAAGGTTGTTACCATTGTCTCAACTCTAATCCTTCAAGTAACATGTTAATTTAGACAGGCGTAGGAATGTAAGTGCTTTTTAAAAATCCACACACAAGTAAATAAAAACCAATTTTGTAATCACATCAGGAAGGATAATAATACATGTGCTACCACCAGGGGGAAAGAAAGAATTAGATAGTTCATGTTGGTTAAAGAGTTTTACTTTCTCCCCAAACCACAATGTTCTTAAAACTCTGGCACCAAAAAAAACAAAACAAAACAAAACAAACAAAAAAAAACAAAAAAACTCTGGCACCAATCACAAAACCGTATGTTGCAGATGT
Source organism: Canis lupus baileyi (assembly GCF_048164855.1). Taxonomy (NCBI): domain Eukaryota; kingdom Metazoa; phylum Chordata; class Mammalia; order Carnivora; family Canidae; genus Canis; species Canis lupus. The sequence continues at coordinate 31,232,691 of NC_132869.1, read as the reverse complement.
CTCTGCTGTCTAAAAACTTCTGCCATTGCTCCAACAGCCAGAATGGCTTCCAGGGTCCACTTAGAGAAAAGAAAGCAGGAAACCAGAAAAGGAGAGAGACAATAGGCTCACTACCCAAAAGACCCTAACAAAAACAGAGCAAGTCAAACCAGCATCAAGCCCTCCATCAATAAAAAGCTTGAGAGTTAAAAGGCCCAGTTTTCTTTCATGGGAAAAAATGGGTTTTATCTGATTAAATACAGCCTCCAGATACTTGCTTTTTCAAAAAAAAAAATTGTTTTTTAACTCTTCAGTGACAAATGCAACCATAGCAGGAGCTTCCTAGCTTTTTGGAGAGTGGGGGGAACAGAGGGAGAGAGCAAAGAGAGAATCTCAAGCCCATTCCATGCTGAGCCCAGAGCTGATATGGGGCTCGATGTCACAACCATGAGCTCACCACCTAAGCTGAAATCCAGAGTTGGATGCTCAACTGACTGTGCCACCCAGGCGCCCTGGATTCCTAGCTTTTTTGACCCACAGTTAAGAAATACTTTTTAATATCACAGCACATGTGATATATGTTTGTGTGCATGTTTATACACTATATAACTGAAACAGATGTTTCACAAAGTAGCAGTCGACTTATCCCTTGTTACTTTAGTACATGCTATGGACTCCTGTATTTTCTTTTCTGTTCTCTTATATTCTGGTCTATTCTCTTCCCCAACATTAAAAAAAAAAAGTTGATCTGGACACACTACACTGACTTCATGACCCAATATTAGGTTGCATCCCATACTGAAAAACGTTGGCCTAAGGAACATTCTGGAAGTCAACCAAGGGTCACATGCTTTCTTTCTTTTTAAAAAAATCTATTGCTGATAAGGAGAGGCCACTCTAGCTTCACTTTTTAATGACAGAAAAAAAACAAAGACAACTAACTACAGGACCTAGTAAAAACTAAAATATTTGTTAAATTTAAGAAGCCATTAAAAAGTGAGTGTATGTGTATTGTTACCATTGTTCTTTCTCTTTTGTGGTTAAAGAAACATAGAAAGGAGCAAGGAGCTAACCCTTAAAGGAGAGAAAGGAGAATTCTAATAAAGGAAATACTGACTGGGCAGCATGCCCAATTTTTTTAGCATAACATTACCAGAGGTTTTGCTTCCTCCATCACCTGAGATGCTTTGATCCACTGGCCTAAGGCCAAGAAGCAAAAGAGACAAAGGTCCATCACAAAAAGGCAGAAGAGTTCAACAGGGTTTGGTGATTGACCTCATTCTAAATGAATGAAATGGGACTGTACCTTTTATTTTATTTTATTTTATTTTATTTTATTTTATTTATTTTTTTAAAGATTTTATTTATTCATGAGAGAGAGAGAGAGACAGAGACAGAGACACAGGCAGAGGGAGAAGCAGGCTCCATGCAGGGAACCCGACATGGGACTCGATCCTGGGGCTCCAGGATCACACCCTGGGCTGAAGGCAGCGCTAAACCGCTGAGCCACCAGGGCTGCCTGGGACTATACCTTTTGAATGACGAAATTACCGCCTGCAAAATCAAGGACTCCTGTTTAAATCAGCACAGAATGGCTACAGCATGAATTGTACCAAAGAACAAAATGTAGTCAAGCAAAATGAGCATCAGATTAGATAACTCTGTATAACAGAATCAAATAATACCCCTCAAGATACTCTTCTAAGACCCCTCACCTCCTCAACGGATGATGTTGATAGCTATAATGATAGCTATAGGGCATTATTAATAAAAATAGCTATCACTTCTCAAGAGCCCACTTAGCACCAGGCACTGTGCTAGGTACTTAGTATACTTTATCACTACTCTCATCAACAAGCCTATATGGGGGTTAATATGCCCATTTTATACAAGAGGAAACAGGTCTGGGTGAAGGAAGGTGAATGTTCAAATCAAGGCATGGAGGAGGGGCTGTGTACGCACAATGATGGAACCCTAGAACCAAATTATGCAGACACCAGACTTCAACTTCCAGATTCCCCAGGACCCAGCTGGTGGTTTGTGGCAAACATGGTATTTGGTCATAAACAGTAACAGTAGGTATCTGCCCTGTTTAGAATGGGGAAGCAGCTCGGAATCCTGTAGAGAACGCAGACACCTAACTCTGTGATAATGAGACACAAGTTATGAGGAGAGAAGAGCTTTAGATGCCCTGTTCAATTTGAAAGACCTTAATTATTAAACAAGAAAAATAAATATAAATACTATATATGTATTTTATAGAAAATATTTTTTCGGGCAGCCCCGCTGGCTCAGTGGTTTAGCGCCGCCTTCAGCCCAGGGTGTGATCCTGGAGACCCAGGATCAAGTCCCATGTCAGGCTCCCTGCACGGGGCCTGCTTCTCCCTATGTGTGTGTGTGTGTGTGTGTGTGTGTGTGTGTGTGTGTGTGTGTCTCAAGAATAAATAAATAAAATCTTTAAAAAATATATTTTTTTTCGTTAGGAAAAAAAAAACCCAACAGCAACCCACCACTTAACAACATGCAGTTGTTAAGTTAGGAGGGGAAAACCCAGAAATGTGAACTCTCAAGAGCAGAAACTCGCATCACAAGGGTTATACAAGAAAAGAGAAATGAACTGCTGAACTGAAATTGGAGGCAGGAGATCCTGCCCTGGTCACATCCATTGTCAGATGCACAAGCTTTGGAAAGAGTTAGAAACTGAGCACACCCATTTCTAAGGAATTCAACACCACTGCAGAATTCTTTTTTTCAAACTGAAATTAAGCTCTTGGATAGTTACACTGGACAAACCCTTTATTTCCCAAGCTGTAATATCTTAAAAAGAATGACCAGTTTGAATTTTTAAGCACTGGAAATTTCTTAAAACAACATTTTACAAAGTTGGTGCAGAAAAGGAAGCCACTTTTATTTTGTTCTTAAGAGCAGATGTGACACAGAGATAAGAATAAATGACAAGTGTAGAAAGTTACTTGGAAGACAAAATTTATTCATTTTAACTTTTAATATTCATAAACAAAGCCGTTAAGAAGTCATGTAAGAACTGCCCTTAACCAGAGGAAGATTGTTCTATTTTTTCACAGTTTTTTTTTTGTGTGTGTGTCCATTTTACAATTTAAATTTACAACTTAAGCTTTTTCTCATTATTTTTTAAATGAAAGCTGCATCATCTAAAGTCATAAATTCACAGCCCACTGGAATTTAAAAGAGGCATACATTACAATTTTAAGCATAAATTGAGTGACTAAATGAACAAGAAAGTCCTTAGGCAGTACAGTGGCTTTTCTGGGCATTTGGCACTATTTAGTAAATGATGATTTACTAAATACCAATCCACTGAACTAAGTCATATTATGCTAGCTCCCCTAACCTAACCTCTGCCTCCCTTCCCACGTGTTACCTCCCTACATATCCACTTATTTTAGGTAGTAAAATAGTGCCTAGAAGACATTTTATCCTCATCGGATTTTACTTGAAGAAAGAAGTCAGCAATTATCTAGTATAACTTAGTTACAATTGCAGGTACCAGCTAGGAAGCAGAAAAATGAAAATTATTTTAATCTGTGTCTTAAAGGTTAAATGATCTCTCATTTTGAAGAGATAATAATGAGTTTCCTTTTGATTTCAAAGGGTTGAGAAAGGAAAGAAAAAGGAAGAAGGGAGGCGGGCAGGGTGGGGAGGGTGGGAAGAGGGAAGACTCATACTAAAACATGCTTTAGGTTTCTGTCAGAGTCTTACAAAAACCTAACACAAACCTCATAGTTGACTACTGACAGTGGCATGTGCTTTTAATTATATTCTGAAAATGTGCAAGCAAGCAAGGCAAAATTATATCATGGTCCTCATTTACATTTATCATTCCCTCTCTACGGGAATATATAATCACATACAGACATCTGTGGATGATTATATGTGAAGATGGGCCTTTCAAGATCAAGTTTAAGAGTTCTAGTGTCTTTCTTCCTATTCATATACCAATCGGGAGGCAATTCACTAGAGTTGTGTTAGTGAATAGAGAAACGTGAGGAAGTCCAGAGGCTATCTCCCTACCACGCAGGAAAATTTTGTAGTAATTTCCCTGATCCCCACCCACCCCCCTCCTTCCCACAGAAAAGCTCAGAGATGACATTTCTTTGCCCTATTTATGAAAATCACTCTGTACTTGACAACACTTCTCTTTGTAAGGATTCCCTATTTTTTTCTTGAGTCAAAAGTGAGGCCAAATCATAGCCACAATATCCTGACTCTTCTGAGGCTCAAGCAGAATTTCCCCTCCCCTACTTGAAAGTGATATTTTCTAATACAAAAACTTTCCAAGCAAAGTGGGGTTAGACTAGAATAAATATGAGTCACGGGTGAACATGAACAGAAACAGAAAAGGTGCTGGTGAAATCCCTTCCTCCGAACCCGGAGGCCTAAAAATGACAAACACGGTGCCCCATCCAACATTAACCTGGGGGGGGGATCAAGTTGTTCTTTTTTAATATTTTGGTTTATTTCTTTATTTTTTAAAAAAAGATTTTATTTATTCATGAGAGACACACACAGAGAGGCAGAGACACAGGCAGACGGAGAAGCAGGCTCCAGGCAAGGAGCCCGACGTGGGACTCGATCACGGGTCTCCAAGATCACACCCTGGGCCGAAGGCAAACACTTAACCACTGAGCCACCCAGGCGTCCCTTGGGGATCAAGTTTTCGTTGTTGTTTTGCTTTCTGCTGTGAACTACTTCTGCACGCTCCACTCGGTATGCACCAAGGCACCAACTCAGGCAGGACCACGATGCATTGTCCTGGGAAGACAGAGCTCCTAGTGATGCTGAACAGCTAAGTGGGGGCATTTCACCTTTAGAGAGGATATATATGAGGGCTATAATCAGTCACTATGAGGCAATACAAGGAAAATGTGGCTCTTAGCAAAAAAAAATCCACCAAAACTATAACTGGATTTAATTGGAGGTTAATTTTGAACTCTACCACACTCACTTTTACTTTTAACAGGATATATTTGGGGCACCTGGGTGGCACAGTCTGTTGAGCATCTGACTCTTGGTTTCGGCTCAGGTCATGATCTCAGGGTGTTGGGATTGAGCCCCACACCAGACTCCATGCTCAGCGGGGAGTCTGCTTGAGATCCTCTCTCCCTCTCCCTCTGCCCCTCCCTGAGCACCCTCTTTCTCTCAAATAAATAAATCTTTTAAAAACAGATATACTTAAAGGAAATATTTACTAAACACAGTACCAAAAAATTTTACAAAGAAAATCTCAAATTAAGGCTCTCCCTAAGGTCTTATATATTCCTTTCTGTTCAAATGGCCAACACAGTTAAGATACAGCAGGGTGAAATAAGCCTGTCAATGAGAGATGGCGTGAGTGTATACAGCCTGGAACAGAGCACAGTTATAATATCCCAGTAAGTGAGACAATAATCTCCCAACACGTAACAGAGCAAGAATTTCACTGTAGTGTCAGAAACATCTGTTCTTGAATTTCTCCCAAGATCTCAGCAATTGCTGTATTTCTAACATACAAAGGATATTCTATTATTCATCCCCCTGTCAAAACAGAAAAGGTAGGCCAGAGAAGCCAAAAGAGATTTTAATGCAAAACACTGAAACCAGTGAAAGCAGAGTTGATCATTCACTCTTACTTGGGCTTTTGCAGACAAGACACATATCTCAAAGAAACCCTAGAATCCTCTCCCAAACTCTATCCTTGCTTTTGTCCTTTGATACTGCAAGGGCTCCAGGGGGGTCACCTGGAGTAGCAGTATCTTTTGGCAAAAGAACTTTCCTTAGATTGAGTTAAGGTCTGGCTCTTCTGAGTTAATTAGAACCATACCACATTGTATTGTTAGTATGCTGCTAGAAAATGCTTGTGGTATAATGTTAAGCTTTCATTTTCCCCAAGAGACAATTCAATTTCTCATCTTTTATTTACCTACCAGTCGCTCATAAGAGAAAACCAGCCTACAGTTTAAAAAAAGAAGGCTACAAACTGGTCCACTGGTCAATGCCCACAAGCTGTGGCTGCCACCACTGCCAGCACCACTCACCACCCTCCCCCATCCTCTTTTCAGTAGAAGAGGCAAGACTGAACAGGCAGTGGCACAATCTTCCTTCTCCTGCCAAGGTCTTCTATGTCAGAAACCCTGTCATTTTTCCCAGTCCAAAATGATCTCAGTACCTCAGTGGAAATGATGAAACATGACCTACTACAGAAGGTCAAGAACCCAAAGGTATAAACTATTTTGCACTGAAGATTGCCTCAAACTTATACTAGGAGACCCAGCTGTTGTATTACCTATTTCTCATCCAGCTGTGCTTTTGCATTATTCAAACTCAGTAACCAAAGATTCTGGGTGGGTGGGGGTGGGGGTGGAAAGCAGGGCAGAAGTAGACAAAGTGGAAAGAAAAACCTAATTCACTTATAAAAATGTTTCTTTTTTTTTAAATTTTATTTATTAATTCATGAGAGACACGGAGAGAGAAAGAGGCAGAGACACAGGCAGAGGGAGAAGCAAGCAGAGGGAAAAGCAGGCTCCATGCAGGGAGCCTGATGCGGGACTCAATCCAGGTCTCCAGGATCACACCCTGGGCTGAAGGCAGCGCAAAACTGCTGAGCCACCCGGGCTGCCCATAAAAATGTTTCTTAAAGAAAAATGAAAGTGACAGGCTTTTATATAGCTCATAGATGGCTTGCTCATACACATAGAGAAAGCCTCATTATCTAGATCAGGCCAAAGTTTACGGGGTGTTGACAACTCTAGAGAAAGCCAGAGGCACAGAAATGTTTGCCTATCACCTGGGCGAAAAAAAATTTGCAGGGCCCCTCTGTCAAAATGAAATCAAAATCAATGTTCCAACAAAGATTTCACAGGTTTCACAAAAGATGTTAAATGAGGTGTGTAATTTCTCCACCACCACAACCACTGCAGACCTTACCCCAGTGCTGAGATAGCTATAGCTACAGTTTAACATGATTTTGTATTTAAAAGATAATTTGGGGGGGGGGGGATCCCTGGGTGGCTCAGTGGTTTGGTGCCTGCCTTCGGCCCAGGGTGTGATCCTGGGGTCCCAGGATCTAGTCCCACATCAGGCTCCCTGCAAGGAGCCTGCTTCTCCCTCTGCCTGTCTCTGCCTGTTTCTGCCTGTTTCTCTTTCTCTCTCTCTCTCTGTCTCTCATAAATAAATAAATAAATAAAATCTTAAAAAAAAAAAAAAAGATAATTGGGCAGAGGTGCCTGGGTGGCTCAGTCAGTTGAGCATCCAACTCTTGATCTCAGCTCAGGTCTTGATCTCAGGGTCGTGAGTTCAAGCCTCATGTTGGTAAAGATAAATGGGCAATTATTCTCAACATGTTTTAGTAAGCAACTGTAATTTTAATTTCAGAATAATAAAAAAAAATCCTGAACTTACACTTTTAAAGACCTTTACCCCAAAGATGTGAGCTTTACCTAATTACTTTATCAGTATCATCCTCAGAGTTCAGTTCCATGACAATTTTTTTGAGCACCAATTATGTACCAACTACAATGTCTAGCAATGCAAAGAACACAAAGAAAAAACACAAAGAACATAAAGAAAAAACACAAAGAACACAAAGAAAGCTTCTGCCCTAAAGAAAATTATCACGGGAGTGGGGAGATGGGGCTGCAGAGAAAGAAGCCAGTTCCACCTGAACACAGGAAGAACATGGGAGGTATGCAAAAGTCCAAAGTACTACAGCGTACAAAGGACCACTGAGGAAAGAGGATGTATCTTCCAGAGGTATGAGGGCAGGGAAAAAGCTCTGACATGGTACCACAAGAAAGGAACATCCTGAGGAGCATCAGGAAGGAAAGGCAGGATGTCAACAGGCAGATATGAAGTGTGTTCATGAAACATCCCATTCTGGGTAGAGTGATTCCTAGACTTTTTAACTTTGTGAATTGGTAACATTTCAAGGGGGAAAAAACATGGTGGTGGTAGGGAGAATGGAAGAAGCTGAAAGAAGGAATATACTAAGCTAGGAACTGTTATCCCATAAAATTTGCTTGGGGAGAAAACTGGGCTAGAAATTGCCTTTTCTCCCTTAGGTTGAAAATAGCAATAAAATAGCAAGAATTCTATTACAAATGATAGTGAGATAAATAATGACCATCTATTATCACCAGCATTTTATAAGTAACAGAGCATCTGACTTCTAAAAATGTAGGAAGCACATAATTTTGGGAACTTAAAAGTGGCATTCCTTCCAAAAAAGAGTAGCTAGAAACCTTACACTGGTCAGGTGAAAGCTTGGCCACAACCTGCTGGGTACCAAGTCAGGAGGCCCTGGGTTTAAGTGTAGGATTCCTGTAAGAAACAGAAGGAAATACAACTGAAGCCTCACCGTATGAAAGGAGGGACTGAGAAAGACATATTCAACTGGCAAAGTGAAAAATAAGACCTTCAAGAAGAGGAGTTAGGGATTAGTATGATTAATATCTAGAGCTGTGCTCTACGATGAATCTGATTAAAGTGTACAGGATAGAATGAGGATCAGGGGTGTTGCCCAAGTAAAGCTGGAAGTGTCCAGGAAACCAAGGGGACACTGCAAAATCCAGGTGAGATGTGTGGAGGGCATATACAAGGGTGGTAGAAGAAAGAACGGAAAGGAGTTGATAACAAATTATATGCAGGGTTTGAGGAAAAGGAAAGAGCCAGAGAGGACTTCCAGGTCTTGAGCCTAGATAAATGAAAAACAAAACAAAACAAAACTGATGGTAGTGTTAAAAGATACATGAAAATTCATGAAAGGGTACAAGATAAGAGGAGGAAATGAACTCATTTTGAGGTGGGATATACAGGGCAGGACTTTGGGAAAGGCTGGGGATATAACGAAATAGAAGTTGTTGGGGGGCACCTGGGTGGCTCAGTGGTTGAGCCTCTGCCTTTGGCTCAGGTCGTGATCCCGGGACCTGCCTCACACTCCCTGCAGGACCCAAGTCCTGCATCACACTCCCTGCAGGGAGCCTGCTTCTCCCTCTGCCTGTGTCTCTGCCTCTCTCTGTGTGTCTGTCATGAATAAATAAATAAAATCTTAAAAAAAAGAAGAAGAAGTTGGGGAGTCCTACATGGAAGACTTGGAGGGGGCAAGCCTACCTCCTTTATCACTTGGAGATTATTTAACTGTACTAGGTGCTAGTGTACACATGAAGAACAGAGCTGGTACCTGCATTCACAGAGGGTCAATCTGGCAGGAAGACAGACCTTCATGCAGTAATCACACAGACGAGTGTGATGACAAATTGTATTAAAGTGCCTAATTTCCAAAAGAGGAAAAAAAAAGAAAAAAAAAAAACAGGATACTTGGACAATGACTTCAATTAAAAGGCAAAATGAGGGACGCCTGGATGGCTCAGGGGTTGAGCATCTGCCTTCCACTCAGGGCGTTGTCCTGGAGTCCCGGGATTGAGTCTGGCATCAGGCTCCCAGCATGGAGCCTGCTTCTCCCTCTGCCTGTGTCTCTGTGTCTCTCCTGAATAAATAAAATCTTTAAAATAAGTAAGTAAGTAAGTAAATAAATAAATATAAAATCTTTTCTTTTTTAAGATTTTATTTATTTATAACAGACACAGAAACAGAGAGACAGAGAGACAGAGAGACAGGCAAAGGGAGAAGCAGGCTCCATGCAGGGAACCTGATGTGGGACTCGATCCTAGGTCTCCAGGATCATGCCCCGGCTGAAGGTGGCGCTAAACTGCTGAGCCACCGGGGCTGCCCAATAAGATCTTTAAAAAAAAGGGGGGGAGGGGGCGAAATGAGGCTACCAATGGAAACAGAGGCACAGTTAGAAGAGTAGGAAGCAAATTGGAGCAGACAATTCTGGAAGCTGGTAGAAGAATGAGTTTCAAGGAGCAAGTAATAAAACAGTGCCAAAGGCTGCTGAGAGGCCAAGAGGGACAAGCATAGAGAAAGGGCCACTGGCCTGGATATATGAAGAGGACAGGGTGACCTGGATACAGTGTTGAAGCCTGTGAAGCAGAATTTCAAGGGGTTAATGCATGAGGACATACAGAAAAGTGTAGGTGACAAGACTTCTCTTTTAAGGAGTCAAACAACAAAGGAAAAGGAGATGGGTAACTTGAGGAAGTAATGCATTTATCAGGTCTTCCTATCAAAATGGGGACAATTTCAACAGGATTGAAAGCAGGGCAGAAAGGGCCAGCAGAGAAAGAGAAAGAAAAAAAAAAAAAACAGAAGATGTAAGAGAGAAGATGACAACTGCCAGGGCCTGGTCACAAGAGAGAGGGAAGGTATTTCATGAAATCAACAGGTCACCACTGCCTCCTTGGAGAGAAGGGAAAAGTAAACGAGGGAAGGTGAAAGTACCCAGAAATTAGAGATGGCAAGGAAAAAGGTCGAGGAAGCTCCTGTTAGGGTGCAGTGGGGTCTTTTCCAGAAACTATGGGAAGAGACACGAGTGAGCCATCTACGGCTGGGACTTCAGAAGATGGCATCAGCCATCAACTGTACACTCGCTCAACAAACATTCCAAGGTCCTCCCATGCGCCAGAAAGTGTGCATGTATGCCTGAGCATAAATGAAGTTAGCAGGCATTTGTTCTCTGGGTAAAAGAGAAAACAGGTTGATTTTATCACTCTTGCATCTAGAAAAAGCCATAAGCAGTAACAGGTGATAATTACACATCCTTTGAAGCTAACGTATGTGCTCATGGATGAGATGTCACTATTGCAGGAGCCCAAGATCCAGTCCTCAGAAGGAAATGGATGGTGTTAGTTTACTTTTTCTACAAACACTGTGTGCCTGAGCATCAGATAAACAAGCTCTGAAGAGGCAAGTCATGGTTCCCGTCCTCTAGAGGGCCAGAATCAGAAGTGATATTCTGAATGCTTCTGCTCTTTCCCCCATTTTGGCACATTTCATTGCTCAGAGCATTAACTGAACTCACCATCACAATCTTTATACTTTATTAGAAGGTAAGACTCTGACCATCTGAAGACTATTAGTAAGTATTAGTAAGATAAGATACTCTCCTGGATACAACGTCACCTGACAGAATGAACTAGACCAGAGAGTTCCAGAGTATGGTTTCTCAATGCTATTAAGCCTCAAAATAAACTTATATTTTTTAAAGATTTTTCTTTTTCTTTTTCTTTTTTAAGATTTTATTTATTCATGAGAAACGGAGAGAGAGAGGCAGAGACACAGGCAGAGGGAGAAGCAGGCTCCATGCACTGGGAGCCCGATGCAGGACTCAATCCCGGGACTCCAGGATCGCACCCTGGGCCGAAGGGAGGTGCTCAACCGCTGCGCCACCCAGGGATCCCCAAATCTGTGCTCTTTATGATGGCCCTTGAGGCCCTTCAAAAAAAAATTTTTTTTTTATGATAGTCACACAGAGAGAGAGAGAGGCAGAGACATAAGCAGAGGGAGAAGCAGGCTCCATGCACCGGGAGCCCGACGTGGGATTCGATCCCGGGTCTCCAGGATCGCGCCCTGGGCCAAAGGCGGATCGCGGGCCAAAGGCAGGCGCTAAACCGCTGTACCACCCAGGGAGGCCCTTTAAGACATGGCCTCCGCCAACCTCTTATACCAGCTTTGTATATATGTTTTTAATATTTAAAAATACTTTTAAAAGCTAGGGAATTGCATCTCACCTCACCTTTGTGGTCCAGAGCAAGTACTATACTAAACCAAACCCAATATCAGCTCTATGTCTACCATGTTCATGTAATCACTCATTAAGTACAAAATATCATGAGAGGGGGAAATCATGCTTTACACTCATACTGACACATTTATTCCCCTAATTCTCTTGATGAGACAGTTTAATGATTAAAAAGAAATTAATAGCATGTATCGATATTGTAAGATCATGATTAATGACTTTTTTTTTGAGACTAAAGCATCATCATCTTGATTATTTGGTAAAGAAAAGCCTATCAACTAACTTTCAAGTTGGGTAATTTACTCCATTAAAATCAGCTACGGTGTTTCAAGATTTAATGTATTGTTCAAATTCATGTATGCAAACAAATTCATTAAAATTCAGGAGACTTCCCTCAGAAAGTCGCTGCACTTAAAATTCAGGACCCTAACAGAGGACACTGAGCTGGAATATTTAAATTGAAACATTTGTCCCTCCTAGACAGGGTACTTTGCACTGTTTTTTGTTTTTGTTTTTGTTCTCAACCACAGGAAGAATTCAAGATGCCCCGGGCGTCTGCAGCAGCCAGAAGGCTGTGGAGAATTCGTTCCTTACATTATACTGACATGCTGGCCCTGAGGTCAAGGACTGCTCTTGGACACCTTCTTAAGGCCAGCCAAGGCCAGGGACAATCACCTTCACTCTGAGAATGAGGCTAAAGACAAATATTTCTAATTCTGGCTTTGTAAAATGCATATTGCCTTAACTTTCAGAACGAATTTTCTAGAAAACTGAAACATACCCCATTAAGTAATCAAAATGTTCCCATAGTTTTTATGGAACTCATTCTAACAAGGGCTTCTTAAATTACCTGGAAAAAACAAAACTCCTCACCAATTACTGAGCCTGGCTGCACACTAGCCCCTGTGCTAAATGCTTTAGTACAGCACCGTCATTAAAGCACCTCACAACAATCCTCTGCACAAAAGGAAAACTGATACCAAAGAGGTCAAAAGACTTGGTGACATCACCCAGCTGGTCTGGTCAGGACACCTGGCACCACACTGCCTCCATGAAGATAACTAATCTTCTTCTTCTTCTTCTTTTTTTTTTTTTTTATAATATTTCTGAGTCCCTGATGGTGTAGAAAGGCACAGTGTAGTTAAAAGCAGACTCTGGAATGAGAATGCCTGAATTCAGATCTGGGTTGGTTTCACTACTTACCAGCTATGTGAAGTTATTTTACCATTCTGTGCCTCCATTACCTCTTTTGGAAAATGGGAATAACAGCAGAATGCACCTAAGAGGTTATTTTGAGAATTACATGGATTGATCCCTGAGAAATGTTAGATCATGTAAAATCCCCAGACCTGTACCTAGCATATAGTAGGCACTCGATAAATGTAGCTTTTACTAAAAGCAAGTGCTTTATAACAGTGAAGGCCTGAGGATTGCGAAGGTCCTCCCTCACAGCCTTGGTAGGACTGGGACTGAGTTTGCTCACACACAGACCTTTCTTTCTTTTTTTTTTTTTTCAGAGACCTTTCTTATGTGTGTCCCACGTGTTGAAGATAATATACACACGATGATGCATTTCATTCTCAAAATAAAATGAAGCAAAAAGCCTGAAAGGGAGTTACTATCCTTTCTTTATTGATAAAGAAAATGCTTAAATCATTTGCCCAAGACTCTTGAACAAAACTTGACCTTGAGTTTGTCTCAGCAGCCCAAGTTCTTTTATCTACACATTATTTTGTGTTCCTAAATCTATTTTTTTCCATTTTGTCAGTGAATCCTTTGCTGATCACTTAGGATGAGAGTTTTGGAAGGGTCTTTTTTTTTTTTTTTAAGATTTTATTTATTTATTCATGAGAGACACACAGAGAGAGAGACAGAGACACAGGCAGAGGGAGAAGCAGGCTCCATGCAGGGAACCCAACGTGGGACTCGATCCTGGGACTCCAGGATCACACCCTGGGCTGAAGGCAGCGCTAAACCACAGAGTCACCGGGGCTGCCCCTGGAAGGGTCTTTAGAGTGTATTGCACAGGACATCCCTTTTGGCTTCTGAAGAAATGGAAGTCCTAGGAGCTTACTACTGAGCTGCCCACAGTCCTATGACAACTGCCCCTGCTGCAGTGGCACACTGCCACTTTTTCCTCTCAGAAGCCAGTGGCCTACCTCAGCTCTGCTCCTAATCCTCCAGGGGCTCAGAGAAACAAATGACCATTGCAAAACTCCAGAAGGCAGAGGCTAAATAAGAGACCCAGGAGCTCCCCTAGCAGGCAACATCCTGAGTTTTAGCAAATGGGACTTTGTTTTATCAAGTTTAGCTGCTCGGGCCTTTCTGCTTTTCTGGCTCACAGCAGCATTCTGGAGACTTGGGGCTAGCAAACAAGTCAGGTGTGAGTCTAGTCTACAATGTCCGTGTGATTCTGAGGTAAACTGTTAAACTGGACTTTCAAAGAAAACCTGGAATGGAGGCAGTTTCGCCCTGAAAAAAAGAATAGGACAGGCTAGCACAAAGTTGAAACTTAATTTGTCAAAGGAAAGCAGCTTACAATTACAGCAGCTGTTCCTAACGCATTACAATCTCAGGCCCCAACAGTACAAGCCTAACAACCAACAGCCCCTGGGCAAAGGCAGTCCCAAGATGCCATTATAATTAGGTCCCTTTTCACCAGAGAGTTGGATTCATAATTAAACTCTGTCCCTTCCTGCCCCCGTATCTGACTGCTTCCAAAGGGACAGGGTTAGAGGCCAAGAGACAACCCCAAACCACAAGTTCACTGACCTCCCAGGGCCAATGGGCAAGGCGACACATGTTTGCATTAGCTGTACAGGAGCCTGTCTGGGGAGAGGTTGATTTCATCTTTCCGTGTGACACGCTTCTCAAGTCACTTTACACAGTTGTTACTGACCCCTGAGGGGGAACTGCTACCACAGCCTCGGGGCCAATACAGTCAGTCCCCCGGAGAAGGCAGGGACCCGCTCTGAGAGAGGGGCCTGCTGTAGACAGAGTGTGGTCGGGGTTTCCTCTGGGTTGTACTTGATGGGTCAAGTCAATGACTCTCCCAGAACGGTAGCTTCCAGAACTGGGAGGTAGCAACCTCTATCCATAGACGTGATGATGGAGGAGTTTAAATATACATATAAGTGAAAGCCCTTCGGAAACACAGGGGTCCAGATGAGGGAAGAGGCCACGGATACTGTCTGCTAACCTACCCGGGCCCAGCATAAAACCCTCAGTGACTCCCGCTGTTCTCAGGACAAAGTCCAGACCCTTGAGCAGGTTAAAAGCCCATCACAGCCTGCCCGCTGATTTCTTTCAACTTCACCTCCCACCTCACTGAGGCTTTGGCCAAGCAGGGTGACCTGAGCTCCTCCAGAGGGCTATGCTGTCTGGTGCACCTGCCGCGGGGAGCCCTCCCTCCCTGTGCTCTCCCATTCTGTCAAACTGAGTCCTCCTTTGGGTTCCGATTTTAGCTTAGATGCCATTCCCTCCTAGAAACTTTCCTCTACCTCTCTTCCACGCTTTCACAACCTCTTCTGTTTACCCCTTTGGAGCCCTCTTGATCATCCTGTTAAATTGCTGGCAATCCTCCTCCTGTTACTCTTTCCTCTCTCAAAATTTTGTGAATGAAACAATGTCGCTGAATAAGTAAAGTTAGTGAAAAGAAGAATAACTTAGTGTCTGACATTAGTAAAGAATTTAGAAAATCTCTGCAGTTCCCACCCTAAACTTAAACTTCATAAGCAACCTCACCCCACTGCCAGCCTCTCCTTTCAACTGGTAAGAAAGCAAAGATCATAAATAAATAAATAAATAAATAAATAAATAAATAAATAAATAAATAAATAAATAAATAAAATTTAAAAAGAATTAAAAAAAAAGAAAGAAAGAAAGAAAGAAAGAAAGCAAGCAAAGATCACCGGAAGAAGCTAAAAGCCTTGACTAAAAGTAATGGCTCATCAAGGGCAGAGATGGGTTTGGACTTTCCATCTCCTGGTTCAATCCCTGAATTTTCTCCAACAGAATGTTGGCTATGCCCAGATTGTTTGCTATACCATTAGTGTCTTCTCATAGCAAGAGAAGTGAAGGCAGAGGAGGTGCAAGAGAAAAGAGACTTAAAATCCAAACACTGCTGCTCAAGGCCTAGCTCTGTGGGACCTGGAGCCATCTCCATGCCTCGGGCCCCTCATCTGTCAAAGGGAAGTTCAGCACTAGTAAACCTAAGCAGCAAAAAACCTTCTTAATCTTTTAAGATTATTTTTCACCTACCTCACTCACCACGTTTTATGTAAAGAAAACAAGATAACTTTAAAATACTTTATGCTTTTCTTTTCAAAAAAATATTTTTCCAACTTTCATGTGGATATTTTTCTGGTGACATTTAGCTTTATTATTCAAACCAAAGCATTTTTTAGGTGGGGGAGGAGCAGAGGAAGACAGAGACAGAATCTTTCTTTCTTTCTTTTTTTTTTTTTTTTTTAAGATTTTGTTTATTTATTCATGAGGGACACAGAGAGAGAGAGAGAGAGGCAGAGACACAGGCAGAGGGAGAAGCAGGCTCCATGCAGGGAGCCCGACGTGGGACTCTATCCCAGGACCCCAGGATCACGCCCTGGGCAGGCGCCAAATCGTTGAGCCACCCAGGGATCCCCAGGAGACAGAATCTTAAGCAGGTTCCATGCCTAGCACAGAGCTGGACATGGGGCTTGATCTCACAACCCTGAGATCATGACCTGAGTTGAAACAAAGAGTTGGACGCTTAACCAACTGAGCCACCCAGGCACCTTGAACCAAAGCATTTTTTTAAGGACAGGATTCAAATTCATTAAGCAATCTCTTTAGAACTACAAAAAATTTAACCAATTTATAAGATCAACACAGGCTTTACTGAAATTAACTAGCGTTACTATTTCTTCCTTCTGGCTTCATGTCATCAAGACAGTAGTATCCACCTGCAAAAAAGAACCCTCGCCCATAGCCATTAACTGAAGAACGGACAAATCCTTTTTTCTTTACAGACACTACTTGATTTCATAGACTCACAGAATGCCGCAGCCAGAAGAGACTATGAAAACCATCGAAGCCTGTATCTGCCTTTCACAATGAGAAAAGAGGCCCAATCTAACTGTCCTTGGGAGGGGCTTAAGCAGGGCTGATTGCAAACATGCACCAATTGTTTTTCAGGGTATTATATATTTTGCAATAATAGATGATTGCAACAAAAAATGTGCTAAATTGTATACTGAGATCACAACACAAATTTCAAATGTAATGTTATTTGTCAAGGTTGAAGGCTGAAGGGCCAAGAGAGAGACACATCTGATATTATGTATGCATGTTTTAAAATTTGATTATAAATGGAATTTTCTGGGCAGCTCCAGTGGCCCAGCAGTTTAGCACCGCCTTCAGCCCGGAGTGCGATCCTGGAGACCTGGGATCAAGTCCCATGTCAGGCTCCCCGCATGGAGCCTGCTTCTCCCTCTGCCTGTGTTTCTGCCCCTCTCTCTGTGTGTCTGTCATGAATAAATAAAATAAACAAACAAACAAACAAATAAATAAATGGAATTTTCTGGAAGTGAAAGGAATTATTTTGCTTGTCCCACCAATTTGTCATGCTTCTGTAGGACTGGAAATTTTCAAAATAATAGTAAATAGACAAAATGGGAAATGTACCCAGTCAAAATTTTTTTTCAACAACTTAACCTGTCACTGTTCATTGTTGGCTGTGACTGAGACAAGCACCAATTCTTTACCAACAAGTTCTAAACAATATAAGTCAGCAATGGAGTCAAAGTCACCATTAATCCTCACACCCTTTTATGTATTCCTTTTCTTAATGATTTTATTTTTAAGTAATCTCTATACCCAATGTGGGGCTCCAACTCACAACTCCAAGATTAGGAGTCACACACTTTTCAGGCTGAGCCAGCCAGATGCCCCAATGCTCACACTCTTAAGAGGCAGAAGTTTCTAATTCCTTACCTAATAGTTTCTCCAGCGACTAACAAAAACAAAAGAGACTGAAAGAGTAGCCAAAGAAATGGACAGGGGCAAAGGGCAGAATGTTGTTCTCATTCTTTTCCTCTTCCCGATCCAACAACCCCTTTCCCCAAGCCCTGGTAGGGGTGAAGTGTTCGTGAACTGAAGTCTGAACCGAGACAGTGGTCTGAATCATTCCAAAACTGAATGAGTTAACTCTCAACAAAAAATTGTTTCCCATGCTATCTCAAGATTTTATTCAGAGACCTTTAGAAAAGAAAAAATGAAAAGTTCCTTGTTGAAAGCCATGAACAGTTACCCCATCCAAATTCAGAGGCAACAAACAAATTATAGTAGGGTTAGTCACTGCTCACAAAGCAAACTTTCATTTATTTACTCTTTGTGATGGACCTTGTGTATTTGTGTGTATGAGATTAGAATATTTTGTGATACCTATTCCAGATAAATTCTGCATAGGGCCGTAAGAAACACACTCTTACAATTCAACTTTTAAATAGATCACCCTATGTTTCATGTCAAAACTTGACTGTATATTTTAGAGACTATCCCTCAACTTCCTCAACTTGGATCTCAAGTCTACTGGATCCCAGCTTTGCATATTCCTCATCTATAAGTTATTAAAATAACCACCGCTAAGTTCTTTGCCAAAATATGCAAAATTACAATGTGATGTGGGGAAGTCATGCCAGTCCCAGCTCTGCCAGCAGAAAGCTCTGCAACACTACACATTGCTTAGCCACCTTGTGTTTGGTTTTTTATAATGAGGTGGGATTCCATACCTAACCTAGCTTTTGCAAAGTGCTCTGAAGTTCTGCAGTGCCATCACAAGGCCGCCACTAGCACTGTCCCAGCCTCTCTCTTAGTGACAGCAAGCCTAAATTTGATGAACATGAGGACACAGAGAGCTTTAGCATCTATTCCTAGAACCAAGAATGAACATTCTGGGCTGAGGAATGTGAGAGCTACCTGGAAAATGTCCAAAGGTCCAGCAACAGGTAAATACCAAAGTGCCCAATCAAACTGATGCAGAATGCTGCAGGTAAGACAGAGAAAAAAGGTATTTTTTTTTTTTTTGTAAATTTTTATTTATTTATGATAGTCACAGAGAGAGAGAGAGGCAGAGACACAGGCAGAGGGAGAAGCAGGCTCCATGCACCGGGAGCCCGACGTGGGATTCGATCCCGGGTCTCCAGGATCGCGCCCCGGGCCAAAGGCAGGCGCCAAACCGCTGCGCCACCCAGGGATCCCAAGAAAAAAGGTATTTTACCACAGTCAAGTAACAGGTCTGCTGCAGAGAACAGCTTCCATCCAATTGCCTCCACCACTTTATGTGGCTTTCCAAAAGAAGTCCAGAGTTACTCACTCAGTAACTTAAAAAAAATAAAAATAAATAAATAAAAAGGCAGACGTTTCTTCCTCTAAAGACAATCAGGTACCCAATTCCTTTAAGGTTCTTATTAATTTGACTCAAAATAAGAAAAATCTCTAAACACAAAACAAGCAGAGGAAAAGGACACATTTCCGGATAATACGTATCCAATTATCATTCCTGGATAATATTTGTAATACTAAAATTTAGCCCGAAGATGATGTACAGCAAACCTATACACTTCAGGAAAGAGATGGCAAATGTGTAGGGCGATGCCACCCACCTTCTCCCTCCATCATCCAGGCAGAGGTCAGGAATTCATCACAGCCCTTGGTCTCTCAGGATGCCACCAGGCAGCGCTGCGGGTGGCCGCCACCCAGCCACCAGAGCTGGCATTCATGCTCAAGTCTACTGGATCCCAGCTTTGCATATTCCTCAACATACTATGCCAAAATATTGAAATGGGTCTCCAAAGAAAGCCACTTCATGACAGTAAAGCCCTTCATTTAAGCCATGAAATGGTAATTTTTTTCTACCTTACGTAATTTTAGAGCAGTAAGAAGAGCAGAGAACATAACTGTAAACATTAGTTTTACTCTAGACACCATGCCATTCCAGTGAGATACACAAGAAGTTCTATACAATAAATGTTTATATTCATCTTTTTCAAAACAGAATTTGGCTTTATTCAACCCACATGCCCAGCCCAGTTCCAATCCACTCACTACCCTGTCACTCAAACAAGCACTGGGCAGAGTACAGACACAAACAGAGCTCCATCTGCTAATTAAAACTGGGCACGAAACTGTTAACAGGCATCTGTTGCATTGTTTGAAGCTAATGGGCAGAGACAAAGCTGAAATGGCTCTTCTAAAGCAAACCCAATGATTTCACTCATTTTCTATTTGGTATTTATGTCAGTGGGGGACTGGAAGCGGGGTGTTAAACAGCTTATTATGGAGACTGAAAGATATGTGATATCTTACCTAGTCTAAAACATCCCTTTAAAACCGGTAATAGAAAGATATGTAACAATTTTTTACTGGGGAAAATACCATTCTTGTGTTAAGGATTCCAATTAAGCACTTCTGATCTTATCTCAGACATAATCTAATTATAATACTATGAAAGAGAATAATAACCAAAATTCAAGCAGTGCTTTATAGCTCATGCAGTGCTTTCACAATTCATCCATCCAGCCATTCATTCATCCAGTTGATGAGTCATTTAATACAGGCCTCGGAGATTTAGAAGGTGAATAAGGCTTGATTCCTGCTCTAGGGAATTCGCAGCAACCCTGAGAAGTTGGTTTAATATTATTAGACTCCATTCAAGATAAAGGAACTAAGGCCCTAGAAGGACAAGTAACTTACCAAGGCCAGAAAACTAGGAATGGCAGAGGTTAGGATGTGACCTGACTGCAGACCCACTGCTCCTCTACCTTCGCCATGCTCTCTAACACCCAACATGGCACAGTCCACTTCACCTGCTACTTATATTTCAGAAGCTCCCTAATTATGTTATGTTCCATAATATTACTCACTAGCTAAAATCTACTTCTCCATCCCCACTCCAACCCTCTCTGCATCCTGTGTGAAATCTCTTACCGGCAAAATATCCCTAATTCTAATACAGCCAAGAGAGCTGGTCCCCAGAACGGCCCCGTTTGCAGGCAGGCAGACCTAAACCAGATCCAGCCTCCAGGCCATGCCAGCAGCTCTTCAGTCTTCCACTTCTGGTTCCATGGTTCTTTTCAGATTCAGTTATCGGATTTAATTAAAAAATCAACTGCTAAATTTTTCCTGGTCTTCAAAGGCTAGACTTTTTTCCAAGACAATATCCGAACCCATTTCCCTCCAGCTTTCTCAGTAGGTCCAAACAATCTTGGTGTTGTTGCCCAGAGAACCTCCTCCCTGATTTGCTGCCATGTAGAACAGCTGGCAAAACTCTTTTTTTTTTTTTTTTAAGTACACTTAGTCTTTTTTTTTTTTTTTTTTAAGATTTTATTTATTTTATAGGGCTCGATCCCAGGACTGGGATCATGACCTGAGCTGACTGAGCCACCCAGGCGCCCCTCAAGTATGCTTAGTCTTAAAACACATCCATATTGTATCCAAGACTCAGTTTCCCCACACCCATTCTTATTTTGCTGAATGGTTTTTCCATTCACTAGAACATGAATTGAGAAGGTTACGTTCAACCCTTTATTATCAAGCATTAAGTTCTACTCTTTCTGAAAGAGTATTGTTATGAAAGCTATCAGAGGGAAAAATCTGACAGCTTCGAGAGAAGACAACTGACATTAAAGTAAGACTTTATGTACAAAATGTTCAATTTGAAGTTGCATGTTCCTTGCATATTTTTGCTTGAGAGGCTGAAACTAAGGAAAACAACTATGAAAATTAAAATCAACTTGCTCTACATATCTGGATTATGCTCAGCCAAATGTTGATAACATCTTGGATAAAAATGTAAATATGACAAAGTTTGTTTTTCAGTCAATAAGTCTTGATAAAAGCCTTGAATTGCTACCAACCAAAAACAGTTTTTAATTTTAAGCTGGGGTCGACAAACTTTTTCTATAAAGGAACAGTCAGTAAATATTTTAAGCTCTGTGGAACACAGATGGTCCCTGTTGCGTATTGGTCTTTGTTTTCTATTTTAATAACCCTTTAGAAACGTTACCAAGCATTCTTTGCTTGTCAATGACACAAAACCTGCAGGCCACATCTGGCCCCGTGGTCATAGTCTGCCAACCCCTGATTTTAGGAAAAGTGAATCCAAGAAAAAAAAAATGCAGCATTACAAAATAAAACATCTAAAAGTGCTCTGATGAGACCAGGCTGCAACAATTAACCAGCATGCTGCTATTAACATGATTTCATTAGCGATTTTGCACGTGGAAGGAATTTTAATGACAGGATGCACTTTGATCTTCCAACTTGTAACTAGGGACACAAAAGAAAGGGCAAAGGACAGCCATAATATGCTGAGTTATGCCTAGGAGAAATTCCTCGCAGAAAAACATATGTGCAAAATCTAATTCCTCCCTGGAAAAGGTGGTAACTTAGATTTATGGAGACGATGATCAGACTGATCAGAAATAGCAGCAGCTCAACTGTGAGAAGTCACACAAACTTGAACCAGGGGGCTCATGAGAAGTTCTACAACAACCAGCTGTGTGATCTTGACACTGTCAACTTAACCTTAGATTTCCTACTGACACAATTGGGGCAGGGGCAGAAAGGTGATAATCTCAACTCTTTCTGCTGTCAAACTATGACTATACTAAATAATGAAACCACTCAGGAAATACCCTAACAGGAAAGGGGATGCGGTGGGGAGGGGAGAGACAGCAAAGGGAAGACGCTCACATTGTCCAGCTAGAGGTGAAAGGACAGGGCTGGGTTTTCTCTTTCTGTTCTATCAGCAGCCCCTTGCTCAGGACAGGCCATTTCAAGGGGTTGGTACAGCCTCATATCAATAGTAAACCGCATCTACATCCCACAGGAAATATAATGCAGAGCTGACTGTATTACTATTTCCTACTTGTCTTAACATCACATATTGCAGACATTTAAAACATTAGTTGTGATTACGTGGGAGGTTTGGGGGAGCTCATTGAGAAACTTTTTTCAGGAGTACCTGGGTGGCTCACTTGGTTGGGCGTCTGCCTTCAGCTCGGGTCATGATCCCGGGGTCCTAGGATCCAGCCCCACATCGGACTCTCTGATCTGCAGGGAGTCTGCTTCTCCCTCTGCCCCCTCCATGCTCTCTCTACTCTGTTGTCTCTCTCTCAAGTAAATAACTTTTTTTTTTTAAAGATGAAGAAGAAGAAAAAAACTTTTTTTCAGTTCTCAAACATTTGAACTGAAAGGCTGGCTGGTCCTAGTAACTGGGCCTGTAATTTCAAATGGATAAAACATCCCTACTCAATAGTTAAGGAATATTATCTGACTGATACACTGAAAGATTCTCCATGGGTCAGGTGAAAGATAATGCATCCTCCACCATTCCCAAGAGCAGAAAGGAAATGAGAGGAGCTGGAATATCAGAGAAGGTAGCAGAATCTTAGAGAAATAAGAAGAGGGCAGCCCGGGTGGCTCAGCGGTTTAGTGCCACCTTCAGTTCAGGGCCTGATCCTGGAGACCTGGGATCGAGTCCCACGTCAGGCTCCCTCTGCCTTTGTCTCTGCCTCTCTCTCTGTCTCTCATGAATACATAAATAAAATCTTAAAAAAAAAAAAAAAATAAAGAAATGAGAAGAAAGTACTCGAGAGACGGCCTTACCTGTAATCAAAATGACTGTTTCCTTCCTTTCATGACAGCAAAACCACTATCAAACAGGGTCTAAAGATGGCAGATGCTTTTTTTAAAAATGACTTAGGGGCACTTGGGTAGTAGCTCAGTGGTTGAGCGTCTGCCTTCGGCTCAGGTCATGATCCCCGGGGTCCTGGGATCGAATCCCACATCAGGCTCCCCAAGGGGAGCCTGCTTCTTCCTCTGCCTATATCTCTGCCTCTATGTGTCTCTCATGAATAAATAAATAAATTCTTAAAAAAAAAAACGACTTAAAACTTTGACAAAGCAACATTAAAATTAAGTATGTATCTGCACGGAAGAAATGAGCACACATACACATCTACCAAAGTGCACACACAAACCTCAGCCATTAAGAAATAGCTTTTTCCTGTGATGTTGACCTTATCGAGTTTCATCAGCAAGGCTGAGGCAGACCCTGTCAAAACCCAGTCAGAAAAGCCCAAGAACTTACACACCCAGGTACCTCAAAAAAGAATTAGGACTGGAAGGAGATGGACCACCAACTCCACATCTTCAGATCACCAGCTGATGGGGGAGAGGTCTGGGCGGGGGGGAGTGCTATTGCTGCTAGAGATGTGGACACCCCAAGCTGATGTTTGTGGTTAGGGAAGAATGCATGGAACTTTTTCCACTAGAATGGTGTTAATATTCACCTTCTTTTCCCAGCCTCATTTCAAATGCAAAGCATGAGGTTTCAGGTATATAAATTTTTCTACTGTTTGAAGGCAGTGCAATACCACTTCCTGTTGGGCTCTGGGGCTACATAAGAGGCATGGATTTCCCCTCCTCCAAGTCAACTGAAGACACAGATATAGCCTCTTTTAACCACATCCACCCCACAGAAAATATAAAGACCAAAATCACATATGAAACTCATCCCATTTAACGTCTACCTTCCGTTCCACACAGTTTAGGGACACTGGTTTTCCTGCCTTCATAGCTGCAACCCTTCACAGAACCAATTTCAATTTAAAAAAAAAAAATCCATACAAGAAAGATTCTAAGCCATCAGCATGAAGAGTAATTTTTAAAAGCGACTATCACAAAAGGAAGCAGATACCCTTACAGAAAATGTGGGACAAAAATTAAGGGGAAACTAACAAAGCTATTTCAAATGAGCAAAAGTCATGCAAGGAGCTTAACAGAAACAGCATCAGCAAGACTCACTCACTTTCGACACAGGAGAATGCTTCTGGGAGGGTCACACAGAGAGAATGGACAAAAGGCTACCCACTCAACTTGTTAGAAACTGTCCTTTACCATCTGGATTGCACTATACAATCAACAATGCAAAAGGTTTATTCGGGGGTTTTGAAATTGGTACCAGCATCCAAAACTAACGTCCTTTAATTGCTGCGACAGCTCCCACCAAGTCTCTTAGGAATATACTTGAGACATGACATTTAAAATCTGCTTCCTCAGAAAAGAAAAAGTCCCACTCAATAATGACTGCCAAGAACTTGCAACTCAAACTTCCCTAAGCCCAGACATCATAACACCAGGGAGGTTTCAGAGCACTCAATCCATATGAAAGACGCCAGAACAAACAAACAAACCATAGACTTTCCTAGTTCTCAATTTTAAGAGCACTCTATGCCCAAACATTCTTTAAAAAAAAAAAAAAAAAGGCAAATTATCCTTAAAACATACAATATTCAAATACGATTGTTACCATAGCACTAGCCCCATAATAATCCCAGAAACTGACGGTGAAATATGCCAAAAGAACCATGTGAAAGGTGCTTAAGTGAGCTACTAGTAGAAACCACAAGCATCACCCAGACAACCAAACGCTAAGATTCTTAAGGTACTTAATTAACTGCAGCTATTTATTTGACAAAGGGAATGATGTTAAGGTCACTTGTACAGGCAGCTTAAAACCAGCTTTGATTTGCTCTTCGGTTTATGGTAAGTTATAAATTTTGATACCTGAGCACAAAGGCCGCCAGTACAAAGGTAGAAAGGACAGCTCCCAGCCAAGACCAGGAAAAACAATTAATTCAAAGTAATTGGGGGGTACACTTGTGTGTTGTGATTCGTTTAGCGAGTGATCATTAAAAACCAAGGCAAAATGCACAGGGAGGCGAGGCAGGCAGGATGTAAGATCAATTCCTCCGCGGAGAAGTCCCTAAACAGTCAGGCCCAAGAATTCAAAAAGTTGAGAAATGTTGTTTGTCAGGAGATGGTGGTGAAGGGGTGAACCCCGTCTTCCCTGACCACGCCATTCCCAAGAGCCACCGATTCTCCCAACACCGGTTAACGCGCACAGCACAACCCAACACTGTGTACGTTGTGCCACCATTAGTCACATTTCGCTCTTTCTCCTGCAGCTGAGCAGCAAAAGCAAAGGGAGGCAGAAAATGGTAACCAGGGTTCCCAGTGGCTGGAGAAAGTCCTGCGCCCCATGCTCCCCACTTGTTCTCCCTTCCCCATGCTCTCCCTCTTCTCTGCGCGACCTCAGGGCTGCAGGTCCTGCTTCTCCTTTTCCTCTCCATCTCACACCCAGAGTTCCTCTACTCTCTCCACCACCTGTCCTCACTCCGCCCTCTGGTCCCCTGAACTCTTTCTTCTCCCCATCCTGCAATTTTGTAGAGTGACCCTCCCCTGACCAGAGATCCAGCCCTCCCGTGGCCAGGGGCCCCCACCCCTCGCCTCCCGGTCACTCGTTCCTCCGAATTTCCTCCTGATGGTTGGGTTCTCACCTCTCCTGTCCCTCGTGTCCTCTGTTCTTTTACTTCAGGTCCCTCCCATTCCCCCAAAGCTTCATTTCCCCCTTTGCATTTCCTTCCTCTTTCCTGTCTTTTAATCCATCTCACACCCACTACCCCCTTCTCTTTCCCCATGAGATTCCGTGTCCCCCCCCCACACACACACACTTTGTCCCGCTAAGACCTTGTCTGTCGCTCGCCCAACCCTGTCGTGCCCCCCATCACCCCAGGTCCCTCTCGCTCTGCTCCCCCTTCCCCTTCCTTTGCCCCCAAGTTCCCCGTTCGCCCCCCGGCCTCACGTCCCCGCCCGCCCCTCGCCCCCCTCCTGCACCCCCGCCCTCGCCGCCCTGCAGCCCCCGGGGTCCCCCGGCTGGGGCTCCCAGCCCTCCCGCAGCCTTCCCCTCGGCCCGTGCACCCGCCCCCCATCTCCCTCTCACTCCGCGCCCGGCCGCGGCCCCTCCCTCACCGATGGTGGAGATGAAGGTGGTGTTGAAGGCGTCCTCGGAGAAGCGGAACAGGAGGCAAGTCTTGCCCACCCCCGAGTCGCCGATCAGCAGCAGCTTGAACAGATAATCGTACGTCTTCGCCATCTTCTCGCTCCGGCCCTCTGACCGGGGAGCGAGAGAAGCGGCGGAGAGAGGCGGGGAGGGGGCCGCGGGCGAGGGGGCGTGTCCGCCGAGCCGCCGCCGCCCGCCCCGCCCCGCAGCCCGCCCCTTCCCCTGGAGAAGCCCTGCGCGCCCCGCCCCGAGCGGCCAATCCGCGGGCGCCTCGTCATCACAGCCCGCGCGTCCCGGGGCTTGCTGGGACTTGTAGTTGCCTGCGGGAGCCTCGGGCGTGCCCGGCGCCCGCGGTCGGAGCGGCCCCGGGGATAAAGGAAGATGCGCTGCGTGCGGGGCGAGCGGGCGGACGAGGCGTTTCCACCGCTGCTGGGAAAGAAGGCTCCGCGTCGAGCTCCGCGCGTCGTGCGGCCGGAACTCAACTTGACGGTTTCTTTGTGTGCGGGCGCCTTGCAAACCCAGACCTCGGAACCCGAGTCCCACGACTGGCGCATCTCTTCCGCCCGGCCCCGGAGCGGGGATGCTTTCTTTGCTGCCCGCTGCGGGGGCGCAGCCTGTGGATTATCTGCGGGGCGCCTCGGCTTCTCCGCGGGTTCCTGCCCCGCACCGCCTCGGTGCCCCCTCCCGCAGCCCCTCGGTTGCAGAGCTCCGCGAGAATGATTGCCTTTCTAACTTGAGCCCCAGTCATGTTCTCCTCGCACAGACCAGAGCCAGATCCCAGGGGTATTTCAGAGGATCTGCTCTGCAGACCACCCCTCTCCCCCTACAAGGCGATGGGCTCAATCTGGGAATTGAAAATATTAAGGCTTGTGCTACAGGTCTGCGCCCTATAAAGTGGCAAAGCAGGAACTATGACCCTTGGGATCTAGAGAATAAGATTTGGATTTTACTGAGTGTTGGCTCAGCGGCTTAATTGCTCCGTCTCTGCGCCCCAGTTTTCTCACCTGCAAAATGGGCATGAAACAAACTTTTTTCATAGGGTTGTAGAGAAAAATTAAGAGACAACTTAATATGAAAGCACTTTGACATCCACAGGCGTTGTAGAAATGTTTGTGGTGATGGTTACTTTTTAAGCCCTCAGTAAGCTCTCAGTGGATGACAAATGAAGGGGGGGGGGCAGCATTGTGTTATACTCACTTTAATCCTTTACTTACTGATTTAGACTATACTTTAAATGTTTTGTGGATATATTATTCAGGCCTCTTCCATTTGCTAGTGGCAGAAATCCCACCAGATCTCCTGGAAGGGAGGTTTCCTGGCTCAAGTAAAGCCAAAGGGCAAGGAAAGGCTAAGGAGGTCTAGGATCAGAAACTCTATCCAGTCAGGGCTCCCTCTCTCATCTCTGCTCCCTTCTCAGTTTTAATTTCTAATAGTCGGGGCGCCTGGGTGGCTCAGTGGTTGGGCGTCTGCCTTTGGCTCAGGTTGTGATCCCAGGTTCCTGGGATGGATCCCACATCAGGCTCCCCGGAGGGAGCCTGCTTCTCCCTCTGCCTGTGTCTCTGCCTTTCTCTCTGTCTCTCATGAATAAATAAATAAAATCTTAAAAAAAATAATTTCTAATATGTCAAATACTGATTGATAAGACCCTCATGAACAAAAGCTCTTCGGAGAGGATAAAGAGGTCCTGAGGTCAAAATAATTGAGAACCATGGGCTTAGGCATTTACTTTAGATCTAAGGAAATACCTTCCAGAAGGTTGGAGGAGGTTATTAAGGGAGCCAATGGACTCAACGATTAGAATAAGAAAAAAACTTGGGACAGTTAGTTAAACAAGACAGTAGGCTTTTCTAAAACACATCTCGAGTACCTTGTGACTTCACAAAAAGTGCCAGTGATTCGCTATTCCTAGTCTTGCTATGGCAAAAGATTCACTTGGCCTTAGTGTTGACCTTCACCTTCTATGTGGAAAGAAGATGAAAGGAGTAACTCACACTTATTGATAACAGTACCCAGAGAGTTGTTACCAATCTGACGTCTAATTCCTAGAGCCCACTTGATGGGAACAAAGCTCTAAGGAGGTCAATGTCAGTTTCTGTCCCCTCAAGAGAAGGGCCCTGCCCTCTGGCACAGGCTAAGCCTCCCTGCCCCCCCCGCCAATACTTGGGCAAATCTGTGAATTTGAACTCAACTAGGACTGAACAAGCATGAACAACTCAATTCTATATCCTCACCTTCATTTTGGAAAAGAAGGGGGGGGGAAAAACTTAAAAACCAGTGAAATCTTTCTTTTATCAAATGTGTACTGATTAAAATAAACTTCAGCCCCACTCTCTGCATGCTACTGTTGGCATTCATTTTTCTCTATGAGTAAGAACATACTGATGTGGCACTGAACTTAAGTTCAGAAAAGAAGTCAGAGTTAGGAATTTTAAAGTCCCTAAATTTCCTTAGGGGAATTTTGTTAACTGATGGGAATAAAAAAAAAAATTGTCTTATTTTCACTTCCCTGGTTTTTCTCTACCACCACGTGTATATAATATTGGGACTTTCTAGGTGGTAGGTAAGCCTATGCATCACCGCTGAACTATTCAAGAATTTTGATATGTGGACACTATTTCAGGAAGAATCCAAATGTTTTCTTTATGCATTATTAATTTTTACATTTGTACAATATGTTGCTTAGTAACATATTGTAGTAACAGTACTATTAAATCAAGGTACTTTGCTCAAAAGACTGGACAATGAGTATATTTGTAGAGCTGAGGGTACCATGTGGAACAGGATGCTCATTGCCACCTTCCTTTCTTTCTCCAGGTGGCATCAGTGGACCCCCTTCTAAAAATCCATGCTACTGTGCTCTGAGGAAACCACATCAATATTTTTTGCCAGTTGCCCAGACCCATCTTTGAAATGCTACATCACTGTAGAGCACTAGCAAGACCAGCACATTCAATCTGATTCTGTAAATGTTTATTGAAGCGTTTGGTAAGGTTAACGTGTACACAGCAGCTGGACTTACAGACATCTAGATGTTCAAGGAGTTTACCTCTGTGGTTTTTGTCAGGCTGGCACTCTTTCTGCCTGCTTTTGGGAAGCTGCTCTCCTCCCAGTCATGGCTGTGAGTCATGGTTCTTTACTCCTCCAGCCATAGAGGTGGACATGACCAGGCTAGGTCAATCTGAGCTTTTCCCTGCTAATTTTCTAATGAGGTGGGGTAATGATGCTGAAAGGAGGTCTGAATGGTGGGAGGTCTGGGTGAGCTTCAGGCTGGTTTGGATCAGAACTTTAGTTCATTTTCCTGTAATCTCTTTTGCTGCCCTCCTCTATATGTTTATTTTGTCCTCAAGCTGGCTTTCCTCTGCCATGTTGCACAATGTCAAGTGCAATATTCACTTCTTACAGTTTATTCATTTGGGGCTCAAAGACCCCCCAAGAATCTACACATATTCTTGAGGGTCTGTGTGTTCTCTAGGCAAATCTTCAAACTCATGCAAGCATTTTTCAACTGTTTTAAATTGCTCTATAAAACTTGAGTGTAAGAAAAGTCACCTTTCT
This sequence comes from Canis lupus baileyi, assembly GCF_048164855.1. Classification (NCBI taxonomy): domain Eukaryota; kingdom Metazoa; phylum Chordata; class Mammalia; order Carnivora; family Canidae; genus Canis; species Canis lupus. The sequence continues at coordinate 31,202,617 of NC_132869.1, read as the reverse complement.
TAACTGCTTGAATGAAATTAAATTCAGTTGAGATCCCTACTTGTCAAAGGCTGGCAAACTGGTATCTACCATCAGTGGGGCTTTTCCTCCTCTTAACTGCACCCTAGAAGAATCCGGGAGCTTACATGGTCCTGAAAAATTAGGGGGAAAAGCAGCTTCTTATCATCAGTCTGCACCCATCAGTGTTGACACTTCTGTCCAAACACTCTTGGGTTCTGGTCCTCTGCCATCTGTTGAGCACAGCTGTCCCGGTGGGCTACAAAGATGTCCTTCATGGTGATTATTTTCACTGACTGATGACTCAGCCATTGAATAAGTTCTCTCTCTGTTATCTAATAGTTTGTGTACTTCTTTGTCCTCTCCCTTAAAACTTGAGCTCTTGGGAGGCTTGGGTGGCTCTGTGGTTGAGCGTCTGCCTTAGGCTCAGGTCATGATCCCAGGGTCCTAGGATCTAGTCCCACATCAGGCTCCCTCCGGAGCCTGCTGCTCCCTCTGCCTCTCTGTCTCAAATAAATAAATAAATAAATAAATAAATAAATAAATAAATAAATAAATAAATTCTTTAAAATGAAAACAAGGGCAGCCCAGGTGGCTCAGCAGTTTAGCACCACCTTCAGCCCAGGGCGTGATCCTGGAGACCTGGGATCGAGTCCCACGTCGGGCTCCCTGCATGGAGCCTGCTTCTCCTTCTGCCTGTGTCTCTGCTTCTCTCTCTCTCTGTGTGTTTCTCATAAATAAATAAAATCTTTAAAAATAAATAAATAAAAACAAAACAAAAACAAAACTTGAGGTCTTTGAGGAAAAAGACATTGCTAATTTCTCACTGTGACCCCAGCACGCCTACCATGATGCCTTAAGTAGGTACTCAATTAAGTTATTAAATAAGTGAATGAACATCTGACTATCATGCCCGTTTTCTATTTTTTTTTAATTTTTATTTATTTATGATAGTCACAGAGAGAGAGAGAGAGAGAGAGGCAGAGACACAGGCAGAGGGAGAAGCAGGCTCCATGCACCAGGAGCCCGATGTGGGACTCAACCCCGGTCTCCAGGATCGTGCCCTGGTCCAAAGGCAGGCGCCAAACTGCTGCGCCACCCAGAGATCCCTTTCTTTTTTTTTTTTTTTTTAATTTTTATTTATTTTTGATAGTCGCAGAGAGAGAGAGAGAGAGAGAGGCAGAGACACAGGCAGAAGGAGAACCATTTTCTATTTTTTAATCAGCTGGGACCTTCAGTTTATTATTTGCTGTAAGACCTAGGTATTTTTGGCCTCACAAATACCTTTCTGGTTGTATACTATCTTGTATTTATAAGTCATTTATTCTGTAAGTATACTATTCATTGTTGTGTTTAAGAAACCAATGTGATTATATCTTATTTCTCCATCATGTCAAGATCATATTGAATGATAAGCCCTCAAAAATACCAATTTCTCTTATCACTTGTGTGTCATCCAAAAACATGCTATTTGTTTAGTGATATTCCAGTGGGATAAATCTATAATTATCTTCATCCAAGAGGGACAAACTGTACTCTTTCCACCCACTGATGTTTTCTGAGTAATCATGGGATGAATAACGTCCACTCAAACAAACATCCATTAGGCTCACACTATGAAACCAGCTCAGCAAGGCCACTTGGAGAATACAAAGAGATCTATCACGAGGTCCCTGCCCTCAGTTTGCTTCCTAGTTAATTACGAGGAGAATCCACAAGTGAAAAGTTCAGTGATAAATGGGAGACGGGTATTTGGCTGCATACACTTCATTTATTCTGATGGGTCAGGTGTTCATTCTGAGTGGTTGGCTTTTAATTCAGATTTGTCAGGCGTCCTTTTTGATTGGTTGGGTGTCCATTTTAATTATTTGGACATACATTCTTCTTGGTCAGGCTTCCAATCTGCTTGATCAAATGCTCATGCCAAAGAGACTGCTAAATATTTTGCATATCAGGGCAGCCTGGGTGGCTCAGCAGTTTAACACTGCCTTCAGCCCAGGGTGTGATCCTGGGGACCCAGGATCGAGTCCCACGTTGGGCTCCCTTCATGGAGCCTGCTTCTCCCTCTGCCTGTGTCTCTGCCTCTCTCTCTCTCTCTCTGTCTCTGTCTCTGTCTCTCATGAATAAATAAATAAAATCTTAAAATTAAAAAAAAAGTGTAGAGGGACATGTGGACATTCTGCATCCTTCAGGCCTGGGTTAAAGAACATGACTGAATGGGAGGCCATCTATAGCATAGGCCCTTAGAATATGGGCAAGGACTATGGCCAATGCCCAGATGAAAGCAAAACTCTTTCTTGGTATCAGGAGGGAATACCTAATCATCTAGAATGCAAAGGAAGCCACCCAAGTTGCAACAATTCTGAGTGTTTCCTTTTCTGGGTAGAGTCTAGCCAGCAGAAAGAGGAGGTCAAGCTTAGCCTGCATAGAGAGTTGGGATCAATATTTTACTCTACTAGAGGGTGGACTGGAAGGAATCCATTCAAATACCTCATATTTCTTTCTCTAACATAAAATTTCTGACAATAAAATATTTTATAAAAAATAATAAAAATATTTTAGTAAAATCCACTCCTCTCATTAACCTAGACATTGCTATGTAGGATTTTGTTTCAAATAAGGCATATGTAGTAAATACTATGCATTTTGGGTAGAGTTTCTTATAAACTTGAAGGATTAAAGAAAGCCTTTTGGAATTATAAAATGGATTCCGATCCAATGGCAAAGTGAACATATCGGGGATCCCCAGGTGGCTCAGCAGTTTAGCGCCTGCCTTCGGCCCAGGGTGTGATCCTGGAGACCCAGGATTGAGTCCCACGTCAGGCTCCCTGAATGGAGCCTGCTTCTCCCTCTGCCTGTGTCTCTGCCTCTCTCTCTCTCTCTCTGTATCTCATGAATAAATAAATAAAATCTTAAAAAAAAACACACACACAAAGTGAACATATCCTGAAAGTATCAGCATCATAACAGGTTTGAGATGCTTCTGACAGTAAATAATAGAACACTAGATGGCTTAAGTAATGAAAATATTTATTTAATCATGTACTAAAATAATCAGATATAAAACTAATGACAGGTGAGTAATCTAGCAGCTCAAATGACATGCCTGGGACCTGGGTTTTCTTTCTTTCATTTTCTTAGCAATGCTTCCTCAAAGCAACACTTATTTCAAAAGGCCAGCCCAATGTGGTCACAAAATGTCTTCCTGAAACTCCCCAAACTCTTTGCTTCCAGGTTCAGCAAAGCAGAATGTAGAGGATCCTCTTTCTCAAAAGTTTACGTAAATACCCTAAAGTTGAGTTCCACGGGGCCTGACTGTACTGCATGAAGCAATCCTAGGATCCAAGAGACTGGCCTAGACCAACTGGGGTAGAGCTGAGTAGAGAGTCAAGCTCAACCTAAACCATAGGGTTCATTAGAAACAGAGAAAAGAAGAGACAGGCTATAGAACCAACAAGTGAATACTACCACCTGTTTCGGTGTCACGTGCATATTGATATTTGTATGGAGTACTGCTAAGTGGTTGTTTTTTTTTTTTTTTTTTTTTTAGATTTTATTTATTTATTCATGTGAGACACAGAGAAAGAGGCAGAGACATAGGCAAGAGGCAGAAGTAGGCTCTCTATGAGGAGCCCAATGCGGGACTCAATCCCAGGACCCTGGGATCACAACCCAAGCCAAAGGCAGACGCTCAATCACTGAGCCATCCAGGTGCCCCTAAATGGTTGGTTCTGTTGGAATTTTTGAAGAAATCATGGAGCTGAATCCAGGAAAACTCCAACTTGTTCTCTTAAGCAGATGAATTTATGTTGAACTGGGAAGAAGAGGCAAGGAAGGGATGGGTGGTCCAAAGCCAGAATTAATATCGGCACTTACACACCTGGCTACTTTCTACTCAGCTTCAGCAAGAAGCTAAGGTTAAACATTTTAGGGGATCCCTGGGTGGCTCAATGGTTTGGTGCCTACCTTCGTCCCAGGGCATGATCCTGGAGACCCGGGATCGAGCCCCATGTCGGGCTCCATGCCTGAGGCCTGCTTCTCCCTCTGCCTGTGTCTCTGCCTCTCTCTCTATGTCTCTCATGAATAAATAAATAAAATATTTAAAAAAACAAAAACAAAAACAACATTTTAGCAGCCTTGAACTTTTTCTTCTTTTTAAAAAAGATTTATTTATTTATTTGAGAGAGAGTGTGGTGGGGGGAGGCAGAGAGAATCTCAAGCAAACTCTCCAATAAGCAAGGAGCCCAATAGGAGTTCATCCTCAGGACCCTGAGGTCATGACCTGAGCTGAAATCAAGAATCGGATGCTCAACCAACTGAGCCACCCAGGCATCCCAGCCTTGAACTTTCTACATTTTGGGGTTTTGTAATAGAAAGAGGATTGGACAGAACACCAGGTAACCTGGGTTCTGTTCCCAGCTCTGCCACTAACTATCTCTGTGACCTTAAACAAGGAGAACAACTTTTCTATGCCTCAGTTTCCTCATCTGTAAAATGAGGGGAGCCAGATTAGATCATCTCTTTCTGTCTAGAGAAGCCTTTGGATCTTGGGATGCCTGGGTGGCTCAGTGGTTGAGCATCTGTCTTTGGCTCAGGTCACGATCCTGGGGTCCTGGGATTGAGTCCTGCATCGAGCTCCCCACAAGGACCCTACTCCTCCCTCTGCCTATGCCTCTGCCTCTCTCTGTCTCTCATGAATAAATAAATAAAATCGTTAAAAAAAATCCTTTGGCTCTTGAATCCAAACCCCCATAACAGACCTGTCTTGGGGGTTCTGGTTTTACAGACATTGGTCTCCCAGGTGAACCAAACACCCTGGTGAACAGAAGGGATTTATCAACAGCCTCAAAGCCTAGTGGGTCTCTTGGAGGCCAGGCAGGGTGTGGTGTTGGGAACGGAGCCCAAGACACCTAGTTCCTTGTTCCAAACAGCACTCAATTCACCTTATGACTCAGTTATCTGTACTTCTCTTTTCCAAGGAGTGCAAAGTTTCAGTCTTCCCTGGAGTGGCAACAGCAATTTATTAGGTTGCCAATCTCGAAGGTTAAGAGAAAAATAAGACTTGGCTTTGTATTTTGAGCCATATCCAGTCATATCCCTGCCTCCAATTCCTACTTAACATGGATAATCATTTCCTGAATAACCTTAAATGCAGACTTTTTTTTGGGTCTTGTTTAATAGCAGCAAGGCTTATTAAAATGGAGTTAATCAGGGAGCATGCTGAATGCTCCAGAACCTATGATAAAACACCCTATCTCTCTTGAAATTCCTTGCTCTGACTGTTCAGACAGAACTGAAACAGTTAATATGAAATCAAGCAGAACTCTTTGATTACTCATTTTTAAGATTTACAATTATAAGTGATGGTGACAACATAACAATGCTGAAAAAAATAAGACTCAATAGGTGATTCTTTGGGGCCAGGATGAATATTCAGATTAAGAAAAACTGCTAATGAAATCCCAATCACATAGTAATTTCCCACGTATTACTCTCTGAAACTCAAGTAGCTATATGGCCTAATTAGGTCTGTTTGGGAGATTATCACAACATCTTATTTCTGCAATGAATGGCATCATTCAGCGTTTAATATTCATTGAGGCTTTTATGAAACAGAGAGGTTTCCATATGTCTCTAGAGCAAAACATTTGTGTTTGCCATCTGCTACTCAAGAGTAGTTTTGTAGAAAAGAATGCAAATTGCTTGGTTTTTTTAATTACTTTGGGGTTAGGCGACACTATACTTGGGACTGTGGGACAGCCAATTCACTGCTAGGAGCAGTGTTTGTTTACTCAGTCACCGATTTACAGAATTCTTTACACGCAAACGGAATGAAAAAGAAATTGAAGCCTAAAACTATCTTTATCCTTTAAACTCAAGGCAAAGTCCACTGTGAAGTGATATGTGAGACTTTAAGTTAGCCTTAAGGAGATACTATCTAGGACACTGGACTTTGAGATTGGTATAGCAGACATCAGTTTTCTTTTTTTTTTTAATCCTGATACCAAAGGAATATATGACTCAATACTTAAAAAAAAAAAAAAATCAAAGGATCTCCTTGAACTCAGTATCAAAAAAATAAATAAAAATAAAAAGGAATTTTCTCCTAGTCACCCAGGAAGGAGATAATTACTTGGGCTTTGGACTCTGTGCTGTTTATTTCGCCTTTCTCCCTTCTCATTAGTTTCTTGAATTGTGGATAATTCTCTGCTCAGTAACATCTCCCTAGCCTATGGATATGCACCATTAGTTTTGCTTAATCAGGAGTAACTTCAATCAAGAATTTAACCCAAAGGGGAAACCCTGGGGCTGAGAGAAAATCTGTAGATTTCAATTACTGATGCTCTTCGGAGCCCTCCCCAGAGTAAAATTTCATTCACCGGGGTTAATGGCATATGGAATATAAGAAAATGACAAATGAAAGGGACCTAGTTTGGCCACTGACTATCTATGAGATCCTAACCTTATGGACCTCTGTTTCCTAAAATACTTTTCTGCTTTAGGATGCTATAAAACCAATGAGTATAGAGATTGTTTATTGTTTCCAAAGTTTGTACCTTAAAACATTAAATAAAACAGTAGGTGAAACCCGAAGAATGGGTTTCAAGGACAAACCCTTTTGAAAAATGTCCCTCTTACAGTGTTTTGATGATATGGCTTCTCTGAACCCTTAATATGCTGAAGTGCTTTGTAACTCTTCACAATTGGATGCAGAGTGCAGCTTTCCCCACACTTGTGCTCTGAGGCACCTTTTGATGGAGCACCTGTGTTCAGCACAATAGATGTTGGGAAAATGATGGCATCTAAACCCTTAGTTTTAGGGCAGCCTGGTGGTTCAGTAGTTTAGTGCTGCCTTCAGCCTAGGGCCTGATCCTGGAGACCCAGGATGGACTCCCACGTCGGGCTCCCTGCATGGAGCCTGCTTCTCCCTCTGCCTCTCTGTGTGTCTCTCATGAATAAGTAAATAAAATATTTTTAAATAAATAAATAAATAAACCCTTAGTTTTAGATATGAAGATTGAATTATAGAGTCCTACTGTCCTGATGAAAATTAGCGTGTTTACAGGAAGCTGTCTGGAAGGGAGGCAACATCCATTACTAGAGTTCCTGACAAACTGGACCGAGAACACCTGTCCCTGCCTCCCCAGGTTTCTCCTGAATCCCCGGGCAGGGCTCCCTCATGCTGTCTCTCTCACGATTGCACCCACCCACAGAAAGACTGGCCAGGAGGGGATGGGTGCTGTGATGGAGGCTTCCTCCCCACCGGGGGGCAGCTGTCTTGCCCCCAAGTCCTAGGGAACAGACATTGTATTGAACTGAAATGAAAATCACCGTATGTCCAGAAGCAAATTTACCCAGCATTTGAAAAGTGCAAAAAACTAGATTCTTAAATGAACGTTCTGGAGGCTGAGTTTTTCAGGAAAAAAAAAAAAAAAAAAAGACTAATGCCGAGCAATTAAGCTAACATTTGTGGTTTTTTTCTCTTGCATTATCTGTATTTTGAATGAGTCATAGGACATGTTACAGGGTCAAATCACACCCAGGCTTGTTTTCTACAGTGACATCTAAAGTTCTGTAAAATGATCCGTATAATAAAATGCTCTTAAAGATAAATTATTTAAATTTCTTGAGGGCATGAATTATATTCATATTGTATCCCTATTGACTAACACAAAACTTGGCATATATTAGGCACATAGTGATAAATATGTTTGCATTCATTAGTAAATTATAATCTGATGATTATACTTTAATAAAATAATCGTTATATTAACAGTGCTCATAACATCCTACCTTCTCAAAAATCTCAAAGATAAGCTCCTTGACCTGGTTACAGTTTAAAAGCAGAAGCTAGTTAAAGACACTCTTTATTTGTAATCTTCTATGTGATGCGGTATTTCTTTCAGGGAATGATAAGTGGGATCACTTCTGTGACTTTTGAATACATGCACATAGATTTAGAAGTGGAATGAGTCAGTAGATACCAAGTCCTATCTTCCATCACTATAGAATTCCCCTGTCAGCCACTTGGCCTGTATTAAATATCCTCTGAGATAACACACATAATAATAAGCCTGAAGAAATGTGTGACCGTGGAGAGCCTGAGTCATCAAAAAAAGATTAAGTCAATACTGGAAAATTATAGTTTGTGTTCTATATTTTCATTCATTTAATAAAAACTTTTTTTTTTAGCACCTACAATATATGAAGCAACCCACTAGGTACACTAAGGGGAATAAAGATGAAACTGATCCAGACCATCCCTCAAGAAGCCTGTGCCCTTGCAGGAGAGGTGGGACACACACATAAGTAATTACAGTGCTGAGTAAAACCATGATATGCTAGTCATACACTGTAGTGTTAACTTAGAGTTCTTTCCAAATTAGTTTACTTTTCTTTCAAAATTGGTCATCTATAGGTAAACAGATTCCCTAGTGTATTAGAATGCCCCTTTCTGGGAATCCCTGGGTGGCGCAGAGGTTTGGCGCCTGACTTTGGCCCAGGGCGTGATCCTGGAGACCCGGGATCGAGTCCCACGTCAGGCTCCCGGTGCATGGAGCCTGCTTCTCCCTCTGCCTGTGTCTCTGCCTCTCTCTCTCTCTGTGTGTGTGACTATCATAAATAAATTAAAAAAAAAATTAAAAAAAAAAAGAATGCCCCTTTCTCTGATTATTCTGGATAAACAGCATCTGTGATGTCAAATTCTATTAACAGTCATTAGCATCACGTGAGAGCCACGCTTCTTATTGGATAATAGGACAGGGCCATCCCAGCAAGGTCTGATTGGCTGGCACCAAGTCACCTACCTGGACACACAAGTCACTTCAACTGGGTGGGTGAGGAGGATGAATCATGGGAGCCTGAACTGGTGGGGAGGCTGAGGACACACAACAGGATGGTGGGTACTTTGAGTGGCAACGTAGTAATAGATGGGTCAAACTAGCAAGGGACAGCCAGAAATGGTGTCAACATAGGCTCACAAATTGTCCCTGGCTCTTGGAGTGGCTCTGTCTGAACGGAGAGTGGATCTGTGAGGGGAGAAGGTTGTGGGAGAGATAGGGGGAAGACCGGTCTGTACACACCCCCAGAACTGACCACGACCTGATGGTATGAATTGACTTTTTGTTCTGATTTGGACTGCATTTTCATCTCCATTTTAAAAGCAAAAACAAAAAACAAAACAAAACAAAACAAAACAAAAAACCCAAAATTAAAGAACATCTATATAACCAACATCCAAAGATCATTAAGGAAATAGGTCTTTAGGAATGATGGTGCTAGAGAAGGCTGGACTAAAAAGCCTTTGTCTGAGTCAAGAATCCAGAACTCAATGCTCTTATTACTGAAATACAAAACAGGGGTGCCTGGGTGGCTCAGTGGTTGAGCATCTGCCTTTGGCTCAGGGCATGATCCCAGGCCTGGGATGGAGCCCTGCATGGGGCTCCCTGTGGGGAGCCTGCTTCTCCCTCTGCCTGTGTCTCTGCCTCTCCCTCTCTCTGTGTTTCTTATGAATAAATAAATAAAATCTTCAAAAAATAAATAAATAAATAATGAAAAAAGATATATACAACAACAAATTAACATCAAACTATACATCTTACACATTTCCCTATTTACATCTTTTGCCTGATGATTAAAAATACTATTTATGTGTGGACATAGTTTTTCTTAAAATTGAATGTTGTAGGGGCACCTGGGGGTTCAGTCAGTTAAGCATCTGCCTTCAGCTCAGGTCATGATCCCAGGGTCCTGGGATCGAGCCCCACATCAGGCTCCCTGCTCAGCAGAGAGTCTGCTTCTCCCCCAACTCATGTTCTCTCTCATTCTCTCTCAAATAAATAAATAAAATCTTTTAAAAAATTAAATATTATAAATCATTAAATGAAATGGGGACATGAGTTAACTAGGCAGCTCATAATTTTAACTTTTTTGTATATTAAGCCAGGACTGAGATCATGACTCCAATCCTGAAGGGAATCATTGGACAGAAGGATTGGTTTTGTCCCATAGCTCCTTGCAACTTTGGCTGACCCAAAGACTGCTCTACAAAGAGCAGGGCAGCACATGCTCAGGGCCCCAGGGAACCACACTTGTCTTCATCCTAACTGGTCCATTTTGGGGAGGCAACAAAAAGGTCACCCATGCCAGGATCACTCCCTAAAGCTTTGGTATGGGGGTTTTCGTGGGAGCTCAGCCTTTCGGTAAAATATTTAATTATGGAGTTTATTCATTTGATATCTGGCCCTTATACCTACTGAAGACCATGTCCACTGCCCAGAGTCAGTTCCTTGGGGGAGGCAAGCAGGCAAAACACTTGAAACAGCTCGTGCCTTTGTGTTTCACAGCTGAGGTAGCAATTACTTATGGTATCCAGATTTGTGCAGACTCCAGTATTAACTCACACTTCTGGCTTATAATTTAGCCAGATATCATTTGCTCTTATGTCTTAGGAAGAGGGGCCCCTCCCTTGGGCCCATTCTTTAGAGAGCCCTACCCTTGCCCTCTTCTGGTCACCACTCCCTATTAGGCAAGGAATCCACAGGCCAGGTGGATGTATTCACTTAGAGCCATGTTCTCCTTTTAGAACACACTCTAGGTACCCAGACCCCAGAATTCCCTGCCAAAGACCCTGCTTCCAGGAATGGAATGGGCCTCTTCTCCTGATCTATCCTTCTGAGGGCACACTGTGCCATGGGTGTAGCACTCTTGGCATAAGCAATGGCCAAAAGGGGGGCTAACGTGGCCAGAGCTTGGTGATGGTCTGACATTCTCATCACCAGTGTATGAGGCCCTTCACGATGTGGGCCCTTCCTGAGGGTGGGAAAGCAGGCCAGGACTGCTCTCCCTGAATCATCACATTCTGGTATGGAGCTCCGTGAAGCCAAAATATCCTAAATTTCGTATCATTTTTTAGGTCATTATAAATGTATATATGTCAAGGTAGGAAACTTGTTATCTTTCCTACTATTTCTAAATATTTAGATACAAGATATGTGGGCTTGTTTTCATTCATCTATTTGTTTTTGTTTTTTGTTGTTTTCACTTTTTTTTTTTTCACCTCGAGCCCCACAAATTATGTGACTAGGCCTGCTCATGGAATAGGTTTGATTTTGAGTTTGTTTAAAATCTTGATACAAAGGATCTGGTAACAGAGGGTTGAAATGTGGGTGGCGGGTGGGCTGCTTTGTGACCAGGTCAAACGCAGCATTGTTCATAATCAATGTTCCAACTATGTCCCAATGTCCTGGCCCTGCTCCCTGGCCTGACAGGAGAAATCGTGTGTGCGTGTGTATGTTTAACATCCACTGAGAACCAGAAGAATATGACTTGGCTGTTTTCAAAGAATTCAAGCCCCACACTGCTGCTCTGCTCTAGATTGCTGCCGGTTCCCTGCCAAGGAGCTCTTCCCAGTTGACTTGCTTAAGCTGCTTGGAGTTAAGAGCTGGGCACCGTGAAGGCCTCTTCCAGGCGAAAAAGAATGAACTAGAAAAAAGAACTGGGCCAAGCTTCCTTGATTGAACCACTTCACTTCAGTAAATCCCTAAGCCTTTCTATCTGTTTTGTCAGGAGTAAAATGAGCAGACTAATTCAGTCCTACCTCAGAGGGCAATGAGTGGCAGGTTTAATTAATGATGATTGTAATGGGCTTTGTAATGTAAAGTCGGATATAAATGAAAAGGAGCACTAGAGCTATTTTTTCCAAAGTCTGGAGTGCATCCTGCTTTGCACTGCCATGGTTGAGCCTCTCCGAACCGCTCACAGACTGCTGCAGACTTCAGGGGTATGGAAAAGCAGAGCTGGGTTTGCATCCCTGAACAGAAAGCAGGGTTGGTAGTGGGAGTGGAACACAGAGCGAGGAATCCGTGCACATCTCGGATTCTTGGATGGCAGGCGGCACCAAGATCCACCGGGTCCGGCTGGTGGCAGGTGATAGACTGGTTTCTGTGCTCCAAGTACAAAGAACAGGTAAATCCATGGATTTCTGGGACCGTTCTGGGAAGATTCTCGAGACCTAAAGCATCAAAATGAGTGGGGAGCTCTTTCCAAATATCTCCCCTGCACTTCTTCCTAGTGTCTTTGCCTTGGTTTGCTGGCCGACAGCTCACATTAGAGGTGTTTTCGTCACGGAGAGCATTTACTGAAAATATGCAACAAGCATCAGGCCTGTCGAGGACGCATTTCTTCTTTTCAAGTCATGTCTTTTTTATAGGGGTCACATTCCATGGTTCACTTAAAGACAGAGCTACATGATTTACCAGGAGTCATACTAGTCTTTTTAAGCATCACACTACAGAATGGTTGATCACTTTGGTTAACATGGGATTTCTGCCTCTCTTCTACAATTCACCTAACAATATTCATATGCAACAAATTGTAACTTTAATATAGTAAGTGAACATGATGGCTCCTTCCCTTAATCTCCTGTAAGACTTTAAGGTTCTAGGATGGTGTATCATATGTAATTATGTTTATATAACCACTTTCTTATTGTTAGATGATTTTGAGCTCCTTGAAAACTGCAAGAGGACGCCTGGGTACCTCAGTGGTTGAGCATCTATCTGCCTTCGGCCCAGGGTGTGATCCTGGAGTCCCGGGATCAAGTCCTACATCGGGCTTCCTGCATGGAGCCTGCATTTCCCTCTGCCTATGTCTCCATCTCTCTCTCTCTCTCTCTCTGTGTGTCTCTTATGAATAAATAAATAAAATCTTAAAAAAAAAAAACCCACAGAAGGTCTGAATCATTTTTACATCCTCCTTGACAGCAGTGCCTTCTTTATAGGAGACACAAAAATACACTTAATCAAATACATTGAAAGTGGTAAGACCTAATGAATGATGAAAATGCTAGGAAGGCCTAATATTCATTGAGGGGCTCCCCTCTTTTTCTTCCTTTCTCTTAGAGCTTCATTTTCAAATAATTTTTTTAAAGTAAGCACCACGCACTGCATGGAAGCCCAGTGTGGGGCTTGAACTCATGACTCTGAGATCAAGATCTGAGCTGAGATCAAGAGTCAGATGCTTAATGATTGAGCCAGCCAGATATGCTTTAATGTTTTTTTTTATTTTTTATTTTTTTAGAAAAAGAGAGAGAGATTGAGAGGTGAGGAGGGGCAAAGGGAAAAGGAGGTGAATCCCAAATTCTGGGACGGGGCTCCATCTCACAACTCAGATCATGACCTAAGCTACCTATGTACCTCACCCCTCAAATAAAATTTTTTAGGGGGGGGAGGGAGAGGGAAAGGCAAAGGGAAAGGGAGAGAGAATCATAAGCAGGCTCCACACCCAGCATGTGAGACCAACTCGGGCCTCAATCTCATGACCCCGAGACCATGACTTGAACCAAAATCAAGAGTTGGATTCTTAAGCAACTGAGCCACCCAGGCACCCCACTTGCAAATAATTTTTTTAAATTTCTTGTTCAAATCTCTAAGTATGTTATATTGTTTAAGATCAAAATTCTTGAACTTCAGCCAAAACTAGGCTTACATCTTAGTTTTGCAAGTTACCATTCATGAGGTCTTGGGAATGGTACTTAACAACCTCTGTGCCTTAGTTTCCTCATCTGTTAAATGGAAATAATACTATAGAGATGTGGTAGAGATTTACCTTATAGAGATGTGGTAAAGATTAAATGAGATAATCTATGTAAAGTGCTTAGCAGAGTGCCTGACGTGAAATAAGCGTTCAGATGATATCGTTGTCATCACCATGAGAGATTATAGGGTAAGAAGAAATGGTTGCTTGCAGAGCCTTAGAGTACAGCCTTTAGATTTAACTGCCTACCCCATAGTTTCCTCAATGCTGCCTAATAAATATGAAGCAGGAACCTGCTTAGGCTAGAGACTCAAAATTTTCTGCTTCTAGCCCCTGATTGCAGGTTTTATTCTTTAGATACTTGAAGTACGAGTACGAGTAAGATAGTTCTCATTCAGACACAATATAAGGACTGTTTTAAAAGCACCTCGTTCTGATGCCTGGATGGCTCAGCTGATGAGCATCCACCTTTGGCTTGGGATGTGATTCTGGAGGCCTGGGATCGAGTCCCGCATCAGGCTCCTCACAAGGAGTCTACTTCTCCTTCTGTCTATGACTCTGCCTCTCTCTGTGTCTCTCACGAATAAATAAATAAAATCTTAAAAAAAAAAAAAAGCACCTTGTTAGTTGGAAAATATATTGCTAAGCAGTGTGGATCATCGTAAATGGGCTCATTTGGTACTTGGTATGTCTTCAGTTTAAAATGGTATCTCTTGGAGAGCCTGAGTGGCTCATTCAGTTAAGCTGGGGGTGGAGCCTGCCTAAGAGCCTCTCCTTCTCCCTCTCCCTCTCCCTCTCCCTCTTTTTCTCCCTCTGCCCCTCCCCTCTACGCTCTCTCTCTCTCTCTCTCTCTCAAAAAAAAAAAAAAAAAAAATGGAGGGTGCCTGGGTGGCTCAGTTGGTTGGGCATCTGACTCTTGATTTTGGCTTGGATCATAATCTCAGGATCGTGGGACTGAGCCCTGCATCGAGCTCCCAGCTTCAGCATGGAGTCTGCTTGTCCTTCTTCCTCCTGTTCTTCCCTACATTTTCGCTCTCTATCTCTAAAATAAGTAAGTAGTAAGTACATAAATAATATCTCTTTAAAAATGGTATCTTGGAGCACCTGGTTGGCTCAGTGGTTAAGCAACTGCCTTTGGCTCAGGTCGTGATCCCAGGGTCCTGGGATCAAGTCCTGCATTGGGCTCCCCACAGGGAGCCTGCTTCTCCCTCTGCCTATATCTTTGCCTCTCTCTGTGTGTGTCTCTCAATAAATAAATAAAATCTTTTAAAAAATAGAATTTAAAAAATAGTATCTCTCCTCAAACATGGTCCCCAGATTTGATTATTCTACATGAAAAAAAAAATGTTGCATACTTTCATCACCAACTTGCTGAAGTTTGTGGAGAAGGTGTTTTTAGTCAACAAACCATGTCCAGCAAACATGATGCTTCAGGAAGACAGAGCAATAGAGAGGCAGCCTGAGGGGAGGACTTAGACCACCAGCTGCCTAGCCAAAGGCAGTAGTGACAATGGTTTGGAGGGAGTAGGCACCTTATAGGGTCTCTGTCCAATGTATGCCTCCTTCCTCCTTTTCTAAGAGCTTCCCCCACCCTCTTCCACAGGGGTGGGGGGACAGTAGTCACTATCATTCATCCCACGTGCCCACAGACTACTGCTGTACACGCTCCTGACCCAGGCTGAGACAATCCGATTCTCTCACCAGGGCATCTGGAATCGGGACACAGGCCTTCTGGTCAGTCACTGTTGGCCCAGGAACTAGGACAGCATATAATAAGGGGCTGGCATGGCCACTGTCACTACGCGCCCTGAGAAGCAGAAAAACTGAGATGTAGTGAGAGGAGGCTGAAAGAGTGTCAGGGACAAGTAGAGATGAGAAACCAGGTCACACCGGAGAGGAAAAGGGAGGTGGCAAGAGAAGAGGTGTCTCCATTCCCAGGGCCTCTCAGGGCTTTGTTCTGACCCCCCTGAGGCCCAGCTGCCCTTCCTGCCCTGGCCTGTGTCCAGCACACTCTCCATTTTAGCTCAGGCCAGCTTAAGATGTATCTGTTACATGAAACCCAAGGAGTCTTGGCTGAGTGAGTGGGTTGGCAGAGAGAGAGGCCGCGCCCGGGGTTCTGGAAGCGCAGGCCGGGTCTGCCTGAGGATGCCCACCAGGTGATCCCATCGCACCGGCCTGCCACTATCAGACGTGCACATGAGGAAGGTTTGCTGATGATAAAACTGAATGGAACAGATTCACAGTCACCCCTGAAATAGTGTTCTTAGTCACTTCCTGAGATACTTTGTTGCGCAGTAGGGAAGACAGCGGCATTACAGACGGCCTACCCGGCCTACCCGGAACCTTGACTGACCCTGACTATTTCTACGGGAGTATGTGTAACTGCAGCTGTCATGCATGTTGCAGAGATAAAAACCCACCAACAACTGGATAGGCTCTGATCGCTTTAAAATGTTGCCAGTCCCTGTTCTGGGCCACTTGACATTCACCTGCAGCTTTGGCTCTGCCCCAGATTCAGGGCCAAACCCTACCTCTAGCTGAAGGGTTCAAGAAGCCCTGTCTCAGGAGTTCGGGGAACTGTTAGGTTACCCTGTGATTTGTTCTGCTCTCATCAAATGCTCTGGTTCTGGCCTCTGGGCTTTGGCCTCATCCTGGGATTGAGTCAGTTTGACTGTGTCACAGGACCTGACTCCTAGATTCCTCAGGCTTTAACCCCTGCCTCCATAACCCAGCCAGGACCCTGACCCCTTCCAAATCAGCATTCCAGTCTGCATGCATCTATTCTTCCTAGGTAACACAGCTGGAAACAGGCCAAGCAGAGACCCTGCTATCTGCACTTAGTCCTGTGTGACCCACACTGCCACTGTGGGTCACTCACACTGTTATTTCCAACACCCCCCACCAATTCTATCACCCCCTTTCACCACTGCCAATAATCGTATTTGTTTCATTTATGGGACCCCTTCCTTTTCATACCTGAATCTCTCTAAATCGCCATAGCACCTGCTAGTGTTCTGAGGGTTCACAGGGTCCCACAGCTCTGCTCACCTGGAAAGCCTCCTCCCTCTAACTTCAGCTGGGCACCAATCATGATGCCTAGCATGTAGTGGGGTGACAAGGAAACAGTGTGGTGGAAGGAGTATGGGCATCTTGAGCAGACCTAGGTTCAAATCCCTGCTCTTCCACTTACATAAGGTTCTTAATTCCCCTAGAACACAAAACGATTGTTGAAAGGATTATGTGAGATCATGTATCTGGCAAGATTTAACAGTTATTTGATGAAATACATCTGCTTTTCTTTCCTGCACTTATATTTCTAACAGCTTTATTGATATTCACATATATACAACCCACTGGCAAAGGACAAATCAATGGTTTTTAGAATATTCAGTAGACTTAGATTTCTTAAAATACAATTAGAGCATGAGAAATATGAGGTTTAGTAACACTTGAAAAGACAGAGGATGTTAGTCAGCTACAAGGTTATGTAAATCAACAGTGTGATGCCATTGCATTGCCAAAAAAGCATATGTGTAATCGGGCTGGACTGGTACACATGTGATGATCAGAACAAGACAAGTAACAGTTCCCTGTGATTCAGAGCTGGCAATGTGTTCAGTCATTGGGCCTATTTTAAGAGAGATGTGGGAAAATTGGAGCACGTCCAAAGACATGTATAAAGGGTGATGAGAAACAGCAAATACTATGCAGAGATAAAATAAAGTGGAGAAGTGAATTCTAAGAAGAGGTGAAACCCTGTCTGTCCTCAATTAGCCCAGGGCTGTCAACTGGAAAATGAATGACATGGGTTTTCTGTTTCCTTCCTAGGCCAGAAATTCAAGAGGGGTATTTAAAAGCAAGCTGACTTCGATATGATAGAAGGAACAATTAGAGCTGTTGGAAATAGGAATGGATTGTCCCTTTCTAACCTGAAATCCCATATTTAATATATTACTACATTATTAGCAAGTCTGAGAACAAAGGCTTGTAGAGCTCTTATTCTGTGCAATGTGCTGTGCTCAGGTGGATAAAATGACCCAGGATCTCTTTTTTATTCGAGACCAACTGCCCAGTTTGTGGGTTAGTCTAGTAGGCCATTCTTTCTTCCATCTTTAAAAAATATTTATTTATTTAATAGAGAGAGAGAGAGAAAGGGTGCAGAGGAGAGGGGCAGAGGGAGAGAGAAACTCAACCATGATGCAGGGCTCAATCCCACAACCCTGAGATCATGACCTCAGTCAAAACCAAGAGTTGGCCACTCAACCAGGCACTACACAGGCACCCCTCCCATTTTTCCTTCCTACTTTTGACGTAAGAGGAAAGAATGCCCCAAGGTGTCGATCTGGGTATTTTACTAGCAGTTTTGATGACAGTTGGAAATACTCCTAAAATAAGACTTGGACCTTACCTAATCAGGAGGGTTGTGCTTCTCTCTTCCCTATTCTGTGTAAAGTGACTTCATTTTAGTACTTGAAATTGCCCATGGTGCAACATTTGTGGAAATTAGCAAACACTACAGATCAGCAACACAACTCTCCCCTCGCTCCCAATGTCTCACTGCTTTAGAGGCTATGCTACACAAGGACCACTAGGCTGGCACAATTCTACTAGATTTTTGGACTAAGTATCTCTACAAAAAATATATTTAGAGCCAATGGTATTTAACTTTCACCTAAGGACACTTTGGAATTTATTTTTTTAAAATATTTATTTATTTATGATCGACAGAGAGAGAGAGAGAGAGAGAGGCAGAGACACAGGAGGAGGGAGAAGCAGGCTCCATGCCAGCAGCCTGACGTGGGACTCGATCCCGGGACCCCAGGACTGCGCCCTGGGCCAAAGGCAGGCGCCAAACCACTGAGCCACCCAGGGATCCCCGACACTTTGGAATTTAAATGGTTTAATAAAGTTAACAAGTTTCAGATGAATGGAATATTTAGTGGTAAATATTTGGAGATTAGACTCACTCTCATATGTTTTCTCCTTTAGGAAAACTCATAATAACACTGGTCTGTATATTTTGAGTGTATTATGCACAGCTGCTAATGGGTGACCGAGTAACAGACTACAGAGACCTAGCCAGGACGAAGGCCCTCTGGAAATGAGAAGACAAAGCTCTCTGCTGGCCAGTGCTTGTCCTGCGTGACAAGTGGCTCCTTGTGCCACCTATTGGACTTCGAAAGAACAATCTCTTAGTTTTTGATTCAAAGGTAAAACTCCAGCAAGTATTTTCTAAATGGAACAAATTCATGATCTTCCCTCAGTCAGAGCTAGTCTATAAACCTTGCGTTTTACAAGTCACCATGGAAGAAATCACCGTCAACCCAAGATTCCCAGAGCCAACTGATTTCTTTATCATCAACAAGCTCTAGGGATGCCTAGGTGGCTCAATGGTTGAGCATCTGCCTTCGGCTCAGGGTGTGATCCCAGAGTCCTGGGATCAAGGCCCACATCAGGCTCCCTGCATGGAGCCTGCTTCTCCCTCTGCCCGTGACTCTGCCTCCCTCTCTCTGTGTCTCTCATGAATAAATAAATAAAAATATTAAAAAAAAAACAAGCTCTAGGAATTATAGATAGCATTTTTTTAAAAGATTCCACTTATTTATTCATGAGACATACAAACACACACACACACAGAGGCAGAGGGAAAAGCAGGCTCCATGCAGGAAGCCCGAGGTGGGACTTGATCCCGGGACTCCAGGATCATGCATGCCCTGGGCGGAAGGCAGGCGCTAAACCATTGAGCCACCCAGGGATTCCCCTATAGATGGCATTTACTGAGCAAATGCAGTATACTAAGCACTTTACAATCATTACCTCATTATATATTCATATAACCTTATGAAATATACATATTCTTTTCTCTTTTTTTAAGATTTTATTTATTTATTCATGAGAGACAGAGAGAGAGAGAGAGAGAGAGAAGCAGAGACATAGGCAGAGGGAAAAGCAGGCTCCATGCAGGAAACCTGACGCGGGACTCGATCCCGGATCTCCAGGATGGGGCCCTGGGCTGAAGGCAACGCTAAACCGCTGAGCCACATGGGCTGCCCTTCTTCTTCTTCTTCTTCTTCTTCTTCTTCTTCTTCTTCTTCTTTTTTTTAAGACTTTATTTATTTACTCATGAGAGACACAGAGAGGGAGGCAGAGACATTGGCAGAGAGAGAAAAGCAGGTTCCATGCAGGGAGCCCAATGTGGGAATCGATCCAGGGACTCCGGGATCACACCCTGGGCCAAAGGCAGGTGCTCAACCCCTGAGCCACCCAGGCGTCCCCACATACATATTATTATCATTTTACAGTTGGGGAAAACAGCTTAAAAAGGTTAAGTGGCTCTTAGACTTAAAAAGTTTCTGCACCCCAGGTAACAGGGTTTGCATTTCTTACCACTTTGAATCTAGCAGACATTCTACAAATAGTTGAATAAGTTTTTAAATGTGGATAGAGTACCATTCTTCTTAATACTCTGAGCCTGCTGACCCATTAGCCTTTTAATCAGCTTTTAGCTAATGGGAAGACAGAATGATTTTCATTTATTTTGCTTGAACATATTTTCCAAGGAGAAGAGCTTGCTAGAACATCTCATTAACGCTGTAATGACTTAGACTTATTTTTCCAGTTTTAGAAGCAAGTTAACTTGGGCTTAGTCAGAATTCTGCGGTCCTTCAGTCTACACCAAGTTGAGGCAGAGGGAAGACCAAAGGCATGCATCAAGAAGGGCCTACAGGGACGCCTGGGTGGCTCAGTGGTTGAGTGTCTGCCTTTGGCCCAGGGCGTGATCCTGGGGTCCCCGGATCTAGTCCCACATCGGGCTCCCTGCATGGAGCCTGCTTCTCCCTCTGTCTATGTCTCTGCCTCTCTCTCTCTCTCTCTCTCTCTCTCTCTTTCTCTCTCTTAGGAATAAATAAATGAAATCTTTAAAAACAAAACAGAAACAAACCCCAGTTGGTTTTCTTTAAAGAAGGACCTATAAAGTTCTGACAGGAAAAGCAGGGTTCTGGATAAACCAGAGGCAAAATAGTTCTCAAAGAAAGACCATCATGCCGGTTACATTGAGTATGGCACACAGTGGACATACTCCCACGCCTACTATGCTACTTAGGCAAGTGGGGAATGAGAGCACATGTGGATTTTAAGAAGCCTATGGACTTTTAGGGAAGAGAACACATAGACACATGGACATAAGGAACATGAAATTGCAGTACAAGAGCATGAAAAGAAAAAAAACCACCTGAGATAGCAGTGATTATTGACAAAGGATTAATGTAGGCGATAAGTGCTGCAAAAAAGGGAGAAATAACATTTGCATACATTTTTGCTGACCCCAGCATCTTAGTAAAATGTCTTTTCTATGACCTATGGAGAGACACTGAAATTAGAGAGAGCACCTGGCTTCTCAGTAGCTCACTTTCCTCCCTGGAGACTCAGGCTATCAGAGGGTTTGCAGGAAGCAACAGCTGGAGAGACCAGGAGACCTGCCACCTGGATCATCAAGGCAGACAGCTCAGTGCTAGGAGGTCTCACCTGGCTACCCAGTCTGGATGAACTGAAAATGAATGATTTTCTTCCCCTCTGTATTTTTCCCTCTTCCTACCTTTCAGCAGGAGTAGCCTGAGTTCTCCTGGGCTTTGCTTTTGAAAATTTTGAGCCATTCAAAGGAACTGAAAGTAGTAGTTCTCAGCCGTGGCTCCTCATGGAATCCCCTGGGGAGTTTTAGAAAATACTGAGGCCTGTGTGTGCCTGGGTGGGTGCCTGGGTGACTCAGTCAGTTAAGCATCCAACACTTGATTTCAGCTCAGGTCATGATCTCAGGGTCTTGAGTTCAAGCCCCCCATTGGGTTCCATGGAACCTGCTTAATTAAGATTTTCTTTCTCTCTCTCCCTCTGTCCCTCCCCCCATAAGCAAATACTGCCACCTGGGTACTACCCCTAAATGCTCTAAAATTGACCTAGAACGCTCCTCTGGTGATCCTAACATGCAACCTAGTTTGAGTATCATTGACTTAAAGGTTTCTTTGACATAGCAAGAAAGAGTAAGATTTGCTGAAATGGACAAAACATCTTGGAAAAGGAAGGGAAGGGGGGTACTTCCAATCTAGCAAAATATCCTTGATTTGTTACCTGGAGGGGTGGGAATCTGGGTTCTGGCTTCCTTTTGGTCCCACGGGAAGGTAGGAAGACACCAGAGAGAATGCCACGATGGTAAACCTAGGGCAATGTTTCTTATACTGGGATGTGAATGCAAATTGCCAGGGGATCTTGTTAAAATGCAGATTCTGACTCAGGAGGTCTGGGGTTAGGGCTTGAGTCTGCATTTCCAAAAAATTCCTAGGTGGTCGCAATGCTGCCCATGTGGCAAAGATCTTCATGGCTAGGACTCTAGGCTGTGTCCCTTCAGATTCCCATTTCCATCTCAAGTCACAACATGTTAAATGTGAAGGGCTCTACTGTCAGGGACAATGGACATCCTGGTGGTGACCCGATTGGATTGATGGTTGAAGGCCAGATGGACCCCATCTACAAATCTACAAAGCCTTGCAGGCTAAAGAGGCACACATCCTGGCAGGAGATCCCCACGTTAGGGTGCCAGCAGATCATAAATGGCCCACTCAAAAGAGATGGCTGATGATAACTTCATGTAGGTGTTATTTTCCAGGCAGAGACAGGGTTAAAAGAAATCAACAAAAGATAATGAGATATCACCCCTCAGGCAGAAGAACCAAAAGGGGAGGAAGTAGTGACTGGTATCCCGTTAGAGCTGTAGGAAAGGGACACCTGAAACAACTGCTGGCTTTAAAGAAATACAGCCACATGGAAGAAAATGGCCCATCAAGGATAGATGCAGAGGAGTAAATACCCCAATATTTCTCTTCACCCAGTTTGTGATTTCCAACTGATCCATCCCATTGGCCCAACTCAACTAGAAACCAGAGGGCAAGAAAACTCAGCAGATGGAGCCCATCAAAGCCAGCCTCCTAGACACAGAGAAGGGCGAAGGACAGTGAACAGATCAGGTCAGGGACACATGGAGAAAGCCCAGCACCATCTCCAAGGGTGAGGTGCAATGTCCTGCCAGGCCAGCCTGCTTAGTCTGTTCAGGCTGCTATAGTAAAATAGGATAGACTGGGTGGTTATTTTTTTTAAGATTTTATTTATTTATTCATGAGAGACACAGAGAGAGAGAGAGAGACAGAGACACAGGCAAAGGGAAAAGCAGGCTCCATGCAGGGAGCCCGACGTGCGTCTCCAGGATCACGCCCTGAGCCAAAGGCAGACGCTCAACCACTGAGCCACCCAGGCGTCCCAGACTGGGTGGTTTAAATGCACACCTTTACTTCTTACAATTCTGGAGGCTGGCAAGTACAAGATCAATGGTGTGGGCCCGTCTGGAGCCCACTTCGTAGCTCATAGGTGACAGTCTTCTCATGGTGTCCTACATGGTAGAAGGAGTGAGGGTGCTCTCTGGGGCCTCTTTTATAAAAAAATTAATTCTATTCATGAGGGCTCCATCCTGATGACCTAACCATCTCTCAAAGGCCTCACCTCTCAATATCATCACACTGGGGGTTAGGATTCAACAAATGGATTTCAGGGGGACACAAGCATTCAGCCTATAGTACCAGCCCAATAGGGGCTTAGCTTCAGTCAGAAATTAGGGTGGCATGAAAAAGAAAGAACATGGCAACAGAGTTTGCACTGGAGACTCTCACCCCTTATAGATGGGAGCTTACCTGAGAGTGTCAGACATCCTCATGAATGACAGAGGGATTTCCACCCCCCACAGTGAAGCTTTTGGGTCAGTGGTTGTGACTCTGTTGGAGAACTGGCAGAGAAGCAGAGAAGAGGCGGGCTTTCAGCAGTTGCTGGTGGTTTCAGGAATGTTGAGAATAAGCCACACATGCTTTGATTCCTGACAACAGGTGGACCACAGAGGAAGAGAAAAAAAATGCAGCCTCAGTAGAGTTTGCTGATGACACAGATTTCTCTGTTTCTCAGAAAAAAATACTCAGAAAGGCAGGAGTGTGAAAAGTTATCTTTAGGGGCCCACCTCACACCCTGAATTTCTTAAAACAAAGCACAATTAAATTTCCAACCACCTTTCTGGGAAAAGAAGGGCACAAGCCAGAAAGGCATGTCAACCTAGGGGCAAATAGGGATCTGACCTATTTAGAACGGGTCTTGGCTAGCCTGGAATTTAGCACCAGTTAAGTTCCTGGCTTAGCTGAACACCTGTGAGTTTTCCCAGTGTCTGAAGTTGACAAAGGGGGAAGGGAGTGGAGATGGCTGCACACTTTGGAGGTGAAGGAGACTGGTGCTGAACTGGAGATAACAAAGTACTTTCTCAGATGTGGCCAGATGGAAGTTGGGGAGTTCTCAACACTACACAGAACTCCGACTGGCACTTGATGATTCTTTGGGAAGCTGGGTGGGAGCTCCTTCTGCAAGATCGCTGAGAGCAGGCTGCCAAGGCAAAGTGCCTCTGGGTCCTTTATCTGCCAGCAGTGCAAGGACCCAAAGACATTTTGGGAGACACTGAGCTTTGGAGGAGGTGGTGGAGTTACAGAGTCCAGGTCTTCCTGACCTTGAGTATTATTTCCCCTGCCATTACAGTGTCTCCAAAATTGAGGGTTTTGACATCGTCCTGGGCATTAGTAAGAAACTGAAGCAATAACTAGGAGCAATCGTTAGAAAGTGTTCTGAGACTTACTACACATCAAGTGCCAAAATAAATTCCAGGTAAATTAAAAAGTTAAAGAATAAATATCCTAAGAGGAATGCCTGGGTGGCTCAGCTTTTGGGCTTCTGCCTTTGGCCCAGGGTGTGATCCTGGGGTCCTGGGATCGAGTCCCATATCGGGCTCCCTGCGGGGAGCCTGCTCCTCCCTCTGCCTCTCTCTCTCTGTGTCTCTGATGAATAAATAAATAAAATACCTTTAAAAAAAAAGAATAAATATCATAACAAAAGAATGAGAAGAAAGTTAAGCTGATCCTAAGGTGGCAAAGGCCTTTCAAAACATAGGAGTAAAAAAACCTCAGGTTTGAAATATATGTATACAAAATTTTAAAATTGTTTAGTTTTTAAATCACCAAAAAAAATTAATAGGATACAGTTAATAGGAAATCAGTTGGAAAAAATATTTGCAGTGTATGATTACTGGTTAATGTCCTTAATATAAAAGAATACATTAGAGAGGAAGCCTGACTGGCTTTTTCAATAAAGCATGTGACTCCTGATCTCAGGGTCGTGAGTTCAAGCCCCACATTCAGCATGGAGCCTTCTTTAAAAAAAAGATACATAAGGAAGAAATGGATGATCATCTCAACAGAAATATGCTAGTTGCCAATAAGCATATGAAAAATATTAATTAAAATAACAGTGAAATATGGTAATATACTATACAGTTCTTCAGAATTGACTGGCATAGGCAAAAACATAATATCCAGTATTGTCAAGGGTACAAAGAAAGGGTCATTCTCAGACATTTACAATTGAAATGTAAAATGGTTTGACTTTTCTGGAGGGCAATTTGGCAGTTTATATTATAAGCCCTAAAATATGCATAACTTTGGTCTCAGGAATTTCTCCTCTAGGAAGTTATCCTTTTTTTTTAAAGATTATTTATTTATTTGAGAGAGAGTGCACAGGAGGGGGGGGGGGAGCAGGGGAAGTGTGGCAGAGGGAGAGGTAGAAGCAGGAAGCCTGATGGGCTTGATCCCAGCACTCTGGGATCATGACCTGAGCCAAAGGCAGATGCTTAAAAGACTGAGACATCCAGGCGCCCCCTCTAGGAGTTTATCTTAAGGAAATAATGAAGGATGTGCACAAAGACTTATCCACAAAAATATCTACTATAGTGTTATTTTTAAAATGACAAATCCTGGGGAGAGGGTATTAAATGGTTAGATTTGACAGAGTTGGGAGTGACTAAATGGGTCTTCATCACTGTATTCATTTCCTACTGTACCAAATTACCATAAAGGTAGTGGCTTGAAACATCATAAATTTCTTATCTCACAGTTCTATAGCTCAAAGACAGACCCGGGTCTCAATGGGTTACAACTGAGGGGCTGGCAAGACCGTGTTCCTCCAGGAGACTCCAGGTCAGAGTCCATTTCTAGCTTCTAGAGGCTGCGCACACACCTTGGCTCTGGTCCCCTTCTTCCATCTCCACATCCAGCAACATAGCCTCTTTCAGACCTTTCTTTGGTCACTGCATCTCTCTCTTTTTCTGTCCTCCTCTTCCACTTTTAAGGACACTTTGATCACTTTGGGCCTACCCAGTTAATACTCTTAGCTAATTAGCAACCTTAATTCCAATTGCCATGTAACTACAGGTCCTGGGGATTAGGGCACTTAAGTCTTGGGGGGATGTCATTATACTGCCTACACTACTGTGTTAGTCCATGTGCTTCTCTTTATTAAATATTTTGTAGGGTAGCCCAGGTGGCTCAGCGGTTTAGCACCGCCTTTGGCCCTTTGGCCCAGGGCATGATCCTGGAGACCCGAGAATTGAGTCCCCCACGGGCTCCCTGCGTGGAGCCTGCTTCTCCCTCTGCCTGTCTCTGCCTCTCTGTGTGTGTGTGTCTCTCATGAACAAATAAATTAAATCTTTAAAAAAAAACTTTTTGTAATCTTTAAAATATTAAATATTTAAAAACCCAAAACAAATGTCCACTTTAGTGTACGGGATGAAAGGAGGGTACGTCTTCATAGGATGAATGCTATGTGCACATTAAAAGTCTTAATGTAGGGAAATACGTCTTAACGTGGACCGATGTTCATTATACGGTCAGTGAGGGGAAATAAGTCTACAAAAGAATATGCACCAGATGGCACCAATTATGTGAAACCCAAGCCCCCAACAAACCTCTATGCCAGGAAGTGAAAAAAAAAAAGTTTGGAAGGTCATAGGTCAAATTGTCAATATTTCTCTCTGGATAGTAATTTTAGCTTTCTTCAGTTTTCCTGCAGTTCTCCAAATATGCGACATAAAAGGTGATCGGGCATGTCATCTAGGACATTTTTCTGGACAAGCGTTTCCCTGGTTTCCTAGTTTTGGGTTTTTTTTGTTTGCTTTTGTTTTGTTTTGTTTTTTTTTGTTGTTGTTGTTGTTTCCTAGCTTTCGATCACACTCGCGCACACTCGTCCCTCAAATTCATTTTCACCAAAAAATACGTCCAGTCCGGCTCTCGGCGATGCTGGTTCCCCGGCCCGGGCCGTCTGCGCTGGGGAAGAATCCCGAGGCGGGAAGGACCGGGCGGTGGGCTACGCCTCGGCAGCCAATCGGTGCTGCTGCTGCTTCTTTTTTAAAAGATTTTTAAATTTATTTATCCATGAGAGACACAGAGAGACACAGAGGGGCAGGGGCGCGGGCAGAGGGAGACGCGGGCCGGCGCAGGAGCCCGGCCGGGCCTCGATCCCGGGTCTCGGGGGTCACGCCCCGGGCGAAGCCGCCGCTGAGCCTCCGCGCCCCCGGGCTGCCCCGATCGGTGCTGCTGAAAAACTTTTTCGGGGCGAAGCAAACGCAAGGCACGGCGCTCCCCCCAGGAACTTAGCCGGGACCTCGGAAGCTGGATCACAAATACGCGAAACTTGCCCAATTCCGCTGACCCGGGCTAACAGCGGTGATCAGTGCTACCGTGTCCACGCGCGCGGGCGGCGGCAGGGCTGGGGCCCGGGGACCCGGGGACTTCCAGGCGGCTTCCCGGCCGGGCCACACAGGGCAGGAGCCCCCGGCCCGCGCGCAGCGGCCCCGCAAGCTCGCGCCCGCCCGGCCTCCGCCCCCCGCCCCCCGCCCCGCGGGAGCCGCCGAGGACGCCGCCGAGGCCGAGCGCACCACCGAGACGAGCGCCTAGAGCGGCCGCCCGCCCGCCGCTCCGCCCGGCCGCCTCTATCCCGGAAGTTGATGCGGCTCGCCCGCTCGCGTGCGGCTGGCTGGGGTGTCGCCGTCGGGATCGGGACTGGCTGCGATTGCGAAAGGGTCGACATGCCTGTGAGTTGTTTACTTGCTGGCTTCCCGTTCGTTTCGGGCTTGTCTGTCGTGGGGGCCCGGGGCGCCGGCTAGCCCGACCCCGTCGGCGGGCCCCTCCGCGCGTGGCGGACTTGTCGGGACTTGCCCGGGCCCTGTGGGCGTGGGGCGGGGCCGGGGCCGGGGCCTGCGCTCGGGGCCGGAGTCCGCGGCCGGGAGGGCGCAGCTCCTGGGGCCCCCGGGTGGGCGGACCCCCGCCGTCCCGGGTTTGGGAGGGCTCGGGCGAGACTCGTCTTTGGGGTCCTGTCGCCCTTCTTGGGCTGCCTGGCTCGAGCCCCCCTCCCGGGGAGCCATTTCCGCTGGTCTCTTTTTAAAAACTGTCTTGCAGTTGCCCGGGCGTGTTTACTCTCTCGGGGGCCGTGACGCCGCGGCCGCTCCCGGCTCCTGTCGGGTCGGGCGCTGGACGCCCCGGGCACGGCGCCAGGGCTCAGCCGGGCCTCGCCGCCCTCGGCCCTCCGCCCTCCGCCCTCCGCCCCGCCTCCGCGGCTTGTGCCCGGAGCGGCTGCGGGGCCGGGCACGGCCTTCCCCAGCCCCACGGAGACTCGCGCTCAGTTGAGTGAAGAAGAGCGGGATCCCCGGTACCCTGATCGCGGGCTTCCCGATCGCCCAGAGTTCCTTTACCCGCCGGGGCTCGGAGAACACAGGCATTATAAAAAGTATTGATTAAAGTTACTTCGCGACCTAATAAATAACATCTGACGTGTTGCCTCTGCTGAGTAGGATTTGTTCTTCCTTGTTTGGTGTGTATATGTCACATGTGGTTAAATGTGGATTCCTTCTAGCAATAATAATAATAATAATAATAATAATAATAATGCTTTGTTATTCAGCTGGCTAGAGATTTGCTACATCCGTCCTTGGAAGAGGAAAAGAAAAAGCATAAAAAGAAACGGCTAGTTCAAAGCCCAAATTCCTATTTTATGGATGTAAAATGTCCAGGTAAAAATGTCTAATCTTAATTCCTTTCCCAAGGAAAATTTCTTTTTCTTTTCTTTTCTATTTTTTTTTTTAAGATTTTATTTATTTATTTATGAGAGAGACAAAGAGAGAGGCAGAGACATAGGCAGAGACAGAGAAGCAGGCTCTGTGCAGGGAGCCCGATGTCGGACTCGATCCTGGGTCTCCAGGATCACACCCTGGGCCGAAGGCAGGCGCCAAACCGCTGAGCCACCCGGGCGTCCCAAGGAATATTTCTTTTGTTTTTCTTTTTTCTTTCTTTCTTTTTTTTTTTTTTTTTTTTTTTAAGATTTTCATTTGTTAGAGACAGAGAGAGAGGCAGAGACACAGGCAGAGGGACTCATCCCGGTCTCCAGGATCACGCCCTGGGCTGAAGGCGGTGCTAAACCGCTGAGCCACCTGGGCTGCCCCCAAGGAAAATTTCTAAAGCGATCGCTAGTGTGGTGTGTACATTTAGATAACGGTAGGACCTTTTGTTGAGTAGAAGTAGAATCACAGAATTGGAAACGTCAAAAGGGACATTTTCCTAATAAACTATTCAAACCATTGGAGAAACACTCGGGGGAGGGGTGGTGAAGATGACACTCCAAAGGGGATACCCCATTTGACTTACTCTTGAAGTGGTCAGGCGGTTCAGATGATGAGGTTTCTTTCTCATGATGCAGTGAGAAGCATGTCGATTCTTTAGTGTTCAGCAGTGCTGCCGGGTGTTTGGTGGCCGTTAGTCATAACTAGCTGGCTGCTGAGCACTTGAAATGTGGCCAAAGTGGAAAATACTCTTTATGTGGAAAATATACACTGGAATTTTAAGATACAGCGCACAGACATTAAAAACCATACCAATTACCTGTTGAAATGGTAATAATATTTTGGAAATGCTAAGTTCAAGAAAATACATTATTTATTCCACCTGTTGGCTTTTGTAAACTTTTTTAATGTGACTCCTAGAAAAGTTTAAGTTAAATGTGTGACTTACTGTTGCACAGCACCTAAGTTCTTAATCTTTTACAAGGTCTTTACTAGAAATATGGTGAAAAATATTCTTTGTTTTCTTCCACTTTTCACTTTTAATGGTGCCCTTTTTCTAGGTTGCTACAAGATCACCACGGTTTTCAGCCATGCCCAGACGGTGGTTCTTTGTGTAGGCTGTTCAACCGTGTTGTGCCAGCCGACGGGAGGAAAGGCCAGACTCACAGAGGGTATGTCTTTTGGCCTTTTCTCACCCAGTCATGAGGTTTTATGGTTATAAATGTCTAACTTTACTAAAAACTAGTTTAAAAGAAATCTTAAATTATTACCAAAATATTTTTTATCCTCATTGCTTACTCTTTCAGTAACGAGTGCCCTGCTCAAATAGAGAAGTTTATACTTTTGGCTTTGCCAGGAACTCATTTAAGTAATTATTGTTTTTCTTAGTGTGGAACACCTAATTCTGTTGTAGTCAGTCATATAGTTTGCTTAACTTGGAATATTAAACTTAGGTCAGGATGGAGCAAAAGAATATATACAATAGGACATAATGGATTTTTAAAACCATGGAATTTAAAAAATTATCTTCTAAATGTTTTGTTTCACATGTATTTGACACATTTGACTGAAGATAGTTTTTATCATTACTAGCTAAGCAACAGATAACCAAGGTATAAATTAAAATGCCAGATGTTTGATTTCTCTGAGCACCTACTTAATGGTTACGTAAAAATCTCATTTTATTATAATTATTTTTTTAAAGATTTTAAGTAATTTCTACACCCAACATGAGCTCAGACTTAAAACCCTCGAGATCAAGAATTGCAGGCTCTACCAACTGAGCCAGCCAGGTGCCCCTAAAAATCCCATTTCAATTCCTCTTTCACTTTTGTCCAGTAAGAAAAAAAATAGTAATTACATATATTGTTTTCCATAGTAGTACTTACAGATTTATAATCATAATGATATTTGAAATTTGGTTGTGATATTTTGGGGAGTTGTGAATTCCATATTCTCCCCAGAAGAGTTATAAGTAGATTGGCAATGAATCCAAGATCTATTTTGTGTGACCTGGTGAGATCTAAGTATGAAGTTGGCATATAATATTTAAGTACAGTATTGCTCTCAAAAGTATACTTGTAAGATTTTTTAAACCTTTATATCATGTCATGATCTTGGAGTTTTGTGCCAACGGATGATTAATAGGGTATTAGAGTTTTCCTGGCAGACTTGAAGAGAATTCTAATCAAAATTAGTTTCTTAGGAAAGTAATTCAGAATAATTCCTAAAAATTAAGATTGCATTTTCTGACAGCTTGCATTAAAGTTGTAACTATTGAAATTAGGCTCATAGTCTTATATAGACCAATATAGCATTTGGGAAACAAGAATAACAGTTATAGTCACATCAGAATAAATTCAAGTATACAAGATTTATTATAGTAAATTTCTGGCATAAAAGAATAAATAACCTATATTGTGAATATTAATCTAATATCCCTAAAACTTAGTATTTTTACTTAAAAAGTACTTTTTGTCATTAAAACTATAGCAGAGGGTAGAGTACATGTGTGTTTAACATGTTCCTGTGGTTCCTTTGCAGGCTGTTCATTTAGAAGAAAGCAACACTAATGATCTGCACAACCTCTCGAATTTGTGTTACATCGCAGAAAGCCTTATCAGTTCAGTAATTCCAGTTAATCTACCAAGATAATGTAATTATGTTTAATTTTGTAAGGTTTACAACAGTGATCTCCTATTTTGGTGTCAGTTTTTCAATAAAGTTTTGATTATGGGCAAATCCCCCTTTTCCTTTTTTTTTTTAAGTGTGTGAATATGCTATATGTGTATATATGCTGTGTGTGAATTTGGTATAAACATTTTTAAAAAGTGTATTCTGATTAGTTCGTCTCATTTCAAGAGTAGAAACTGTAAATATTTGATTATCAGTCCTTTTCCAATTTGCGATGAGTGGGCTAAATAATTAAAACATGGAAAGAAGTCCATTATGTGTTAATTCTAAATGTAGTCTTGCCATTGTAACTATGGAAACACATGTGTAGAAGTACATATTTAATGCAATAACAATCAGTATAATTACACAGTAATTACAATTAATGCCTTGGATTTATGTGGCCCTAATGTACTGCATAATTTAGCAGAGTAACTGCAGCTGGGGTCTGAGTTATAGGAAGCACCTTTTGAGATAGGAATTTTTAGAGGAGGCATCAGGAGTAGCGTGATTTACCCCAGGATGTCCTGATGAGAATGATAGATGACATGGAATTCTCTGGTCCAGACATGAGCACTCCTGAATACAGACGTGTGTTGAGTGGCTCTGGTGTCTCATTTTTGTAATTTATGAAGTGACCCTGGGGAGCTAGGAGGTGGAATGTATCTCCTTCTAGGCATATTGGACTGGGAAGGTAACTGCTTGTATTTAACTTGTTACCTTTAAAGCAGACACTTAAGTATTTCCTATCGAGGTGTTTCTATATTCACCCCCAATCTCGGAAGCTGATCCTATGAGAGGAATGTTGCACAAGAACTGAAGAACTGGAAAGTTTGGAGTGTAATATATAGAGAAATAACCCAAAGTTTCCCAAACTTTCTTGGTTTATGGTGGCTGGAGTCTTTTTTCAGAGTCCTTTTGCTAGGAGAAATACCTAACAGTTAACATTGATTAAGTAGTTAGGTTCTAATACATGTAAATGAAAAAAGGGACACCGGGGTGGCTTGGCTTGGTCAATTAAGCGTCCAACTCGATTTCAGTTCAGGGCATAATCTTAGGTGGTGAAATCAAGCCCCATGTTGGAGGTTGGAGACGGTACAGAGCCTGCTTAAGATTCTCTCACCCGCCCCTTCTGCTCCTCCCCAACCCCATCCTTCTCTCTAAAAAAAAAAAAAAAATTTATTGCATTCTTAGATGACCACAGAGTTACTAATGGAATGGGTGTCGCTTTTGGGCACTGCAGTTTCTCAACATTGGGATCAGATTGGACACTGCCATCCTCATTTCTTCCACATTCATTTTTGCATAGTACTTGCTCTTTATCACAGCAATGGCCCAAAACCCAACTTCACAAAGATATGACATCATCAAGAGGAATCTGCCATATAATATAACTGAACTAACTGGAACTAGAAGTAGGCATGGTATCCAAAAGATAACCAAGTATCAATGTTTTTCCTATAGTGCCCCAACTCCCCTCAGCTTGCCCTCCCCAAGGAGAGCCAGTGGGGATTGACAGGCTGTTGATATTGATGGAAGGGAGCAAAACCTATAATAACTACCGTAGAGGGCAGATCCCTGAAAATTTCCTTGGAAATAGTACCGAAAGATTTACCCAGGGCAGCCCTGGTGGCAAAGCGGTTTAGCGCCGCCTGCAGCCCAGGGCGTGATCCTGGAGACCCTGGATCGAGTCCCACGTCGGGCTCTCTGCGTGGAGCCTGCTTCTCCCTCCGCCTGTGTCTCTGCCTCTCTCTCTCTGTGTCTCTATGAATAAATAAATAAAATCTTTAAAAAAAGAAAAAAAGATTTACCTGGAACATCATATCTGAAAATTAAGTTATGGAGATACCTGGCCCTGGGAGATGAATGGTGTGTTGAGGTTTACTTCATTATTAATCTAAATGGTATTACTGGGCTTGAAAAATAATAGTACACTAGGACTTTTACAAACTTTAAAATCTGCCATGTCTTTGCTATTTACTGAATGTTTTTCTTAAATACTATTATTTATATTGGCTTCATTTTTTTAATGTAAACATTTCTTATCTGTTTTCGCTTTTTGGCTACTATGAATAATGCTACTATGAATATGTGTGTACAAGTTTTTGTATAGACATTTTAAATTCTCTTGGGTAATATACCTAGGAGTAGAATTGCTAGGTCATGGTAATTCTATGTCTAGCTTTTTGAGGAAATGCCTATTTTCCAAAAAGACTGCACCATCTTATATTCCGAATAGTAATATGCAAGGGTTATAATTTCTCCACATCTTCACCAACATATGTTTTTATCAGGCTTTTTGATCATAGCCATTTTAGTATGTATGAAAAGCTATCTCACTTTGGTTTTGATTTGCATTTCCCTGATCATTAATTATGTTGACCATCTTTTATGTGCTTACCGGCTATTCATATCTTCTTTGGAGAAATGTCTATTCAGATCCTTTGACCGTTTTAAATTGGGTTGGGGTTTATTGTTGAGTTGTAAGAATTCTTACATATTCTAGACATAACACACGATTTTCTTCCATTCTGAGGGTTGTCTTCATCTTTGTCCTTAGAAAAACAAACATCTTTAATTTTAATGAAGTCTAATTTATCTATTTTTTTGTAGTTGTTTCTTGTGCTTTTGGTGTCATATTTAAGAAGTCATTATGTAATTCAAGGCTATGGAGATTCATGCCTATTTTCTTCTAAGAACTTACAGTTTTAGTTCTTACATTTAGGTTTGATCCATCTTGAATTAAATTAATTTTTGCATATGGTGTGAGGCAGGAGTTCAACTTTATCCTCTAATTTTTTTTAATGGTTGCATACCATCCTATTATCCTGTTGATGAGCACTTTTTCTATTTTTTTCCACTATACTCAACTGCCATAAATATATTTAAATATGTCCTTAATTGCTTTTATTGCTGTGGGTTAGATTTCCAGGATTAAGATTGCTGGTTGGAAAGATAAAATGTATTTTTTAATTTTAATGGGTAATACCAATTGCTTTCCACCAGCAATATAAGAACACATTCTCCTCCTTCTACATCTCTTCCATTAGAAATATGGCTAAAAATAATTGGAATATAATTTCCTCTTGCTGCTGTAACAGATTAGCATGAATTTAGTGGCTTAAAACAGCATAAACTTAAAGGATCATCTATCTCTCCAAAAACAAAACAAAAAATACACACAAAAACCAAAGAAACAAGGAAAACATAAATTTACTGTCTTACCGTTTTGGAGGTCAGAAGTCCAAAATGGCTAAAATCAAGGTCTCAGTGGGGCCATGTTCCTTCTGGGCACTTTAAGGGGAGATCTATTTCCTAGTCTTTTCCAGCTTCTAGAGGCTGCCTGTATTTCTTGGTCTGTGACCTCACATCCTCCTACCTCTACTTATGTCATTATATCTCCTGTCTCACTTTCTACCTTTCTTTAAAAAAAAAAATTACTTATTTTAGAGAGAGAGAGTGCTTGTGAGCAGAAGGAGGGACAGAGGGAGAGGAAGAGAAATCCTAAAGCAAACACCCCACTGAACACAGAACCTGATCTGGGGCTCAATCCCAGGACCCTGAGATCATCTTCTGAGCTGAAATCAAGAGTTGGATGCTCAACCAACTGAGCCACCCAGGCATCCCTACCTTCCTCATAAAGATACTCGTGGAGATACCTGGGTGGCTCAGCAGTTTAGTGCCTGATTAAGTCCCACATCGGGCTCCCTGCATGGAGCGGAGCCTGCTTCTCCCTCTGCCTGTGTCTCTGCCTCTCTCTCTCTCTCTCACTGCCTCTCATGAATAAATAAATAAAATATTTTAAAAAATAAAATTAAAAATACTATTGGGACGCCTGGGTGGCTCAGCGGTTGAGCGCCTGCCTTTGGCCGGCATGATCCTGGAGACCTGGGATCCAGTCCCAGGTCAGGCTCCCTGCGTGGAGCCTGCTTCTCTCTCTGCCTATGTCTCTGCCTCTCTCTGTGTCTCTCATGAATAAATAAATAAAATCTTAAAAAAAAATACCACTAACAAAGTGCTTAACGTGTGTTAGGCATTGTGCTAAGCACTTTGTATATTATCTCATTTTATCTTCAAAACACCCCATTAAGTAGAAATTATTCTTCCTTTACCTGAGGTCACACAACCATTAGCCATTGGAAATCCTTTCAAGCCTTTATATATCTGGCTCTGAAGCCTATTCTAACCATTATCTTGCCTTCTCATTAAAAAGGCAAAGTTAGTGCCTTAGTGCGTAAATATGTATATATATTTACATTTATTACATTTACATTTACAAATATATATATATTTGGACTTTAGTATAAATATGGCTGCACATAAAGAGAAATATACTTTTTACTAATATACAAATTAATATAAAGACAAGACAGATGGCACAGTAGAGTCATGTTTTTACAAACTACCTTCTAAATACAGAGCCTGATATATAAAATGGGAAATGGGAATATGAAAAAAACATTCAAGACATTCATGGACTGGAGAACACTAACACAAAACACTGAGCAGGGCTGAAGCTAATGTCTGGTGGATTCTGAGTCCAAAAGGCAGTGTGACAGCTTAAATTTCTGTTCCTGTAGAATAATCAAACCTAAAACTCCTTCCATAAGAAAAAAAATTTAGGGATCTGTGGGTGGCTCAAGGGTTTAGCGCCTGCCTTCCGCCCAGGGCACAATCCTGGAGTCCTGGGATTGAGTCCCACGTTGGGCTCCCTGCATGGAGCCTGCTTCTCCCTCTGCCTGTATCTCTGCCTCTCTCTCTCTGGGTCTCTCATGAATAAATAAAATCTTTGGGAAAAAAAGAAAGAAAACAATTTAAAGGTAGGCTTTTAACTAAATCTGACAGGACTATTCTCCCTATTTTTTCCTTTTTTTAAAAAAAATATTTTTAAAATTTATTTATGAGACACACACACACACACACACACACACACACACAGAGGCAGAGACACAAGCAGAGGGAGAAGCAGGCTCCCTGAGTGGGACTCGATCCCAGGACCCCAGGATCATGACTTGATCCAAAGACAGATACTCAACCACTGAGCCACCTAGGCATCCCTGTCCTGGATTTTTTAGGTGAGCCCAATGTAATCACAAGTGTTTTGTTTTGTTTTGTTTTTGTTTTTTAAGATTTTATTTATTTATGAGACACACACAGGCTGCCCCCCAATAGTATTTTTTAAATAAAAAAGGATTCTATTAAAAATCAAGTACTTTCAGGTTCTATTTTTCTCTCTCAAATTACTTACCCATCTCATTACCACATTAGAGCATAATTAATTTTTTTTTAAAAAAAGATTTTACTTTTAAGTAATCCCTACATCCAGCATGGGGCTCAAACAACCCTGAGTTGCATGCTCTACCAACTGAGCCAGCCAGGCACCTGTGAGCATAGTTATATTAACTACTGCTGCAAAGCAAGCCACCCCAAAATTTAATGATGTAAATTAATGGTGATTTATTTTTTCTCATGATTCTTTGGGTTGGTCTCACCTGGGCTCTCATGCAGCTGCATTCAGCTAGTGGCTCTACTGGACTGAAAGGTCCAAATGGCTTTAGTTGCATGTCTGGCAGCAGGTGCTGATTGTTGGTTCTCCTTTGGGTGGCCTCCTATGCTCCAGTAAACTAATCTGGCTTCTTCACATTCTATAGGTTAAAGCAAGTCACAAGGCCAGCCTAGATTCAAGAAAGTGGAGAAATGGGTATCCCTGGGTGGCTCAGCGGTTTAGTGCCTGTCTTCGGCCCAGGGTGTGATTCTGGAGTCCCAGGATCGGGCCCCGCATTGGGCTCCCTGTACGGAGCCTGCTTCTCCCTCTGTCTGTGTCTCTGCTTCTCTCTCTGTGTCTCATGAATAAATAAATAAAATCTTAAAAAAAAAAAAGTGGAGGAATAGACTCCACCTTTGGCTGGGAAGAAAGGTGAAATCACATTATAAGGGAGCATGCACAATGGAATGAGAGGAGTTTATGGCCATTAGAAAATGGCCATGCTTTGGGAGAACTTTGGGGTTATTCATTCCCTAATCCATGAACATGTCCACAATAAATTCTTAAAGAAATGCTTTATTCATTTCCCCTATTTTGGATGAGTGCAGAGTGTAAGTAGGAAATGTACATTAGCAAAAACCCCAAAGGCTACTGAGCATATGAAAATATGTCTAACTTCACCTATAATAGGTAAATGCAAGTATAAACAATCAGATACTGTTTCCCATTCACTGCATAGCCCAAAATTAAAAGTTACTGTTGGCAAACAACAGAATTAAGTTCAACCATAAAAAATTGTTCCTACTAAAACATTTTTGACTCACAAAAACAATTTCATACAGTTCAACCAAGAAAAGGACATTCCTTACAGCATTCCCTATTTAAAAAAAAAAAAAAAATCCAGCAATAAGAAAACAGTATGTGAGATAGTTATACAATGTAGTATTTTAGAGCAGTTAAAATACACTGACCAGATCACAAAACAATGTTACATTTAAAAATGGTGTAGAAAAGTAGAAAACGTGTATACTATGATGCTATTTGTATAAATGTAAATAATACAAATTAATACTATTATTAGATATGGATACATGCATGGCTACGAGTTAAGCAAGGAATTGGAAGGATTTTTTTTTAAGATTTTATTTATTCATGAGGGACAGAGAGAGAGAGAGAGAGGCTCCATGCAGGGAGCCCGGTGTGGGACTCAATCCCGGAATCCCGGGATCACGCCCTGGACTGAAGGCAGATGCTCAACCGCTGAGCCACCCAGGGATCCCAGTATTGGGAGGATTTACACCAGCTCCTGATAGCTGTTGCCCAGAGGGCAAACGGGCTGGAACTTTGGGTGGCTGTTAAAGGGGTCTTCAGCTTTATCTCATGTTTTATATGTTATTTTTTTAATGAAGAAAATGTAACTAAATGTTAACATTTTAGGGTGTTGGGACTATATTGAATATCTGCCAGGTGAATCTTTTGCTTCCTGGTATCGTCAATTTCATAAAATAAAAGAGCAGTTTAATACGGGAAGATAAAGCAAATCATTTGTAGCTAATGATTGCCTTGACAACTGTAAACTGCAGGGGGAAAAAAAACCCAACCAACCCAAACACAGGAAACTTGCGCCAAGTGTTTTTCCCCAATATTAAGGATTAGCCACACCAAGAGACACCACTTTGGGAGATGTGAAAATCTATCAATACAGTTTCCAACAATATCAAGTGAGAAAGGAAGTTATCATGGCAAAAATATCTGAAACAGGAATTCTTAACCTAGGGTCTCCAAACCCCTGACATTTGCATATCACCTTGTTTTCTCAGAAAGTTCTCAGCTCTTCTCAGAGCTTCAAGAAACCTTAAAAAAGGATTGAAAACAACAGAAGCAAGTGCTTTGTTCATCATATACATTCGCTAAATTCACAAGGCTCTTCATGCTTTGTGGATCCTCTGGCATCTCTAGTTCGGTCACAGTGCCCTTCTCCCTGCCACTCACATCCTTTCCTCCCAATTTAAATGCCCCCTTTCTGGAGCCTCCAAGCCATCCACTCTATGGTCTGCTCAAAAGTTCAAAGCCCACCTTAGTATCACATCATCAAATTAGAAACAGATGTCTTTCTTATCAGAAACATTTTTTAGATGATCATAACTTTATTTGCTTTTAGTCAGGATATATTTTAAAATTCAAATATTAATCTAATGAAGGAATGGCCTTTTTAGATTTATAAAAAACACAGATGGAAAACTATAACAAATATGAATGTGAAACAGAGAGATCAGAAGCCAGAAATAAGGAGATGAAACAGATCTGTTTAAGGGAGCTGCTTTCTCTATACTTCATTCAACTCAGAATTATTTATCTATTTACCATAATAGATCAAAGTTGAAAGGGAAGAAATAGGCTGAGGGCACAGAAGTATAGAAAACCCCTCCTTTAGCAGAGTGTAGGGAAACTTTTATTTCTTTTTGAATTTTCCTGAATTCAGTGTAATCTCCACTACACTCAACTATGATTGTTACAACAATATTTCCTAAGAGGTCAACACTTTAATGAGCCATCTGTAGAGCTAGTCTCCCACACTGAACCAGGGTAGGTCTGCATGATCAACTAGAATTTGGTGTAGGTGATGGTATATGACCTTCAAGGCTAGATTACAGAAGACATTGTGACATTTACCTTGTTCTTTCTGTAATTACTCAATTTGGGGGAAGTTATAGTCAAGCAGACCTATGGAGAGGTCCATGTGGTGAGAAACAGATCTGTTGCCTTAGGCCAGCAAGTAATAGAGGCTTCTTTGCCTAGAACCCATGGGTGAACCATATTAAAATAAGATCCTCTAGCCCTAGGCAAGGCTTCAGATAAGTGAAGCTCTTGCTGACATCTTGTCTGCAATCATAGGAGAGACCTTGAGCTACAACATTCAGCGAAGCTGCTTCCAGACTTATGAAACACAGAAATTGTGAGATGGGATAATTTGTTACACAAGAGATTACTAATGCACAGTATACTAAATGAAAGAAGCCAGACAAAAAAGGCCACATGTTATCGGATTTTATTGATATGAAACGTCCATAACAGGGAAAAGACAGAAAGTAGGTTGGTAGTTTCCAGGGTCTCAAAGGAGAAAAAAACAGAGAGCAAATGCCATGGGTATAAGATTTTTTTGGTGAAGATGTTCTGGAATTGGATGGATGTACACCTTGTGAATATACTAAAAAACCATTGAATTATATACTTTAAGGTGTATGAGTTGTGAATTATATCTGAAATCTGTATTTTTTGACATTATAGATTTGTTACTTTGTTGTAGTGTGAGGCTGTAACAAAAAACTAAAACATGGGAGTGGACTTGGAACAGAGCAGTGATTGGAAGTTGGAATGAAGTCTTTTGAAGATAGCATTAGTGGAAGCCCCAGGAGCCACAAAGAAACTGTTTAGAAGTATCATGGTCTTTGGGAAGGCTGCAGGTGTAGACTTCAAGGAGAGTAAGGAAAATCTTACTGGAGATTGAAGGAAAGAATTCTAATTTTGTAGTGGTGGAAAGCTTAGCAACACTGTTCCCTGCAAGGACAGGGAAAGTAGAACATGTGCCCAATGAACTGGGTGATCCAACTGAGATGTACAGTATTGAATGTTTCCTGGCCTCTTCCTGCTGCACAAGAGAAAGAAGCTCAAGAAAGGACTACTAGACAAAAATAATCAATAATGGATGGTTTGGAAAATTCCCAGACTCTCAAGATGGCAAATGAAGCTAAAATTAAGACATGGCTTCAAGGTAAAGATGAAATTTAGGGCACTTCCAGGAAAACATGGTCTAAAATGAAGCTGAAGGGATGCCTGGGTGGCTCAGTCGGTTAAGCGTTCTGACTCTTGGTTTCAGCTCGAGTTGTGATCTCAGGGTCATGAGATTGGCCCCACTTCAAGCTTCAGGCTCAGTGAGGAGTTTGCTGGTTTCTCTCTCCCTCTCCTTCTGCCCCTCCCCATGCTCACACACACTCTCTAAAAACAATACATCTTTTTTTATTTTAAAAATATTTTTATTTATTTATTCATGAGAGACACAGGCAGAGAGAAGCAGGCTCCAAGCAGGGAGCCTGATGTGGGACTCGATCCTGGGACTCTGGGAAAACGCCCTGAGCCAAAGGCAAGCGCTCAACCGCTGAGCCACCCAGGTGTTCCTCAATACATCTTTTTTTTTTTTTTTTTTAAATAAAATGTGGCTGAGGGTCTATGAAATCCTTTGATTGCTGGAAGAACCAAGATGGTGCCTCAGGAAGCTGTATCAACAACAGGATTTATTAGAAACAAGCGTTTTCTCTAATCGTCTCAGCAGAATCCTGAGTTACAGAAGAGCTTTCTTTGAAGAGTTTTGGGGGTATGCTTTTTGTTTACCTAACATGAACCCCAACGGGATTTGTAGGAGACTCACAAAGTTTAAACAAATTATATTGGAAGAAATACTACTCAGACTGAAAGGAGAGATAAGCGTACAAAAGAGGCCTTTGAACCTCCAAATTTATACAAGCAGAAAGCAGGCTGAGAAAAACCACTCTACCTCTCATGAAAAAATAGTAAGTCAGAGGGGAGATCCAAGGGCCTGGAGAACATAGCCCAAGAGCCAAGAGTTATCCCCAGGCCTTGAGTAATCAAGGAGCTGCCAACTGGTGTCTGGTTGGATTTCAGAATTGCTCATGCATGTCTTCCATTTCCCCACTTGCTAAGGAGGAGGCTTGAGAGCAATAATTGTACATACATTGTGCCACTGTATATCCCACGTGTAGGGAGCAAATAACTTGTCTTTAGTTCATATGTTTTCAGGTAAAGAGGAATTATATTTAAGGAACTACCCCATCCCGCAAGGAACCTCAGCCATACCTAGACCTGATTTACATGATAGATACTGGGTTTTGAGCTGATACTGTAATGGAATGAAATTTCTGGAAAACTTGGGAG
The DNA here is from genome assembly GCF_048164855.1 of Canis lupus baileyi. Lineage (NCBI taxonomy): Eukaryota > Metazoa > Chordata > Mammalia > Carnivora > Canidae > Canis > Canis lupus. Next base: position 31,160,963 of record NC_132869.1, on the reverse strand, counting down.
GAGGTAGAAAGGATATTTATCACTGGGGACCAGAGGTCAGACTGTAGTAAAGGACTGCCAGTGATCTCCACCTCCTGATATTTATACTGTGTGTGTGTGTAATCCCCGCAAAATTAATTGTTAGCAGGGTTGGTCTGTGTGATCTAGAGAATATTATTAGCAAATGTGATGGTATGTGATCTCTGAGGCTAGGTTATAAAGGACATTGGCTTCTGCCTGGCTCGTGGCTCACCCTCCTGCCCTCCCTCTCTCTGTCCCTTGAATCACTTGCTCTGGGGAAAGCCAATCGACATGACACTAAGATACCCAAAGAGTCCTAGAGAGAGGACCACATGGTGGGGAAACAGACCCACAAGCTAGAGGACTGATACTTGCCACGTCAAGTGAGTAAGCCATTTTAGAAGTATTTTCTCCAGCCCCAGAGAAGCCTTTAGATGATTACAACATCTTGTCTGCAACCTCATTAGAGACTGGCATCAGATTCACTCAGCCAAGCCACTGAATTCCTGAGCCTCAAAAACCATGAGATAATTTTTTGTTCTTTTAAGCTGCAATAGACAACTAATATAAAATTTCTCATAAACTTGTTTTTGCTGTCATATCAAAATAACTATTTAAAGGTTCCTGTTGAATGAGATTTTCTTTATATGACACATTGAAAATGTATATTTTTATCAGAATATTTTATTTCAAGAATTAACACTTTTTTCAAAAAGTAAAAATAATATAGTTACTTCCCTGAGTATAAAGAACTAATCCTACAATAAAAGACAATTACAAAATTAAGCAATTAGAGGTACATAATTCTCTGCATTCAATTATACTCTATTACAAATCTATTTTTAAAAATCTCATGTGTTTGGGGACTTCAATGTTTCAAACAACAAGAACAGAACAGCTCATTTTGCACCTGTGATGTTAAGATATGTTGGATCTGTCTTTATCAAATTCCAGAGCAATTTTTAAAGCAGTGCTATTGAGGCCAACAGATTGCATGTTGCATATGATAGAAACCACTATTCCTCTTGGGGGAACCTTGTTATTTATAACTTCCACATCCAGTTCTTCAGGAAGGACCAGCAGAACGCTGCTAGCACCCACTGCACCTCCAGTATGTGAGGCATAATGCCGCTGCTTTCTACAAGAACCATATGTTTGCTTCTTTTCCACAACGCCCCATGCCATTGCATATTTACCCTCTTTATCCCAAGACATCTCTGTGTTAGGGACTGGTGTCCAGATCATAACCATTGTTTCTGGTTTGAGATATCCGGGTAAAAGATTTTCATGTGAGTTCTTAAAGAGCCCGACTTGGTAACCATACAGCATTGCATTCCCAAATTTCAGAAGGTCACCCACTGTAGACAGAAATCCACCACCAGCCCATTTATAGGAGTTATCCACGTATGGTGTGTTGACAAGACGTCTCTTTTTATTGTAAACATAAAATCTAAAATGAAATAAGAATGGTCAGTAAAAATTTAATAGTCTATGGACTTTACATATGAGAATGAATAGGAAAATATGTACATGAGACAGATTTTTTCAATGTAGTGATTATACATTCTGAGAAGCTATTAATATTCCATACGATTCAGATTCTAATAAAACACAGATAATTGAGTAATTAAAGCATAGAAAGTGTTTTTTTTCCTACTGGCATGGCTTGCCCATTTTGAGTGTATCAAACTTTTAATACCTGTAAAAATGAACTGGTATATTATTACACACAATATGTTTGCCTGGTGCATATACAGAAACACTTGTTTGGTAGATACTGGGCTAGTCCTTGGCTAGTCCTTGGGCTCAGTGAATCATGCGCCACATGTGAATTTTATGACTAAGCATACACACTGAGATGTTTAAGATTACTATTTGTAAGGAGACTGTATCTTCTGGTTGGAAATGCCGTAGGAATACTATGTGTCATGATATGACACGGGACTTTCTTGGTGTAGTGAGAGAAGCTGGAGTTTGCAAACCTGCTGGAATCCCAACTCACCCTTACTAGCTAGTAGAACAGGCTTCTTTTATTTGATTAACATTTACACAGTTCTTACTACATGCCAGGCATTTTCTAAGAACTATATCAATGTGAACAAATTTATTCTTGTAACTAGCTTCAGAGGTAGGTGCCACTATGATTCCTATCTTACAGATAGAAAACTGAGGCAGAGAGAGTAGAAATAACTTGTCCCAGATTATACAGCTTGTAAGTGGCGGGGCTGGATTCAAACCCAGGCTGTCTGTTGCCTCTATGCTTCAGCATCCTAATTTGTGTAGTGGTGACATAAATATCTACTTTGCAGAGTTAGGAATATGTGCATCAATCACTTTACATATTTCTGGTAGCTACCTAGTAAATGCTGTGATTTACTCATGCATTCACAATTATTGATGGAGCCCTTCCTATGTGTGAGGCACTGCTTGAATGTTGGAATGAAGCATTCAAGAGAAATGCTTGAAAGAGAAATTTCGAAAGAGACAAAGTGCCTGACCTAGTGAGGTTTTTAGTCTAATATCAGGTAAATGAAATTAAATCACAAAATAATTAAATGAAATGAAATGTGGCTCATGAGGATCTTTTCTTTCAAGATTCATAGTAAGATGTGCTCGTAGGCTTCCAGTGTACTGTCCCATCTGTAACAATCTTCTTCATCCCTCCTTGGCTGTTCATAAGCACTGTCACACTGAGTCTCACCATCACTTTCAATCACCAGATGGGTAAGGTCTCAACCTCTGAAGTTTCTTCCTAGGACTATGATTTCCAATCCTGCCAACTCTTCAACTGAACCTGCTCTCTGTCCTCACTGTGACCTCCATCTGTTGCCCTTGACTCTGCCCAATTTCCCAGATCTTTTAGTCCCTGATTTCACTCAACTTTCCCTTCTAGCCTGAACTACTTCAGCTGTGATCTCACTAGCATCTCTAGGTTCCTCGCTCTTCTGACCTGACACTACATTAGTCTGCCAATCCTGAATAAATCTAGGTACCCCTTCCTTTGGTTCCTTATCTGCCAAGAAAAGCTGCAGATAGTCACATCACAAAGCTGACTGGTATCAATTCATACTCTTGCTACGGGTCTGCACTGCTGTTACCAAATCTCATTCTTTTCCTGGTTATTCTCTGGTATATTCTTCACAGTAGTTATTCCCAATCTCTTCCTGTCCTCTACACCACCTCTGGCCAGCGGGTAGACAACTATATCCTTTGTTTTACAGAGAAGATTCTGGTGTGCTTCAGATGGCTTCAAACTCCCATCTTTTTTTTTTTTTTTTTCAAACTCCCATCTTTATCTTAAAATGTATTTACATTACCATGCATTCTTTTTTCCTTTCCTCCAGTCACTTAGGAAAATTTCCTATTGTTTCTCTAATTCTACTACCTGCATCTCTGCCTTTTTGCCTCTACATCTTTGTTATACCAGTTACACTTCCTAGATCATTTTATCTCCTTGAAGTCCATTTTCCAAGCAGAAGCCTGAGATTGTCTTACTTAGCCTTCTTAAATCTATTTGACAGCCATGTGCAGAAGAATGAAACTAGACCACTCTCTTGCACCAGACACAAAGATAAACTCAAAATGGTTGAAAGATCTAAATGTGAGACAAGAATCCATCAAAATCCTAGAGAAGAACACAGGCAACACCCTTTTTGAACTTGGCCACAGCAACTTCTTGCAAGATACATCCATGAAGGCAATAGAAACAAAAGCAAAAATGAATTATTGGGACTTCATCAAGATAAAAAGCTTCTGCACAGCCAAAGAAACTGCCAATAAAACTAAAAGACAACCTACAGAATGGGAGAAGATATTTGCAAATGACCTATCAGATAAAGGTCTAGTATCCAAGATCTATAAAGAACTTATTAAACTCAACAGCAAAGAAACAAACAATCCAATCATGAAATGGGCAAAAGACATGAACAGAAACTTCACAGAGGAAGACACAGACATGGCCAACAAGCACACGAGAAAATGTTCCGCATCACTGGCCATCAGGGAAATACAAATCAAAACCACAATGAGATACCACCTCACACCAGTGAGAATGGGGAAAATTAACAATACAGGAAACAACAAATGTTGAAGAGGATGTGGAGAAAGGGGAACCTTCTTGCACTGTTGGTGGGAATGTGAACTGGTGCAGCCACTCTGAAAAACTGTGTGGAGGTTCCTCAAAGAGTTAAAAATAGATCTGCCCTACGACCCTGCAATTGCATTACTGGTTATTTACCCCAAAGATACAGATACAGTGAAATGCCGGGACACCTGCACCCTGATGTTTATAGCAGCAATGTCCACAACAGCCAAACTGTGGAAGGAGCCTCGGTGTCCATCGAAAGATGAATGGATAAAGAAGATGTGGTCTATGTATACAATGGAATATTCCTCAGCCATCAGAAAGGACGAATACCCACCATTTGCTTCGACATGGATGGAACTGGAGGGTATGATGCTGAGTGAAGTAAGTCAATTGGTGAAGAACAAACATATGGTCTCATTCATTCGGGGAATATAAAAAATAGTGAAAGGGAATAAAGGGAAAGGAGAGAAAATGAGTGAAAATATCAGTGAGGGTGACAAAACATGAGAGGCTCCTAACTCTGGGAAATGAACAAGGGGTGGTGGAAGGAGTGGTGGGTGGGGGGATGGGGTGACTGGGTGACGGGCACTGAGGGAGGCACTTGATGGGATGAGCACTGGGTGTTATGCTATATGTTGGCAAATTGAACTCCAATAAAAAATCTACTTGAAACCTTCCAATGGTTACTGTAATGAGGACAAAACCCAAATTTCTTACGATGGCCTACAACACAATGGTCCTCAACAGAGGCAGTATCAACTCCTTAAGGGAAATTTTTGGAGGGATTTTTTTAGCTGTCACAATTACTAAAGGGCTCTTACTGACATTTAGTGGACAAGGTCCTAAATGTCCTAGGATGTGTGGAAAGTCCCACATAGTAGTGTATCCTTTTTTTTTTTTATCATGTAAGACCTTCAACTCTCCTACCAGATAATCATGTAAGTAAAATAGCTGTTTATAATGAGCTGAGACCAGAACCCTCTCCATTTTATATATAAACACAAAGGACTTTTTGAACATTTTATGCTGTAACAACATTTTCTTGAAAGTAATCAGTGTGAAAATTGACGAAAGACTGTACTTTATTTTGCTCACAACTTTAGCCAGAGGAGGACACCAAAGGCATGAGCAGAAGAAGCACCAATACAATATACCCATGTGGGTCTGCACTTGTTGTTGTTACATTTATGATGTTTTTATGTCTTAAGTTGCATCTGACTTTATGTCTTCTAATGTTGTGAATAAACTTGAACATACTGAAATATCTGTAATTTTTACAAATTCCTTTTATTTTTATTTAAGAGTAGTGAGTGTAAGTTATATGATCTATAACTTTTGTTTCAGGAAATTAAAGGAGGTATAGAATATTTATTAAACTAAGGGGCAGGGGGTCTAACAGCATTGAGACTCACTGTCCAATGTGATTCAGCCCCTACTTACTTCTCTGATCTTGTCACATCTTGCCTTGCTTCTTTTCATCTCAGGCTTATTTCTGTATTTGCAACAAGGCAATTTAGCTTTCCTTATCAGTCATGTCCAAAAGCACTGTATTTTAAATAGATTCCCTACATTCTCTCCTTGTTACTCTAAATCCCATTGCTTTATTTTCTTCATATCACTATCTAAAATTCTTAATCTACATGTTTGTCTGTCTCTTCCCATAGAATATAAGTTTCTTAAGGGCAGGAACCTTACCTATCTTAGAGCTCCTTAATGATTCCCCTACCCAGAACAGTGCTTGCCATTCACTAAGTGCTCATTAATGTATTTAGGGGTGCCTGAGTGGCTCAGTTGGTTAAGAGTCTGACTTTGGCTCACATCATGACTTCAGGGTCCTGGGATCGAGCCCCGCGGTGGGCTCCACACTCAGCAGGGAGTCTGCTTCTCCCTCTCCTTCTGTCCCTTCCTGGGCTCATGATGTTTCTTTCTCAAATGAATAAATAAAATCTTTTAAAAAAATTTTTAAAAGTTCAATACGTGAAAGCATCATTTATTGGCCAAATATTTAATGGAGACACTTTGCATGGCACTGGAGAGACTAGTTAAATCATACACTGTGGCTGCTTTCAAGGCACAAATAGTCTTGTCAGACAGTTCTAAATTGCAAAGCACTACATGAAACACCCGGGGATTTTGTTAAAATGCAGATTCTGCTTCAGTAGGTCTGGGAAGGGAGCACAATATTTTGCAGTTCTAACAAGCTCTCAGGTGGTGTCAATACTGCTGGACCCTGGACCACATTTTAATGAACAGGTTGTAGAGTGACTATCAAGATGGATGAGAGGAATCCTGAGCACTATTGAGAACAAGCCTTGTTGAAACGGCTGGTTAGGGATGCCTGGGTGGCTGAGCAACTGCCTTCAGCTCAGGTCATGATCCAGGGATCAAGTTCTGCACTGGGCTCCCCACAGGGAGCCTGCTTCTCCCTCTGCTTATGTCTCTGCTTTTCTCTCTGTGTCTCTCATGAATAAGTAAATAAAATCTTAAAAAAAAAGAGAGAGAGAGAGAGAGAGAAAGAAGGAAGGAAGGAAGGAAGGAAGGAAGGAAGGAAGGAAGGAAGGAAGGAAGGAAAGAAAGAAAGAAAGAAAGAAAGAAAGAAAGAAAGAAAGAAAGAAAGAAAGAAAGAAAGAAAGAAAGAAAGAAAGAAAGAAAGAAAGAAAGAAACGGCTGATTACAGAGGCCAAGCTGGGGAGCAAAGTGGTTCTGTTTGGCTGAAACAGAGGGCTTGAGGGGATAAGTGGCAGAAGGCGATGCTGGAGGAGTAGACAGGGGACAGGTCACAAAGGACTTTCTCCTTATCTTAGCTAGCAAAATGCTCTATATTTTCTGTATCCTAAAGAAAAAAAAATTTTTTTAAATCTGTTATAGCTTCCAGCTGTCAATCCTTTCTCTCTCCTCATTTACTGCCAAACTACACAGAACACCCCACCTCTTCTGTTTCCATGCACTCACCTCCTCTAGTCATTCAATTCCTTAAAATCTGGCTTCTGGTCATCCATCACTAAACAGCTCCCTCGTGGGTTTTCAAGGCTCTCCTAATTCCCTACTTTGTTTGTATCCTATTTGCCTCCTGTAGCATTGTTTAACCAGCACTTCTTTGATACTCAACCTTGGGCCAGTCTGCTGCTTGAGTTCTCTCTTCTAGATCTCAATCCTATGATTCCCTATATCATTCCAATCACTGCAGCCCCACTTTCCCAGATCTTCTCTTCTACACAGAAAACTACAGGCCTGCATTAGTACCACAATCCCTGTTCCAAATTACAATCAGATTTTCTACCAGTCTTAATAATTCTCAAATCTGGTTTTGGAGGAGGGCAGGAAGGTTGTTAATCAGAATCATCTATGGGCCTCCTCTCTCTCAAAACTGTATCCTTCCCTCAAAATTCATAATTTTGAAGGGACTGTGGGCACATATTATTGAAAAATTACTTTATTCCTTCAAGAATCATATATGTCTCCCCAAAATCCAAGTCATAATACCTGGTGAAGCAAGGGTGACCAAAGGTATGTGCTTCAAAGATTTAAAAAAAAAAAAAAAAAAAAGCCCACAGAGAATCTTAATATATTCTCTTGAGAACCAATGAGATGATATGTGTGTGGTCTTCTCATTTCTCAAAATAAATTTGTCTTTTTTTTTTTTTTTTTTTTTTTTTTAAGTAGGCTCCCTGCCCAGCAAGGAGCCCAACACAGGGCTTGAACTCATGACCCCAAGAACAAGTCCTGAACTGACAGTGAGTTGGATGCCCAACTGACTAAACCACCTAGGTGCCCCTCAAAGTGAACATGCCTAAAACTAATCTCTTCCAAGTGTTCTTCTCATATTTCTCCTCTTCATTAAAACCTTGGTTGACTCTCTTGCCCTCAATTCTCACATGCATCAAGATGCTAAATACTATTACACAACCTCTGCTTTGTGACTTACCTTTTTCTCTTCCTTCATTCCTATGGCCTTTCCCACATTTTAGGTCCTCATTACTTTCTGCCTGAACTCACTCTCTCTCTCTCTCTCTTTTTTTCTTTTGGGAGGAGATCAGGGGATGGGCAGAGGGAGAGAGAATCTTAAGGAGGCTATATGCCCAGTGAGGAGCCCTATGATGGGTTCAATCTCACAACCCTGAGATCATGACCTTAACAGAAATCAAGAGTCAGAAGCTTAATTGACTGAGCCATCCAGGTGCCGCATTCTGATTACAATTCTAATTCTAGCCAATCAAATCTAAAAGAAACCCCATAATAAAATATATATTTCTTACAGTGAACTTCAAGTTTGTAAACTAGCAGAGAACTACCAGCATATTTTGGCTGATAATCAGCTTTGTGTAACTTTCTTTTAACAGTACAGCATTCCAAACTGCTTATATCAAGACTGGAAATTAGGACTCCTCAGTCATTCCTCCTTTAAAATATAAAAATGTGGAGAATTCTAGACTTCAATCTAGAACTCTTAACTTTAAATAAATTCTAAGCTTTATTCTCTTGACTCCTTTTCACAGAGGACAAGTTAATGGCTTTTTATGAAAATAATTTTGTTCATCTAAAAGAGAAGTTTATTATTTCAAATTCTTTTTTTTAAGATTTTATTTATTTATTCATGACAGAGAGAGAGAGAGAGAGAGAGAGAGATTGAGAGAGGCAGAGACACAGGCAGAGGGAGAAATAGGCTCCATGCAGGGAACCCAATGTGGGACTTGATCCTGGGTCTCCAGGATCTCACCCCAGGCTGAAGGTGGTGCTAAACTGCTGAGCCACCGGGGCTGCGCTCCTATTTCAAATTCTGAAGGAATTTCTGCTCTAAAAAGAATGCAATATAGACACGAGTTCTTGAGTAAGTTACTGAGACATCTCTGTAACTGAATAACTGATGGAATGATGCCACATGACAAAGAGCCTCTTCTTGTTTAAAAATGTTTAGATTCTGCACAAGAGCACTATATAACTACAGAAATCTACATCTACAAACCTAGAAATTCAAAATACTTTTATTTTTACAATGCTTCTTAAATGCCTTTAGAAATAATTATGTACTGGCTTGTGTTTATTGTTTTGTTTTGTTTTGTTTTTTTGTGATAGTCATACAGAGAGAGAGAGAGGCCGAGACATAGGCAGAGGGAGAAGCGGGCTCCATGCACCGGGAGCCCGACGTGGGAATAATCAATAAGATACTTAAGATCAAGTATTAAGATCAAGTATCTTAAGATACTTAATTTTAGAAAATACTTTAGCAAATAAAGATAATAAATAAGAATCAAAGAGATAATGATAGAAAGTAAAAACCATATCCATACTGTCAAAATAAGGCAAACACTTCAGAAAATATCCATTATATTTGCTTTTGGTCCTATCCAATTATAAAAGAGATTTTTGTTGCAAGTATTGTGCCAAACACAGGACATATGAAGAGTGTAAAAATAATCTAATGCATTGACTAGGAGGTTGCCCTATCAACAAAATGAGTGTCTTTCAGTCCACTCCCCAATGGGTATTTACTTAAAAGATTAGTTTATTTGCCCATATAGAATATACTTGTTACAAATACATCTGTGTATAATAAGTCAATGTTCCTAGCCTTCCATTTAAGAAAATCCCAGTTTTACTCAGAACAATCTACCCAGCTAAAAACTAATTTCTCTGCATCTCTCACAGCTAAGTGTGGCCTGTTGCTAAAATTTTGGCTGAAGAAATCTTAGTAGTATTTTGAGGCAGGATTCTAGGGAAATAAATACCTTAAAAAGATGACAGACACTGGGACGCATTATTTTAAACACACACACATACACACGAGCAAAAAGATGGCAAGTATTTACTCTAGGGTTACCAATAACTCTAAAAAGCCTAGGTTAAGGTAATATAAATATATTTAATATATGATTATGGTCAAAGATTCAGTAGACTAAATAACAAAGCTGCAAACTTTTGCTGGAAATTTTATCTCCTGCAAACATATGAACATAAATGAATAGAAACATATGCACTTATTAAGTTTTACCTTAAGTTTTTTCTTTTTAAATACATATCTTTGAAAAAAAAATTAAAAAAAATAAATACATATCTTTGAAGTTTCCTTTTACACCCTGAACTCCCTTAAAAACTGGTGTATTTAAGCTCTTTTAAAATAGCTATTACCAAAAAAAGAACCAGAGTTGAGCTTTAGAGGCCCCAGGAGATACTGCATCAAGTAAAATAAGAATGAAGCAAACGGACAAACCATTTTCAAAGGTAACAATATTTCCTCCTTTTTTTAGTGCCCCTTTTCAGCAGCCCATTTAATATAACTAAAATGAATTCACTACCTCTTTAGCACCATTGGGTACTTTCAAATCTAACAAACTCAGAGCTTATAAGAACCTTTAATAGAAGAAATGGAAACCCACAGCCTTTTTTTTCCTTAAAAGAATGGAAGATAAAATGAAATTAACTCATCATCATATGCCATATTTTGATTTTTGTGCAAGCTATAAATTACTCATTAAGAAAACAGCAAACTGCCTTGTAGTCTGTACATTCATAGAATCTTAATTTTCAGTATAGAAAAGCAGTTCATTGATTATACCTAATGTTCTTCTCTACTTTATATATAAGTGTAGGCATTCATTATCAAATGCCTAGATCTGAAATAAAATAAAGTCATGCATCTATGCCACATTTATTAGTGAATCTTTTAGATTCAATCGGCAACCTCTGGTATTTGTCAATTTTTCTTATGCTTTCCAGTAGAATGTAGTGTTGGACCTAAAAATAATAAACATTAATTGAAGTGGTTAAGAACTACAAGCCATTTTAAAATTAAAATTCATTGCTTGCTGCTAACCTAATTTCTTTTAGGTTCAAAAAACCTCTTTCAGGCTGATTTGCAATGCACACTTAATCCTTTTAAATAAACTGGTAATTTAAAAATGGTAATTTAACTAAATATAACAAAAAACTGAACAAAACTAATACAACACTAAGAAGATAAAGCTAAAATAGCCCCACTATTTCATCTATTTCAAGCACCATTAAGCTATTTGCAAAGCATGTACTAAGAAAAACATGCAAAGTAAAAGTAACAGTTGATTTGTTAAATGTTATCTTTCTAACAAACCAAATAATAACGAGTAAAATGGAAAAGGAAATGTAGCCATAGGACTCATAATAGTGTTTAGTCTCAAAATTCTCTCCCAATGCCCCTTTTACAAATCACTAGTAAAAATTATGATAAAATTTTAGTTTGATATATTTCAATGAAATGACTCAAACTTTTACAAGGGGAAAACATAGGTACCACCTCAACAAAATAATTAATCACCATCACCAATAATGGAACAAACCAACTTCATGTGACTTCTGAGATAAGACACCTAAATGCAATGTGTGTTTGCATCTACAGGACTAGATCCTGTACCAGAACAAAACTTGTTTTCCTTTTTCTTTGGCTATAAAGGACATTATTGGAAGAACTGGAAAAATTTGAGTAAGTCTGTAGATTTGATATAAGTTTGGTGCTGAGATTAGTTTCCTGAATGTCCTTATTTTTAGAAAATATACATTTAATTATTTATGGGTAAATCTGCAACTGATTTCCAAACAGTTTAGAAAAAAAAATAACAGAGCAAATGTGGTAAAACGATAATATTTGAGGAATCTGGGTGAAGGACATATGGAAATTCTTTGTACTTGGCCTTATAACTTATCTTCAAATATTAAATCACTTTAAAATAAAAAAAAGCAGTTAAAAATAATAAAAGATAAAGTATTAGCTACAACATAAAAAAAGGGATGATGGAAGAGCAAACTATAGATGCCCTTGACAGGTGCAATTTTGGTTTAATTATGCATAGATTTAAATTATTACTGTGTTTTGTCCAGGATCCTGGAGTACTTTGCTAATACTGTCAATTTCCTTTACTTTATAGATGGAAAAACAGACATATATAGAGCTCTCAAAATATGGCAAGTGTGATTTTGGAATGGAGACAAGTAAAGTTTGACTTTTAATTAACAACACAGTGTTAGAATGGGATATAGCTAGACACACCAGAAAGTATCATTTACCTTGCTCTATTGTAAATCACTGGCTCATTTTCTTCCTGCACAGTTGTCAGCATATCCAAGTCATGGAATATTTTCTGCATATAGTCCAAATATTTATATCCTGAAGCTCTTTCTACTATGGCTGCCAATAGGGTATAGCCAAAAGTTGAATACAAAAACTGACTACCTTGAGACATCATTGCAAGGTGAGGGTGGGGGGAGGAGAAAAGAAAACGCTTCATTATTATTTCAAAGCATGTAAAATATTTCCCACTGAAAATTGACATACCTTTAAAACCAGAGTATTTTACTTCAGCATTTAGAAACAGATCATGGATGACATATTAATAAATTTAGTCAACTTTGCAATGGCCCTGCTTATTCCATGATTTAATGATCAGAATATGAATCTACTCCTTTCCATGATAATGAAATAAGCAAATAAATCCTACCTCAAAACTAAAATAAAATCCTTCAAACTGGTACCAAAAAAGGAAGGGAAAGAAAAGCAAATTTGATTTCTTGAGTTAATGGTCTTATTCTTAATATATCTAATACTCATTGTTTAAGTCATAAATTAGTTGTCCACATTCCTATTTTACTAAAGTATATGTAGGTATAAATACTCTATTTCAAATATATATATATATATGTATATATATATATATATAAAAATACAAACATATATTCAAATATAGATATTATGTCAAATACACACTTTTTTATCATTTGGGATTCCAGAAATACAGAGTGTATGATATGTACTAACAACTGGAACTTTACTTTTTAAGACAAAATCCACAAATGTATTTCTTTGCCCTTATTAATTACACTTATATCTATTCATGGTAAAAAACAAATTTTAAAATGAAAATGTAATACAATTACATAAACCTATAGCAAATTGAAAGATATTAAGTGGTTTTGGTAGTCATCCTGCCAAAAAATACATTTAAAACATATTTTTATTCTATTTTTTAAAAGATTTTATTTATTTATTCATGAGAGACACACAGAGAGAGAGAGGCAGAGACATAGGCAGAGGGAGAAGCAGGCTCCATGCAGGGAGCCCAATGTGGGACTTAATCCTGGGACTCCAGGATCACGCCCTGAGCCGAAGGCAGATGCTTAACCACTGAGCCACCCAGGCATCCCTAAAACGTATTTTTATAGATCAGCTTTTTGGGAAATAAAATTAAATAGTTGAAAACCAATTTCTTTAAGAAATGAAGGCACACCAATGTCCACAATAGCCAAACTGTGGAAGGAGCCTCGGTGTCCATCGAAAGATGAATGGACAAAGAAGATATGGTTTATGTATACAATGGAATATTACTCAGCCATTAGAAATGACAAATACCCACCATTTGCTTCGAGTGGATGGAACTGGAGGGTATGATGCTGAGTGAAATAAGTCAATCGGAGAAGGACAGACATTATATGGTCTCATTCATTTGGGGAATATAAATAATAGTGAAAGGGAATAGAAGGGAAGGGAGAAGAAATGGGTAGGAAATATCAGAAAGGGACACAGAACATGAAGACTCCTAACTCTGGGAAACGAACTAGGGGTGGTGGAAGGGGAGGAGGGCGGGGGGTGGGGCTGAATGGGTGACGGGCACTGAGGGGGACACTTGACGGGATGAGCACTGGGTGTTATTCTGTATGTTGGCAAATTGAACACCAATAAAAAATAAATTTATTATAAAAAAAAAGAAGTGAAGGCACAAAATAGGTTGAGCAATTTAAATACTAAATTAAACACTAAGTAGATACTGACATATTAGCAATATTTTATCATGCTTTCTTTGGTCCAGACTGTATTTGAAGAACAATTATTACTACAACATTTCTCCATAATTTTCAACGAATATCTTTATCCTGAAAATCCACGAAATGAATGATGAGGCTAAATATGAACAACTGGCTACCTGGATGCTAGGCTTTCTTAAGAACTAAAGACAAGGGGTGCCTGGGTGGCTCAGTGGGTGAGCATCTGCCTTTGGCTCAGGTCGAGATCTGGGGCCCTGGGATAGAGTCCTGCATCAGGCTCCCCATAGGGAGCCTACTTCTCCCTCTATGTCTCTGCTTCTCTCTCTGTGTCTCTCTTAAATAAATAAAATCTTAAAAAAAAATAACTACAGACAAGAAGGTGCATATTAGACTGACAATGAAACCCACAACACAAGCATCAACCACATCCAATGCACTCTGGATGGATCATTTCAGATTTTCTGAAAATTAATACTTCAGTAATGATGATTTTGTTAAGAGAAGGAATTAACACTCACCAGGTTTAAAGAACAAAGGATCATTTTTAAATAATCTTAGTGATTCAATTGAATTCTCAAACTTTTCTTTCAAATATAATTCGCCTTGTTCAAAATCATTCTTTTTCTTTCCAGGTTTTAAGTTCCGGCCTTTGGCATCACTATCTTGCTCTATCTTAGCTTTGGCAAAGTCACTCTTTTCATTACTTTTGCCTCCTTTTTCTCTGAACTCTTTTTCTTGGTCAGATTCCACTGTCCCTTTCATCATTTTCAAGGCTTTGTAAGCTTTCTCTTCTTTCACTTTTTTCATGTCCTTTTCATAATGACGAATTCCACTTAAATGGGAAATCAATAATCTTGTTGTGACAGAAACCTAATTGTGAAAACATGGAAATTCAATTACAATATTAAACTGTATAATAAGAAGTTGGTAGCCTGGGAATAATGCCTCAGGAATACTTTCCATTAAACTGCTGCTGGAAAAACATGTCATGTACACACCTTCAGCTTTAAGTTTCAGAGAAATACCCCATCAGTTATCACCTGGATAATAAAAAAAACCCCTTTAATCCATTAACAATAATTAAAAACAAATTGAAGAATCTTCTGAAACCTTTTAAACCATTTAACATGCTGTCAGTAAAATGAACTGTGAGTTTCATTACCTTTTCACCTTCATATTCTTTTTCTGGGAATTCAGGAACATAATGTTGTACTGGAACATCAAGATCCAGCTTCCCGGCTTCCCACAGTTTGGCAAGAGCAACCATGGTGAGGCTTTTGCTGATACTGGCAATTCTCATAACCGTCTCTGGCTTGCATAGTACACGGTTCTCAACATCTGCATAACCTAAACCTTTAGAAAAAAGAGAAGCAAAAAGTCACTAATAACAGGCTTCATGGTCAAAGGAGTCTTCAAAAACTGAAATAACACTACCTTAGAATGTCCCATCTATTTATCTAAAAGAAAAGATATGCTGCTTTTATAAGTTAATTAAGAGTGGATGAGAGTCTTAGTAACAGGGGCAACAGTAAGCCTCACAACTTAATCTTATAACGAAACCGAAATTGCACTCTGTACAACAGCAATTTTCTATGCATACTAATTTTTCTGACTTTATCTAGACAGATTAGTTAGTCCACATTTTACATAAGTTATTCTATGTTCTTTAAGGGAAACATCACTGTTCTTCAGATTATGTTTATTTTTGATTCTTGAGTTTCCACTGGACTCCTTAAAATAACCACCCAATAAAAGCTAATGTGAAAAGGTATCCTGCAAACCCACTCTAGGTAACAGTTTAACTCAGCTGCAAACCAGAAAAAGAAAAGCACTACTAATTTAAAGTATTGTTGAGAGAATTTTTTTAAAAGTCTGGTTTCATCTTCTGGAGTTTCTGAAAGGATGAAAATCTAAGTGACAAGATCTTAGATCTAAAAAGAACGAAAGGCATACAGTGATTGTTTTTAAACTATAAATATAGATTATGCTGAAAAATATTTGCATTAAAAACAAAGCCCTCACCCATAAAGCTGACATTTATATAGTTTTTGATTAGAGTATTTTTCATAAATTGGGCTATACTTGGGGGAAGAATTATTTTTCTTAAATTCAAAACCTTATTGCTCCTATCATTTTCTCTTAAAAGTACTAATTCTTTTAAGTGATGTCTGAATGTTTTCCCAAAAGTAGAGTTCCTAAAAATCTAGGATGACCAGTTGGACCAATTTGTGTGCAATGGGTAAGTAAATCAAATTATAAAATATGCTTTGATGAAATTATCATAAAGTAATTAGAACTCTTTCCCAAAGCTTCTAGCTTTTTGTTTGGGGGGGAAAAAAAAGGCTGACACCTCTGCCCACTAAAATAAATAAATAAATAAATAAATAAATAAATAAATAAATAAATAAACAAACAAACAAACAAACAAACAAAGTAGATTGTAAACTCATTAAGGTCAAGGAATCATGAATACCGCTAGTTCTTGGTAGTGTATTTTACAGACTAAGGGACTCAATCACTTATTAATTAAAATAGAAAACAAACTTCTGACGTTTTATCTAGTAGTAAGAATTATCTACAAACATGCAGTTAACAGACTGTTCTATACACAACTTTAAGAAGAATAAATTCAGTCCTTAGAAAAAAGTCACCTATAAAACTCCAAGGGTCACATTTAAATCTTGCTGTTTACAGGAGCGTCTGGCAGCTCAGTGGTTGAGCGTCCGCCTTCTGCTCAGGGCTTGATCCCGGGGGTCGGGGGTCGGGGATCGAGTCCCGCAGGGGGCTTCCTGCAGGGAGCCTGCTTCTCCCCTCTGCTTTATGTCTCTGTCTCTCTCTCTGTGTGTCTCTCATGAATAAATAAAATAAATCTAAAGAAAAAAAAAAACCACTTGCGATTTACAGAGAGTCTGATTCTTTATTCCCTTAGACAGATTTTTCTCTACAATAGGTATGGCTTCACGAAAAGCCATGAACGTTTCATGAGATTCACTCCCAGCAGTAAAAACCTCATAATTTCATTCATCAACTGGTACAAAACAGCCAGTAAGTGTATTTTCTGAGCCTACCTTCTGACCAGACTTCTTTTCCATCTACAGAGACTCCAACCACTATGCCTGGGGCGCCCACCTCATCCTAAGAGCCAAGGGGAAAGGACACAGTTGGAAATCAGGACCACAGGCTTCGCACAGCAGACCGCGCGGAGCTCTGGGGCCTTCCCGAGGCCCCGCCCCCTCCGCCCGGGCCCCGCCCCTCCACCCGGGCCCCGCCCCCTCCGCCCGGGCCCCGCCCCCCTCGGCTCCGCCAGGCCCGGCCCCAGCGGTGAGGGGCGTGCCTGGTCTGCACTGAGCGAGGAGTGGAGGTTCCCGAGGCGGGCGGTGTGACCTCCGCCCCGACTTGGGCAACCCGCAGGAGCTTTTGGCCGTGGCCGGGCGGTCGGGGAACGGGAAGTCCTGCTCCGGGCATCCCACCGCCTGGGATGGGGTCCGCCTGGGTCCGGGGCAGGACCACCGCGGGGAGGGGGTCGCGGGCGGTGGGGCGCCGGGGTCCCAGCCGCCCACGCCCCCGTCTCCGCACCTTGATCCGGTGCAGCAGGTCGCGGCTGCTGTCGATGGCTCTGGCGAAGCGCCGGGAGAGGGGCGGCGTCGGGGTCTGTGCAGCCCCCGGAGCGACGGGCTGCTCCGGCGGCGGCTCGGCCTGGGGCGACGCCTCGGGGTCGGGGGCCGCCGGGGGCTGCGCGGGGGCCGCGCCCCTCAACCCACCCGCCAGCTTCACCCCGAGCGCCAGCCCCAGCCCCAGCCCGAGGCCCCCGGCCCAGCCCGGGCCGAGCGGCGGCAGCCCGGCGCGCTGGTGGGCCCCGCGCCGCCCGCGGCCCCAGGCCCAGCCCCCGAGGGTCGCGGCCCGGGCCGTGACAGCTGACAGCAGCCGGTACATGGCGTCCGCCGCGAGCCGGCAGCCTCGGAGCTCGCGCAGGTCCGGCCCGCGGCGGGGGCGCGGGGGGGG
The DNA here is from genome assembly GCF_048164855.1 of Canis lupus baileyi. NCBI lineage: Eukaryota > Metazoa > Chordata > Mammalia > Carnivora > Canidae > Canis > Canis lupus. The sequence continues at coordinate 31,143,088 of NC_132869.1, read as the reverse complement.
CGGGGCGCGGGGCGCGGGGGGCGGGGCCGCGCAGCCCTGAGCAGTCGACGCCGGATGCCGGAGCGTCGATCGCATCGAGCCCTTGGGCCTTCCCTCCCTCCGGGCGCTGGGTCGTTCACCTTCCCGCACGCTGCTCTCCTCCCTGCCCTCTGCCTGTCCTCCGATCCAGGCTCACCTCCTCCGAGAAGCCTTCCCAGCTGCCATCCCAGTGGCCGCACCTTTTTGACCCTCCTTTATAACACTGAACACTTGGTTTCCTCCAGCTTCCCTGATTCCTTACCAGGCTGCGCCCTCTTCTTTGGAGAGCCCTGACTTTTCATACTTTTGTATCCTCAGCTCCTGGAACAGAGCTGGCACCCAGCAGCCGCGAGCAGGCATCTCTTGTCCTAGAACTCTCTTTTTCTCTCTTGCCATCTCTTTCAGCTCCTTCCATTGCTCTAAGGCCCTTTTAAAATCTCTAACGTCTGTTAAAAATTTTTATTAAAAAAATAAAAATAAAATAAAATCTCTAACTTCTGGAGGTCCATTGCCCCACCACATCAGACATTAGGTTATATGCGGACTTACATTAAAAACAGTATTTCTTGTTGCTGTAGACGTTTAGAAATTTTTTTGCACTTGAAAATTTTTAACCCAAAAGTAATATAATTTATAATTAGCTATGATTTCTGACTTCTGTAGATTATCAGAGGTTCTTGTGAAATAAGAAGCCTAACGTCAAATTGCTACAAAATGTAAAGGGTGTACAATCCCAACAGAACAATTAATGGCAATGTTAATTTTGAAGACACTTAAATGTTTATCCATTCCAATCTTACAATTATTTATTTATATATACATGTATATTGTAAAAAATACATGTAATTTATATATATATAAATTATATATATAATTATAAAATAAATAAATAAATATATTATATATATAAATTACATATATTGTAATTTATATATATAGTATATATACATATATAATTTTTATGTATATTGTAGAAACTTTTCACATATATATGTATATGTGAATATTTTTGACAATATACATATATAATATACATAATACATACATAATATACATAATTTTTATGTATATTGTAAAAACTTCACATATGTATGTATGTATATGTGAATATTTTTGACAATATACATATATAATATAAAATTATATGTATATATACTATATATATAAATTACAATATACAAAATATTTTTTACAATATACATGTATACATATACATAAATATGTGAATATTTTTTAAAGCTTCTAGTCCTTAAGTACAGGAGTAATATACCCAATGCATATAATGACTCTGTGTTTCCTTGCAGGTGGGATATATACATAGAGAGTTCACATATTTGAATCGACAAGCTATTGTCAGGAGAAGAAGCTTTAAACAACTTGAGTTAATAATTGTTTAATTATTTAAAAGTCAATAATGGTAACAATACCTAGTCGGGAGATACTGGGGCTAAATAATTATAAGGTGTTGGGGCTGCTAACAAAGCTACCAACTGCAAGACATCAGGGTATCCTAACACTCAGCAGTTTGGCACTGAAATAGAGGTTTCTGGAGCGCCACCTGCAGTTACAGTGGACAGGTGCATTCTTTCAAGATGGTATTGTTCCCATCCTAGGAGCCCCATTACTCCAAGCACATGATGGCAAGAGAAAAATGTAAAAGACATAGCTAGTGGTGATTACAATGAGTGCTCACTTTATCACTCTTTTTTAAAATTTTTTTTGATTTTTTAAGATTTTATTTATTTATTCATGAGAGACACAGAGAGAGAGGCAGAGACACAGGCAGAGGGAGAAGCAGGCCCCATGCAGAGAGCCTGACGTGGGACTCAATCCTGGGTCTCCAGGATCAGGCCCTGGGCCAACGAAGGCGGCGCTAAACCGCTGAGCCACCCGGGCTGCCCCTCATTTTATCATTCTTTTAAAAATTATATACTCTTATGTACCTCTCCTTGGATCAAAAATGGAACAGAAGCACAGAGCCACGCAGAGAGCAAAAGCCAAGTTTCTGGTGGACTTCCACCAGAAGCAGGTAAAGAGATTACATATGGCTTCTGTGAAGGTAACAGAGAATAAATGTTCTTCAAGTACCTAGGAAGCCCAGTACCCAGGAGGAAACCAAACCAAGCAGCTAGCAGGTGTATTGACTGGCTCTTTACCACCCCATGGGGCAGGAGCCCAGAACTCCACTGTTTTAGCTTGCTCTGGCCTGGGAGCCACAGAAACCAGATAGAAGAAAAGTAAACAAGTACACAGGGAGGGGAGTGGGGGGAAAGAAAGAAAGAAAAAGGAAGAAGAAAATTTATTTTCCACTAAAATAAACCTGCAAACCAAATTCCCAAAAACATTTGAAGGAAAATATTTCTAAGAAATTCTGGCAACAAAATCAATAATCAAAAGGTGAAATCACCTCAAACAAATGAAAGCCATAGAACAGTCTATAGGGAGGATCCCTGGGTGGCTCAGTGGTTTAGTGCCTGCCTTTAGCCCACTGGAGTCCCAGGATCAAGTCCCACATCAAGCCTGCTTTTCCCAATGCCTGTATCTCTCTCTGTCTCTCATGAATAAATAAATAAAATCTTAAAAAAAAAAAGAACAGTCTATAGGAAGAGAGAAAAAAGTCTATTCCCTGACTGAAAAACAACAGGCCTTCCCCAAATACAATGTGTTAACAGGAAACAAAATACGTTTTTTTTTTTCAAAGAATCCTCAGAGAAATAAATGCTTGTATTCACAAAATAAACCAGGAATTATGAAAAAAGTAGTAATAAATGAAATAACATAAAGATGTTGTTTATCACAAATTGTGGAAATAAAAAATCATGAGAGATGTAAAGAGTATCTTTTCTGAAATTGCAAGTATAAAATTGGTGGATTATCTCTATCTGAGGTCAGCTTTCATTTTCCCTTAATACTTTTGCAGGCTAACCTTCTCCAGCTGCTCTAATCATTCTTCATATCTCATATCTTTATATCTTAAGGTTTCCAGACCCCAGATTGGCTCTAAGAATCAGACAGACACAGTGCTTGAGGGTCCACCAGTAAACTGAGCCCATCACCTCCTGTCCTCTGGACAGTTAGCATTTTGACCAGTTGAATCACAACATTGGTCCATAATAAATACATGGTCAGCAAACAAGTCTTTTTTTTTTTTTTTTACATAATATAGTCAAACCCAGCTTCTCTTCCATATTATGTATTTGTAAGATTGATTAAACTTTCTTTTATCTGTTTTGGATTAGTATTTCCACTGGTGTTATTATTATTATTTGAGAGAAAGAGAGGGTAATATTTTAGAGCAAGAGTATGGGTGCACAGGGGAGGAGCAGAGAGAGAGGGAGAGAGAGAATCCCTAAGCAGGCTCCATGCACCCAACACAGAGCCTGACATGGGGCTCAATCTCACGACCCTGAGATCATGACCCAAGTAGATCTCAAAAGAGTTGGACACTTAACTGACTGAGCCACCCAGGTGCCCCTCCATTTTAACCTAAATTCTGTCATAGTCTATATTATAAACCTTTTGACTCTCATATCATCTGCAAACAACATAGGCAAGCCTTCTATCTTGTTCAAATATTGAATATGACTGGACCTCATGTAGAACCTATAGTACACCAATGGAAACTTTTCTCCAGGGGATCAGAGATCCAGTAGCCAATACTCTTTTTTTTTTTTTAGATTTTATTTATTTATTCATGAAGGACACACACACACACACACACACAGAGAGAGAGAGAGGCAGAGACACAGGCAGAGGGAGAAGCAGGCTCCATGCAGGAAGCCCAATGCAGGACTCTATCTTGGGACCCCAGGATGACACCCTGAGCCAAAGGCAGATGCTCACTCCGCTGAGCCACCTACACGTCCCCCAGTAGCCAATACTTTTTGATATGTTTGTCCAAACAGGAGCCCATCATTGCCATCTGTGACACACTAGTATGTGATGTCTTGAAAGTACTTCTGTTTCCTCTCCTATTTTCATCTTCAGAATGTCTCCCATTGCATTTTTAATCTCAGGTTCATCAAAGGCTTTCGCAGAACCCTAGTCTTAAATCTTCCCACACATATTTATAGGTATCTGCTCTTTGTCAGACAAAGTTGGTGCTGAGGTTACAATGCTTACTCAAAAGAGACACATGCCCAGCCCTCTTAGAGATTATAGGCTGGAGAATCAAATAAACACACAGGTAAATGTAAAATTCCAACTGTAATAAGTGCTGTGAAGGAGAGATGCATAGTGTGTTGAGAGGTTATAATGGTGAGATTTGATCTAGTCTGGAAGATTCGGGAAGGTTTTTCTATTGAGGTAAAATTAGATCTAAGATCTTCAGGATAAATGAGAATTAACTTGGTTGGAGTACAGACAGGAAGAGGAAGTGTTCTGTGCAGAGAAGCCAGCAAGAACAAAGACCCTGCAGTAGGAGGGAGGAGGTTTCATTCAAAGAATTAAAAGAGGCCATGGTGGCTGCCATGGAGAACAGAGGGGAGTGGAGTGAGTGATGAGGCTTAGAACTGACATTCAAGACCTTATCTCCCTGTCCTATTTCTTTGGAAGAAAGGATATTCTATAGCTGCTTCTTGCCACAAGTCCTGTTCTACAATATCTCAGTCCAGTATAAACTATTAATATCTAGTATCATGAAATACTATTTATGTTCTTGGATAATCTCAAAATTGCTTCATCACACATACTCTGTGCTTTGGTGTGGAGATACCAGAGGTCATAAATATGATTGCTCATCAGCTTCCTGCCCCACCTTCCAACCACAAGGATTGCAGAGCACTTCCTCTTTCATGTTGCAACTTTCTTTGTTGTATTTGCTACATACTATCCAGTTTTAATGTCTTGTTTGGGTGGTTTATTCTTTTATCCCTTAAAATTTAATTGAGGGTACACTGATGTTGTATGGAAGCTTCAGAGTGTCTATTTCCCATTAAAGAAATGCTTATAACTTATTGTCCAGCAATATCATTTTTAGGTTGTAGACTCTAGAGCTGTGATTTTCAAAATATGGTGCTTGGACCACTATCATTAGCATGACCTGAGTACTTGTTAGATATGCTCATGTTCAGGTTTCACCCAGATCTACTAAATCAGACACTCTAAGAGGGGTGCCCAACAATCTGTGATTTTTTTGTAGAGAGAGAGCATGTGAGAGAGCACGTGAGAAAAAAAAAAACGAGTGCTCAGCAGGGAGTCTGCTCAAAACCCTCTCTCTCCCTCTCTTTGCCCCACCCCACTGCTTGCTCACATGCACATGCACATTCTCTCTCTCTCGCTCTCTCTCAAATAAATCAATAAATCTCTTTTAAAAAGGACTATGAGAAATCCTTGTGGTGATGGAACTTTGCTTTATCTTGACTATATCAGTTGTCTGTATCCTGGTTGTGATATCATGCTATAGTTTTATAAGATGTTACCATGGGGGAACTGGGAAATGGGTACACAAGATCCATCTTATTTCTCAGAACAATGTGTGATTCTACAATTATCTCAAAATTTAAAAGAGCTTATTTAAAAATAAAAGACGGGGCAGCCCCGGTGGCTTAGCGGTTTAGCGCTGCCTTCAGCCCAGGGTGTGTGATCCTGGAGACCCGGGATCGAGTCCCATGTCAGGCTCCCAGCATGGAGCCTGCTTCTTTCTCTCTCTCTCTCTCAAATAAATAAATAAATAAATAATCTTTAAAAATAAAAATAAAAGATGTAGCATGAAGAGGATGAATATTCTGAAACTGAAATTCAATCACTTAAAAGCTTTAAAGCTCCCTTTACCAGTAGGAGAAAGTCTAGACTCCCGTGATTCATCATGTGCTAGAATAACCTATTGAGAAAAACGTTAGTCCCCCCTCCTTTTCAGAACTGGATTCACCACAAAGGAATGAACCACATTTCCTTTCTTGCCAAGAGGGTAGCCAGACCTCTGAGTCCTGAAGGACTTACTCAGAGGTAAGGGCTTTCCTTACCCACCTAGGGGGTTGTTAACAACTGCAACTGGTTGTTTGACAGGTCTCAAATCTAAAGATTTGGTCTTTCCCAGTTATCTACTCTGCTGGGCTGCATCCCTTTTGAACGGGTAGAAAGGAACCTTAGCGCCATCTCTGGTCCAAAACCTTTTCAGGCATATCTAGTTATGAGAGTACCGGAATGTCAAGGGAATATTCAGTGGCTTTAGGTACTATTTCCTTTGCCACATGAGGTTCAATATCCTCTCTCCAGGAGCTGGGCAGGCTGCCTCTTGCTTGGAGGCCCTGGCAGGGGTTGAATGGGGGCTTCTGCTTGCTTGCTTTCATCTCTCTTTCCCTTCCTTCCAGTCCTTTACTCTCACACTCACGCCACCAGGAGCAATTGTGGACTGAGAGCCCAGAGGAGAATAGTGGTTGGTGCAAGCTCCGAGTGTGTCCCTGGGTCTGGGCCATGCAGCCAGCAGAGTCTTGGAGAGGCATGGTTACCTGTGCACCTAAAGCAGCAGTCTCCAAAACCCACAGCTTTGCAAAGCTCAGGGAAGGCCTCCCAGGACTAAGCTGGATGGTGATAGGGTTAAGTGGCCAGAGAGGATTCCCACCAGCAACTGGCCTCTACAGGCCTGGGGACTCCCACAGAGCACCGCAGCAGCAACAACCATTGACGGGGGCTAGCAGCAAGACCCCACAACTTTCTGGGGCTCCTGTTTAGTACTAAGGAGGTAAAAGGAGTCCCTGCCCTACAAAGAAGGTCAATATAGTGCTTTTTACCCTCAGCCCCATGGACATGCCATTTTAAATAAAAGATTTTATTAATTTATTTACTTGAGAGAGACAGCACCAGAGTCAGGGCCAGGGTTGGGGAGGGGCAGAGGGAGAGGGAAAAGCAGACTCCCTGCTCAGCAGGGAGTCGGACTTGGGACTTGATCCCAGGACCCCAGGATCATGACCTGAGCCAAAGGCAGCTGCTTAACTGGCTGAGCCACCCAGGTGCCCCAGACACTGACACTTTTATTGAATAAATAAATGAGCGGAAGAATTCATTTTTGTTGCATTCTTCAGCACTGAATCCAGGCGTAGTGGATATTTGTCATTCCTTTGGGGCCCTCAAAACACTTTTTCTCTGAGAGAATTTCTTGTCTTACGAATGCTATTCCTCCCTAAGGAATAACAATAGCAAACGCTTACATGGTGCTGTTCTGTGCCAGGCACAGGCCTAAACCCTTTACACATCATTTCACTGAAACATCACGCCAACTCTCGAGGCGGCTGGTGTTCTTATCCTTTCCGTCTTATACATGAGGAACTAGAGGTACAGGGAAGTGAAGTAATTTCCCTCAAGCCTCAAAGCCAGGGGGTGTTGGTGTCAGGAATTTATTTTCCTAGTTTCCCTTCCCTTCGTGGCAGGTGTGTGAAGTAGGCTTTGCCACTCATGGGTGCCCGTTTTTGGAAGCTGGTAACGGCTTTGAGGGCGCTTCCTGGGCAGCAGGGACAGGGATTCGGGTCCGGTGTCCAGCGGCTAGCGGGGCGGGGTTCCAGGCTGCACAGCCGCTCCCAATTTCCCAGCTTCGGGGAGTGCCCTAATGTTAACAACTCTATGTGTGTGTCTCCCGCACATCTGCTGTCAGGAATAATTGAAAATAGTGCCCCTTCCCTCTCAAATGGGACAAGAAAATATCCGGTCATCCCACCCAGTATGTTTCAGCAAATTCCTTTTCTGTTTGAACTGGCTATAGTAGGGCCCCCGGGTGGCTCAGCGGTCGAGCAGCTGTCTGCCTTTGGCTCAGGTCGTGACCCCGGAGTCCTGGGATCGAGTCCCACATCGGGCTGTTTGCGTGGAGCCTGCTCCTGCTTCTCCCTCTGCCTGTGTTTCTGCCTCTTTCTCCCTGTTTGTCATGAATAAATAAAATCTTTAAAAAAAAAAAAATGAGGGATCCCTGGGTGGCGCAGCGGTTTGGCGCCTGCCTTTGGCCCAGGGCGCGATCCTGGAGACCCGGGATCGAATCCCACGTCCGGCTCCCGGTGCATGGAGCCTGCTTCTCCCTCTGCCTGTGTCTCTGCCTCTCTCTCTCTCTCTCTGTGACTATGACTATCATAAATAAATAAAAATTAAAAAAAAATTAAAAAAAAATGAACTGGCTATAGTGGTCTTTGTAATTTGCAGCTAACAATATGCCTCCTCCTCTCCTACCTCCTTCATCGCTCACTTCTCACCAGGGCTCTTGTCTCAGTTCTCTGAAAACAGGCTGCTGGATGCCTCCAGGCCTTTGCATAGAGTTTTCTTTCTTCCTGGAATGTTCTCATCTCCAGTGTTCACAGGGCAAGCCCCGCCCTGGAGGGTGTCAGGCGCTCCCTTCCTGCCTCCATCTTGCCCTACATTCCTCTCTTGTGGCACTTAGCCCTGGAGTGCAAGTTGACCTAACTTTTTGGATTTGTTTTTTACCTATCATTTTGGATTTGCCAGTGATCTGTGGGTTCCTTCAGAGTACAAACTGTTTCATCTGGGTTTAGCTCTATTGCCTGGCACATGGTAAGCTTTCAACAAGAATGTGTTGAAAACTTTCTATGATTGAGTGTAAAATTGTACTTTTTATAGAAAAATAACTGCAGCCTGCCAGTAAAGTTTCGTTTTCTGAAGGTTTTCATTGGCCAGTCTTCCTTTTCAGCTTGAGAGAGTCCTATTGGAGCACTGGAAAATGGAATTCATATTGGGAGAAGACCTTAATACCACCAGGCTAACTCATCCCTGTGGGGAGAAGAGCTCACCGTTATTAGACCTCATTATGTGCTGGCTACTTTATACACATTTGTTCATTTAATAGTGGGTATTATCTCCCAGACAAGTAAGAAAACCGAGGTCAAGTGGCTAAGTTGCTTACAGAAATAAAATTAAATGAAGAACTGGAATTGGAATTAGGGTTTGCTCTGGGTTCCACCCATTTCCTTGCTTTGCTCCCTGGGGATCAAAGTGATGCAGGCAAGGAAGCAGACATTTGACATGAAGAGATACAGAGGAGGAAGGGCCACACCTCCTACATCCTCCATTCTCTGTCTAGTATTTTTGTATACTGTCTTTTCAGCCTGGGTTTGTTTTTTTGTTTTTTTTGTTTCTTTTGTTTTTTTTTTTGGCTCTGTCTTCAAATGAAGACAAAATAGGGGCACCTGGGTGGCTCAGTGGTTGAGCGTCTGCCTTTGCTCAGGTTGGGATCCTGGGATCCTGGGTTGGAGTCCCACATCAGGTTCCCTGTGGGGATCCTGCTTCTCCCTCAGCCTCTGTCTCTGCTTCTCCCTGTGTCTCTCATCAATCAATCAATAAAGTCTTTAAAAACAAATGGAGACAAAATAGCCTGTGGTATTCCTGTAGGATTGCAAAGCTGAAAGGCCTATTAGCCTTGACCTAGTGTGTGGTGATTTTCATGGATGGGGCATTTGGAAAGGTATTGAGCCTTTTTTTGTTTTTTTCTTATCCTAATTGGAGGAGGGGGAAAGGGGTCCCTGCCATTCAGTGGAAAGGGGCCCAATCTGTAGGAGAATTGTGCTGGCCAAGATTTCCTCCCTGACCAAACTCTGGATGGCGTCCTCTGAGCCCTCTTGACAAGGCCTCAATCTTGGTTGTAAAAGACCTCAAACGCCACCAACAGTTTTAAAGGTGACTGTCTGACAAAACTCAAGACTGCCAGAAGCATGTAGGGTTTGTTTCAGTCAACACCGGAAGACAGGCCATCTGTCTTCCAGCTTCTATGGGTGGCAGGGACCTACCTTCAGGGAATAGCACTTAACCCCAGACGGCTTTCACACAAACAACTTCACCCAGGTTTTTAAATTATTATTATTATTATTATTATTATTACTACTTAAAGATTTTATTTATTGATTGATGAGAGACAGAGAGGCAGAGACATGGGCAGAGGAAAAAGCAGGTTCCCTGTGAGGAGCCTGATACGGACTCGATCCCAGAACCCCGGGATCACGCCCTGAGCCGAAGGCAGATGCTCAACTACTGAGCCACCCAGGTATCCGTCACCCAGGTTTTAGTAATCTTCCATTCTCTGATTCTGTTCATTCTTCATTCTGCCCCGACCCTGCTCCCTCGTTGTTCCTTTAAAATACTCCCATTACCTCTGCAAAAATCAGAATGGCCCTCAGCTGCACACCCTCTTCCCAGCCCTGCCCTGCCCTGCCCTGCCCTGCCCCTCATTGGTAGTTTCTGAGAAAAATGTTTTCACCACTTTAACCAATGCCCTGCTGTATTGATCTTTGATGGCACCCAGGGGATTGTTCAACCCCAAATGCTACCCTTCCAAAACAAGGATCCTTGTTTTCAAAGCGAGGTCTTATAGTGTGTTCACTTTGTGATGATTCATTGAGATGTACGTTCCTAATTTGCGTGTGTTTCTGTTTGTATGTTGTATTTTGATATAAAAGTTTGCATATAAAAAAATAAGAGCCTGAAAAAAAATAACAGTGAAGGATAAGTTAAGAAATAACCATTGAAGTGATGTTATGTGGAGAAAGTAAGGCATTCTGATTTTCAGTGACAAAAACACAAATGTGTATAAAGACATGAGAACAGGGCACCTGGGTGGCTCAGTGGTTGAGCATTTGCCTTTGGCTCAGGTTGTGATTCCGGGGTCCTGGGATTGAGTCCCGCATCGGGCTCCCCATGGGGAGCCTGCTTCTCCCTCTGCCTGTGTCCCTGCCTCCCTCTGTGTCTCATCAATCAATAAATAAAATCTTAAAAAAAAAAAAGACATTAGAACATGCGGGAAGAGGAATTTGTATGATCATAAGGGTTTTCAGAAGTATATTTAACTGTGTACTTACAAAACACTTTATTGAGATATAACTGAAATATAATAAACTATATATATTTAACATATACACTTTGATAAGTTTTGACACATATATACACTTGTGAAACCACCACCACAATCAAGATAATATACATATCCATCATCCTCTTTATAATCCCTTCTTCCTTTCCTACTTATTCCCCTATCCATTCCCCAAACAATTATTGATCTGTTTTCTGTCACTATAGATTAGTTTGCATTTGTTAGAATTAGATATATGAAATAATAAGTATGTATATGCTCTTTTTTGGGACTTACCTTTTTTTTACTCAGCATAATTATTTTGAAATTAATACATGCTAATTCATGCATTAATAGTTTATTCCCTTTTACTGATATGTGGCATTGCCTTGTATGGATACACCACAATTTGTTTATGTACTTATTGCTTGATGGGCCTTTGAGTCGTTTCCAGTTTTTGATTACTACCAGTAAAGCTACTGTGAACCTTCATGTACACAGTTTTGTGTGAACACAGGCTTTCACTTCTCTTGGGCATATTCCTAAGAGTAGGATTGCTACATTATGATGACTCTATGTTTAATCTTTTGAAAGTCTGCCAGATTGTTTCTCAAAGCAGTTGCAACATTTCACTGTCCCACTAGCAGTGGATCAGAGTCCCAATTTCTCCATATCCCTGTCAACATCATCTTTTTGATAATAGTCATGCTTGCAGGTAGGAAGTGGTATCTGATGTGGCTTGCTTTGGATTTCTCTCATGGCTAATGATATTGAGGTTATTGGTCATTTGTACATCTTCTTTGGAGAAATGTCTGTTCAGATCCTTTGCCCATTTATATAACATTCTTGAAATGACAAAATTAGGGAAATAGAGATTGGTGGTTACAAGAGGTTAGGGTTGGGGCAGGAGAAGGAGAGATGGGAGGTGAGTATGTTTATAAAAAAGCAACTTGAAGGATAGTGATGGTGATGATGGAACTGTTCTTTATCTTGACTGTGGTGGATACATGAACCTACACATGGGATTAAAGTATATACAGCTAAATACACACATACATACATGCACAAATGAGTAGAAGTAAAACTAGGGAACTTGATTTGGATTGGGTGGGTTGCAGTTATATCAATATTCTGGTTGTGAGATTATACTATGGTTTTGCAAGATGTTATCACTGGGGGAACTGCATAAAGGGTACATGGGATTTCTCTGTGTTATTTATCAGTGCATGTGAATCTACAATTATTTCAGAAAAAAAAGTTTAGCTTAAAACATGTAATTAACAAGAACCCTTATGGGATGCAGGTGGCTCAGCAGTTGAGCATCTGCCTTCGGCTCAGGGTGTGATACTGGAGTCCCAGGATTGAGTCCCACATTGGACTCCCTGCCTGGAGCCTGCTTCTCCTTCTGCCTATGTCTCTGCCTCTCTCCCTCTGTCTCTCATGAATAAATAAATAAAATCTTTTTAAAAAATAAATAAAATAAATAAAAAGAAACTTTATGGTCAATTCTTCAACAAAACATAATAATTCTTTTTTAAAAAATTTTTATTTACTTATGATAGTCACAGAGAGAGAGAGAGAGAGAGGCAGAGACATAGGCAGAGGGAGAAGCAGGCTCCATGCACCGGGAGCCCGACGTGGGATTCGATCCCGAGTCTCCAGGATCGTGCCCTGGGCCAAAGGCAGGCGCCAAACCTCTGCGCCACCCAGGGATCCCAAAACATAATAATTCTTAATGTGTACACACCTGACAACAGAAGGCCGAATGATGTGAGGCAAAAACTGATGGAATTGCAAGGAGAAGTAGGTGAATCCATTGTCATAGTTAGACATTTCAACTCTCCTCCATCAGAAATGGACAGATCCTGCAGGCAGAAAATTGGTAAGGACACAGTTGAACTCAATAACACCATCAGTAAATTGGATGTCATGGACAACTATAGTCCATTTCATCCAATAAAAGCAGAATATATATTCTTCTCAAGATTAGATGGAACATTCACGAAGGTAGACCACATTCTGGACCATAAAACACAAAACATCCCTTAACGAATTTAAAAGAATAGAAATTACACAGCTGCTCATGGACTCCAATGGAATTAAAATAGAAATTAGTACCAGATCAAAAATTTTTTTTAATTAAAAAAAATTTTTAAAAAGAAATTAATAACAGAGGATTGCTAGGAAAATCCCAAAATACATAGAGCTAAACAACACACTTTCTAAAAAACAAGATTTTGTTTGTTTGAGAGAGAGAAAGAGCAAGAGCAAGCAGAGGAGTTGGGCAGGGGGGCAGAAGGAAAGGAAGAAGCAGACTTGATCAGGAAGCCCAATGTGAGGCTCCATCCCAGGACCCCCAGACCATTACCTGAACAAAAGGCAGACACTTCACTAACTGAGCCACTGAGGTGCTCTGACACTTCTTTTTTTTTTCTTTAAATAATTACAGAATTATCTTACAGAATTTATATATCATCTAATCCTTCCAAAAGTAGGACTATATTTTACATGGTCTAGAATCAGCCTGTATTCAGATTCTGAATTCATTTGCTCAGAAAATATATATTAGTCCCTATTATAGCCAGGTCCTGTGATAGATGCAGGGGATACTAAGATAAATAAGACATTGGCTTACCTTCAAAGTACTTATATTTTATGGGGTGTAAAAAAAAAAGGAAATGAAAGAGAAGAATCCAAAATGTAAGAGACACTAGAGAGACAGACATATTGAAGATTCATCCTGGAGACAACCACTTCTAAAACTACATGTTACACCATCTTTCCAGGCTAAACAACACACTTATAAAAAACACACAGAACAAAGAAGAAACCCCAGGGACATTAAGTTAAAAATTATTGAACTAGGGGTGCCTGGGTAGCTCAGTCAGTTAAACATCCAACTCTTGATTTTGGCTGAGGTCATGATCTCAGGGTTGTGAGATTGAGCTCCACATCTGGCTCCATGCTGGGCATGGAGTCTGCTTGGGGATTCTCTCTCTCTCTCTCTCTTTCTCTCTTTCTCTCTCACCCCTTGCCCTCTTCTCCCTCTAAAAAGTTTGTTGAACTAAATGAAAATGAAAACATAACTTATTAAAATTTGTGGGACACAACAAAAGCAAAGCTTAAAGGGAAATTTACACCACTGTAATATATATAAAATTTTATATATATTAAATTATATATATAATTATATAATTATATATATAATAAGAAAAAAGATCTAAAATCAATCATTTAGATCCATCAAGAAAGGATATAAAACGTTTACAGATTGGAAAGGAGGAAATAAAACTCCTATCTTAGGAAATTAATTTTTTTAAAGATTTTATTTATTTATTCATGAGAGACACACACACAGAAAGAGAGAGAGAGAGAGAGGCAGAGACATAGGCAGAGGGAGAAGCAGGCTCCATGCAGAGAGCCTGAGGTGGGACTTGATCCTGGGTCTCCAGGATCACACTCTGGGCTGAAGGCAGCGCTAAACCACTGAGCCACCTGGGCTGCTCTATCTTAGGAAATTATAAAAGGAAGAGCAAATTAAATACAAAGTAAGCAGAAGAAAAGAAATAAAAATTAGAGCAGAAATAAATAAAATTGAAAATAGAAAATCAATAGGGAAAATCAATGTAACTGCTGAGCCTCTGTCTAGGATAACTAAAGAAAAGAGGAATGAAGAGAAGGAAAGAGAAGAAAATAGTAGAGAGAAAGAGAGAGAGAAGATATAAATTACTAATATCAGAAATGAAAAGAGAACATAACCATAAATCCCCCAGACATTAGAAGAATAATGAAGGAGTACTATGAACAACCCTATGCCTACAAATTTGAAAACCCAGATGCAATGGACCAACTGCTTGAAAGACACAATCTACCAAAATGCACACAAGAAGAAATAGACAATCTGCGTAGGCTTATACATATTAAATAAACTTAATCAATAATTAATAACCTCCCCAAACAGAAAACACCAGGCTCAGATGGGATCACTGGTGAATATGAATAAACATTTAAGAAGAAATTAAACCAATTATCATAATCTCTTTTACAGATTAGAAGCAGAGGGAATACTGCCTTACTCAGTCTAGAAGGCCAGAATGACCCTAATAACAAAACCAGACAAAGATATTACAAGAAAAGAAATTATAGACCAATACCTCTCATGAACAAAAATGCAAAACTCTAACAAAATATTAGCAAATTGAATCCAACAATGTATAACAAGAATTATACATCATGGCCAAGTGGGATTTATCCAGGTATGCAAGGATGGTTCAACATTCAAATATCAATTAATGTAAGTCATCATATTGACAGGTTAAAGAAGAAAAATCACATGATCATAACAGTAGATGCAGAAAATGCATTTGACAAAATCAATACCCATTCATGATTTTAAAAACCTCTCAGTTAAGTAGGAATAGAGAATTTTGTCAACTTGATAAAGAATATCTACAAAAACCTTTTCATTTAACAACATACTCAATGGTGAGAAATTTTCCCACTCAAACCAGGAACAAGGCAAAGATGTCCCCTCTCAGCACTGCTTTTCCACATTTTACTGGAAGACCTAATGGAATAAGACAAGAAAAGATACAAAAGGTTTACAGATTGGAAAGGAAGAAATAAAACTTTGTTGATGAAATGATCATCTATGTAGAAAATCTATAAGAATTTACAAAAGCTCCTGAAACTAAAAAGCCATTATAGCAAGGTTTCAGGATACATGGTTAATATAGAAAAGCTAATTGCTTCCCTAATATACTAACACTGAACAAGTGGAATTTGAAATGAAAACAATACTATTTACATTAGCACCTGCTAAATGAAATACTTAAGTATAATCTAACAAAATATGTACAAGATCTATATGAGGAAAACTACAAAACTCTGATGAATGAAATCAAAGAACTACCTAAGTGGAGAGATCTCCATGTTCATGGATAGGAGAAGTCAATATTGTCAAGATGTCAGTTCTTTACAACTTGATCTACAGATTCATTGCAATCCCAATTAAGATCCCAGAAAGTGGGGCAGCCTGGGTGGCTCAGCTGTTTAGCGCTGCCTTCAGCCCAGGGCGTGATCCTAGAGTCCTGGGATTGGGTCCCGCATCGGGCTCCCTGCATGTAGCCTGCTTCTCCCTCTGCCTGTGTCTCTGCCTCTCTCTTGCTCTCTCTGTGTCTCTCATGAATAAATAAAATCTTTAAATAAATAAATAAATAAATAAATAAATAAATAAATAAATAAAATCCCAGAAAGTTATTTTGTGGATACCAATACACCGATTCTAAAGTTTATATAGATAGGCAAGAGATCCATAATAGCCAACATAACATTGAAAGAGAAGAACAAAGATGGAGTATTGATGTTATTCAACTCCCAGATTTCCTTTAAAGCCTCAGTAATTAAGTACTGGCAAAATAATAGGCAAATAGATTAGTGGAACAGAGTAGAGTCCAGAAACAGACCCACAAAATTATAGTCAACTGCTCTTTAAAAAAAAAAAAAAAGATTTATTTATTTATTTATTTGAGAGAGCGAGAGAGAGCAAGAGAGTATGTGTGTGGGGGGAGGGGCAGAGGGAGCGGGAGACCCCTGCTCAGTGGGGAGCTTGCAGCTCTCGATCCCAGGACTCTGAGATCTTGACATGAGCTGAAATCAAGAGTCAGATGATTAACGGACTGAGCCAACCAGGTGCCCTTATAGTCAACCGGTCTTTGACAAAGGAGCAAATGCAGTATAATGGAGAAAAGTTAGCCTTTCAACAAATAGTGCTGGAGCAACTGGACATTCATATGCCAAAGAGAGTGAGAGAGATAGACTTTATGCTTTTCACAAAAATTAACATGGTCACAGACCTAAATTAAAAATGCAAAACTATATAACTCCTGAAGGATAATATAAGGAAAATCCAGGTGACCTTAGATTTAGCCATAACTTTATAAACCACACCAAAGACATGCATGATTCATGAAAAAAATTGGTAAGCTTAGCATCATTGAAATAAAAAATTTCTGCTCTGCAAAAGATACTGTCAAGAGAATAAGACAAGCTACAAACTAGGAGAAATCCTTGCAGAAGACATTATCTGATTTAAAAAAAAACCCAACTGGGTGGCTCAGTTAGTTAAGTGTGTCCCACTCTTGATTTTGGCCCAGGTCATGATCTCAGGGTCGTGAGGTTGAGCCCCATGTTGGGCTCTGTTGGGCATGTAGTCTGCTTAAGATTCTTTCTCCCTCTCCCTCAGCCTCTTCATCACCCCCCCCATCCCCTGCCATGCTTGCATATATTCTCTCTCTCTAACAAAATGAAAAAGTGTTACCCAAATATATAAAAAAAACCTCAACAATAAAAATACAAACAACTGAATTAAAAATGTGCCAGAGACCTTAGCAGACACCTCACCAAAGAAAATACAGAGATGGGGAACCCTGGGTGGCCAGCGGTTTAGCGCTTGCCTTTGGCCCAGGGCGCGATCCTGGAGTCCCGGGATCGAATCCCACGTCAGGCTCCCGGTGCATGGAGCCTGTTCTCCCTCTGCCTATGTCTCTGCCTCTCTCTCTCTCTCTGTGTGTGTGACTATCATAAATAAATAAAAATTAAAAAATTAAAAAAAAATACAGAGATGGCAAACAAACATATGAAAGAGTGCTCTACATCATATGTCTGGTCAGAAAAATTCAAGTTAAAACAACAATGAGATACCACACACCTATTAGAATGGTCAAAATTCATAAAACTGCATCAACAAATGTTGACAAGGATAGGGAGCAATAGGAACCCTCATTCACTGTCTGGTATGCAGAATGATATAGCCACTTTGGAAAGACAGTTTAGCAATTTCTTACAAAGCTAAACATATTTTTCCATACAAACCAGAATCTCTCTCCTTGGTAAGAGAGCTAAAGGAGTCGAAAACTTATGTCTACACAATAACTTGCACATGGATATTTATAGAAGCTTTATTCATAATTGTCAAAACTAAGAAGCAATTGAGAGACGTCCTTCAGTAGATGAAAGGATAGACTGTGGCACATCCAGACAATGGAATATTGTTTAACAGTAAAAGACATAAATGAGCTATTAGGCCATGAAAAGACATGGAGGAAATTTACCTGCTTGTTACTAGGTAAAATAAGCCACTTTGAAAAGGCTACATATAATATGATTCCAGCTATACCATATTTGGGGAAAGGCAAAACTACACAGAGTTAAAAAAATCAATGGTTGCTAGGGATCATTGGGGAGAGAGGGATACATAGGTGGAAAGCAGGATTTTTAGGGCTGTGAAACTACTCTGTATGATACCATAAGGGTCATTAAAATTTGGTCAAACCCATAGCATGTACAAAACCAAGAGTGAGGGACTCCTGGGTGGCTCAGAGATTGAGCATCTGCCTTTGGCTCAGGGAATAATCCCAGGCTCCTGGGATTGAGTCCCACAGTGGGCTCCCTGCGTGGAGCCTGCTTCTCCCTCTGCCTGTGTCTCTCTCTGCCTCTCTCTCTCTCTCTGTGTCTCTCATGAATACATAAATTTTTTTTAAATCTAAAAAAAAAGAAAAAAACAAGAGTGAACACTAATGTAAAGTGTGGACTTTAGGTGATAATGATATGTCAATGTAGGTTTGACTGTTTATTCTCCTCTAATACCACTTTTAGTGGAAAAAAAAAAAGAGAGATGTCTACTACTAAAGTCACCAGTTCTTTTCCTGCTGCATCTTTCAGTTTACACTTAGATGGTTTATCTTCTTCCCACCTCTCTTTCCCTCCACATGTAAACTTAGTTGTTTGGTCACTGCCTCAGTGATGAAAGACAAAATAGGAATTCAATTCCTATGCCTCTCTTGGATTGAGACTGATGGAAAGTTAACAAACAGCCCTATCTTGAAATGTCATAATGATCTTTTCAAGGAAAGGAATCAAGTCACACATGAAGGCTTTCTCACTGGAGTAGTAAGAATTTTAAACTCTTGGGACCTGGAAGCAAACCATGCAAGCCCTGTTCTGTGCCCCATCTCTACAGATGAGCAGGGGGTCGGGAACTCTGCTCCATTCTGTTACTGCGACTGTGTCTCCAGAATTAGCCGTGGAGACCTGATGGGCATCCCCACTTGGCTGATGGGCAGGTTGTGCAGCAGAAGGAATCCACACCAGAGGGTCTTTCAGGCAGGTGATTTCTCCTGCGGCCTTACTAACCACTAGCCTCAGACAGATGAACTCTGGGGAAAGTAGATTTTCTTTTTAGGTCCAAAAAGCAAACGATGAGGTAATAGAATGCTGCAGGCATCTATTTTAGCTTCACAGCTCTGAACAATTTCCAGTTGCAGATGTTAAAATATCCAGAATCCATGGAGAACAGAAGAGATGACATTATTCATCCTGCCCATGCAGCTCTGGGAGCCTCCTGCAAATCCCAGCATTTGATGACTCATGTGAGGAGCAACCCTGTGCATGCTCCCAGCTCGCACATAATTCACTTCGCTTATAAAACCTTTTTACAGAGAGTCATTACGGGGCCAGACTTCTATTCTGGGGATAGAAAAAGATGAGCAAGTTCCGGGGAACCCTCAGGAGCTCACAGCAGAGAAGGCAGGTGGAGAGACCCTGCGTTTAGTCGAGCAGGCTCTGTCCCACACACGGGTGTCCAGGGAGGGGTGAGTGGGTTGAAATCCAGCCTACGCTCTTATTGTCAAGCCGCGTGTCTGTGTCTGGAGGAAAGGCTGCCTTTTTCTAATATGCTCAAAAGAGCAAATGTGTATTCCCAGTAGCCCTGGACCGAGTTACAGACCTAGAACTCATTCATACAGTAACACAAGTGCTATAATAGAGACAGGTATCCATGACCATGAGAAAGGAGGAGAGAGCAGGGCAGGAATTAAGGAGAGTGGCAGAGAGGGAGGGACATTTCAGGAGGGCCTTGGAAGAGAACAGGAAGAATAGGAATTAACCCTGTAGAATTGGTGGAAAAAAAAAAAAAAGGCAAACAGGCAGGGGAAGCAGAATGAGCAAAGATGCAGAGGCCTGACAACATAAGGCCTGTTTCTGGAACAGAGAGTGGTTCAGACTGGCTGATGGAGGTGAGGCCAGAAGGTGGGTAGGTCTTCTAAGCCACATTGAGGTTGCCTGGCTTCAGCTGGTAGGCTGATGGTCCTCAAACTTTGGCGTGACCCGAAGCACACGGAAGGCTTGTTACAAGTGTAGTTTCCTTGGCCCAAGCCCCAGAGATGAGTTGTGATTCAGGAGGTTCTGGGTAGGGGTGGGGGTTTTAAGAATGAACGCTTAAAATGATTTTCCCCTTGGATTTTGATCCAGTAGTCAGAGGAGAAACAGCACTGAGCTACAAAGGGTGTTCAGAGGAGTTAGGGGAGCAGAGTGTCTGCTGGGCTTGCCAGAGCAAAGAACACCAGCTGCAAAGTGGGGAGTTGGGGGCAGCTGGTGAAATCCACTTTGCCAGTACAGGCACTTAGAAAGTGGTCTCACCAATAAAAAATTAAAAAAAAAAAAAAAAAAAAAAAGAAAGTGGTCTCAGAGCCCCTCCGTTAATCGATCCACCCTCAAGTGCCAAGGTCAGATAACAGCTTTAAAATACTAAGAAAGCAGAGGCAAACACTTCAGGCCCAGCTCTACCACCTGTGGATTGGGTCATTTCAGGCTAATCATTTCCCGAGTCTCTATCTGTACACAACAGGAACTCTGAGGCCCCTCTTGGCTGTGTGGTATGGAGCTTTGATACCTCCTACTGAGAAGTTCACTGTATAAAAGGGTGCTGGATAAGGGTTTTTTTTTTTTTTTAAGATTTTATTTATTCATGAGAGACACCGAGAGAGAGGCAGAAACATAGGCAGAGGGAGAAGCAGGCGCCCCAAAGGGCACCCGATGTGGGACTTGATCATGACCTGAGCCGAAGGCAAACACTCAACCACTGAGGCACCCAGATGCCCCTAGGGTGCTGGATCAGTTAAAAACAAAACAAAACGAAACAAAAAACCTCTAATAGTGGAAGTTAGGCTCAGAGTTGTTTTGAGAAAGGGAAGTTCTTTGTTTCTGCAACCTTCTGGAGCCTCTTTGTGTGTTTCATAGCACCTAACACAGTGCTCTGCATCTGGTAGGCCCTTAGTACAGACTGCAATGGTGAACAGCTTTGAGGGTCGTTGGATCTTCAGGGCAGGACACATCTGAAACTCCTCCTCTGTGCTTTATCAAGCCTACATTATCGGCAGGCATTTTATGTAGTGCTCCCCTGTTACCCAGACTTTTATTAATTAGGGTTCTCGATTACCTGGATGTTTTATTTTATTTTATTTTATTTATTTATTTATTTTTTTATTTATGATAGTCACAGAGAGAGAGAGAGAGAGAGAGGCAAAGACACAGGCAGAGAGAAGCAGGTTCCATGCACCGGGAGCCCGATGTGGGATTCGATCCCGGGTCTCCAGGATCGCGCCCTGGGCCAAAGGCAGGCGCCAAACCGCTGCGCCACCCAGGGATCCCTACCTGGATGTTTTAAAACAGCCTCAGGTAATGGTACCATAAACCTGAGCTGGCTGTAACCTATATGTGATTGGGTAGGGGAAACAATTAAAGATTTTAAAGGTAATAAAAACTTTCTCTTAGACTTACAGAGCCTTTAATATATTCAGAGTGTGTCTTTTAAACTTGCCAAGTGAAGGGCGCCTGGGGGGCTCAGTGGTTGAGCATCTGTCTTCAGCTCAGGTCCTGGTTCTGGGGTCCTGGGATCGAGTCCTGCATCAGGCTCCCCATAGGGAGCCTGTTTCTCCCTCTGCCTCTCTCTCACGAATAAATGAATAAAACCTTTAAAAAAGATAAACTTGCCAAATGAAGGTAGTTATGTGAAATATTTGAAAGTATAATAAAAGCAGGCTTTGGTTTGGGAAGTGATGTTCCTTCCTGTCCCATATCAAAAGACAGATATAAAGTTCCTTCATTTATCAGTTTGCAGATTGGAAGGGTCTGTGTCTAGGATGTAGTGTGTCCTGAACAAGGCAATAGGCATGTTATACTTACTACTGGTCAGCAGAAGGGCAAGACCAGTGTGGGAGCTGTCAGAGGAAGGCATGCATTTGGAAGACGCTCCCTAGTTGAGGTAGAAGCTGCTGGTGTCTTGCCCATATTCCCACACCACCCCCTTCCAGTTGTCAGCACCTGCAGGTCTGTGTCTGAGGATTCTCTGGTGCCACAGCCAATCCTGCACATGAGTGCAGCAGGCTGGAGGGGTCAGAGAATCATTGCCATGCCACCCTCACCCCTTCGAAAAGACAGACTGATGGGATCAGATGTAAGCCTTAATTCCCTTGCCCCTTGAACAGAATAACTATCTTCTAGAGTTCCCTGGGTGAGGGGTGGAGTTAAGCTCCAGATGGGCACAGTGGTAGCCTGCATGATCACAAATCATGCCTCTTCCTGTCTCCCTTCTCTGGACCATCTCTCAGACAAACCACCTGTATTGGAATCCTTGTCTCAGGTGCTAGTTCTGGGGAAACCCCGATTGAGACATCAGGCCACTGGAAATGTGATCACCGAGGACACTGATGTGTAGCCCTGGTGTTAACAAGAGACAGGGCCACCATGTGGCTTACACAGCTGTAGAGGAAGTAGCTGAAGAGTCCTGCATAAAAAGAGGTGAGCACAGGGGAAGTTCATGGAGAGCAGGGTGGTGGAGGGCAAGAAGGTGAGAGAAAGCAACCTTGGTTCGATGTCTGCTCTGGTTCCCACCCTGGGGTTGGTGTTAGACATACATTATCTCTATCAATCTACAACAACACTATACACTAAGAAGACATCATCTCCATTCTGCAGGTTTAGGAAATGATGATTGAAGGAAACAACTTGTTTACAATCACATGGCCATCAAGTGGCATAGGGAAGGGATTTCAACTCAGGCTCAACTTTGGCTTTCTCTCTGGTGCCAAAGTCTATGCTCTGTCTCCCAGAGCTCCCCTAGTAGCCCACATATAATGAATAACTATCAGTCACCAGTGTGGTCTTGACAAAGCAGAGCCAGTAGTTCCTCCAGCTAGGCTGGGCGTCCCAGTGGAAGGACCTTAGGGAAGCCTAAGTCAGTTGTCTGTGTTTCCCACTCAGTGTCCACCTCCCTGAAATTCATTCAGAAATGTTCTAGGAGAACCTGTTTGTGTGCCAGGCACTGGGGAAAGTTGTAGGTATACAGTAGTGAGCAGACTTGCCCCAGCTCTCATGGAACCTAGAGACCAGAAGGGAAGATGGATCTTTATCAAATAATCATACTCATAAATGTGTAATTAAACATGAGGGTAATTGCTCTTAAGGAAAAAAAAAAAAAAACATGGTTAATGAAAACCTGAAGAGACTTGTCCTAGATTGGGGGTCCTCAAGGGAAACTTCTCCAGGAAATGCCATCTGAACTGTCATCATCAGGTGGGTGGAAGGGAGAGGTGGAGGAAGCTGTGAGGTTAATGTGGCTCCAGGCCAGGAGAGATGGACAGGATAAAGGGTCAAGATGAAGCAGCAGCGGCAGGCAGGGGCCAAGGGCAGGGTTTTGAGTTTCAGCCTGAGAGTGAAGGGTTCAAGTAAGAGCATGGAGAACAGATTTTAGGCAAAAAGAGGGCAGAGTTGGTGCAGAGAGAGCAGTTAGGAGGCTCTCAAGGTAACAAAGGCGAGGCATGAATGGGACTTGTCCACCGTGGTGGCCATGGAGCAGAAAAGTGATTGGTTCTTTGTGGAAATTTGGAGGGAAAACCCATGAGGGCATGGTGACAGTTTGAATATGAGGGCGAAGAGTGGAAGATTTCAAAGATGAAACCAGGCTTAACATGGCTTACACAAACTCCTACTAGCTGAACTGGTGTTTACTTCAATTGCAGTGAAACACCGTTGAAAGGACAATATGCCCGCTCTGTGTATTTTATGACAGGCCTGATGAGAACAACTGCCTTGCATGTGAGAGGGCCGCACATCCCTGTCAAGCTCAGACAGGACCACAGTGGTGGTTTCCGGAAGAAGTTTACATACCCCAGTCAAAGCCCTTGGGTGGCCAACATAGTTGCCACTTTTTCCTGTTAGAACCCCTCTAAGAATCTCTGTCCTAAGAGGAGGGGCTGGCTCTAAAACAGAACCCCCAGTCAGAGCCTGCTGACCTCAGAGCAAGAGGCTTACCATAAATCAGAGCATTCTGGGAATCCAACCCCAAGAATGCTGGCCCCCTTCCCCACTTGTGACTGTTTTTGAACTCTAGGATTTGGCAGTCATTCAAACCAAATAACTCTGGGTGCAAAAGGCAATGGGGTCCAGAACAATCTCTGCCTCATCGTTTCAGAGAAGATGTCTCTAAATCCTTGTCCTCTTCCCTTTTCAGTTAGAGCGTATTCTCTGGTATAATGAGAATGGGCGTAAACATCTTTTCTTAATATGCTTTCCTCTGACAAGGCATTTGATTTTGCTTCATTGGGAGAGAATTTCTAAGATTTCAAACTTGAGTGTCAGGTCCCAAGTATCCTGGTGGTACACTTGGATGTCCCAGTTAAATTCACTTGTTAAGGTAAGCAGGTACTTTTGGAAAAAATATCCTGTCGGGTTCCGCTCTCCAAAAGTCAGAGACCTGGCCTCCCAGCTCAGCAGAGAGGCAGTGGGGATAGGAGTATGTCCCCTGGGGTGAACAATGACAGATCCCAAACAGGGAATGTGGCCCATGGGCTCTGAACTGGGCCATTACTTTTGTTCAATTACACATCAGGAAAAGGGAAAAAATGAGGAAAGCAAATTAATACTTAATAACCATTGCATCCAATATACAACTCTGGCTCTAATATTTCATGGTTGAGATCTATGCACACCTGAGTCCTCCCACCAAACCCCCTACGTCATCATTAACACCTATGATTCTCAACTTGCACTTTGAATCATGTGGAGTAGCGTTGAGGGTGGGGATGAGGGTATAAAAAAAACAAAAAACAAAAAACTAATGCCTTTGGTAATGACTCCATTCATTCCCACACAATATGTAAGTCACCCCACTCTATTTGTTGCCTCCATCTTTCCTGATGGCCTATAAGGCAAGCTGTAGCCACTTCTGCCTTCCAGCACACTCTTTGCCTCCAAAAGGCACACACTGTGTTTCCTATTTGAGCCCAGTTCCTATACCCTATCTTTGCACTGAAGCCTTGTACTGTTTAATAACATGAACACTCCCTCATCTCTCTGGGTCTTTCCTTTCTGGTCTCCTCTAATTCTTGCTTCTAAGGTCCAGATCTTGGCTCTGAACTCCTTGCTCAGTGCCTACCTCTGCCACTGGGGATTGTGGGGCAGATGCTTAGGTCCACATGAGCAATCTGTGAAGTAGGAACTAATATATTCCCTAGTTTACAGCTGGAGAAATTAATATCCAGAAAGTTTAAGGGATCCATATAATACCACTCAGCTCTGAACCTCATTGCTTTCAAGTCTATAATCCAAATTATTATTCTAGTTTCAGCTGCGAAACAGAAAAAAGGTATTACCCACTTGGATTGTGATTATTTGGATGGTGAGGATTAGAAAGATAGAAATGTAAAATCAGGGAGACAAGCATAAATAAGGCTTGGATTATTGGGAGCCAACTGAATAAACTGTGGGCACGAAACTTTACCTCAAGTATTTTGTATTAGTCAGCTCTGGCTTCCATAACAGGAATATCTGGAACAATAGAAATTTGTTTTTTTCACAGTTCTGGAGTTGGAAGTGTGAGGTCAGTGTGCCAGCAAGGTCGGGATCCAGTGATGACCCACTTTGTGGCTTGATCACATGGCGGACCTCTTGCATCTCTTCTTCTAAGGATACCAGTCCCATGGTATCAGATCTTAACCCTTGTGACCTCAGTTAACTGTAATTACCTCTTTACAGACTCTATCTCCTAGTACAGTCATATTGGGGATTTGAGCCTCAATTTATAAATTTTGGGGGACATAATCTAGTCCATAGCATGTTCCTATAAGAATCACTAAATCTTGGAAATGACACAAAGTCATTCTTTTCTTGCACATTGCTTCTCAGTAACTCACTGCTCTGCTCAGCCTTCTTTCCTGAAGTAGGGTGGAGGGAGGGGCACCTTTTGTCTAGATTCTACCCTCAGGCTCCAGGAAAGGTTATCCAAACAGACGTTAATTGTTTCTTTCAAAGGTTTTCCTGCTCTCTGGTTACTTAGTCACACAAATGTATTAGGGATTCCCAGAGGAAGCCCCCCAGATTCTAAGAAGCTGGCTTCTACCCTGGATTCAGTGATTTGCCCCATAGTTCACTAAGCCAATCTTTCAATTTTTAAGGAAGGGAAAAATTAAACCGCAGGGCAGCTTTTCTAATCCCCAGAGCCATTTTATACTTTAGGTAAAGAGGATGTTGGAGAACAATCCTAAGTGCAGGCCTGAAAGACTCATCCCCATGATGGTAGGGGCCTCAAAAGCATCCTCCATGGGATGAGGGCAAGCTTCTCTCTGAAAGGTCATAACTTCCCATTTTTGTCCTAAGAGGCTTTTTCTTATTAAGTTGTTGGAAGCTGTTAGAATCCGGGCTCACTGAGAAAATCTTAAGGGGCCCTTGCTATGATACTCACAAGAAGCTTAAGTGCATGCTGTCAGGGCCCGCCTGTGAAAGAAAAGTTAGAACATGCTAGTATGTCAGGGACTTTAATCACACTTCGGAAAATCACAGTTGGGAAATTTCTAGAACAGGCTAGGCAGTCTCTCAGATATCTCTGTTCTATCTGAAAGCAGTGAGGAGGTAAGAATCCATAGGAAAGAAGCCCCAACATCCCTCTACTTCAGAGGACCCACTTTGCATCCAGCTGGTAGACCAATCCCATCTTCATGGTTTACTGTCTTGTTGCCAAGTTCCCATGTGTCAGTCTCCTTTTTCCTGAGCATAAGCCTAAGAAGGAGAGCTGCCTTAAATATATGTTGAATGTTCCTCCTTAATTTTGAACCCTAGGTGCCTCACTTCCCTCACCCCAGTCCTGCCCTGCCTCACAGGGCTTTGTGGATATGAAATTATAGAATGTCTGAAAAGTGCCTGGCACAAGGTGTATGTTCCCTAAATGCTGGTTTTCTTTCTTATCCTCCTTAAAAAAAAAAAAAAAAAAATCATTGTAGGGGGGACCATACCCTTAGTTATCATCTGAAATCTGACTAATGATAACCAATGTTTATTTAGTTCTTAGTGCCAGCCATTATGCTAATAATGATCATTTATTGAGTTCTTTCTAGGTGTCAAGTACTTTGTACGCATTATTCTAAATAGTCCATCCAATACTCTTATAAATAGAGATTATAATCACCTCCAATTAATAGATGAGGAATCTGAAGTGAGAGATTGGATAATTTGTTTAAGGTCTTATTGCTAGGGTAGAACTAGTTGTTTGGTTCCAGGGTCAGTCCTGAGAACAAAATTAGGGAATAAGACAGTTCTTGAAAAGGGAGAGAGAGAGAATCAAAGAGTGAAATGCTTTCTAAAAATCCTCTCTTAGAAAAAATAAATAAATAAAAAGAAAAAATAATAAAACCCTCTCTTAGAAATAAAAAATGGCTGCATGCTTTCATTTCTAAGTGAATCCTTGTATGAGTCTTGTTAGATAGGTACACACACTCTTATTTTACAGAGGATCTCGGAGAAGTAAAATTTCTTGTCTAGCAGCACCTAAAATTTCTCAGCAGGTGGCCACATGTCCAGGTGGATTTTCCACTGATAATAATGGCATTGTCAGGGTCTCTGGGTTCACTAATATTGTACCAGTCTCAGCCACAAGTCAAGTGTTAATTTTCTGCTCATACTTGTCTTTCTTGGGTCAGGAGTTTTTCATGGTGTGGAGGCCAAGAAAAATTAAGGCCTTTCCACCTCAAGTTTAGCATTAGCACAAGTACAGCCATCTTAGGCCCCTGGGAATAAGACCTGAACTTTACAGGAAAAACTGCAGAATGTCCTAGGCAGGGAATCCCATATCGGAAAGACAATAAAGCTCAGAATGTCCTCGGCAGAGAATCCCATATCAGATCCTAAGAAGCTCCCCCACCCTTTCCCGCATATTGGAATGGAAAAAATTCCTCCACCCCTTCTGAAGATCCCCTAGACCAGCCCATAAAAAACCCAGCTGTAACCCACTTCGGGGTCCAAGCCCCTGCTCTGCTGTGTGGAGTATACTTGGACCCAAGCTCGAGCTTGTAACCCTCGTGTGTTTGCATCGGTATCGGCTCTGTGGTGGTTTCTCGATTTCGCAATTGGGCACAACACATGGTGCTGCAGATGCAGGTATGTATTGTCTGGGTTTTGTGGCTCTGTATGTATTCAATGTTTTTTATTTATAACTGTGTAACAGTTAAAAGCATAAGGAGTTTATACATAATTCTGGGCTAGCATATATTTAAATAGCATTCAAATAAAATTAATTTTGGTAAGCCTAGAAGTCTAAAAGATATTTCCTTTTAAATGAATATAACCATGAACCCAAAATAATTCAAACTGGCAACATCAATTTAAAGAAGTTTTGCTAAGGGTGGCTGGGTGGCTCATCTGACTCTTGGTTTCAGCTCAGGTCGTGATCTCAGGGTCATGAGATCGAGCCCTGTGTCAATACCTGCATGGAATCCCTCATCAGGCTCTGGACTCAGTGCCTAGTTTGCTTGAGATTCTCTCTCCCTCTCCCTCTGCTCCACCCCCTCTCTTTTTCTCTCCCTCCTTTTATTAAAAGAAAAGGAAACTATCATTTGTTGAATTTTTGTGTAATATCAAAGAAGAATGTCCACAACTATCTGAAAGTCTATTAAAATACTCTTCTCTTTCCAACAACATCTATGCATGAGGTCATATTTTGTTCATATATGTCAACCAAAGCAATATATAAAAATGGATTGAATACATAAGTGAATTTGAGAATCCAGCTGTCTTCTGCTTAGCTACACATTACATGGATTTGCAAAAATGTAAAATACTACTACTTTTCTCACTAAAGTTTTATTTTGCAAAATATATTTTCATCAAAAATGCTAGATATGTTAATATATAATGAGTATATTATTGGCACTTAAAAATAAAATAGTAAACAAATCTCAATATTAATTTCTAATACTGATAGATACAACTCATAAGCAAAAGCTCTTTCAGATTCTCAATAATTTTTAAAAGTGTAAATCGATCCTGAAACCCAAAAGATCATCCTTGGGCAGGCTTTCATCCCTGTATAAAAGGGACATGCTGCCCACCTTTTTTTGGGTACCTTCTCTTGACAGGGTTCTTCCATATTTGGTATATCTCTACGTCTCTACAACTTTAGATACCCAACAGTTTTCTGTTTGAATGACTCGGAAAGTTTTCTTCGTACAATGTTATGTGATGTCTTTGACCTCTACTTGTTTAGATATCACACATATGTCTATTCTTTTTCCCTCTAGTTGTGACAATTCACATAGCATTATTTGGCCCCAGTACTATCTAACACGGTGCCTGCTGTAGACACTGAAATCATGTTATGGTATTCAGTGGTTGTCCAGATGACCCAGAATCTGCAAACATTAATATAACTTTAAATAGGCATCAAATGATAGGATAAAATATCAAAGTCCTCATGGAGCATTCACAGATACCTGCAGGTGAGTCTGCAGCTCCTAGTGTGAGAAGCCCGAGCTAGGTGGCTCAAGCACAATGGCTGGAGCCATGCGTTGAATGAACCTCAGAGATACTGGAAATGCCACTGTTCTCAGCACCAATTACATAATTACTTAGTAGTTTCTTAAGAGCTGTGCCTAAATATGATCTTAAGAATTATTCTTATTTCTATGCTTTGGAACTCAGTTTGAAATGTTTTCCTCTCAACTTCCTTTCTTTTTATTTAAAAAAGAATTTATTTATTCATGAGAGACACACACAGAGAGGGAGAGGGACATAGACAGAGGGAAAAGTAGGCTCCATGTAGGAAGCCTGATGCGGGACACGATCTGGGGACCCTGGGATCACACCCTGAGCCTAAGGCAGATGCTCAACCACTGAGCCTCCAGGCATCCCTCCTCTCAACTTCCTTGATCACCAATGGACCAGAGATCTACATCCAGGTCTGCCCTTAATTCTTCCTCCTAAAGTTCCCGTCGGATGTGTCTAAGCCTTGTTTCTCTCTCACAGATGCCTCCTTGTGCGTACAGAGGTCCTGAGTCATCTTCCTTCAATTGTTCCACACTCTGGCTTCCCTACCTTGCTATCAAGCTCTCCAACAGGCCATTATACATGTTTCCCAGGTACACTAAACACAAAACATTCCTTTCTTCCCTTAAAAAAGTCAATCAATATTTCTTCCATACTCCCTGTACGACAGAGTTGAATGTAGACTGTCACAGGGAGTCTGGTCAGGTCCTCTTATGTCAAACATTTCTCAAAATATTTGGTTCCAGCTCCTTCACTTACCAGCTGTCTGTGTGAACTGGGCAAATCACTTAACTTTCTGAGCCTTGGTGTCCCTGTCTATAAAGTGGTCATACATAATACCCTGTGTACTATCTGTTGTGTGGAGTTGTTGTGAAACTCAAAGTTGATCATCTGAAGGATGTGAAAGTATTTTGAAAATTGTTAAGTGCTAGTCAAAGGCAAGTTGGTACTAAGACAGAAACTGACATATTTAATAGCCACTTTATGATTCCTCCCATTCAGGGTGGACGAGAGTGTCATCTCAGCACAATTGATGGATTGAAGATTTAGGAACATAAGATTCTTAGAGGACTTTTTCCCCTGCATAGTATCTGCTTCTTTTATTTGCAGTATATCATGTTTGAATGTTGTGGTGGTTGATGAAATTTTTTGGCAAAGTATTACTGATGGAAATGAGAAACCATTTGCTTTTCCAAATAGATCATAACTGCCTCCTTGTTCTAAAAAGAGGTGCTCTGTAGAGTAACTAGGTTCAGTTTAGAAATAGAATATCTGTATCTCGAAAGGCCAAGTTTCTTTTTATAATGTTACCATACTTAAGACAACTTAGAAATAAAGAAATAAGAATAACCCAGAATCCTACTGAGTACAACTTTTTGTGTACTTGCCCATTACTGCCCAGTTATCATCCATAAACACAGATAGCTTAAGAATGGTGTAATTATAACATACACACTATTTGGTATACTACCTTTTTTACCATTGTAGCAAACATTTCTCCACATTTCTACATAGTTTCCATGTTTATCATTGAAATGGCAAAATAGTGCCATGAACTTAAGCGCTTTTGGGTTAATCATAATGCCCTTTGGGTCAAGATTTAGGTTATTTCCAGGTCTCTCTTTTGCTACTTTTTTTTTTAAGATTTTATTTATTTATTTATTATGAGAGACACACAGAGAGAGAGGCAGAGACACAGGCAGAGGGAGAAGCAGGCTCAATGCAGGAAGCCTGATGTGGGACTCGATCCTGAGACTCCGAGATCACGCCCTGAGCCAAAGGCAGACGCTCAACTGCTGAGCCACCCAGGCGTCCCAAGAGTAGAATTATTCTATTCAAAGGGTATGAAAAATCTAGGATTCTTGCAAGTATATTTTTATTGCTTTCCAAAAGGATTTCCCAAATTACAATGCCATTAAGTGTGTATTTGATTTCATTGCAAACATTCTATGACTGATCAATTTATTGTAAAATTTTATTTTATTTTTTATTTTATTTTTATTTATTTTTTTTTAAAATTTATTTTTGTTTATTTATGATAGTCATACAGAGAGAGAGAGAGGCAGAGACACAGGCAGAGGGAGAAGCAGGCTCCATGCACCGGGAGCCCGACGTGGGATTCGATCCCGGGTCTCCAGGATCGCGCCCTGGGCCAAAGGCAGGCGCCAAACCGCTGCGCCACCCAGGGATCCCTGTAAAATTTTATTAATTGAATAAGTATAAAATGCTTTCTTAGAGTTGATTTATTTTTATTTCCACAAAGGAAATAAAGGTTTCAAGGGCTACTTTTCAGAGAAGAAAGTTTGGGCACGAAAAGAAATCCAGGCAATAGTATCTTCATTTAACATTTTGTCTACTGCAAGGAGACAGGAGTGTGAGCTGACTCCCAGTCTCTGTTTTAGAGGATAAGAACAGCTGGCTTTGCCCTGGAACTCACAGGGCATCCAGGCCTAGAGTATGTAGTAGAGGAACAGTCCTGCAATAGTTTACAAATACTTGCTGGAATTCACCAATAGAGACTTTCAATTCTGCTGAACTTCAAAACCAGCAAAGCAAGTTACAAATATTCCAGGAAAGGATATTAGATTGGCAATATGAAAGTTGATTATCACCCAACTACTGGCATTTAGATCCAGTCAGAAGGAATTTTCAGGCAAACAGAATCTGGTATGATGTTTACTGCTACTTAGAAGGAGCCAGGCCTCCTCACTTTGCTAGTTGCACAAATTCCCAAGGGAACTTGGGTGGCAAAAGCCCTACGTTTTCTCAGTTTTATGTTGCCCATTTGCTAGATGCTTTGCCTGAAAGAAGTGCTATGAAACGTGTGAACTGGAATCTTGGAAATAACTCTGACAGTCTCAGAAGCGACAATTTTAATTATGAAAGCTTGTTCCATTAAAGAAAAATCAGTCAACACCAAAGAAATACAAACAAAATTGTAAGAACATATTATGAGCAAGTATATGCCAACAAATTAGGCAATCTGGAAGAAATGGATGCATTCCTAGAAATTTATAAACTACCAAAACTTAAACAGGAAGAAATAGAAAATCTGAACAGACCCATAACCAGCAAGGAAAGTGAAACAGTAATAAAAATTCTCCCAAACAACAAGAGTCCAGGGTAGGATGGCTTCCCAGCGGGAGTTCTACCAAACGTTTAAAGAGGAATTAATTTGTATTCTTCTGAGCTGCTTCAGAAAATAGAAATGGAAGGAAAACTTACAGATTCTTTCTATGAGGCCAGCATCACCTTGATCTCAAAACTAGACAAAGACCCCACCAAACAGGAGAAGTATAGACCAATATTCCTGATGAACATGGATGCAAAAATTCTCACCACATACTAGCCAATAGGACGCAACAGTACATTAAAAGGATTATTCACCATAACCAAGTGGGATATATTCCTGGGCTGGAAGGATGGCTCAACACCCACAAATCAATCAACATGATACACTACATTAATAAAAGAAAGGACAAGAACCATATGATCCCCTCAGTAGATGCAGAAAAAACATTTGACAAGTACAGCATTCTTTCTGGATTAAAATTCTTCACAGTTTAGGGATAGAGTGAACATGCCTCAATATCATAAAAGCCATATATGAAAAGCCCACAGTGAATATCATTCTCAAAGGGGGAAAACTGAGAGCTTTTCCCCTAAGGTCAAGTCCATGGCAGGGGTGTCCACTCTCACCACTGTTGTTCAACATAGTTCTAGAAGTCCTAGCCTCAGCAATTAGACAACAAAAAGAAGTAAAAGGCATCCGAATCAGCAAAAATGTCAAACTCTCACTCTTTGTAGATGACATACACTCTATATAGAAAATCCCAAAGACCCCACCCTAAAATTACTAGAACTCATACAGAAATTCAGCAAAGTGGCAGGAAATAAAATCAGTGCACAGAAATCAGTTGCATGCCTATACACTAACAATGAGATAGAAGGAAGAAATTAAGGAATCAATCCCAAATACAATTGCACCAAACCCCATAAGATATCTAGGAATAAACCTAACCAAAGAGATAAAGGATCAGTACTCAGCTAGAACACTCCTGAAAGAAATCGAGTAAGAGACAAAGAAATGGAAAAATGTTCCATGTTTATGGATTGGAAGAACAAATACTATTGAAATGTCTATACTACCTAGAGCAACCTATACATTCAATGCAATCCCTATCAAAACACCATCAACTTTTTTCACAGAGCTGAAGCAAATAATCCTAAAATTTGTATGGAACAAGAAAAGACCCCAAATAACAAAAAGAATGTTGAAAAAGAAAACCAAAGCTGGTGGCATCATAATTCTGGACTTCAAATTATATGACATCTGTAACCATCAAGACAATATGGTACTGGCACAAAAGCAGACACATAGATCAATGGAACAAAATAGAGAACCCAGAAATGGATCCTTAACTCTATGGTCAACTAATCTTTGACAAAACAGGAAAGAATGTCCAATGGAAAAAAGACAGTCTCTTCAACAAATGGTGTTGGAAAAATTAGACAGCCACTTGTAGAAGAATGAAACTGGATCATTTTCTTACACTGTATACAAAAGATAGACTCAAAATGGATGAGAAACCTAAATGTGAGACAGGAATCCAACAAATCCTAGAGGACAACACAGACAGTAACCTCTGTGACCTCAGCTGCAGCAACTTCTTGCTAGACACATCTCCAAAGGCAAGGGAAACAAAGGCAAAAATGAACTATTGGAACTTCATCAAGATAAAAAAGGAAACAGTTGACACAACCAAAAGACAATCGACAGAATGGGAGATGATATTTGCCAATGTCTGATCAGATAAAGGGCTAATATCCAAAATCTATAAAGAACTTATCAAACTCAACACCCAACACCATGACCACATCATCCAATCAAGAAATGGTCAGAAGACATGAACAGACATTTCTCCAAAGAAGGCATAGACACATAAAAAAATGCTCAATATCCCTCGGCATCAGGGAAATACAAATAAATCAAAACCACAATGAGATACCACTTCACACCAGTCAGAATGGCTGAAATTATAAGACAGGAAATGACAGATGTTGGCCAGGAAGCAGAGAGAGGGGAACCCTTTCACTGTTGGTGGCAATGCAAGCTGGTACAGCTACTCTGGAAAACAGTATAGAGACTCCTCAAAAAGTTGAAGATAGAGCAACCCTATGACCCAGCAATTGCACCAGTAGGTATTTACAAGAAAAAATGTTTTCATTTTTATTTTATTTTATTTAAAGATTTTATTTATTTATTTGAGAGAGAGAGAGAGAGAGCGCGGGGGTGCCTGGGTGAACCAACGGGGTGGTGGGGGTAGGAAGGAAGGGTAGAGAAAAAGGGTGAGGAGCCCAGTGTGGGGCTTGATCCCAGGACCCTGGGATCATGACCTGAGCTGAAAGCAGATGCTTAACCAACTGAGCCACCTGGGTGCCCCAGAAAAAATGTTTTTAAATTGTTAAAAATGTTAATGTAAGCAGAGGTGATTTTGAGCATGTTAGGGATGATTACTTGTTCCCTATCCTGGCTGGTCTTTTAAATATCTAAATTTCTTTGATAAGAAAGTGGATTGTAGAGGGAAAAGATAACTTATTTCAACTTAAAAACAATTGTATGAAGGAGAAATACCATTGTCTTCATTTTACAGATGAAGACACAGAATCAAAGGAGTGAAGCTCCTTGCCTCCAAGGTCACATGGCCCAGAGCATATCTTTGCTCTCCTATTTGAGCCTTTCTACTTCGGCTAACGGTTTACTCTTCTTATAATATTTGACATTGAGCAAAGGTTGATATTCTTTTACGTAGGTCCTAGAAGAGGTCTGGAAAAGACAGTGATGAGGATCTTGAATCGTGCACAAAGCCTTGGAGAAGCCCTTGGATGGAGAATGTGTGAACAGCAGGTGGCAGCAGTGTCCTTGGAGTCACCGTTCTCCCCGGAGGCCTTGGAGAGCAAGGTCAATGCTCTGCTCTCTGACTTGTCTCCCACCTTCCATCCACTTCCTCCTGAGCCTGGTGGACTACCTGACACCGAGTAGAGTGTTTCCCTTTCTCTGCAGTGTGTATCCCCGAGGAACCAGTGTGGAAGACTGGGGAAAATGACCCAGGGGTTATTTACAATGGAAAGGCTCCGTCTAGATAGTTAAGTCATGTATAATTGTGTGATTGTGTTATGTTGCCTTTTCTGTTCCTTGATGTTCTGGTCTGTAAAATGGGGATGATACTGGCCACCTGCTTCACAGGGTCATTGAGATGATTGAAGAAACATGACATATGCGAAGCCTTACAATAGCACAGTGAACACAACACATGCCATTCATTGGTACTCTTCTTTGTAGAGGGCTTTATCATTTGTAGTGGGCTTTCATACCTATCATCTCATTCCATCCTCCCTCCATATTTTTAAATGCAGATATTATGTCCATTTAACAGAGAAGGACTCAGGTTGAGTCAGAGGAAATAAAAAATTAGCATAAACTTTGAAGTCAGACAGTGGAAGTCAGATTCCTCCGAGAGGTGGGAACACATGCAAGTTTTTTTTTAAATAATAAATTTATTTTTTATTGGTGTTCAATTTGCCAATATACAGAATAACACCCAGTGCTCATCCTGTCAAGTGCCCCCCTCAATGCCCACCACCCAGTCACCTCCATCCCCCGCCTACCTCCCCTTCTACCACCCCTAGTTCGTTTCCCAGAGTTAGGAGTCTTTATGCTCTGTCTCCCTTTCTGATATTTCCTACCCATTTCTTCTCCCTTCCCTTATATTCCCTTTCACTATTATTTATATTCCCCAAATGAATGAGAACATACACTGTTTGTCCTTCTCCGATTGACTTACTTCACTCAGCATAATACCCTCCAGTTCCATCCACGTTGAAGCAAATGGTGGGTATTTGTCATTTCTAATGGCTGAGGAATATTCCATTGTATACATAGACCACATCTTCTTTATCCACTCATCTTTCGATGGACACCGAGGCTCCTTCCACAGTTTGGCTATTGTGGACATTGCTGCTAGAAACATCGGGGTGCAGGTGTCCCAGCGTTTCATTGCATCTGTATCTTTGGGGTAAATCCCCAGCAGTGCAATTGCTGGGTCATAGGGCACATGCAAGTTAATTAATGCTTCAGGGCTTCAGTTTCTTTGCCTGTAAAATAGTGATAATATTACCTATCTTGTGTGTTTGTTATGAGGATTAAATAAAACTTCATATCTGGAGCTCTCTGGTGTAGTTCCTTTTAAATAAGGAACACTTAACTTTATCAAAACTATGTCTTAAAAATCAGACATACAGAAAAATTATATGGAAGGCAAGTTACTCACAATCCCACCACCCAGAAATAACTGTTATTATTATGGTGTGTTTTTTCCCTCAGTGTTTTTTTTTTTTTTAAGATTTTATTTATTTATTTATTTGAAAGAGAGTGAGAGAGAGCGCAAGCAGGGGGAGCGGCAGGCAGAGGGAGGGGGAGAAGCAGGCTCCTTGCTGAGCAGGGAGCCAGATGTGGGGCTCAATCCTAGGACCCTGAGACCATGACCTGAGCTGAAGGCAGATGCTTAACCAACTGAGCCACCCAGGAACCCCTCCCTCAGTGTTTATATGTAATATGGCTGAGATTATATCACATATGTAGAAGTAACCTGGCCTTGTAGAAGTTCTGCCTTTAAGAAAGTGGCAGAGCTGGGCTTGTATACCAGGCAGGCTGGCTCCAGGTCAGAGCCGTCCTGTGTAACCGCTTCTCTACACTGCCTCTATAAAGTTAAGGCTTACATGACTTGAGAAACTGATGAGAAATGTTTAAATGTTTCAAGTTTGAAAGTACACACTTACATTCAAAAGCATGTAAAGAAACCAGAAGTAGTCAAAATAATCCTATCATACAGTTAAAGGCTGGAATTTTGCCTGGAAAAGTAGTGTTTCATGTGGGAAAAAGAATTTATTTCAGCACATTTCTGTGTAGCCAACATTTTAGTTGCTAAAATATTACTGTTCAAACTGTTATAATTACAATGAGTAAATTTGGTAAAACCAGTAAACTAGTCTTTTGACAAATTGATTAAATTGACAAACTGAATTGATAATTCAGCAGATTGGGTTTTGGGGTGCACTGATTTTTGGCAAATTGGCTTGTATCTACTGGACATGGAGTAGTGTTCACTATATAAACTTGTTGAGTAAATGAATACATGAGTGAATGAATGCACTGAATCTTGCTATAAACAAGATATTCTTTCCTTCTAAAATTCAATGGCTTTTCGATCTACAGATTGAATAAATCCCTCTCAAAATACCAATAGCATTTTTCACAAAACTAGAAACAAATAATATTAAAGTTTGTATGGAACCACAGAAGATCTTGAACAACCAAAGCAATCTTGAAAAAGAGAAACAAAGCTGGAGGTACGACCAGATTTTGAGATATATTACAAGCTGTAATAATCAAAACAGTATGGTACTGGCACAAAAAGAGACACAGAACAATAGAATAGAGAGACCCCGGAAATAAACCCATGATTATATGGTCAACTAATATATGACAAAGGAGTTTAGAATATAAATGGGGGAAAGACAGTCTTTTCAATAAATGATGCTGGGAAAACTGGACAGCTACCTGCAAAAGAATGAAACTGGACCACTTTCTTACACCATACACAAAAATAAACTCAAAATAGATTAAAGATCTAAATGTGAGAGCTGACACTATAAAAATCCTAGAAGAGAACACAGGCAATAATTTCTCTGACACTGGCTGTAGCAATTTTCCTAGCTATGCTTCCCAAGGCAAGGGAAACAAAAGCTAAAATAAATTATTGGGACTACATCAAAATAAAAAGCTTTTGCATAACAAAGGAAACTAACAACAAAACAAAAAGACAACCTACTGAGTGGGAGAAGATATTTGCAAATTGTATTTCTGATAAGGAGTTAATATCCAAAATATATAAAGTACTTGTACAACTCAAACCCAAAAAACAAACAAACAAAAAAAAAGCAAAAACAAACCCCAAACAACCCCAATCCCATTAAAAGATGGGCAGAGGATCTGAATAGACATTTTTCCAAAGAAGATACATACACATGAAAAGATACTCAACATCACTAATCATCAGGGAAATACAAATCAAAACCACAATGAGATACCACCTTATACCAGTTAAAATGGCTACGAGAAAAAAGATAAAAAATAGCAAGCATCGATGAGGATTTGGAGAAAAAAGAACCTTTGTGCACTGATAGTGGAAATGTAAATTGGTGCAGCCACTGTGGAAAACAGGACGAAAGTTCCTCAAAAAGTGACACACTGAACTACCATATGATCCAATAATTCTATCACTGGGTATTTATTCAGGGAAAACAAAAACACTAATTCAAAAAGATGTATGCACCGTGTTTACTGAAGCATTATTTACACCAGCCAAGACATGGAAGCAGCCCAAGTGTCCCTCAATAGATGAATGGATAAGGAAAATGTGGTATATATACATATATATAAAATGGAATATCACACAGCTATAAAAAGGATGAGATCATGCCATTTGAGACAACATGGATGCACCTAGTGGGTATTATGCTAAGTGAAATGAGTAAGACTGAGAAAGATAAATACCATATGGTTCCACTCATAAGTGGGATCTAAATTTTAAAAAGAGCAAATGAATAAACAAATAAAAAGCAGAATCAGAGAACAAACTGATGGTTTTCGGAGGGGAGGGTGGGGGTTGCACAAAATGCATGAAGGGGAGTAGGAGGCACAGTTTTCCAGTTATGGAATGAACAAGGAATAAATAGGCACAGCATAAGGAATCAATGATATCGTAACAGGGATGTAATGGGACAGATGGTAGCTATACTAGTGGTGACCACAGCATACTGTGTTGACTACATTCATACTAAAGAGAGAGAGAGAGACAGAGATATCAGATTTGTGGTAACCAGAGGCAGAAGAAGAGACAGAGAAATAGGATGAGGGTCAGAAGGTACAAACTCCCAGTGATCAGATAAGCAAGCACTGGAGATGTCATGTCCAACATGATGACTAGAACTAACACTGCTGTATGAATGGTGTATGGGAAAGTTGTTGAGAGAATAAATCCCAAGAGTTCTCATCATAAGGAGGAAATTTTTTTTCCTTTTTTTTCTTTTCTTCTTATTGTATCTATATGAGAATGTGGATGCTAGCCAAACCCACTGTAGTAATCACAGTGCTGCCTCCCAGAAAGAAACTTATATTCAAGGAAATCTGGCTGGGGAGGGCTGGCAATAGGACAGAATGCAGCTGGGGGTGATAAGACAGCCTGGGAACACCAAAGACAAAAAACTGGTGGTGTTGGGGGGATGTGGGGAGAAGGCTGGAGAGCACTGTTTTCTTTTCTCAAGGGTAAGAGTGAACTAAGGGAGGGGAAGAGCATTCTTCAAACGGAATATAGCAACCAGTGTCAGCTTTCAGAATTTGCATGGGTGACAGGATATTCCTGCTGCCATCAGGAGACCTACCACAGCTCAGTGATGCTGCAGGCTGGCCCACCCAGGCCAGAGGCCCCCCAGTAGCTCCTTGCCTCATACCCAGGCCATCTGACCTGTGCAGGTCTCTGGCCACTAGCCAAGCAGTAAAACGTATCACCTACTCATTCTGGTTTCCTCTCTCTTTCATAACTTACATTAGCCTTAGCAGAGACTCAACATAGTAGTTCACTATACCTATAAGGTACTTCTTCCCAGAAAGCTTCACACCCACCATCTAAAAGCTCATACACTGGAATAGCCCTTCAGGGTTTAAAGCACTTGTGTACGGGGATGCCTGGGTGGCTCAGGGGTTGAGCGTCTGCCTTTGGCTCAGGGTGTCATCCTGGGATCTCTGGGATGGAGTCCCAAATCTGGCTCCCTGCATGGAGCCTGCTTCTCCCTCTGCCTGTGTCTCTGCCTCTCTCTCTCTCTCTCTCTCTCTCTGTCTCTCATGAATAAATAGATAAAAATCTTTAAAAAAAATAAATAAAATGCTTTACTTTCAATTTTTATGTTTCTCCTTGTGTTACGTCCATTCATTGCTTTTCTCATCTCACACGCTTCCACAGGCCTTTGAAAACTGTTCATCTGCCAGAGGCTCTGTGCCAGTGGGACCAGCACACCAGATGGCCCTGCTTGAAGGTTGCTAAAAGCCCTTCCCAAGATTTTGGCCTGTCCCTCACCTGATTTCTAGCATCTTTTCGATTCCTTGCTCCTGCATATTTGCTCATGCTTTGGTTTCAGCTGATATCAAAACTGGTCACAAGGCTCATCTCCTTCCTTGTTTTCTACAAAATACCACCAAGAGTGACCTCTTGGTGGAATCCTGGATGATCAAGGTTGGTCCATCTGACCAAGGATAATCAGAAGCTTAAAACTTTCAGCATCAATCCCCTTTCTCTGGAGAGGGTAGGGGCTTGGAAATGGAGTTAAGAATCAACCATGCCTATACGAGGAAGCCTCCATAAAAATTCCAATAAAGGGGACTTGGGGAACTTTGGTGCTAGTGAACACACCTGTATGCTGGGATGGTGGCCGACTCCACCTCCACAGGCACACAAGTTCCTGTGCTCAGGACCCTTCTGGATCTTGTCCTATGTATCTCTTCATCTGCCTATTCATTCATTACCTTTACTATGTCCTTTATAATAAGCTGGTAACTGTTTCCTTGATTTATGGAAGACATTCTAGCAAATTTTCGAACCCAAGGAGAAGATCATAGGAACTCCAATCTATAGCTGGTTGGTCAGAAGGACAGGTGACAGCCCAGGATTTGTGACTGGTGCCGTAAGTGGGGGGCAGTCTTGTGGGATTGAGCCCTTAACCTGTGGGATCTGCTGCTAACTCCAGGTAGATAGTGTCAGAACTGAACTGAACTGTAGGACACCCCTAGTATCGGAGAATTGCCTAAAGCATGGAAAACCCGCACATCTGGTGTCAGAAGTGTTGCGAGTATGGAAGTATTTTGATTTTATGATTCTGGGCAAACGCAAAGTTTCTTCACATCAGGAAAAGATTGAGGATTCTTTGTTTAAAGGTATTTCATGACATATAACACATTACACTATGAAAACAGGGAGATGGAAAAATTCACCGGTGGAGGCCGAATGAAAGCCTGCTGTTTTCCATTAACTCTCCTCAGTTCACATCCTGAAGGTGGAGCTGACTTTTAAATTGCTCACCAGCAATCCAGAGTGTGGCTAGAAGACTCCCACGCTGCTACTGCTCTGTGAAGTCTCATACAGTACTCGGCTGTGACACTCTAAGGTAAGAAGGGAAAAATGGAGCTTCAAGGCTCATCCTGGTGAGACCAACAAAATCCCTCTGGCAAATCCAGGAAAATCTAGAATTCCAGAGAGCCTGGGGAAGTCACAACTTTCAGACCGGATCAAACTTCAGCAACTTTCCTAACTGGGAGGTGATGTCTACCTTGAAAATCCCTGGGCTGCCAACTCAACCCAAGTTCACTTGCCTTGAAGTTGACCAGCTGCAAAACTAGAAGTCTGGGGAGAGAGTGCGTGTGGTATGTGGGGGCCAAAATGATAATCCCATCTTTACAGATAAGCTTGAGGGTGGGGTGCGGGACAATGGGAGAAATACCAATTCTGGAATTCCTATCCTTGTTTTGTTTCCTGTCCTGTTATCACCACATCCCCCCTACCTTCTGGCCTCCCAACACACACACACACACACACACACACACACACACACACACACAATCTCCTTACAGGATGGAAACCATTTAGCTGCAGACAGATGATTTCCCAGGCATACTGTTGGGAGGACCTGGAGTAAATCACTTCCTTCTCTACCCCTGGGAAAGGTCTCTCTCTTGCTTAAATCATAATTCAAACAGTCTGCCTCCAGTGAGCTGAGACTGAGATGACGTATGGAGTGCATCAGCACCGATGGCCCGAGCTCCAAGAATTAGGAGCAGAGAAAAGATAAGATAAAGTGAAGGTGCCTCTGCACCAATGCAGTGCCTGCTTCAGACAAACCTGACTGCCAAAACTTAGAGAATGTTTTCATTTCTCTAAATAGAAATAAGTAGGAATAATAAGAAATATTCTAAAATATGATTTTAGGGGCGCCTGGGTGGCTCAGTCGGTTAAGCATCTGCCTTCGGCTCAGGTCACGATCTCAGGGTCCTGGGATCAAGCCCCACATCAGGCTCCCTGCTCAGTGGGGAGTCTGCTCCTCCCTTTCCCTTTGCTCCTCCCCCCTGCTCGTTCTCACTCTCAAATAAATACAATCTTTAAAAAAATTGATTTTATTCAAAAGACTTCTATATACACAAAACTTTCTGGGAATCTATGTATCTCATAAAAAAGGTTACGTCCTCAGCAGATTATATCTGTAATTTTTAAAAAACTATTGGAACACGCTGATGGGATAATTATAAGAGCCTCTCCACAGAGTAGACAGCAAATTTTTCTGTAAAAAGCCAGATAGTAAGTATTTTAGACTGTAAGTCTCTGTTATGACTACTCAGCTCTATATATGTAGCACAAAAAGCAGCCTTAGACATCACATAAATTAATGGATGTGAGTGTTCCAATAAAACTCTATAAACACTGAAATGTGAATTTTGTATACTTTTCACGTATATGAACTATTATTCTTTTGAAATTTTTTCAACCATTAAAAAATTTAAAAACCATTCTTAGCTCTCAGGCTGTAACAAAAACAGGTGGTGGGTTCAATTTGGCCCACAGATGATAATTTGGTTGGTTTACAAAATTCCCAGGACATTGTGTATGCAGGTAAAGTTTTATTTTTGGTTAATATAATCCTTTCCCTATGGTTCTGGTTTATAATAAATAAATATTTATTTATTAAAGATTTTATTTATTTATTCATGAGAGACACAGAGATACAGAGACACAGGCAGAGGGAGAAGCAGGCTCCTCACAGGAAGCCCGATGCCGGACTTGATCCAAGGACCCCAGGATCAAGACCTGAGCCAAAGGCAGACCTCAGCCACTGAGACACCCAGGCATCCCTTATTTATTTATTTTAGAGAGAGAGAGAGAGAGAGTGAGCAAGCACACAAATGGGGGGAGGGGCAGAGGGAGAGAGAGAATCTCGGACTACCCACTGAGCACAGAGCCCAACATGGGACCCCATCTCACCACACTGAGATCCTGACCTGAGCCTAAACCAAGAGTTGGATGCTTAACCAACTAAGCCACCCAGGGATCCCTGATTCTGGTATTTTATTTTATTTCAAAGATTTCATTTATCTATTTTAGAGAAAGAGAGTGAGGAGGAGGGTCAGAGCAAGAGGGAGATTCTCTGACTCCCCATTGAGTGCAGAGGCCGAGGCCAGGCTCAATCTCACGACTCTAAGATCGTGACCTGAGCTGAAACCAAGAGTTGGTGACTCAAATAACTGGACTACCCAGGCGCTCCTGGTTCTGGTATTTTAGAATAAGACAAGTGAGTAAGGAAAATGAAAGTCAAAGGAATAAATTATTAATATAGGGATTTCAAGAAGAATAAAGAAAAATATTTTGAAGAAGGCCTCTCATTTGACGCTTTGTAAAACAAGTACTGACTTGACCTTCAGACAGAATGGGTTTCACCTCTATCAAATTCAACAGACTTTTATTGACCTCAATTATATTCCAGGAACACACTAAGTGCAAAGACGTTGAAAAGACAGCTCCTGCCCTTTGACAGGGGGCACCTGCTAATCAAAGGTCCTTTCCATTTAGCAATAGTATCCGACCATTCATTCAACAATGCGTTTGTTGAACACCTACTTCATGCTAGGTCCTGGATTAGGTGCCAGACCTTCCTTCCAAGATAAATTCCAAAGAAGTTTATGATAAGTGACTTTCTTCCATGCTTTCACTTAGTTCTT
The DNA here is from genome assembly GCF_048164855.1 of Canis lupus baileyi. NCBI lineage: Eukaryota > Metazoa > Chordata > Mammalia > Carnivora > Canidae > Canis > Canis lupus. The sequence goes on along the minus strand of NC_132869.1, from coordinate 31,098,770 downwards.
ATCTTATTTTCTTGAGGGAAAACCAGAGACAAGAGGTCTAGCTGGCTGTCCCGGATGTAATATCAGAGCGAGAAAGCAGAGCATGCCTAGTACCTGCCTTAGCAGGCTGGGACTAGGGTGAGGTGAGTGAAGCCTCAAGGGCACAGAGGTCAAGGAGGCTTCACACACAAATACTGCATGACCTTGAGAGTGAGCACCTCCTTAAGTTTTGCACCCGATGCCTCACTTGCCTCATACTAGTCCTGGCTGGTGCCTCAGCTTCCCTGAAGTCTAGCTGTGGTTCTGGGAGGGCTGGAATGGGCTTTGATGGGTTTGGGTGACCTCATGGTCATGTGACCGGTTCCTAGGATGTCCTGACTTGCTGGTGAGGAATTCCTTCTTTCTCATGGTACAGTCTTGTACAACTCCAGGCTGGCCTCACCACCAGAGCCTAGGCTGGTATGAGGCCCCGAGCATGGTGTGGGCATCGTGTCTTCCTTTCCTACACTGACTTCCAAGGCGAGTGAGCTGTTTTCTGTTTCTTCTCACCACCCACATGACAGTGGTACATTCGAAGTCACACCTCAGAGCCCTGCTATTCCGGCTGTGGTCCACAGACCAGAAGCACTGGCATCACCTGGAGCTCATGGGAAATACAGACTCTGTCCCAGACCCCAGCCGGAAGCTGCATTTTGACGAGCCAGGTGATTCCTGTGCTCATTTAAATGTGGGAAGTGCTAATATACACCTTTCCCCCACTCTCCCACCACTGAATCCCCTTGGGCTTCACAGTCACAGGGGCCTGGGAAAGGGCCTTCCTGGGAAATGCGTAACTTGCTGAAACTCAAGGAGGCTCTGGGCTGGCCCTCGCCTTCCCAGATGGCCTGGCTCCCTGAGGAATCCTCAGCCCAGGGCTCCTTGGATACATCATGCAATCTCCAGTTCAAGGCTGATGCTAAAATAAAAGAAAAAAAAATACACACTGACCTCAGAAAATGGTGAGAGTGTCACCCTTTTGGAATGAGCCTCTCTCCAGGAAGCTCTTCCCCTTTAAAAGTTTGGGGTAATGAGGGCAGGAGTCTCAAGAAGCTACTTTGAGTGGTGACGTTTCCCTACAAGGTCCCCCGGACTAACCTGGGATGGTGGGGGTGGTGGGGGTGGTTCTCTTAGAGAAGGGACCTGTTCTATCGACCTTTTAGAATGGGCCAGGAGTGAAGAAGGGACATTAACGTCCCTACTATTTACTGACGGCCTGCCCTGTACCAGCCACCTACCATGTACCAGGGTGTCAGCAAATAGTATTCTTTTTTTTTTTTCCTTAAGATTTTATCTATTTATCCATGAGAGACACAGAGAGAGAGGCAGACACAGGCAGAGGGAGAGAAGCAGGCTCCATGCAGGGGGCCCGACGCGGGACTCAATCCCGGGTCTCCAGGATCAGGCCCTGGGCCGAAGGCAGGTGTTAAACCGCTGAGCCACCCGGGCTGCCCAGTATTCTTTATTTTTTAACACAACCATAAAGGATGGGCTTTCACAGAGGAGGGAAGTGAAATTCAGAGAAGCCGAGTAACTTGCCTCAAGTTCCCCAGTTACTTGCTGAGAAGAACCAGGGATAGAACCAGGTTTCATCAGTGTTGCAGACTCACAAAAACACATGAAATCTAACACATGAGATGGAACTGTGGTTGGCATTTATCCCATGTGGTGGTGGCAGTGATGACGGCTCTGGGTGTGGGCAGGTGTGAGTGTGCACTGGGGGAAGGTGGGATGGAGTCTTCAGGAGAGTCAAGGGCACAAGTGAGACACCTGCAGAGGAACCCAGCTCCTCTTGCTGGCGGGCCATGGCATCAATGAGGTATGTAGACAGCTGAAGACACCATTTACACATTTACAATTCAAAATAAAAGATGACTATAGAATAAGTGGAAATAGACCAAGGATATTGAGATTCTTCCAATGATGGACTTCATCAATGCTTTTTTGGGGGGAAATACAAAAAATTCTATCTTTTTTTTTTCTTCTGGGTGCTCTTCCTTCGCTGATGCACTCAGTACCCATCCTTGTAGGACCCATCTTAACACCAGTGCTGAGGCCAGGAGATGCTCACCCGGCTATTTGGAGGTGGTGGTGACACCCTCCACTTGGGAGGACCAGTGCATGCTTGTTAGGGAGGTGAGGAAGCTGAAAACCTAAGTGAGTCACTGCTCTAAAGATTTTTGGAGTGCTTGCTCACCCCATTCCTGGGCTCTGAGTCAAGAATGTAACTGAAGCCCCAGACAATAGGGTGTGAAAGGAAAGATGTTCCCTAGTGTCAGATACCCAGGCCAACCAGACCCAAAAGCACAGAGCAGGTGCTTGGCTTTCGTTCCTGATGCTGGCTGGGTCCCTGCACCCTGCCCCACACCCCACACCTCTCTAGACAAAAGCCACAGCTAAGAAGCTTGAGTTCCTGCCTCCTCCCAGATATCTAGGAACCACTCCGACAGAGAATAGCCTGCTTCCTCCTGCCAACCCCTTCTTTCAAGGCTAAAGATACAGAAGGCAGGAACTGCATCCCAATGGAGGACACCACGAAGCAGGTCCTTAGGTATGAAGGATTTTATCAGAGGAGGATGAGGGTATTTTATTGTCTGAAGAAAACTTTCAAGTGCCCTTGGTAACCTTCTAGTGTCTGAGAATAAGATCAACAACCAAGTGAGCTGCGTTGTTCATAGTGTTATTGAGAAGTCCCCAGGGAACCAAACCCCTCTCATGCTCTGGTGAAGATACCATGGAAGAGGTGATTCCTGGAGAGCTGGTGATGGTTGGTCCATCCTTTGGTTACTGAGGGGTCCCTACTGGAGAGGGGCTGTGCTCTTTACCAACACTGGATTTGAGTCCTCAAGGGCCATGAAGCCTTGCCTCCTTGTGACTTCAGGGGGAAGAAACCACTGACCTATCTGGCCCTGAACCATCCTGATGGACATCAGAGGCTGCCTCACAGGTGAGTATGGAAGGGACAAGGGCGGCCTTTCCTTTGAAGCCTGAGAAAAGTGGCTATAAGGGCTGATGGCAAGGACACGAGACTCAGGCTCGTTTAAGTGATAACACAACACAAGAAGATGTCCATTGTGAAGTTTTTGTATCAGGAACTGTACTAACAACTTGACATCTTCTTTAGTCATGACCTTAACGAGGTGCTATTTAGTATTACCCCCACTTTGCAGACAGAAAAGTTAAGTAGCTTACTTGAAGTCACATGACCACAGGTGGCCTTCAAATTCTGCTCTAACTTCAAACCCTGGGATTCTAACCACTCTCTTGGGCTGCGTCCTCTGTAGTACAGCCGAAGTTACTTTTATTGCTGCTGCTACCCTCTGTCACTGTTCGTTTAAGTAAGGAATGGGCTTCCTAAAACCAAAGCCAGAATGGCCCTCGACGCTGCCTCTGGGCCCACACACCAATTACTCACTTTTATCAGTTCTGGGTCTAGACATGGGGTATAGGAAAGAGTGGGTAACTGCTGTGTGAACATTGCTCAAAGTTCAAGTTTCTGTGTTTTTGTTGGCAGGAGGAGAGCTGGGAGAGACAGAGATCACATGTGGAGCTAGATTTCTCAAAAGTCTCTATTTCAACCAGTTTGGGAAGTGTTTGTTTTGTTTCTTTTTTAAGAACCCAAAGCTTGGAACCCAAATGGGCTACCCAGTTCTGGCTAGAGCATGATATTTAGGGTTATGTTGGGACTTAAAAAGAAATAGCTTTTTTTTTTTTTTTTAAAGTATATGTTTTCATGTCCTGTCAGTCAGGAAATATCCAAAATTACAATGAATCCTTATCAGTTCTAGTTACAAAAGAAAAAAAAATCAGAAATATTCCAAATGATCAAAAATAGAATAACAAATTGGGGATCCCTGGGTGGCTCAGTGGTTTAGCGCCTGCCTTCAGCCCAGGGCGTGATCTTGGGGTCGCAGGATCGAGTCCTGCGTCAGGCTCCTTGCATGGGGTCTGCTTCTCCCTCTGCCTGTGTCTCTCTGTCTCTGTCTCTGAGTGTGTGTCTCTAGTGAATAAATAAATAAAATCTTAAAAAAAAACAAATTACAGCACATAGACCAGATGCAATAGCATATAATAGTAATACCATGAAGGCTAGGTTAGTAACAGGAGGTAGATACCTGTGCAAAACTTTTTGTAATAAAAAATACGAAGTTTTGGGATCCCTGGGTGGCGCAGCGGTTTAGCGCCGGCCTTTGGCCCAGGGCGCGATCCTGGAGACCCGGGATCGAATCCCACGTTGGGCTCCCAGTGCATGGAGCCTGCTTCTCCCTCTGCCTATGTCTCTGCCTCTCTCTCTCACTGTGTGCCTATCATAAATAAATAAAAATTAAAAAAAATACGAAGTTTTGAAAATTAAAGCCCTAACTATACATACAGGCACAACCTATGAAAAATAATTTTTTTTTAAAAGTGCTGGTGAGATAACGAATGACTATTCCTTTATGGATTTTCTCTATAGTTTTAATAGCATGTGACAAATGAAAAATTCCAAGTGTATATAATTATATGGCGGCTTGTAGGCTTGTACCGTACGTATACATTTTGGCCCTCCTTACCTTGCAACCTCGTATCCAAATATGGCAGAACTTTTCATTTGAACTTGCAAATTGCTGCATGAAATTTACATATTCCTTTAAATACATAATACACATCCATTGCCGTTATACAAATTGGGAGTAATTCCTTGGGTTAGAGTCTTTGTCACCCAAATTTAGCTATGCCATATTTATCCCTAGCACTTACCTTTTTTGAGTAGGAAACTAGAAGAGCAAAAGAAGAGATCCCACCTCCCAACAGTTCCTATCAATAACAGTAGTGAAATTCAACTTTCTCTCACACATCACCTTACTTTTCATCTTTCCATGAAAGTTGGAAAATGAATTACCTGGAGACACTCAGGTAATTCACCTATTAGGAAGGTTGAAGTCTGGCGACCCCAGCAGATCAGGTCACGGTCTTCTCTAAGGGCTATAAGAAACAGTGCTGGGGAATCTTCCCATGGAAGAAAGGTGTGTTCATGGCATCTGTCATCCATTTGTTTTTCCAGAAATCAAAATCTCCCTGCAAATTTCCCTATTGGCATAGAATGCTGAGTTTATAGTCTCTAAGAGTCTATCTAATAATTTATTTGTACTCTAGTCTTTCCTCTAAAGATTGAGATGCTCTTGGATAAAAGCAAAGGTATGTTAAGACCAAAACCAAGATTAATTTAAAACAAGTTAAACAGCATAAAACAAAGAGTAGGAAGGTGGTTAAGAAGGGAGAATTTTTCAGTTAAAGTCTGGTAGAAAAACTACAATGAAAAACAAACTTGGTGGCCTGAGCAAAGAGCAAAACCAAAGCATCTGTAAATAAGTGGAGGTCTTGTTTCTAAGGTTTGAGAGGTTAGGTTGAATCATGAACTGCCTGTGACGAGAGCACTTCTAAGAAAATGATGCAGCAGGCCCAGGAGGGCCCGGCCTCTTCCACTGTTTAGGTGGTTAACAATCTTCCAGGAAGGAGGAGGCATGATGCCCATTTTCAATGCACTCCTGTATCACTTATTCTCAATTTGCCATGTAATCACATCCCATTATTTTTTAGTGTGTGTGCACTGGTTCTTCTATAGACTCTGAGGGCAAGTCTATTTTAGAAGAAGTCTATTTTATGCCTTTTCTATACTGTTCTACAACCCCCCAACCTATAGTTCCTAAAATGATGTGCATGCTTCTTAGGTGGGATTTTTTAGTCCCATAGGCCAAATCATGCATAACCTTAATTTCCATATATCATATATTCTCTAGAAGACAATATGGGAGTCATTTCTGTGTTTAAGAGAAAGTGAGCAGAACAAGAGATTAGTGTAGTAAGAAAACTGCAGCTGGAAGAGGGGAGATCACAAGCCAGAAACAGGAACTTTCAAGTATAAGACTAATAACTGAAGAGATGTGAATGGTTTTGCCGGGATTTGAGTCTAGAAACACTTCACTGAGGCACGTTTTCTTTAGATTTATTATATTCCTATTCCTAGACAAGTTATTGTGACTTGTTCCTTTTTTTTTAAAAGATTTATTTATGATAGACACAGAGAGAGAGAGAGAGAGAGAGAGAGAGAGAGAGGCAGAGACACAGGCAGAGGGAGAAGCAGGCTCCATGCACCGAGAGCCCGACGTGGGTCTCCAGGATCGCGCCCTGGGCCAAAGGCAGGCGCCAAACCGCTGAGCCACCCAGGGATCCCCTGACTTGTTCCTTTTTAATTTCTTGTGAAGGTGGTAAGATGGACAACCCTGGAGAATTCCAGAAAGGAGTACTTTGTGAGAACATAGGAAGAAGACGAATCATGGGAATGGCAGTCCTCGAAGTGAAAAAAACAGTAATTCATCATTTCCCATTTGGGTTCGATAGCAGTCCTTTAAGAGAAAAAATGAAAAACCCTATTGCCTGGGTGCTGGCTCATATTTCTAATATATTCTCTGCGATTTTAGCACCTGTACTAAATAAACCCTTTTGGGACAGTGACAGGGCTTGCTTCAGGTAATGCTGTCATTGACCACTGCATGATTCAAGTAGTTATTTGGCAAATTGTTTTTTTATTTTATTTATCTATCTATCTATTTATTTATTTATCTATTTATTTATTTATTTATTAATTATTTATTTTTAAGATTTTATTTATTTATTCATGAGAGATACAGAGAGAAAGAGAGAGGCAGAGACACAGGCATAGGGAGAAGCAGGCTCCATGCAGGGAGCCTGATGTGGGACTTGATCCCGGGTCTCCAGGATCATGCCCTGAGCCAAAGGCAGGCACTAAACCGCTGAGCCACCCAGGGATCCCCTGGCAAATTGTTTTAATGTGAAAAATGGTTTTCATAGAGGAAGTGGGCTTGGGATAGAGTGGAGGGTGGGGGCGCTGATGCAAAATGTGGTCAGCTCATCAAAACCTAGCTCACTGGAAGGCCACAGAACTATACCATCTACCTGCATGTATCTGAGTGTTTACTATCCAATTTATGAGTCTAAGGAACAAGAATTCCAATTCCTGAGCATCTAGCATTCCAAAGTTGAAAACAGATCTGGACTTTCCATCGTGAAGTGTGCTTCCCTCTTACCTTCCGACCATCATGTAGCATCCACCCAGAGGAGTGTTGGCCCAATAAGGCCCAGGAGGGCCCTTGGGGACAGAACAATCAATCCTAGGTCACACACACACACACAAAGGGCTTGTTTTGTCTTCACTAGCTTTCTTCTGGAGGAGTGGATTCCACAGTGGTCCTGCCCAGTGGCTGCTCAAGAATGAACCAGGGCTGCCTACCTTCATTCACATCTGGTCCAGGGGCTCTGGGCAGTATTCCTACTGTCTGCTTCACTCTGTAGCATGTCCAAATGCAGTTCGAGAGCCCAGCAAGAGAAACTCATTTTCAAAGGCCAGTGTTGTGCTTAAAAATGAAATTTGAATCTATTGCTTTGAAACATTCTTTACTTTTTGCTTGGGTGGGTAAGGACTCCAGAATTGTTACTTGAGCATTTGTGTCTGGGCCATTTGTTCAATCCACAAAAGTATTCTGAATGCCTTTTGTGTGGTACCAGGGCCATGCAACCAATGGGGGCGAGGAAGGGGTCCTGGAGATTTTCACTTTAAAAGGAACCAAGTTACTTCTTTGTTTCCCTAAGGACCCCCAAGGAAGGGGGTAAAAGGCTCAGGCTGAGGAGCAGAAACAGGACTGGAGGTGGGGGGAGCATCACCACACCACCTCGTTTAGTTCCCAGGCTTGTGAGAAGTGCAGAACACGTGAAGAGGCAAAACTTCTCCCTCAAGGCTGAAGACACTGCTGCTTGAAATGGTAAAATTAACAGAGGTGAGTGGTGGAGCAGGCTTCAGAGCTTGCCCATCTGGTTTCTAGGCCCTGCAGGAGTGTTCAACTCTACTAGCTGAAAGACCTTGAGCAAGCCATCGAACCTCTCCGGGCCTTGATTATAAACCTCCTTCCAGCTCGGCTGTGAATCAGCATTTTGGTTAGGGCATCAGCCTTGGCAGGCCTGGTAAGGCCTTGACTTGACTCTTTGTTCTCCATGGCCTTGGAAACAGATGGAAATAAAACTCTCACAGGCAGCAGAAACTGGTCTTAGCCTCTAGGTTGATGCCCATTTGTCAAAAATTTGGCAAAAGTTGCATTCATATTAGTGAACCCTCAACTTAGCTTCATTCGCTGTTTGACACATAAAATTTATGACAGCCGTTGGAGGAATGTAGCTCTGAAAATTCTCAATGTCAAAAAGTATATATAATGGAAGGAACACTTCTTCCATTCCCTGACATTTCTAATTTTTTTCCCCAAAACCCTGTCTCCAATTCTGGAAATGATGGCTCCCTGAGCACCTCAGTGCTTTTTGTTTTGGTTGGAGAATTCGGATTTTTTTCCCCCTGTATGTACATTTGACTGCAGATTTTAAAACAAAATCACATCTACAAATAGTGTCGACAAGTAGAAAAAATGGTTAACATACACTCAAATATTTGTTCAAGACATTTTTTCCTTCCTGGAGAAAAAAAAATTAGGCCAAAAGTATTAAACTCTGGATACATACCAGCATACACAAAAATTAATTTTCTTTCTGCTAATGACCTCACCAGGGGCAGTAAGTAGAGGATTTGTTCTCAATGCCAGTCTCAAAAAGTTCAGAATGTATCCAGGAAGTGCTTTTCTTTTTTTCCCCCAGAGAGATTATGGAACTCTTATCATAAATTGAAACATTTTGGGGGAAATGCTTATTTCTCACTTGTACCCTTCCTCTCTGGAGGGCCCGAATGTTTTACTCTAAACATGGCAGCTTCTTAAAGCTGCTCATTCTGAAATCTGGGCCTGCTAATGGAATTTGGGGTATGAATCTTGAACTATTTCTCTGTACTTCATGATTTTCTAAATGGTGACCGTATCAGCTTCCAGCCTCGGTGCTTCCACTTGGAAGAGCCCTTATCTTTCTCCTGACCTCACAGCTGTGGCATGTTCAGAGATTATCACATTGGAGCAGCCCCAAGGCGTGTGCCATGAGGAGACAGGGTGTTCCTTCCTATCAAAAAGATCAGGTAATAACTCTTCAAACTGGCATGATACTTCATGAATTCATTATTTCTACCAGATCCCTGGAGCCCAGGAAGTCAGGTGGTAAGCCAGTCACTGGCAGTCATGTCAGCTGCAAAGCTGATTCCACCTACATCTTCCCGGTGTCCTCCCCCAATTGTATTTGTGGCATCATGTTTTTAACTATCTCCAGCAGTGGCTTTTCTTCTGATGCAAAACATCTGAAACAGGTGGGAGAACCCAAACAGGGCTGCGGCATCACACAGGCCTGAATCTGAAGGTCGACCCCACTCCCTGTGAGCCACGGGACTGTGAGTAGTTTCACGGATTCCCTGAGCCTCGGCTTCTGTGTAAATAAAACAGCGAATGATGGAGAACTGAAATAATACTTGTTTAAGGCACTTATAGGTTCTGGCATAGGATACCTGAGAAGAGTATTAACAGCCATCATCATCTGGGGCGAAGTTAGTGTTGTTCCACTTTTAGAAGTCAGGAATTCAATCCCCTGCGGTGCTCTCTGGAGCACATGTGGCGTGAGCAGGACAGCAGCAGTTAATGGTTAGCAAGCATATCCTGGGTGCAGCACTATGTACTTTGGGATGTGGGCGACACGTTCCAGTCCCATGGTACTGCCTTAGGTGCTAGGTGCTAATCTCATCCTCATTTCATAACTGAAGAATCTCAGATTTAGACTTGACTGGCTAGGCAGCTAGTAAAGGTGAAGCCAGAGCTGGCTCCCCACGTGAAAGAGTGCTGGCTTGGGAAAGGCCTCTGTCACTGTAGTGAGGCAGAGACCAGTCCTGGCCTAGCTGAGGACCAGCAGTGAGCCTAGGGGCAGTGAAGACGGGGGAAGACCCAGGACATTTCTTCACCTTGAGCAAGGGGACAGCTTTTTAGAAGTGGGAACCAGAAGCCTGGCCTCCAGGCTTCTTCTTTGCCTTCCATGCCCTTCCTCTCTGTGGAGAGAAAATACTTGATCAAAGGGCTTGGAAGAACAGCTACAGATATATTTAATACTTTTCAATGAAAATACTATGTCATCTGTCACAGAGGAGTTTTCATTTCCATTCTATCATGTTTGCTTTTCAAGAGAATGTCCTTTTCCGCCATGCAGCTCAAGTTTGGCCAACTCATGTTTGTAATCTACTTTCATTTGCTTCAAGTCTTCAGGAGTGACCTGTGTTATTTTCCATTTCTAAGTCTGAGAGAATGAAGATGTATTGGAATTTCGAACTCAGCAAGAGCGAGAAAGCAGGAAATCACGAAGAGCCTTTCGAGCAACACTTTTCAGTAGTCACACAGCTAGAAGAGGAGAGCACACTTGGTGCCTTCACCCACAATGTGCTGATGTGTATGTGTCACTGCTGAAGCCTTAGCTAACTTGGGGGAAAATCCCCAAAGCAGCACAACCACTGCAAAAGCCTGTATGAATGTGCAGATATACACTTGGAACATGGAGAAAGGTCTTTGGAAAAGAGTCTTTCCCGCTGGGTTATAACATTAACAGACCAAAGGGATGCTGCCTTAAGAGAGTGGGGAGGATGATGCACAAAACCCACTTGCCCCCTGATCTTTGGGACACTGTTTTAAGAAACCATTCACAAGGGAAGGTAGGTCGACCACACCATCCAAAGTTCACAAAGTAAAAACATACAAATGACAGGACCACCAAATTTAGAAAATGTCCTACAATGTGCATTTTATTCCATACCATTATACAACGTTTACATATAGTTATAACTCTTATGAAAATGTTTCTTCTTTACCAATTGTACATAGTGCCTAAATCTTTCACTTTAACATAAGAGAAATGGAGAGTGGAAATCCACATCGAATGCTATCCTATAAGTTGTAATGAGCCGCAAATGTGCCAATGAGGAGGCTAGAAGTCTTACAGGAGCAGCGTGCCTTACAAACCCTTGGCTTTAGTGAATTCGGGCATACAGGACCCACAGTCTCATCTTGTAGTAAAACTCAAGACAAAATAAATTAGTGTTGGACAGAATTCTAAATTGAACAATATTGAACGAAAGACCACAGTGGGACTTTTTGTTTAAAGTAGCACCAAACCACACCTGATTGCATTTTCAACATTAATCTGCCTGTTGAATACATCGTTGGCACTTTGAGTGGAAATCTTTCTGCTTTAGTGAGGATCGCTAGACTGGCGGAGTACGCGGTGTTGCAAAACTCTCTATGAAGTGTGGCAACGTCAACCTGGGAAATGGCACATTTAAGTCATTACGGCCCTGCCACGGGCTTGCCTTTGTGTGTGTGTGTGTGTGTGTGTGTGTGTGTGTGTGTGTGTGTGTTTTCCCCATCCCCTGATCTAGCTGGTATCTCGTGGATGTTTTCTGTGACAGTGTAAAAGTAAATAAAAATGCGTTTAAGGGGGGGTTCATGGTAAGCATGGTGTTACAAAACAAAACAAAATAAAACAAAACAAAAAAAACCCAACAAAACAACATGAAAGAATGTGGTCGCAGCTAAGGAGGTTTTCACATGTTGTTTAACTCCAGTAAAGTCTGATCCAGCATCTGATGCATACTAAGGTTTTCTTCTTTGGCATGAGCCACTTTCTCTGTGGTGGGATTAGAAAATTAAGTCATAAATAGCTGCACTCTGGACACAGTGGCGGTTTGCACATTTAGGCAGGCAAACATCAGTCACAAACAAGGATGAGATGATTAGGACAAGGCATGCTGGTAAGATATTACTCATTTCCAGACAAGGACCTACAAAGGGGGAAGACGTCTTTGACCTGAAGGAGCTACAGGCACAGCAGGGTCTCACAGGGCGGTCAGGTAAACTTTCACCAAACGTTCACTCAGAAAAAAAGCACAGGTGGCGCTTGGCGAAGGTCTGCTGGCCCTATGCTGTAGGGACAGGGAGGGGTGCCAGCAGCACTGAAGTTAATACAGCAGATGTTTCTGAGTTACAGGCAGTTAAAGGTCTGGGAGCTGTGTTGTAACACAATCTCACAGAAGACAAAGAGGACGTAAGTAGGTTTTCTGGCAACTTTTAAAACGATTTATTTCTGTTGCTCGTTAAAAAAATGAATTATCAACATATTTCATGCACACTTCAGTAGGACATTTTCTTGCTATTCTTATAGTTCTATTTATTATTAGCATGACATTCTCACCAGATTCCAACAACACCATTAGACGGAATAAAAGCATACCTTTCAGACAATCAGGGACTTCTGACATGAGCTCCTGTTTTCAAAAGCTATTTTGCCCAAGCATAGGTACATTTAATCAAACACTATACCAGATATTAAGAAGTCAGGAATACGAATATGTAATAGCTATGTGGGTATATATATATATATATATATTATATATACGATGCAATATATAATATATATATATATATATGTATATAGTCACTCCTCTGCTTTGGCTTTCTAACTTAAAGCAGGACTCAGTTCTCTGTAGGAAATACAAAACAATTTTTGGTCCTCATTATGTATCAGTTCAAACAAGAGGACCTGCAGTTGCTGAATTGTTCTAAGTATTTAATCCATATACATATATGTAATTTTACCATAAAAGCAGTTTGGGGGTTTAAAGAGAACCTAATTATTCCAGATATAGAGGGAAATGCAGGTGAAGCCAACTTTTTAGCTAATTCCTTCCATGTACAATTCTGCAGAAAGCAAGTGTTGTCAGCCCTACTGGTTGAAGGTACGGCAGTCATAAGATTTCCTGCCCATGGGCTCCATTCCTAGAATTCAGCCCAAGCTCTTTCCTAAGTTTAATCCTCATTCAGGGCCAGCTTTAGTTGGTTAGTTAGGCGGCGGTTTTGCTCAAGTTGCTGGTAGAGTTGATCTGTACAGGTCAGCAAGCAGGTTAGCAGAAGAGAGGCAGAAGGAAGAGAGGTTAGCCAGACTTGGTAAAGGAGTTAACAGCACACAGAGATACCTCAGGTCACCTGCCGAGCAGCTCACCCTTCCCCGGTGGTCATCTGTCCCATGCCCAGGAAGGGTGGGTGGGAAAGGCCTGGCAGACTTAGGAGCCACCAGGATTTCTCTCTTGGTGGCCGGGGAGGGAAAGGGAGCGACAGGGGTGAGGAAGAGAGAGGAGGAGGGGGATGTTCCTTTTATACCTTACTAAAACCGCTGCATGAATAGAACCACATGCAGTTTCTGGCAACAGCCTGAGGAACCGAGGCAGAGCATCACAGTGGAGATATTACGTTGAAACTTCAACCTGCCCATTTTGCCCACCTCTTCCCAGAACCCCTTTCACTTGCACTCCTGTGGCTAGAGCTTTCCTTTCAGGCAGTACCAAGAGGGACCCCCAGTGGCTGCTTCATGCAGTTTTGCAGAACTAAGCTCCCTGTGCCTCTGCTTATCACCACCATACAGGGTGCTACCTTGCTCAAAGAGTAACACAACAGGTACTCATTTCCGAAGGAAACTGACTTAAAATTCATTTGCTTACTAGTTGAAAAGAATGGCATTCATGGTGGTGTGAGATGGAGGTGTACCGAGTGAACAAAATCTCAAACTTCCACAGGGAGACTAGTGCAACATGAATTTTACACATTGGCATATAATCTGCTCACATGGCAGGGCGGTCAACCAGAGGGGTCATCAGGCTGTATCTGATGGTCCAAGGGATGCTCCCCAAATGATAAGAACCTGGCACTTACCATAAATAGCTGGAGGATATAAAATTGGTTCAAATGACAGTGACAACCTGGACCTAGAAATTCTACGTACTGATTTTGAAAGGCTGACAATCCCATCCCTGGAGAGAATGCACTATCAGCCTCCAGACTGGCGTGTGTTGGGAAACTGATCAATTCTTATTTTGGCTTTCTCTCCTATGTGGTAGGTGATGGGGAAGATGCCATGTACGTTATGCTTTATAGCTCAGAGTATCTGCTACTTATCCTCTTTGCTCAACCACATCCTCTAGATATTCAAAACCCTAGCCAAAAGTCACCTTCTCCAGGTAGCTCCAAATGTATACCCATCTATAGGTTCAGACACACTTCACTTCTCTACCTTCCAGCAAGATGGCCAGCTCATCAAGGGCAAAGAGCATTTCTGGCTCATCTCTTCACATCTCCACTGCCTTCTACAGTGTCCTGTGTAAGGCACATGCTCCGGGGTTGCAAATTTAAACCCTACCGATATAGTCACACTACTACATGTGGGGCAATCGCCATAGGCAGGATGTCTCAGTTTGCTGAGCTAGTTGTCTGGCCAAACTGGGATGAAATAACTTTAGAGAAACCCTAAAGAACCTAGTCAATGTGAACTCAGCTTAAATGACAGTTGTCCCTACCACATCTCCCTTTGGACATGCTCCACTCAGCTACCATGGAGCTGGTTTGCCTGGTGGCCTGAGGGCAGGGACCAGAAACAGTCATACATTTAGCAGTATTTTCTCCTCCTTTCCTACCTCCCAGATATCTGAAACCTCTAGCGCCCAGATGAGCAATGCTCTCTGTTTGGTCCTACCAGGTTCTTGCAGTAGCAGCAGCTATGGTCTGGCCCTCTAAACTAGAAACCTGGATCCCAACAATTTCTGGACAGAATCAAGTTGCTATTTATCCACTTGTGAACCCTTACCTTCTTGGGCTATTCTAGATTTGCCTTTCCAAACCATCAGTTTTCCACTTCCCCTTGTAGAATGTATTAGAAAAAGTGTGAAAGTCTCTGGTTTAAAAAAAAAAAAAGAAAAAAAGATGTGCCTCTAGAATTAACTGCACATCTGCTCAGCAGAACTTTTAAACTCATCATTTTGTCTCTAGTAGGAAGCAGGGTCAAAGAAGGGCTCACTTCAATCAGTAGGAGCTAAAAAAAAAAAGGGGGGGGGGTTAGGAATCATAGTCAAAAGCAGACCCAACAAGCCTTAGGGGAAAAAAAAAATCCATGAAATTTTAGAAGTCTTTACACTCTCGAGAGAGATGTTGATTCTAAATTTTAGAAAGTCTACTATATCACTATTGAAATAATTTGTGGTCCTCTTAAAAAAGTATTTTTTCTCTGATCTGAAGTCTTTATAGTGTGATTGACATTATTTTCAGTTTGTCTAAGTTGAGTATAGTGGTACATATCAACCCTCTCAGTCTAACAAAAACAGATGAAAATCACCCACATTTAAAACACAGGAGAAATACAGCCAGATTGTTGAGGATGCAGAAATGCTGGGAATTAAGAAACAAAAGTTCATACCATTTTAAAGTTCTAATTTTGCAATGTGTTTCTCTTTTAAAATCACTTAGCTCTTGTTTTTGGAGTGAACTAGTGAAGCCTACATAAAATAGAACTGTATTCTGAACAACTACTACTAACTACACTTTTAGAGAGAAAAAAAAGAATTAACTCTAATGACTATACTTCAAAAATGTCTACAAATGAAGGAAAAAACCCCAGTTATTATCACAAAGAATATATATTCTTTGTGATATCTATCTATACACATAGATCTATATCTGTATCATCTATATCTACCTATCTATCTATCTCCTCCTAAAAAATATGTGACGTCCTTAAGGGCACAAAAATGAATCTGGACCTAAACATTATCATATTTAGAAAACTTATGATGTCTTTCTTGATCCAAATGAAGGTGGCTGAGTAATGAATATACTTTTAAAATGCTTTGTTCTTTGTGCCGTGAAAGGATGATTGACAGTAACCTCAACTACCGCTGTTGAATACAAGTTCTTTTTCACGATTCCAATTATGTGAATTCCAGGCAGTGTGGGGTGCTAGTTAGCCACGTCCCTACAAGTAGGGCCACCTCAACATCAACACAGAGGGCTCTCCGTGTCCCATGCCAAACTTCTGGCAGAGGAAGACACTGCTCAAGGCACATCTTCTCACTCAAGCAAGCAAATGTGCAGAGGTTCTCAATGAGGACTACATACCAGTACCACCACCACCTCAAAAATACAATACAAAACAAACCCCCCTACGCAGATACCCAGGCCTCACTCTAACCTTTGCAAACCAAAACTCTATGAGAGAACCACGCATGAATATTTTTTGAAAGTTCCGTAAGGAACTACTACTGGTTTAGAAATGTTTAACATTAATGTTGAGAATGGAAGAAAAAAAAAAAAAAAAAGGTAGTGGCTAAAAACTAATCCTCATGTGTGTGAAATAGATTTATCATTTTATTCAGCGTTGAAACTAAAATGTCAGGAAGTAAGAAGTAAAAAGAATGGCAAACAGAGAGAGCTTATGCAGTGTTTATTTGACACTGAAATGAGGAGCTTCTGTACAATGGAAAGCGGTGTGCCTGGCTCTTGGGCAGGGTGCTAAAAGAGCGAGCCAGGGCAGCTGGGGAACATACAGCCACCTGCAGAGCTCAGAGAGGTGGGACAGCCAGCTTGATGAAGGGGTCTCAGGAGGAGTGAAGCAAAGAAACTTATCTGCATGAGGAGAAAAGGTGGGAGAGAAAGAAAACAAAGTGGCACAATGGAATAAAGGAAAACCAAACTAACAGATGAGAGCAGCCCTTGAAACACAGGCCAGAAAGCACACATGCAAAACCCTCTGCCAGCTGCACCTGCAGGAGCATGTCCGTCCTCACCCACCAGCGTCTGGACCCAGGGCTAGCGCAAGTCCCTCTAGGGGAGGGGCCGTGGCCAAGACGACCCAAGAACAGAGTTCAAAAATAGATTTTAAGCTAACCCACCTTTTAGGATATTCAATCCATACCTGATGCTATAAGTTTTCCCCATAGAATCACCACATTTTAGCACTGGAAAACTCCTTAGAGACAGACATTCTGATTTACTCCCACATTGACAAATGAGGGAGGAGAGGATGCAATTCTACTTTCCATGGTGACAGTCACTGTCTCTAATGGTGATGTGGAGATTCTATAACCGGGAAGGCAGCAGGCACATGCCACACTCTTCAGGCTACCAATTTCTTGCATGGGTGGGTGGGGAAATTCCTAGCTTATACAGAATTCAGTGCCTTATTATTAGAATGAAGAGAACCCTCTGTGGAACACTGGAGGTTAGAATTCAAAGAGGCAGAAGTGTAATGCTAAGGTTTGGTTAGCCATATGCGGATTAGTTGTGTCTGCTCAAAGTTCTCATGAGAATGAGGGATCTGCTCCAATGCTCACTGTCTCACACAGTTAAAGGTGGGCCATTAACTCCCAAACTCATACTGTGTCATCAGTGTTTTATTTCCCAATACTTTGACACCAATTAGGGTGTTCAATGTGAGTATTTCTTTTACCTAAACACAGAAAATTAAAGGCTCTGGTATCCAGGAGATGAACCATTTCTTTCCAGAATTCTTAAAAGCAAGAGATGATCCCTCACAGCATCATTCCTTAGGCTGTACTGGATCAATTTCCTCTCAGATCATCAGTAACTGGACACTTTAGGGTTCCTTAATTTCTTTTACAAAAATTATACTGTATTTAATTGAGTCTCAGGAAGCCAATTTTTGATACTTCTGGGGAAGTTCCCGCACAATTCCATAGCCTTCTGAGTTTACTTGAACCTGGTTTAAGTTCGTAAGAGGGTAGTGCTCCAATCGTTCATATTTCAGTTCACTGCTTGGTGGGAACAACCTAGCTCAGAGATTGTGAAATAAACAGATTCTGAAAGGAAAATGATTTCTATAGCTAGACTTAATCTGCTTGGCTTTTATATTAGTAGACTGTGAACAAACAATAACTATCCTAAGGTTATGCAAAGAATAAACAGAAAAGCGTAAAGATGGAGCTTCTGGAGGTAGAGAAGGGAGCAGCGGTGAGTTTATCATATTAGCGTGAGGGCACGGATGTGAGCAGGCAGGGTGGATGAACATTTACATGGAAGTCATATCGTTGAGAGCGTGGTCCAGCTCCTCGCTGATGGCTTTGTACTTCAGTTTCTGAGCGTACAGCTCGTCTATGACCAGGAAGTGGAAGGCAGAGATGCAAGGGCATGGAGAGTGATCAAGAGATGGAGGGTGGGGGTGGGTGGCGCGGACGCCATCCCGACACAGCAGCAAGGAAAGGGCAGTGCATGAAGGAAGTGGTATCGCAGCAGGTGGCCAATGCAGGAGGCGTGCGTTTTGTTTTTAAATGAATTGAAACAAAAACAAAAAGAACAAAAGCCATTAGAAAATAAAACAAGAAGACCCAATATGAAAATCATCACAAATGTGGTTGGTATGTCAGTAAACCATGGTAAGTCCTAAATGAGACCACAGAAGGCTGTCTCCTGGGTAGGTGATAGAACACTTTTCCTGTCTATAGCTGTATTTTAATGGTGCTGGCGCGGTCAGCTACCTGCGACTATAAACAGTGGGAAAAATATCCAAGGACAGGGTTTTGGAAGGACAACTTGTGACTCTTGTCTGTCATTCTTATCTGGCTCCACCTTCAAACCACTGACTTCCTGACCAAAATGGACTTCTGGGTTATGGGTTTCTGGGCACCCTGGAAGCTGCCTTGTGAAGTCTTCTAAGCCACCCTGCTCCTGGCCCAGGAGGCTTGAGAAGCAAGGAGAGCTACAGGTTTATGGTGGTGCTGTGCCAAATCTGCAATTTAGTCTTTGTAATGATGAAGATTTCATACTTCTGCACTTAGGCAGATTGTTCTGCAACCATCTGTCACCCACTCTTCCTCTCTAGCTTGGTTATTGTCTGCACCAACCTTTGGGGCCTCTGCCAGCCCCTTCTGCCTTTCTTGAATTTAAGTATTTCCCTTTCTTTCTTTCTCATTGCTGACCCTTCTCACGACTCAGAGTTCCACATTTAGCATTTCTGTGAGATTAAGGTGGGTGTTCCTAAAACAAAACCTACGTACCTTAGGGGAGAAAGGCTTAAGTATAATCTCAAAAAAAAAAAATAGTCCTATTATCCCCACACCCCTTTCAAAATGTGGAGCATCTCGAGGACATTGAGGACATAAACCCCACCCTTATGTTGGATTCTTACTTAGAAGATGAGTTGTGTCTAAAAACAAATCCATGCCACTCTGACAATTAGGAGGTATTAATAGCAGAAAATAAGCTAGTTGCTATCACCCTACAACCACCTCACCCACAATGACAAATAAACCTGCCATACTTCTCCAGAGTGTGACATAAAGCTGGATGGCATCTGCCATTAGAGACAAACGGGCCTCTTCTGGTGGCTTGAGTCATCTGGTGAGCATAGGACTCAGGTCCAAGAGTTTTAAGAGTCACAGAATGAAAACCCCAAAGGACAGATAGGAAGAATATGCAAGAGCAAAAAAGTGTATCAAGGAGGATGCACTTGGATTGGAAAACTGCTTTGCAAGGTCAGTATGCAACTATAGGACTAAATTAAAAACAAACCTTAAGATCTTACCTTCTAAGTCATCAATGCTTTTCTCCAATTTAGTTACTGACCTCTCCGCAAACTCAGCCCGAGTCTCGGCCTGCAATGATTCCATTTATTTCAGTCAAAATTGGGAAGCTTTATGTCGCTAGTAGCTACAAATATAGGGAACCCTAGAGCATGAAAATGAAGCACAGCACCCGTAAAATGGATCTAGAACGACCTGTCAGTCGCTAGCATAGCACATTAACGCCAGGACTGCCTTTGAACATTCCTGACTTGGATTACCATACTTCTTGGATTACCATACTTCAGCTCCGTAAGAATGGGGCTCAGTTAAAATCCAGTTGGCTTCATTCTAAAACACTCATATTACCTCCTTCAGCTTGTCAGAAAGAACCTTGATCTCTTCCTCATATTTGTCTTCCTTCTGCGAGTACTGTAATTAGAAAGAGCATTCCAGATGTCAGGCTATAGAGCTCACTCTACTCAGGTCTTCTAATACAAAGAAAGTGCCAGCCCAGCCAACAGATGTTGAGGATCTCTTAGGAGGTAATGGAGCCTCTGGTATCAAATGGCATGCTACAATACATTCTCTGTTTTCTTGCCTATTGTTTTACATGGGTTAAGAACAAGATAACTTAGCCATGTGGTGTTTAAACCAAGCAAATTAAATTGTTACAGACGATTCACATATTCAACATAAAATATTTTCCCTATTAAAAAAAAATGTTATCCAATAACCATCAGGACATCACCTCAAAATGATGCCATTTGCTAAATAAAACGCCTAAGGGACTGTTGCTTTCATCGGCGGGGCCTCAGATGAGAAAAAGTACGTGTTTTTTGAGCAGCTCTTATGAGAGACTCCTTTCCCCCACACCATGCTCCTGGCCTACCTTCTCAGCCTGAGCCTCCAGTGACTTCAAGTTGTTCGTCACAGTTTTCAATTCTTCTTCAAGCTCGGCACATTTGCTAATGTTTTCGATCAGAGGCAGAAAGGATGGGAGACAAGCCCAAGGAAGGAGGAGAGAAAAAGGAGAGGGATGGGAAAAAGTGAGAACTGAGTCCTAGAGAACAAAGGGCTGCCTTAAAGTAGCCAAATCGTCAGGTAGTAAAATGCTCAATTTTGCCAAGGACACTGTCCCCCCAACCCTGCAACAGCGGAAAGGCAGGGTGACAAAATCCAACAATTCTGAAGTGTGATAATTTGGCTTCTTTTTCGGCTGCACCAAAGAGCATTTATGAAGGAAAAACAAAGGAGTATAAAGGACCCAAAGAAAGCACTTAAAGCAAGATAGAAGACAGCAGAGGGTGTCGTTATACCAAACGAACCAGTAGACACTGGAAGCTGAAAGACGTCTGCATTGCAGTTAAACCTAAAACCACACATGAGCCATCAGTACCTTATCCTCTGCAGCCATTAATGCTTTCAAGGTCTGATCCATTATTCTTAATTGTTCTTCCAGCTGTCGAACTTGGCTGTTAGTGGACACAGGAAATGCAC
This sequence comes from Canis lupus baileyi, assembly GCF_048164855.1. Lineage (NCBI taxonomy): Eukaryota > Metazoa > Chordata > Mammalia > Carnivora > Canidae > Canis > Canis lupus. The sequence continues at coordinate 31,077,907 of NC_132869.1, read as the reverse complement.
AAGGCCATTCTCAAAATCAGTGTGCAGGTAAGGCATGCAGTGGTACACGCATTCATACAGACACCCCACACAAGCCCTCCGTGTTCCGTACTCGCAGCTCATCCACGGCAGATGAGCACAGAAGGAGCCCGGAGCTGAAACAGGTAAATGTGCAGCTGCCAGAAGGTCATGCTGTTTAGTCACTGCTCTGTAGCATCCCACACACAGCAGACCGGCACCAGGCCTACTTACCTTTCTGAGAGCTCAGCCCGTTCTTCTGCGCGTTCCAGGTCGCTCTCAATGATGACCAGCTTACGGGCCACCTGTAGAACAGACACACATACACACATCATGAGGGTGGCAAGCTTTGAGTAAGGGGGCAAAGCATGGGCATGGAGGTGGGGAACGGATCTACCAGCCCCTAGAACTTCTTATAGACAAAGAAGATGACTCTCTTTCCCATGGACTGGAAAGAAGTAACTCTCTACTGGGAGGGCCAATGGAGAGTAGACCAGAGGCTTCGGCTCACAAAGATCCAGAATGGTTGGTTTTGAGTAGGCAGTCTCATTTTAAGTCTAACCCAGGTGAAGTTCCTATAATTACATAGCCAGCCTAAGTGTGGAAGGAGGGAGAGATACAAAATTTACAATCTCAAAAATAGCAGCACGATGAGACATGATCCATTTGATGCTGTAAAGGTAGGGGCTGCCAAAACACACTGAAAATAATCCTGAGAACTCTACCAATTTAGAGCCCTGTACCTCAACCTTCTCTTTGTGGAGGAGGTTAAAAATGACAACAGAATAGCAACAGAAGCTAACATAAGATGAGCTGGTAAGATGACTAATCAAGCTCTCGATTCAGTGGAGGAAAGAACCTGAGAGAAGAAGGGATCCTCTGAAGCGTTTCAAGTAGTGGGCATAGGGTAACCGGAGTGGTAATAATGGTGGTCATAAAATAATTTTAAAAAGTAGAAAAAAAGGGGTGTCAATACCATTTCAAGATAGCCATGATACATTAAATGAAAACTAAAACAAATCATTAGCTTTGTTATCACAGGAGGTTGTTCTCATGGGGACAGGACCAGAAGTTGATTTACCTGTGAACTTCTCTTGACAATGGGATTCTATCAACTGGAAAAGAGAGGACAGACTGAAAAAAGCCTTTTGAATCTACATGGACTTTAGCGCAATGGACTGTGTCTCCATGCTGCCTGAAGTGGATGGTGCTAGGTGAGTCACACCAGGAAGAGCTGCCTGCGTGGTGACAATATGAGAGGCTCTTTCCACAAGTGACAAGAGGCCCAACTGCCTTTTCTCCAGGCCAAACATCTTTTGTCCTGGTCGGGATGCTGCAAAGGTGGGGGGCAGGGATCCTGGGGGAAACTTTGGTCTTTCTCAATGCTATGGATTGGCTTTATGATAAAGCCTGGGATCCCCTAGCAGGATCAAATCAGAACTATTTTCTGGAGACAAGGGAACTCTGTTTCTCAAAACCACCCATTTCCACCAATACAGCAGTGTTTCACAAAAGAACCCAAGGCTCATAAGCATGGTTCCCCAGCCCCCACCAAGGCCACTGCTGGCAAGTCATGAGGCTTTGGGTCCCAAGATCTGACCTCTTCATACTTGCGGTCGGCATCTTCAGCAATGTGCTTGGCCTCTTTCAGTTGGATCTCCTGAATTTCCATTTTCTCCTCATCCTTTTGGGCTCGGCTTTCAATGACTTTCATGCCTCTGAAAAGTAGACAAGCAGGAAGATCCAAGGTTTAGAGGAGATCTCCATAGGCCCACACTGCACTGGTCTGTGAGGCTTGGTGTAACGGGTAGACCAAAATAGAGCACAGAGCTGCTCTTATTTTCCAAACCATGAAGTAAGAGTTTCCAGAGCTTAAGACAGAAAAAGACATACACATCTCTGTTTTTTGTGAATGAAACCTCACACTTTCTTTTTTTATTTTTTTTTATTTTTATTTATTTATTTATTTTTTTAAATTTATGATAGTCACAGAGAGAGAGAGAGAGAGAGAGAGAGGCAGAGACACAGGCAGAGGGAGAAGCAGGCTCCATGCACCGGGAGCCCGATGTGGGATTCGACCCCGGGTCTCCAGGATCACGCCCTGGGCCAAAGGCAGGCGCTAAACCGCTCACCACCCGAAACCTCACACTTTCAATACTGGTGAAAACTGTCCAGGGATCTAATGTTAAATGAAAGGTGCAACGTCAGGATCCCGTTTGAAACTGGGAGGCACGGAAACAGGAAAAGCCAACATGTTTTACTTGCTATATAAATCATGGGATTTCTTCTTTTTCCTGGTGAGAAGCTTCAGCTTGAAAGTTTTAACAAAAACAAATTTTGTCTTCATGTACTTCTTATTAAGAAGGTAGCTGTTCTTACCCCATTAGCTACAAATGTGACTGAACCATAGGAAACTGCTGATACTTGACTGCATCAGATCTGTAAAAATGGCAATTTCCTATGGGTCAACCGATACTTTAGATAAGAAACTATGAATTCTGCCTTTAATAGAATTCTTTCACCATAGAGGTGTTGAGACACACGGATACCGTTGTCTATGCTGAACATGTATGTTTGGTGTTAAGTTTTGGAAAACGTGAATTGTTCCGTGATATGTTCAGTTTATGGCATATGTTTTTTTTTGTTTTTGTTTTTTTTTTTTTTAGAAGATTTTATTTATTCATGGGGGGAGGGGGCAGAGACACACGCAGAGGGAGAAGCAGGCTCCATGCAGGGAGCCTGTCATGGGACTTGATCCCGGGTCTCCAGGATCAGGCCCTGGGCTGAAGGCGGCGCTAAACCGCTGAGCCACCTGGGCTGCCCAAGGCATAAGTCATGTTAAAACGGGATTCATTTAATAAAATCTGAGCAGGCAGTTCAGATAAATAAACCAGTAGTTTTGGATGAAGTACTATGGTATATATTAGGAAACCAAGATTCACGTCTTGGCTTAGCCATAAATTCGTTGTGAGACTTTGGATGGGTCGCATTAACCGATGAGTCCTCCTTTTCTCATTTGTAAAACGAAGGGATGGGGTAAGTCATCTCTAAATTCCTTTTTCCTACAAACTCTAACATTGCCAGACTGTCTTTTAGGCTCACTAACAAGTATATTTCAGGAAGGATCAGCCACAAAACCACTGGTATGTGTGCACTGTAAGAGATGATGAGTCATCTTAAGGAATTCCAACACTCTCCATTAGAGAAGAAACAATAAGCAACAGTGAATAATGAACTGGAAACTTCAACTTAAAAGCTTCTTTAATCTTCAAGTCTGAAATTACTCTCTATCCCTGGTGGCAGGGAGCAGAAACTCACTTCTATCTAAGAGGGAGAAATGGAAAGAATGGCTGATGGCATTCACCTGCCCAGGTCATAGCACGGATACACTCTCCCCGGGTTCTGAACCACCACACCACTCTCTCATCCTTCTAGCAGAACTCTCTAGTCTCAATGAGTCATGCTTGGAATGCTTCTATGTAATAGGAATATATGAACTTGAATGGTTGAGCATAAGAAAGAGTATCTTCTAGGATACGTGGAGTTGTGCGTCTATATGGCCATGGTTTTCCTTTACTACCACAAAGCTGAATCTTGGAGTAGTAAGTCAGGAAGAGCCAGGTTACAGGGAGCGGGCTCAGAATACACAGGTTTCTTCTGTATTTACATGTGCATGAGTGTCTTATCAGCAGTACTAAGTCCAAAACAATTTACTGTCACAGATCATATTACTGTTTTATCTGTGCTTCCTCTTCCACTTATTTTTAGGGTTATTTAACAATTGAGAGTCCCTGGTTCATTTATCAAGGCCCAGTCTCCGCTGTGTATTTTAAAATAAAGTTTATCTTTTAAAAAATGCCTAATTGCTCTGTGGTCAGCAGGAGCTGAATGAACCAAGAGGCATCCCTAGAATGTCTGGTTTAAATGTCCATCTCCTTTGCTGGACAGGGAGCTGCATGAGGGCAGGAATAGGATCTTTTTCTTCTTTGTAACCTCGGGGTTTAAAAATAGCACTTGGCACACAGGTATCCCACTAATGTTAAACAAACAAACCCAGTAAAGTTATATCTGGGATTGAACGAGGAAATGATCCCCCCAAGGGACTGTAAAACTCCTAAGCCCCAGATCAGAGAAGCCTCCCTGTCGCACCCAGAAGGGAGGCCTGTGCAGAAAGATGGGCTGGGAGAGGCACCCTCACCTCTCGCTCTCGTCCGCTGCCTTCTCAGCCTCCTCCAGCTTCTGCAAAGCTGTTGCCAGTCGCTCCTGGGCACGATCCAACTCTTCCTCAACCAGCTGGATGCGTCTGTTCAGAGAAGCTACATCGGCTTCAGCCTAGGCAGAGAGAATGAAAGGCATTTCAGGCTGGGAGAGAAAAGTGAGGGGAGTGCCTTCAGGAAGTGGTGGAGCCTGAAACACAGATTTCAGACAGGAAGCCTGGCCCCGTGGGGACCTACCTCCAAGGGCACCACCTGCCCTGGTCAACTCTGGAGTTCTGTGAGGCTATGATGATTTGATACAATGAACTGGTGTGTTTACAAGTCTGCACATACAGTTTTCAGTGGCCAGAGGGACTGTGAACGAGCGCACTCTCTCACTGGGTTCTTTTCTTCTTTGGAACTTCCACACTGACCCTGACTGCCACTGCGGCCACCTCACTCACAGAGGGGTGACGGGGTGGGGGCCGAACAGAGGCAGCACTTACCCGGGCTCGGCCACACAAGATAAGAGCATGACAGCCAGAAACCAGACTCAGGAGTCTGCCTTCCCCCTTCTCCTGGCCATTGGCTCAAAGGAGTCTTATAAAGGAACTAAAATAATTAAAATCAGCCATTCTTCTTCTTTTTTTTAAATATTTATTTATTTCTACTCAATGTGGGGCTTGAACTCATGACCCCAAGATCAAGAGTCATGTACATACTCTACCAACCGAGCCAGTCAGGCGCCCCTCCCCCCCTTTTAAAGATTGTATTTATTTATTCATGATACACACACACACACAGAGACAGAGGCAGAGACACAGGCAGAGGGTGAAGCAGGCTCCATGCAGGGAGCCCGACGTGGGACTCGATCCCGGGTCTCCAGGATCACACCCTGGGCTGAAGGCGGCACTAAACTCTAAGCCACCCGGGCTGCCCAAATTCAGCCATTGTAAACTATACACCCTACAGATACAAGGAAATCTAGTAACCCCCCCCCTCCTCCACCCTCTTTTCAGCAACCGGTGTAGAAGAACTCGGCCACCCTAGAACAGGGCCAAGACAAATTTCCCAAGTGTTTTTGAGATAAGCTTACTGGCATTTCTTACAAGGTTGCTACTAGAAAAGTTTCAAACTCCTTAAGGAGGAAAGCAGTACAGAGACTATTTTTATTGATATCTGTATCCAAATTAAGATGTTTCTTTTTTGGGGATGCAATGATTGCTTACTATTATAAACACTTGCTATTATGAGCTTCAGAACACTTGTAGGACTGTGATGGCCCACTGCAGACACTTGCATTGGTGTCTGTTTAAATACTATGTGTGGAAGTCAAAGCTAGGACTTACTAATCAGGTTCCATTTCCTCAACCACATCCACTTTGAATATGTGGGTATCATGGAGTGATCAAGTTTTCAGGACACTTGAGAGATTTCTAAAAACTAAGATACATACTTAAGCACCCATGCTAGTTCTATCTATATTCCCATCTTCTTTACTCAACAGGAAGCTTCTTACATGTAGGGAGTCACAGTTCTCTGCACACAATATGGGCTCAGTAAATGTCTACTGAATAAAACAAGTAAAACCAACCTAATTTAAACAAAAGAAACTTTCTTAGCTCAGGGACCCATGATATACAAAGTTTGAAAGACCCATACATAGTTAGAGTCTGTGATTACGGCCTTGAATGAAATTAATACGAGAACATTCAACCATTTGCCCATCAGGATTTGTAAAATTTTTTAAATGCCAAGTTTTGTCTAGGGAAGAGGTGATTAGGGCACCTCCAACTGGGGTGAAGGACTTTACAAAAAAAAAATTCAAATATACTTTTATCTTGTCAAAAATTAACTATGTAATAATAACTGGCTGACGAGACAGGGCATGAGGAAGAGGGAAATGGATCCGAGGACGACAGTTTACAACCACACTGGCCTACACGGTAAATCCTTCCCAGTGCACAGCTAGTAATGGGTTCTGCTAAATCTAATGGGCAGGTGAGTATGGGTTTTTTCTAGAGGAGGGGGGAGGGTAATAGGGACGATAAATTTCTTATGTAGAAGCAACTGTCTTCTCAACCTTATTTTTTCAAAATTGGAAGGAAGTATACATTAAAAGGGTCAACTTTTGGGTCAGATCTGCTTTGGTCACTGTTCTGTATTTTCCATTTCTAGTAAGATTCTATGTCCTTTATGAATGAGGGTAGAGGGAGATAAGCAAGTCTGAAAGTTGAAAACAAAACGAAGAGCAAAACCAAAAATACTGTAGTATAATGTCTATGTCATGTACTCAAAAGTATTAGTCTCCTCCCCTTCTTTCATAATTATTATTTTAAATATGAAGGCAAGTATCCTTGTTACAAGTGCTGTGGCCAGAGAAATGTCAACAAGATTTTCTCTATAATGTTTTCTTGTAGCCACCACATTTTAAATTTCTGCTTTCTGTTTCATCTGGGCCCCAACCTTGAGGACTTTGTACTCACAGGAAGAAGCCTGTTTATGCTCTAGGGAAACGACCTTCAGAGTGACAGGGCAACCTAGGTCCCTGGCTTCTCACCCAGCTGGGGCACCAGAGGGGAAAGACCAATGCTTGTTCTTGCCACTCTACACAAGATTCCTTGACCTGAAAGGTTCTCCTCATCAGTCTCTATCTTCCCTCTTATTGCCTCTAACTCTAACCATTCTTCCTTTAGTCCTGGACCCTGTTTTATAAATGTCACTGTTTCCCTGGGAGCATGTTGCAGAACCTTAGACTTCCCGACATTATGGGTTGGGTCCTGCAGGAATATCGCCCAAGAGGGCCTCATCCAGGGCACCCAAGGAACAGCTGGGAATGGAGGTCCATTCTAGGAGCCAGGACTAGAGAGATCACACCTGTGGGTGGTTCACAAAATGGGGTCTCAATTGTTTTAAAGGTCCCTAGGCATCATTCAGCAGTTCCCACAACTGGCTGAGTACCAGAATCCACTAGGAGGTGCGCGTTAACAATGCAAACTTTCAGGCCCCATCCCCGGAGATTCTGACTCAGGAGGTCAGAGGGGAGGGCAGGCATCTGCATATAAGCAACCTGTTCCATTCCTGCACCTTCCCTGCCCCACCATCCACAGCAGCTGGCAAATCTTTTGGGAACTACTCTCTGAGCTCTCTGTTCAAAAGAATTTTTGATAGAGGATTTTGATAGAGGATTTTTGATAGAGGGCTGACTATGCTCAGGCCGTACAGCCATCAGTGGGAGAACAAGACTAGAACCCCAGTTGCCTGGGTCCTCACGTGTGGGCTCTGTTACTTCTCCTGGCCTCCAGGAATCTCACGACAGCGCTGGATTGGTGGTTCTTACCCCGGGTGCCTTCTGTCTTCCTAAATCAGAATGGGAGATCCTCTACAGCCTCCACTAACACAACTACCCACACAAAAGCAAGGCTTCCGCAACAGAGGATAGCCAGTACTAGTGAAGTTACTATATTGAACGCCATCCTCTTAAACAAGTCCTCTCAGTCCTTTCAGAAATAACTTCATCACGCAGCACTCATGGGTGAGTGACGCCTCCTATAGGGACACAGGGCATTTGCTCTCAAGCCAGGAAATCAATGCCTGCTGCTCCTGGGGTTTCCCAGGACAGGCTAAGGTGCTTATAGGCTACAGCTGGGACCTGAGAGCAGTGTCTTGGGGTACATCTGTCCCCATGAAAGCCTTCTCTGGGAAAAATCTGGACTCTTACCAGCTTCTCAAGCCCTACCATATTGGTATGGTTGCAATGTTGTTTGGGTCCCTAGAATTCAAATGAAGTTTAATTCCACAAATAAATTAAGGGTACTTCTCTCAATTTTTGTGTGTGTATGTATTTGGGATTATGCCCTTTGTTCAGAAGGCCCCTACGTGGGGCGCCTGGGTGGCTGAGCGGTAGAGCATCTGCCTTTGGCTCAGGGCATGATCTCGGTCCATGAAGTTCTGCATCAGGCTCCCTGCAAGAAGCCAGCTCCTCCCTCTATGTCTCTGCCTCTCTCTCTGGGTCTCTCATGAATAAAATAAAATTAAATTAAAAATAAATAAAAAACAAAAGGCCCCCCTCACCTTTAATGGCTTTTATTCCTGGTGTTTTTTTTTTTTTTTTTTTTTTTTTTTTTTAAAGTTTTGAGGTTTATTTAGGTATTCTCTAAGGTTCCTTTCATCACAGAACCTGGGCAGTCTACTTAAGATTTAGCCTGTGTTTACCTCTGTCAGTACAAGCCCACAGCCACATGAGTAGCTGTTATTTTAAAAGCACATATAAATAAGGCATTTGGGAAGGGTCAAGACCCAAGAAGTAAATTATTTCCAGGCATGGAAATCACCCTCAGTGTGCTGGGTTAGCTTCTTCTAACAACGGCTGTGTGTTGACACTGCTGGTGGAGTCTTTCAGTTTGGGATGCTAGTTTCTTTTATTTCAAAAGTGCTATTGTGTCCCAACGTGTAATGAGCTACTCAGAAGAGACTGCTATATTAGTAAAGGCTACCAATTATCTTCCTGCAGATCTGTTGTTAAACAATCACCAGACACTTTGCAGTTGTGCCTGCCCTGTCCCCTCACCCAACCCGAAGGTACTAGCTGCCCACACAGAAAACAAGGGTAGGTACACAACTGCCCCCCACCCAATACAGTACGGTACTACACAGAAATCAAGGGTGTGGCCACCTCAATACAGCAAAATATTACTCCAAATCAGATTTGAAAGAAAACTTTTAGGCCTAGATTTTCATGAAATCCAGATGTTACAGCCAACACAACTAAAAACAAAACAAAAAACAAAAAAACAGCAATGATGTTTACTTTAAAAAAGCATTCTAGGCGATCCCTGGGTGGCTCAGCGGTTTAGTGCCTGCCTTCAGCCCAGGGCGTGATTCTGGAGTCCTGGGATCGAGTCCCATGTTGGGCTCCCTGCATGGAGCCTGCTTCTCACTCTGCCTGTGTCTCTGCCTCTGTCTCTCATGAATAAATAATTTTTTTAAAAAAAAAGCATTCTAGTTAAGACTATTAAGAAAAAAATAACTGTAGGAGAATAACAAATAATATTCTATCCTAAAAAGTGATCCTCTGGAATATGTTTTCAAAGTCCTGCCTGAACCAGCGGTGGAACATGGGATGATCAAAGGTCAAGCATTTTTATTTCATGCAAACTGTAGTTATACAGAGAAGGTTTCACCCAACTTGCTGTGTAAGACCAAGTGTCTACGGCCAAGTTAAACTTATGCCCTTATATGGTAAGGAAAGAGGAAAAAAACCACTGAGGACATTAAGGGGCACTCCCATGGATAACAGATAAACACAACCTCCTCTATCTGTGCCAAAGCCTATAATTTATGAGGCATATTTGTATAATGAGGGAGAACGGACAAGAACAGGGCATTGTAGTGCCCTTGCCTTGCCTACATATCAAAACAGACATCATGAGTGTATATTCCAGTTACTGCCAGTAACTGGGGGTGCCAGTGTGAGCACAAAGCACACTCTCGAGCTTCCTGGTCCCAGAGATATTTACCAACTTGAAAGTGGAAGAGGACAGGGGATTTTTATAAATTGGTTATTTCCCACAATTTAATAAAACTATCAGTTCAAAACCTATAGGCTACAACTTTAAGTCTCCTTGTTTGCTGGACTGCTATCCACAAAGGAGGAAAGACTGGCTCCTTCTTGCTACTTTTTCCTTTGATAATGACAACAAACATACAAAACCCTGGTGGGTCACAAGACCTAGAGTCAATCATTCTATCAAGCAAAGTATCCTCATTCCAACCGTTTCAAGGGCCCACACACCTTGGAAAAACAAACCAGTAGGAAATAAGTGATAGCCAAATTTTCCAAGGTAAGTGCTGCCATAATAGGGCCAATTAACTATAGCATGTCTGAACTTTTGAGAATAAGAACTTAGGGCCAACTCTCCAGTCAAATATTTTTTGCAGTGGCTCATGATTCTGACTCTAAACCTCTATCTTTGCTGCCAAGAGAAACTGTGACTACTAGCTTACCTCACAGCGCCGTCTGACAACTACCAAGAGGCTGGCTTCAATAAGCTACTTCCAAGGTCCAGCTGCAGAAGTCAGAGCAACTCTCAATCTGAAGTGGTCTCTTTAATGGTCTGATTCAGTTCTCAAACTGCTATCTTAAAAGGTTCTGTGTCCAGTCACCTGGATGGAGTGTTTTCCAAATTACTTTTAAAAACCCAGCCCAATTAAACCACTTTAAGCACAGAACTTTGAAAAGAATCAAAGCATCATCTCCAGCCAACAGACACAGGAAGACTACGGTTACGAAAATGATGCAGAGGAGTAGAAGAGTAACAACATGCCCTTCATAAAAATTAATCTTCTGCGTCTAACATCAATTACTGGGACAGAAGTTAATAAATACAAGGCTCTCCTGTATAGGACCACATATTCCCTTTCTTAGGAGGGTGAGGGGAGTTCTACTGACTTCTGCCACTAATGCCACTTCAGCCAAACGTTTCCTCCAGTCTGTCCACGTCCTCTCTCCATTCAAGTTCCAAAAGAAAAAAAATTGATTAAAGAAAAGCATTTACATGGAGCATTTTAAAATGCAGTGAAACGTCCAGGCCATTCTTAAGACCCTCTGATAGGTGAAGGCAAAGGGGGCAACAGGCAAAGCCAAGTGCTGTGCAATTTTAACACCAGCTGACACCTAGTACTTAATCTGTTGCCCATACACTGCTGTACCTTCTTTACACATACTAATTCCTCTCGCTACCTTAACCGGCAGGTACTAGTATTATCCACATTTTAAAGTTAGGGATCTGAGAGACGGAGAAGTTAATGTGCCCAGTGTCTCACAGGTAGTAAATAGCAGAAGCCAGAATTCAAGTTCTGGCAGTCTGGGTCCAGAGTTCTCATTCTTATCCATCTTGTTCTATTAGCTTTAATGGTTCAAGGACAGCTGTTAGCCAATCAGAGAGGGCCCTGGAATCAATTTATTGCCCTGCCAAATTCAGAGGTATCTATGCGGTCTCTGCTGACCTGTTCTCAAGAAAATTATCTTTTGCTGATTGATTTCCTGATTCCCGTCTGCATTTCATCTGAAATCTCCTCCAGCTAGGCCTTCCTCCTAAGAGAATCCATTGCTTCCCTGTATTTTATGCAAAACAGGTCTTGAAGTTTCTGCAGCCAGCCATATTGCAGTTACAAACACCTAACGAATGCAATTTACTCAACTCTGAATGGGTCCATATTAAGCACAGCTGGGCACCTTATTATGTTTGTTGTAAAATTCCCAAGGTGTTTGAGCATCCTGATTTAAAACACAGGCTCAAAAACCAACAAATAGTAAATGCCCGGACTACCTCTGAAATCCTATTCCTGTTTGTTGGATACGTTTGCCTTAGCAGAAAGGAAGGAAGCCAGGTATTACATTCACCATGGGGGAGGGGGAAGCCGGCAGGAGAATACACCCAATAATCGCTGACATTCAGCCAACTTTTTTCAATACTCGGTAACAAAGGAATGTCTGTAGAAGACCACTGGGGAGGAGGGTTGGCTAATACAAAGGGAAAAGGTGCACGGGTCACATATTCTTGTCTGAACCCGGCGCTGTCAAGGTCTCCACCACCACAAAGAAACAGGCTTCCAGAAAACCAATGGTCACTGGGGACGGACTTTAGCATCCCCAGGCCCCAAAGTCTAGCAGCACCCCAGACTTGCCCGGTCGGCGCCCCTTTTCCAAAGGGACAGATTTCCGCAAGGTTTTCCCTCTTCCCTCCCCACCCTCGGGGTAAATACTGCCAGCAGCGCAAAGTGCACATCCCGGGGGACCCCAGACACCGGGGCCGAATGCAAATAACCCCAGAGTAGAGCCTTTTCTGGGAAACTGCTGCTTCCAGAACCTTCTCAAGACAACTGCTGCTTTCCCTTGGGGCTTTTACTTTAAAGCAGCTGAGATGCAAAGGAAGGGCTGCAAAGAACAGGCGGGGCCGCTCCCCCGAGCCAGAAGCCGGCTGCCCCAGGTGCGCCAGGTGCGCCCCCGCGGGCGTGGGGGTGGGGGTGGGGGTGGGGGCGGGGGCGGGGGCAGGTGGGCTCCGGGAGGCCCTGCACCGCGCGGCGGGCCCGGCGGGCGGGCGGGGGCGGGATGCGTGGGCCCCTTACGGTCTCCCTCAGCTTCCTCTCGTAGTCCAGCTCGCGCTGCAGGCTGCCCGCGCGCTCCTCCGCCGCGTCCGCCTGCTCCTGCAGGCTCCGGATCTTCCGCCGCACCGCCTCCAGCGAGCTGCTCCCGGCCATGGCTCGGGGCGGCGGCGGGCTGCGCGGGCAGAGGCCGGTGCTGCGCTCCCGCCGCCGCGGCCGCACTCCCGAGCGCCGGCCGCCCCGCCCCGCCCAGGCCGCGCCGCGCGACCGCGGCGCCCCCAGCGGCCCAGGAGCAGCCCGGAAGTGGCGGGCTCCCGGGCGGCGCAGGCGAACCGCGGGCCGGTGCGCGAGCGCCGCGGGCGGGGCGGGGCGGGGCGGGGCGGGGCGCGCGCCGCGGGAGGCACTGCGCATGCTCGCGGCGGCGGGGCCCGCGGAGGTGCCGCGCGAGCCGGGGGCCGCCTGCGGAGCCGCGCACGGCCGGGAGCGAGGACTTGGGGCTCCGCGGCGACGCGGGGGAGCGGACCTGGCTGCGGAGCGCGACGGTGCCGCCTGCCGGCGACGGGAGCACGGCGCTCGGGCGTTCTGGGTGCCCTCGCCCGAGAGGGAGAGAAGCGGAGCCAGAGGTTTGGGGCCTGAAACGCGTCCCCAAAGGGGCCGTGCCTCGCTGCCCAGAAGCCCAGCACGCCCGAGCCGGACCACAGCAACCTTCCTCCCTCGCCGCGCTCGCGAAGCGAAAACCACTAACATACTGCATTGTGGTTAGACCTGCCGAGCGCAGGCTTCCTGGGTTCGAATCCGCTCCTGGGTCTCTCCTGGCTGTTGACTTTGGCCAAATAACCGGACTTTTCTGGGCTTCGTCTGTAAGCATGGGTTAACAGGAGCACTTTCCTCATAGGGCAGTGGTGAGGGTTGTGAAATACAAAGCGCTTAACACAATACATCGTACATAGTTAAGTGGTGGCTTTAAGTGAATAAAACAAATGCAGGCACTGGCTTAAGATGCAGGCGGGGCGCATCCCCGGCTGTGTTCTCAGGGCCCCGAGCCTCTTTGGGGCTCGTTTTCCATAAAAACAATCGTCTCGAGGATCCCTTATACTTACAAACTTCTCTGGTTTTAGGTCAGCCTCAAAGATCTGGGATCTGACCGATTCTGGGCTGGACTGGGAGGTCTTTAAAAGGCACAAGCGTGAAGGCTACAGAACCCTAATAGAGCCTCTGGCTCCAGCTGGATGAAAACCCAGTTTCTGGGAACCATCCTCAGCCAATTCTTCCACTGGGCCATGTATTTAAGAACCTCCTAGGGGCACCCGGGTGGCTCAGGGGTTGAGCCGTCTGCCTTAGGCTTGGGTCGTGATCCCGGGGTCCTCGGATGGAGGCCCCATTGGGCTCCCTCTGCCTATGTCTCTGCCTCTCTCTCTCTGTTATGAATAAAATCTTTAAAAAGAATAAATGCTTTCTATGTGTCATGGCTTTCTTCCTCACCTTTCTCGCAGGAAGCCCTTCAAGTCAATTTCTGATGTGTTTAAGTGTGGGAATAATGAAGAAAAAACGTACTTGACGACCCTCTCCTCCTCCTCCTCCTCTTCCTCCTCCAAAGCCCTAACAACGAACCTCCTGTGCTCTCCAGACTCATTTTCTTTGGACTTTGTCAGGTCTCTACTGAGTCTCAGAAACCTCTGCAGGTGCCCCCACGTCCTGTAGGTGGAGCCTCTCGCTTTGTTTCCAACACAGTTCATCTAGTCCGGCGGGAGGTTACAACTTTTCCCCTAGAGTACACAGTGAGCCTCCAACTTTGAAAGTGGAGGATGGGGGCGTCTGGGGACGTCCCCGGAGGAGCCAGGGAAACTGCTGGACATTTGCAAGTGCTCTCCGCAGCCAACTAATGACTTAATGTCCTGCTTTTCAAACACCTGGGAAAGACAGTTGCAGGTGAGTTCATTTTCACGCTGATGTCATTATACAAGAGTTTAGGACAGTTCTCAACCTTGGCTGCACATTTAAAAAATACTAATGCGTGGGTTCCACTCCCAGAGATTCTGCTTTAATTGAGCTGGGGTGCAGCCTGGATTCTAGGGTTTTAAAACTTCCCTAGGAGATTCTGTTTACATAAGGTTGAGAATCGCTGATGTAGGAAGCAAAGACCTACAAGGACTAAAGACTCACATTCTGCAGATAACTGACACATCACAATTATTGGGGCAGGGGTGGGAGGCCAGATAGAAAATGTTCAGCCTCATTCAGGTAGAACACCAAAAAAAATTCAGACCAAAACCATCAGGGTGGGATCCCTGGGTGGCGCAGCGGTTTAGCGCCTGCCTTTGGCCCAGGGCGCGATCCTGGAGACCCGGGATCGAATCCCACGTCAGGCTCCCGGTGCATGGAGCCTGCTTCTCCCTCTGCCTGTGTCTCTGCCTCTCTCTCTCTCTGTGACTATCATAAATAAATAAAAATTAAAAAAAAAAAAACCATCAGGGTGCTACCTTGTAAATCACAATCTTTTAAGCTAGGAAGACCCCTACGTCTGGAATAAGATTTACAAAGTATGTTGGTAAATAAGTAGAAAAATGTTTTTAGTAGTAGGAAAATATGGAAATGCTTTTACACTGCTGAGTAATGACAGCGAAGTGTCCTAATTCCAAGTGTAATACGATTCTACTTCAGGAAGCTGACCTCCTACCTCCCTCTTTCTCTAGTGATATCAGTCTCTTCCTCCTTAAGTCTTGACGATTTTTACTAGTTGGGAATCACTTTAAACATAGCATTTCTTCGCAAATGTTCTTCTTCAACATCCCTACAGTTTCTAAACAACCTAAAAGGTCCTAAAAGGGAAGATGATCAATATATACTACCCCCCCCCCACAAAAAAAAGTGCCATATTAAGCATAGTTTTCCGGTAGAAAAAAAGAACCAAAACAGTTTCAAAAATTCCCCTCCCCTGTTAACCACGCCCCTGCCCAAGGTGGCTTTAAATATCCTCATTTCCATTTCTGCCCCACCTCATACCAGCATTCCCTTAAACAAGACTTTTCAATAAAGACATGATAGCGCTGCATAGTTACAATAATTATGATCTTTTTTCCCCTCTAAGAATTGTAGTAGCTTTTTTCTCCTTCTCTTGCCTTCAGTCTTACAGGGCTATTTTCAAATTCTCTGCATTCTTTTCCTTATAAGGACTATCTCTCCTTGATCTATCAGCGGCTCTTTTGAAAAAGCCAAATAAACGTCCTGCTGGACAATTTGGGGGAGACAGACATCCTCCATTTAACCTTATACGGAGCAGACATCTGATCTACATTATACAAAGCAGGCGCAGTTGTATGTGTTTTTTGGCTCTTTTTCTAAAGCCAGGTAGTTTGTAGCTTTAATGTTTTAGCTAAGTCAGTGCTTCTGTGAACCCCTTTTCCAGTAATCTTGACGGCGATTGGAGTATTTTTGTTGATTCTAAATGTCCGATGTCTGGATTTCTCATTTATAAAGCATGCCTGGAGATTACATTTTAAGCCTTTCGTGCCACAAAAAGCCTTTACTGGTTTCAAGAACCCAAGACCCTCCAGCAATTTGCATTTTCCTCTCCTACAAGAAATTCTGCCATTGTGCTTGGTAGTTCAACTTCTGGGCACAGCTTTCCCCGGTGCTCATACATTCTTGGAATTGTTACTAACTTCCCAAGGAATTCTTTCCTAATTGGGCCTCTAGCCTTAATGAGCTTCTACAATGGAATCCAACAGTGTGAAAAGAAGTCGTTCCTTTGGAAATCTAATGCTTGGCTTGACTTAGGGAGCAGACAAGGCAAGCTCTTCGGCTAAAAAGATTCCAAAGGGCAGGGGACAAAGTGCTGGTAGAGTTTTTGCAGTGTGTGCATCACCCCCGAAACTATGTGGTGGTTGTCAGAAGGCTGACAGGTGGGGGTGGGGCAAGCAGGAGGGGCAGGGGGCAGTTAGCTCACTATACCATATAAAGCACTGAGCTATATATAACTCCCAGGGTACTTTCAGGATCTAGTGCTGTCAGACTGCAGACCCAAGCAAGTATCATCTTCCCAGGCAGATCTTAAGGGCTGGATTAAGGTTCCCCTAGTAAGAAAGGAGGCCTCAAGTGTCTCTGCACCCCAGCATCAAGCTCAGCCTTCTAAGTAAAAGTAGTAGCGCCATGTCCTTCCTTCGATTCAGAGACTGGGCCCTCGGTACTCTGACCAGACTCACCATGGAAAACCAGGCATTCCCACCCATCAGAGGCGGCAAAGGAAAGGAAAGAAACTGAGGTATTCTGTTTGCACAAACCTTGATGATGACACCTCAGAGGTCTTCTGCCACCAGGGAGGCAAGGTTCACCTCCAGCATCCAGTTTCAGCCACTCCACTCCCAGCTTCTCACCCACCCACCTCCACCCCCCAGGAGTGGGGGAAAGAAAGAGAAAAAGAAAGAGGAGTGGATGAAATATAAATGAATGTGTGCAACAGGAGTCTGAGGCAGCATCCAGTGCTCTGGGCCATGTCAGGGCTGTGTGCGGGTGTCCAGCAGGAGGAGGCGACCCTCCTCCATTGCTCCTTGGCCATTGTGGTGACCGCAGAGTGGCCACCGGGCAGGAGGTGAGGGAGGTAGTGTGAGCGTGCACTTACGTCAGTGGCCTTTTTCTCCGCCAGCTCCAACTTCTCCTGGGCATCTTTGAGAGCCTCGGAGTATTTGTCCAGTTCATCTTCGGTGCCCTTGAGTTTCTTTTGCAGCGACACCAGCTCATCTTCCAGCTGGGAGTTGGCCGTGGGGGACGGGGAGGGGTGGGGTGGGGGTGCAGCAGGCAGCGTGATCCCGCAGGGGAGGGGTGTGGGTGCACAGAACCAGAAGGACAGGGACAGCGGGAGAGAGAGAGGGAAAGACAGGGAGGGAGAGAGAGAGAGAGACAGAGTTAGCCATTCGTGCGCCGCGCCGCGCCGCGCCCCGGGTACCTTGGCGGCGGTCTCATCCGCGGCCAGGAGGCTGTCCTCCGCCGAGTGCAGCTCCTCCAGCACCCGGTCCCGCTCGTCCTCCGACGCCCGCAGCAGCTTCTCCTTGGCCGCGATGTCCTCCTCCAGCTGGGGGGCAGCGGCGGGCGGGCGCGGGCGGCCGGCACGGACCGGGTGTTAGACACACACACACACACACACACACACACAACACACGAGCGCCTGGTTGGCTGGGGCCCCGGGCTCGGGGCGCCGCCGACTCGGGGTTCGGGGGACTCTCGGTAGCCTCTTCTCCCCCGAAGCTGGAACCGCGCTGCAGGGGCGGCCCACCCTGCACCCCCACCCCCCGCGGGCACAAGGCTCCACACCTGGGGGTGCAGAAACACGCCGCTGTCTCCCTGGCCTTCGGGCCGTATACTCTCTATTCTGTTCCATCTTTGTTCTTAGGAAAAAAAAAAAAAACCCAAAAAACCCAAAACCCAAACCAAAAACAAAACTCCCTGACCCTCCCCTCTCCCCGCCCAGTCTCTAACCCAGGTGAAGCTTTTCTTCTCTGCAGCCTAAAGTCCAGAGGAACTACTAGCACTTTCGGGACTCGACTCCCCGCCCCCCCCCCCGCCCCGCAGTGATCCCCGATCCTGAGGATCAAGTGCCTCTAGGACTTGAGTGGACTTCGAGGGCTCTGGGAAGCGGAGGAGCGAGATAAACGTCCCCCGAGGAGACCAAAAAAGTTAGAATGAGCCGGAGTCTCGCTCGCTGCCCCCTCCGCCTTGCGGGCTGCGCGGCCCCGCCGCCCGGGCTGGAGGGGGGCGGCCGGAGCCCCGGGGGGAGCCCCGGGGGAGCCCCGGGGGGAGCGCGAGGGGGAGCGCGGGGCGCCCAGGGCTCGGGGGCGCCGGCGCGGGCGCAGAGCCGGGGAGGCGCAGACCTGCTTGCTCCTGTCCTCCGCCGCCTTCTTATCGGCCTCCGCCTGCTCGGCTCGATCCAAGGCATTCTCCTTGTCGAGCTTGAGCATCTGCATCTTCTTCTTGATGGCGTCCATGGTGGCGGCGGCTGGGGGCCCTGCGGCTGCGGCGGGAGCGGCGAGGCGAGCGCGCGGCGGGGCGGCCGAGGCGGAGTGCGGGCGCGGAGCCGCCTGCTGCTCCCAGATATGTACTTTCCCAAGGGGGCGACCGCATTCCTCGAGACAGCCAATACTTTTTTGGAAAAGCTTTTTTCTCCGGCCCCTTCCCCCCTCTCCTCCCTCCGCCCCCTGCCCCCTCCCCGCGCCTTCCCGCGGGGGCCGCGCGCCCATTCGCTGCCGCCTGCCGGCCTCCCGGTTGACGGTGGATATGACTATATATGGGGACCCGAGCGCCGAGGCGGCGGCCCGCCGAGGCCGCCCTGTTTCCAAACCTGCGCGCCAGGGAGAGGGCGCCGAGGCCTCGCTGGGGCCGGGCCGGGCCGGCGCTGACCCCTGCTCCGTGCGCCCCGCGCGCCCCGCGCGCCCCCCACCTTCCGGGACCCCAGCCGGGCCCGCCCGAGCCCCAGGAGGCCCGGGGAGCGGGCCAGGTAGTGGGTGCGCGTGGCCCGGAGGGAGCCCCAAGACCCCTGCGCTCTCAGCATCCGGCCCGGGGCGAGGGGTGCGGGGGGTGCGGGTGGGGGGGCGGCAGCCGCCGTGCCCGACCCCAGGCCTGCGCCTTCCCTGCACCCTCCAGGTCCTTCCCCCGCAGCCCCCAGCCGGCCAGGTGTCATCTGGGGGCTCCCTTTCTGGAAGAGGGAAGGGAGCGTTGAGAGCAAGGCCTGGGGGGCTCCTCCTGAGACTTTCCTGCTAGTGCGGGTGGGGGGTGGTGTCTGGGGCTCTGTCTTCTGTGTGAGCTTCTCCCCCGGGGAGGGACAGTCAAAGCCTTCAGGAACACAGGACCCGGTCGGCCTAGGTGTGCTGGGCCTGTGTGTGGCCATACGGCAAAGGGCGGGAGTCGAAGGAAAGGGAACTTTGAGTTTAGACCGAGGCACCGTGGTCCTCGCTCTCTACAGCCAGGAGCCGTGCGACCTCCTCGACAAGTAACTTAGCTTCAGTATCTTTAAATCCAGGGGGTGGATGATCCCTGCCGTGCCTCCAAATCTAACTCCCTGTCATTATTCTTGCACTGATTTTAGGGAGTCGGCCTCTTTCCATGTTTGGGTACTCGGATACCAGGTTGCCAAAACGCTGACCGAGTGTTATCCCAGCTAAGTCATTGTATCCACAGCCTTAGCTCTGAGGAGGGATCAGGTCCAGCTGTGTAGAGTGAGCTCTGCTCGGAGGCAGATGGATTTCCCCTCCATCTCTCGCTCCTCCCTGCCCCCAAGGGGAGGGGAGGGAAGCCTATTCTTTTCTAGAACTTTGGTGGGAGGAGAAGAAAGGGGGCCGCCCTAGGGCCCTGTCTGACACTGGCCAAGGCGGAGTTGGTGAGGGTCTTGTTAACAGTCCCCACAGAGTAATTCACAACCTGTACTACATGGATACCGAATATTCCCCAGACGGTGTCTGAGCTGATTAGGCAGGCCAAACAACTTGTAAGTCCTTCAGAGAATGATCAAGTTCCTCTCCAGGATTTTATCGGGTTTCTTCCACTAACCCGACTGCCCAGGCGGGAAGAAATACCCTGACCTAATGGTCAGAACGTTAGACCCGCGTGCACAGGACCTGGTGGCACAGAAATTCACCAGGATCCTTTAATCACCTTCTGTCAACCCAGCCACTGGAGCACAGAAAAGGTTCAAGCCCTCCGGGCAATATGCATCTTCATGGGCCACAGGGAACTGACTCCATAGCCTGGGGCTCAGTGCAGGGGGCAAGAGTAGGGACTCAGGAGTTGGACCGTACGTTTTCAAATGCCCTGGCCAGGTTACAACTTCTTTAAGCCTCCATTTCCTCTTCTGTAAAAGTAAGTGTAAAAAGTCTTCCTTTTAAGGGTTGTCACAAGGATGAAAATGAGATAAAGAGTGAAAAGCATTTGTCTCGCGCATAGCGAAGTGCTTGGTCGATAGGGGCTGTTTGGGTGGCAGACAGCAAATCATTTCTCCTCTCTGGGACTCAATTTTCTCATCTATGAAACCAGGCTACTGAACTAGTGAAACTCCTGGAGAGATCATCTATTACTGACTTTTCTCCACTGTGCCTAATATAGCAGAGGAACTCGTTACAGTTTCCTTAAATGTCTGGTGCTACAGACAATTCATTAAACACATAGTTGGTGAGCACCTGCTATGTACTAGGCAGGCACTAAGCTCTGGGATTCCAAAATGAGTAAGACATGTTCATGCCCTCCAGGTGTTCAGCATGAGCAGGGGCACAAGAATTCAGAGGAGGAAGATCTAGAAAGGACCACAGGTCATAGCCGTCAGAGAAACACTTTCCTGAAAAGTGGTGGCTTTAAAAAAAAAAAAAAAAGATTTTATTTATTCATGAGAGACACGCACACAGAGGCAGAGACATAGGCAGAGGGAGAAGCAGGATCCCCACGGGGAACCTGTTGTAGGACTCCGTTTCAGAATCCCAGGATCCAGCCCTGAGCCAAAAGCAGACCCTCAAACACTAAGCCACCCAGGAATCCCAAAGTGGTAGTTTTTAAACTGATTTTAGAGGAAGGGTAGCAGTTAGAGAGGAGGGTATTGAATAAGCCCAAAAAAGAACAAGGAATGTTTGACAGTAGTTGGACAGAAGGTTTATTTGGGGGTGAACTGGGACATGAGACTGGAAAGATAGATGAGGGGGCATATGGAACTTGATTTTGGGTTCACACATTCAGGTCTTCTCGTGTGGGTTGAAGCCACTCACTTCTGTTCCCCCCTCTGCCCTTCCCACCTAAGTCTGTGTTCAGAGGAGGAAGACTGTGTCCAAGTGTGGCAATAGAGCTGCATAGAACCAACTTTTAAAAATCCTGTAGTACCACATCATTGATCTCTAGACTGGTGAGCTAACATAGCAGGTCCCTGGGCTCAGTCATTTCCATTTCACCACTGTTGAGTTTGCCCCATAAACAGCCTGACAGCCAGATCCTACCCAGCTTAATGGACTGTACCATTCATGGCTTCTCTGTCATCAAGAGCTAGGACAAGCAAACATCATGACTTTTTTTTTTTTTTTCAAACATCATGACTGTACTGGGCAGGTCTTCTGGTGGCTGGAGAGGATCAAGAGGATTGGGCTAGACAGTCATGTACTACAGTGTATATGCCTGTTCCCAGCAGATTGGCCATGACACAAAGATCCATAGGCTAACCAGGGACCTAGGTTGCAGGCCACTCAGCTTCTCTCTTACTGTACTTGGAATGAAGGAACATGGAAAATATGAATCATTAGCTGTGGCTGCTGAAACAAAAGTGGTTTGCAGTCTTGGGCTGGAGATGCCTTGAATGAGGGTGATTAAGGCCATTGAGACATATTTGGGCTTTCTCTCCAATCAAGGTCTTGGTAGGCTTGCACATCCCCACCCAGCTAAGTTAGTTGTGGTCACTGATTTGTTTTGACCAAGGAAATGTGAGCAGAATTGACATAAGGTGGACACTTGAAGAGCACATGCCTCCTCATTTCTTTTTTTTAAAGACTGTCACTGCTCTGTCATTCTGGGTTCCCAAGTTGCTATGATAAGAGGAATTCCTCCTCTCTCCCAACTAACCCTTGGTGAACAAGTAGCTTGAGTGAGCTATAAACCTTTGCTACTTTAGGCCACTGAGATCGGAGTCTCCTGGGGCATAACTAGCTTCTCTTGATGCATCCTCTAAATTATGAGGAAGCAGAGAAATTTGGTTATGGAGAAAGAATGGAACAGACATATCAAGATAAACAGACCATTGAGAGAAAGCGACTGGGAGAATCTGATCACATTTCAGTTCAAGGGTCCTTATAATAACTCTCCTTCTTTCCTGGGGTACATGAGAGAATCTGTGTTCTTTGGAAGTAAAAAAGCTGACCAAATCATGCTGGTGTAGAAGCCTGCACAAGATCCTTGGCCCCAAGCTTCTGTGTGGACACTAAGAACGTCCGCAGAATTTCCAGATTTCTCCAGAGCTTGGTATCAGTCATTTCTCAGTAAATGTTTGCTGAATGACTGTTTATTGGCTATTAGTCATATGAGTAAGTAGGAGACACAATACCGGGAAGGAAAGATAACAAAACTAGGTGCAAAAGATTTATTTCCATTGAATACATGGACTCCATGGTTTATTTTTGGAAGAATAAATATCATTATTGTGATAGAGTAGGACCGATGTCCCTCAAATATTTATGGAACACTTTGGTGTGCAGGGCATTTAACTAAAGTTTACAAAGTCAGGGAAGGTAGATAAGAGACATGGATTTTTTTCCTCCAGGAAAATATGTATGTTGCCGATAAAAAAAACCCTCTCTCTGGGGGGTTATTTATTTATTTATTTATTTATTTATTTATTTATTTTTGGTAGGCGATGTCTATTTTTATTTTATTTTATTATTTTATTGGAGTTCGATTTTCCAACATATAGTGTAACACCCAGTGCTCATCCCATCAAGTGCCCCCCTCAGTGCCCGTCACCCAGTCACCCCATCCCCCTGCCCACTTCCCCTTCTACCACCCCTTGTTCGTTTCCCAGAGTTAGGAGTCTCTCATGTTTTGTCACCCTCTCTGATATTTCCCACTCATTTTCTCTCCTTTCTCTGGGAATCATTTAATGTGTATTTCCAATGATGTTACTACCATTTTCCCAAATGCTATCTGAGCCCCCTATAGCTATGAGGATCACATATCTTAGGTTTTCTAAGAGAGCTTTAATATTACTATACTGTCCCTTTACCCCCATAAGAGCACCCATACTTGCCACGCTACATTTCCCAATATTTGGTCAAAAAAAGAGAGTTAACATAAGCAAAGCTTGCTACCGGGACACCTTTAACAGGAACACTTACTTGGATATGTACATGTGGGTTTGTTTATCTAAAAACACAATATAAAACAAAAACCTCATTACCTAATAGTCACACCTTGTTTCACAGCAATAGCTCTACCTGTGTATGGCGACTGCCCTAGAGTCAACAGTGCTGACTCAAGCAATTAAGGGAAAGTGAAGAATCTATAATTAACCCGAGAGACAATTGCTTCTTCTACTGGATTTTGGAATGCAGTGTGTTATTATGCTCATGGCTCATTGTCTCACGGAACAAGATACAGCATGTTCTTCTCATCCACAGGGGAGGGAGTGTTTTTTCTCAAGGGCTTGTGATGCTACCACCAAGGACCCAAGGAGAACATGCTCTGCTTCCAGGAGGGGTTCAAGCTCTGTGGATGCTTCCTTCCTTGTTGAGTGAACTCTGAGAGGCCCTCTGAGTGCACTCACTACCTGGAGGGCTTGCATAGGCAAGATGGTTCTCCCAGGATGAGAAAAGGCATATGGCTTTTCCTGCCTTACATCTTCTCTTCTTACAACTCTGTATAGGATTAATCAAGCCTGACTTGTGGAATTTAGCAGTCTCCAGCACGGCAATATTCCCTATGTCTGTACAGATTAAAAAGCACTTTCATGTTTATCATCTCCTTACAGCTTATGACAGCATCAGGATAAGGACTTTTATTCCCATTCTACAGATTAGAATATCAGGATCACCCAGCTGGGAGGTGGCAGTGCAGGAACAAGAACATGGATGTCTCAGCTCCCAGCAATGGTGCTCTTTCCATTAACCCTTCCCCAGCCATGTTTATATGAATATTCAATGTCATATTTCAAAGCAACACATTACAAGATGAAGAGAGAACAGAGGGCCACCAGAGGTCCTTTCTGCTTATGACCATGGTTAACAAGTGACAGTAACGAGGCTGGGACTAAAAGGGTGTGTTATGTTTTATGGGCCAGTCTCCGTACAGCAGCCCCAGCTCCTGCACCTCGGTTGCTGGGAGAACCTGGTGAGGAGGTGTGGCTGGGCCCAGGAGACCTTTCCCGGCTCTCACGTTTATGGCTCAGGATGGGACAGGAAGGACATCTTCATGAAGAGAGAGAGGCAGGTACATTAATTTTGTTCCTAGTAGCTTCAGGGAAGAGTTGGAGGTAATCGTTAGGAATCGACACCTACTTCTCTCAAAACCCTTGGGTTGACAAAGGAATGAGCCATCGCTCAATCCAAGTAGTATGTTTGGGGGGAAACGAAGACAAAATATGCGGCCAGGACAGCAGCTAGTGCTTCCTCAAGCCCCAGACTGTGCAGAAAAAAGCATCAACAGACTTTGCAGTCCAGAGACTTCAGCCAGCCTCAAGGGCCACATTTCAGCTTCGGAATGGTTTTAATCATTACTTCCCGGCAAACCCCGCATTCTTTTCGTATTGGATGCCACCTGTTCATTTTTATATTTTTATACTTGGTTCTCAAGTTTCCACTGATGTCCTTAACAGGAACATATGTGAAAGTGACCCTTGCAGCCTCCCGAGTGGCAGGCAGAACTCCACTCTTACTTTGCAGACCGGGAAATCTGATGCAAAAAGTACCTGTGGAGGTGGGCAAGCCAGTGCCTCCTGCCCTAGCTGACGTCTAGCTACCACTCATCCAGGTTCTCTGAGGGCCGCTGTATTAGGCATGCTCAAACCTGGGATCTCTAAAATTTTTTGTTCCTGTGACTTGGCCATACTCATTGCCAACAGTTTAATTTTCAGTTGAGATTATTTGGTTTGGAGGCCTATGGGTGGGCCCAGTTACTGAAAAGAAGCAGCGGACTTCCTTGTTTTTTAAGGACCCTTTCTTTTTTTTTTTTTTTTTGTTAAGATTTCATTTATTTATTTATGAGAGACACAGAGAGAGAGAGAGAGAGAGGGAGAAAGAGAGAGGCAGAGACACAGGCAGAGGGAGAAGCAGGCTTCATGCAGGAAGCCCGACATGAGACTCGATCCTGAGACTCCAGGATCACACCCTGGGCTGAAGGCAGGTGCTAAACCACTGAGCAACTCAGGCATCCCTGTAAGGACCCTTTCTTGACTGACTAGCAAAACCCTTCTCCCCAAGCACTTTCTACTGGGCCCCTGGCTTCTCCTTAAGAGAGCCCATTTTCTTAATTTAATAGAAATCACTATTTCTCAGTAGAAATGCTTCTTTGAGTGTATGTTCTCCAGAGGACCATTTCCACCTCAGTAACTTCAATAGAGGAAAGAGCCAGACCTTTCTTACTGCTTGAGATGGAGGAAACTCTGTTCTTTTTCTGAGGTGCTGCCGCTTGAGGAGGGAGTTCCCGCCGGCAGGCAGAGTTCCAGAAGAGGCTGGTTATTTTTAGCATGGCCTTCTTTCCTTCCCAACACCTGCCGTGATCTGTAACCCAAGGGGCTACTTAAATGCTAGCAAGATGACTGAGGACAAGGCAGCCTGAGCTAATGTCCTAAAATATCACCCATGGGAGGCTTTTCTTGCAAGAGCCATTTCCATTTCTAGCTCCATTCCTTTTCTTATTCCTCCCCAAACTACGGCTATTACAGATCCTGGCCAGATGTGTGACATATGCCTTGGGAAGAGGTTGGAGAAAACCACTGGATCTGTCTACCTTGATGGCAGCCAGTTTAGTTATAATGAGTCTACTCTTGACTCCCGTCTTCAGTTTTTCCCTACTGTTATTGCCAGACAGAGGCAACAAGACTCTCAACACATATTTCCCTGAAGCAAAATCCTCTTTTGCTATCCATGAAAATATGTGAAGATGAGAGACAAAGTCCAGCAAATGCTCTAGATCAGATGATGATGACGGAGATGCAAACATCTTTCTTATTGCAGAGAGAGCTCATTGAGCTCATTATCCCCCTAAAGATGGTGCAAGCTGGAAATAGAAATATGTTCTCAAGGAGCCTGATACATTTGTGGAGGACAGATGCATCATGGGTCATGAAGGACAATGAGGAAGTCTTAGGAGGTCTCTAATTCTAGAGTTTGACATCAGCCCATGTTATCCACCACATTCCTCAGTGCCTGTCACATGTACAGTACTGTGCTGATAAATTCTAGGGCTAGCCTGTGGGGTAAGTTCTTATGTCCATCTGTTGACATCTTGGCCTTCTCTAAATTCTCCCAGATGCCTTAGAAGGCTTGGTTATGAAGTTAAGAGCTTATTTCCAAAGGAAGTGAACCAGAACTTACATATTTAAATGGATTTTGTCCCCTTTAAAGTGGTCAGTTTTAATTCGCTTGGCTAAAAAATGTAAGCAGTGAATCATACATGCAGTGATACAAGTTAGTAAAAAATAATAGGTATGCTTTATGTAATATGTATCATATATGGATACATACACAAACATAAAATAATTGCAAAGTTGCATATCAATCTGTTAACTGAATTCATTTCCTCTGAGGAGTTGGGGGGGAATAAGATTGAATATGGTGGTCAAAAGGGACTATAGCCATATATTTAAGGTTTCATTTTTATGAGTGAGGTATTTTTATGAATAATATAATTAAAGTGTTAACAATCTCTTATTTTCCCTTTACCTGTCTTTCAAAATATATACATATTCTTGAGTATGTTAAGGAAAATTCTGGAGGGTTTATAATTGCCTGAATCTCTTAGAGGAAAGAATGCTAGCCAGAGCCAAACAGCAATTAAAAATCAATTAAAAAATAAAGTGGTCGAGCTCCATCAGGGCACCCAACTGTTTTTAATACCTGTTATTTGTCAGGCATAACACTGGGCACTAGAAATTAAAAATGAACAACCCAACATTCTGACCTTCCTCAAGATCTTTTATTTCTAAATCACTGCTTGTGGCAAACTCAAATTTCAAGCAATTCACTGGAATTGCCGTTAGTACTATTTTACAAGCCCCCCAATAAAATTAGTTTCATTACTCTATCATCTTGTGTCTGGACCCAAAGCAACGTGCCCTTGGCTTGATCACATCAAATTCGCCGCACCTGGTTCCTGATGACTTACGAATGTTTCCAAAACGCAACCTACCTTCAAAGGATAAAGATCTGTTTCACTAGGCAAAGTCAAAAGAATGTGCTACAGTGTCTAAGGGAATAGAGGCTCCAAACGTGGAGCTCAAGACTACTTCTGGAAAAAATTCAAATAAAAGAACATATGCACAATATTGACTATAGTTTCTTGGATGATGGGATTATGAGACATTTCTGAAATACTTTCTGTACTTTCCAAAGTTTAAAAAATGAATATGGGGGCGCCTGGCTGGCTCAGTAGGTAGAGCATGTGACTCTTGATCTAGGGGTCATGAAGTCGAGCCTCACCTTGTGGGTAGAGGTTACTTAAAAAAAAAAAGGAAAAACGAATATGTTTTACTTTTATAATAATGATAAAGCAATAAATGTTTAAAAGCTCCTATAACCATAGCAGCAATGCTTTATATGTAAATATGAGGCCTCCCCAAGGAACAGTCTTGAAAGAGACAGTGCTTATAATTCTAAATAGCCTATTAGGTTACCTGTCATATTCTGCATCTTTCCTATTTCACAATCGTGGGCTATTTGTGTACTTGTCTTAATGCCTCTTCTAGCAGGAATGCTCCTTGAGTACTGTCCCTCTCCCCACCAGCACCCAGCTTAGGACTTCCACTGAGTAGTAACACGAGTAAGTATAGCAGCAGACTCTCACTAGACTGGGACTGAACAAGGCTAGGACTTGAACTCATTTCAGACAGGCACCAGAATTCCCTTTCTTGACTGCTAGACTGCATCCTGCCTCCTAATGTTTGCCGGGAATAGGCCTGCAACATATGTTTATTAAATGAACGAATGTTCCGCGTGGGCATTAAAAAAAGTGCAGTCACATCATTAATGACAACAGGAAAGCCAACAGCCAGGATCTTCTCAGCCAAGAGAAGAGAGAAAGCAAACCTCACTGGAGCTTGTTTTCACCTCCGCTCACTCTCTGTCAGCCTGGAAGTCTGAGCGAGGAGGGTGAGCTCATGGCTGGGAATGATGTGCTTCTCCCAGGTGTGTGGTTAGTGGGGAAGCTGCTACTTGGGTTCTTCTCAGTCATCCACCAGATTCTTCCAAGGTATGAGTGCTGGTGATTGCTCTCTGGGTCCATCCACTCCAGCAAACCCATTGTTAGTTTGCTCCTTGGTGTGATCCTTTCTTGGTGCTTGCTGAGCCAATGGACCTGGGTCTCCTGGTACTGCTAGAGACAAATAGAAGCCAAGAGTTAAGAGCCCAGCCTTGGAGCATACTTGGTCTAGTGCAAGGCCAGGTCACACACTAGCCCTCCTGTCCCACACACCAGCAGAGAGGGTCCAGTTAAGAGATCAACATAAGGATGTAGACTGCTGTGTTTGGGGGAAGGGGGATGCCTTCTTGGGCTTGGAGCCATCCAGGCAGGAGTCTGAATGAGGATGAAGGTCCTTAATCTTTCCCAGCCTCAGTTTCTCCTGCAAACTAGAGACAATAACACCCACCTCATAAATCTGTTAGGAGGAGTAAGTGTGAGAACAGAACCACTGTGTCTGTTGCTTCCCTACTGACTTCCACATATGGAAAAATGACCAGCAAATTAATGATTTCCTATTTACTCCTTGAAACAAACAAGCTCACTGATCTTGCTATCAGATGTGCCTTCAGTAAAAGGCATTGATAAGTGAAACAGTATTTTTTTTGAGATTTTATTTATTTCAGAGAGAGCGAGCATAAGCATGAGTAGGGGGCGGGGAGGCAGAGGGAGAAGCAGACTCCCCACTGAGCAGGGAGCCCGATGCAGGAGCTCAAACCCAGGACCCTGAGATCATGACCTGTGTCGAAGGCTGACACTTAAACCGACTGAGCCACCCAGCTGCCCTGAAACTATTTCTTCTCTTATATTTTACATGGAGAAGTCAAGCATACAAACCATTGTTTATACCTTGTTTTAGGAGCTGGGAATTATTCTTTTAAAAATATAGGTTTTGGAATTAGACCAACCTGATTTTGCCATTTATTAGCTTTTGACTTTAATCAAGTCACTAAAACCTGTCTGTGCCTCAGTCTCCTCATCTGAAGAATGAGGATAAATAATGATACTCACTTCATCGGGTTGTTGTGATACTTGAACTATTTAGCAAATGTAAACCACAAGTGCCTGCCATCTAGAAAGGTTTAATAAGTACTACTTTCATAATTATTTTGAATTTATCAAAAGGTCCAAGGCATATGCTCACACATATATGTGTGTTTATTGGTCTGTGTATAAAACATTAGCCATCACACATTTGCTATTAAACACATTGCTATCACACCAATTTGGGGTTGGCTTCTTAGCATGAGCTCTTCACCCCAAACTCTTCTGAGAACAAAGCTGCTCTTCTGTGACTTGGCCTTCTGATTCCTATGCTCTTAATCACTTGCATGAAATACTAGGGAGGTGGATCCTTGAAGTCCTGCCAGAGCTGTATCAGGTAGGCTCTGGGGGCAAGTCAAGACCTGACCCTTATTTATTTTATTTTTAAATGTTGTATTGACATGTACTATACATACCGAGATGTACATAGATCATAAACAAACAACTCACTGAATTCTCACAAACTCAGCACACCTGTGTAACCAGCACCCAGATTGGGAATCAGAACATTCCAGAAGCCCCTTGTGCTCCTTCCATATACTATCTCTCTAAGGATAACCACTATCCTAATTAGCTGTTTCCTGGGTTTGAACTTCATATAAATCTGTCTCGATTATGAGCTGCTCAGTGCCTATTTGTTTCTCCTCAAAATCTACACTGTGATTAGATTTCCACCTGTTTTTGATTATTTTTTTTAAAAAATTTTATTTATTTATTCATGAGAGACACAAAGAGAGAGAGAGTAGCAGGCTCCATCCAGGGAGCCCTATGCAGGACTTGACTCTGGGACCCTGAGATCACGCCCTGAGCCAAAGGCAGAGGCTCAACCGCTGAGCCACCCAGGCGTCCTGTGTTTTTGATTATTAATTCAAGTGTCAGCAAGCTTTTATTCAGCAGCGACTACATGCAAGACACATGTTAATTAACTAAAGCAGTGAGGCAAAAGTAATTGTGTCTTTGGAGAGTGATTTTTGCAATCTTCCTTGCATAGGGCCACCTCCCTGAGCTGTTTCTCTCCAGAATGAGGTCCAGGTTCCCCATACTCTTTTCTCTTGTCTGGCGTTCACTCTATATTCTATCCGTGGAAGTGAGTCTTTTTTGGTAAAGGTCCCAATGGAAACCTACCAGTGTGTCTGATTTCTAACTCCAGAATTCCAGGACGAGTATCTGGTTGGCCTCGCTTGGCCCACTCTTGGTTATACCAACTGTAGCTAGACAGTTAGGGAACCATCCCTGAAAAGAGGGAGTGCTGTTGAGGAAGGGGAGGGGCTTGGCTCAGGTTCTCAACAAGGACCATGGTCCAAACTAGCCCCTTGCAGCTCTGATAGTCTATGATTTCTTTTCCTTCTCATATACAGATCCTTGACCCAAAGTCCAAACTGATTTATTCACTTTCTGTACCAAATTTGAACTGGAGCACTTCAGAGAGAACAATGCTCATGGAGGACTGAGACGGATGCTCTCCAAACTCTCATTTGAGGGAGCACGTCTGGCTCTGATGCAAGGGCCAGCCACTCAGGATGGCGGCTCTTTCATCTCGCCCTGAGGATCAGCTGTGGTTTTATAGACACACATGCTCTGCAGTCTCTCCTCTGGGGGGTGGGGTGCGTGTTCTATCACAGCCAGACCTGGCCCCTAAAAACTAATTTCCTAGATGCAGGGACCACCAACTGTTTATGATGATGATGATTATTGCACAGCATTGGAATTCCTGCCCAGATGCCAAAAGTCACCCATGTGGAGGGGTGTTTGCAAAGGCGTCCTGAATCCTGCATAACCTCGTGGTCAGACTGAAGAGCATAATGCTGGGTTTATGGGTCCAGCTCTGCTTATATCATGGGTGGAACCGAGATGGGGGCAGGGAACTGTGCTCAGTTTGCTTTACAGACGAGAGCCCGTTTAATCCGTGCTGCAAATCCAAGAGGGAGACACTATTCCTACTCTTCAATTTTCTGAATATGGAAACTGGGGCAGAGAGTGGTTACGCATAACGCAAGTAAAACCTGTTACCATTAACAAAATGCTTTCTTCCCAATTATCTCATTTCATCCTCGAGACACCCCATTTTGTGGATGAACTTCTTTTGGCTCAGTTTCCCAATTTTGTATAGGTCATATGTGGCAGAGGTGGGACACAGATTCAGAGCTCTGACTTCCATCCCCTACGGCAAAGCCACAAATGACTAAGCTGCAGCGGATGGGGAAGCATGCCTTCGAATGATCCTGGTAAAACTTGGGTGTTTCAGAGACTGGTGAGTTCATATACAGAGTTTTACTGGGACGGGCATAATTTGAAGGAAGGGTTCTCTGGGAGGGAAGGACATGAGCCAGAGCCTGGGGAGAAGGAGAAACAGTGGGAATATTCTGACAGGTGGGAGCAGATGGGACAGTGTGTCAACAACCTACAGGTGGAGGTCTGTGATCTCAGAATTCCCTGACCATGTTTCTTCAGCTTCCCTGGGTGCCTGTGGTTAGGAATGGGGTGGGGGCAGGGGTGCAGCGCCATATTATTTACAAGTGCTGGGGAGGTCCAGCAACTTTCTAAAAGAAGGAACAATAAAACTTTTATAGACTGTTGCAGAGTCAGTTGCACCATAAGGTAGAGGCAGGTTGTGTATATAAGTGCTGGGAAGTTTGCAGGTCAGGGCGGGTGGGGAGCAAGCTGGTGAGGAGTGGCGGGGGGCTGTAACAGCTCTCTGGTCCCATGTTAGTTTCCACTGCTAGAAATCTGGTTTATTGGGAGGGCAGGATCCCTTTCCTGAGTCTCAGTTTCCTCATCTACAAAATGGGAGGTCATAACACCACTCAGGATTGCTGCAAGAAACCAATGAGATGTGCCAATTTGTCTCATGACATTACTTTCATTGTTATTTTATACTATTATTAAGCTTCAGTCTTCTCATGGGTGCATACCTCCCCAATTAGAAAATCACAGTCTTTGGGGGAGTAGGGGCCATGTCATCTTCTTCTTTTAATCTTTGACAGTGCCTGATAAACACACAACAAATTGTCTCAACAAACAAAATGGAAAAATTCTTAGTAAGGCATATTTATCCATGGCATGCCCGTCCTTGGGTGTAGTTTTCTAGGTGCTTTACCTTAGTTCCTGAGATTGGAATAAGCCAGGTCTCATGCTTGGCCATGAGAGAGTCCTATTACACTGGATCTTCTGCTCTAAAGAAATAGATTATTTTGGAATCAAGAACTTGAAATGTGTTTAGGTGATGATAAATTAACAATCAAGTTATTAAAAAATGAGGGTCTTGTCCTTTTCGTTGCTACAGGCTCATCAGCAGAACAGTTAATCCTTACCCCCCTCCCCAACCCCTAGGTACAGGGCACCAACCTTCCTGTTCTTGAGTCTGCACCACTTGCCCTGGGGCCTGGGGTGGAAGGCTGGTAAAAGCTTTCTGTGTGTGTGTGATTAAAAGATCAAGAGGAAAAGCATCAAGCATCAGGGCTTTTTTGGAAGGATTAGGCTCAGCTAGAAGGAAGGCTTGATTGTCCTAGAGGAGTAGGGATCAAGCTTAGGGCTTGGGTGGGGAAGAGGATGGAAGACCTTCATTCCTGAGGGAGACTTCTGGATGGGTTGGTGGATGCTTAAGAGCCATGGCCCAAACACCACAGTTAATGGAGTTTTGGCTTCTATCCCATGGCTGAGCTTGGTATGATGGTGATGGATATGCTTGTGGAGCAGCCCTCCTTTGAATGAATCCTACAAGCTTGGACCAGGGATCCTAACTAACCATGATGGACCACAACTAGAGGGCTTGCTCCTATCTTCTCAGGGTTCATGAAAGCCCTGGGGAAGGGGCAGGGAGACGCAAAACATGATCAACATGGGACTTCACACTGAGGTTGGTTTAATCGGGAACTGGAGCCTGATTTGATTTAATTCAAAAACATTTCAGCAGTAACAATTCTTACAGCTCAAGCAAGAAACAAAAATTCATGTCAGGGCAGCCCGGGTGGCTCAGCGGTTTAGCGCCGCCTTCAGCCAAGGGTATGATCCTTGAGACCTGGGATTGGGTCCCTGCAGGGAGCCTGCTTCTCCCTCTGCCTGTGTCTCTGCCTCTCTCTCTCTCTCTCTCTCTCTCAATCTTTCTCTGTGTGTCTCTCGTGAATAAATAAATAACATCTTTTTAAAAAAAAATCCATGTCAGTTAAGCTAACAGTGGTGAATGCTGTGTAGAGAGATTGCTATAGAAAAACTCTCCTGGACCAGAATATTGTGTGTGGAGGTTGAGAGAGGGCAGATGTTGACATGAAAGAACTCAGCATCAATCTGCAAATCTTTGGGTGATAAACTTTATTTGGTGAGTTTACTTTTGGGACGAATGCCTAGAAAATCCGGGTCTTTGATATACTTGAAAAACTAGGAGATGCTACAAAACCACAGGTAGTCTCTATGATACCATAGGAGGGAATTTGGATTTGAGGTTATCATTTCACATTGTGTTATAATTTTGTGATTCGAGTATCCAGCGTTAGGGGAAAGCAAGGATATTTTGGGAAGTGAGGGTCTTACTTTGATTCCTCTATATTTTGTTTCCATTCACTTATCTCCAGAGCTCCAACACTAAGTCCTTCTTTTGTCAGTGAAGTTTCCTGCCTTGGTTCCCCACCAGACTCTCACAATCTGGTGTCATCACTAGATTGTCATTGTCACCTGTTTGGACATTGTCTATTGCTCCAGGAATTCAGGGTCTACTAAAGGGGAAATCGTGAAGGTATGGTTAAGGAGAGACAGCTTCCCCTGCTATTTTGATATGGAAGGACTGTGTTAAAGTCCCCTATCCTAAATCAGGGTGAATTCAGATTTAGGCACCAGTATGATGGAGGATCAGAGTTTGAAATAAGCAAGGTGAATATGGTGGGAGCTCTACTAGTGGGAAGGCAAGATGGTCTGGCTAAGAAGTTCCAAGTGCCAGGTAAGGGGGGAAGGATGTTCCTTAGGGTAGGAGCTCAAGGATATTTTATAAGGTTGAGGATGAAGAATCATAGTGGGAGGAAGTCAAAGCCAAAGGGCACCATAATGGATGTTAAATCCAAAAGGTGGCTGAGATGAAAGAGAAGAAGGAGCAAAAAGGTGAGGGGGAGTGAGGGAAAGAAGCTGAATTGAAGTCAGGACCAGATCTGTGAAGTGAGATGGTGTGCTAGGGCACCCATGACACTCAGTAGCTGCTTCATTCCCCAGAGGAGAGTGCTGATCCTCAGTGGCCAGAAGCTGAACGTTCACTCTAGTCCCTTGAGAATCTATGGAACTCATCTTCATGCCTATGTGCTTTTCTTAGCCAGCTTGCTGTCTATGCTCTGTTCTCCAAATATTTGAATCCATCTGTCTACCTGACCCTCCCTCCCCGCCCATCCCAAAGTGAGCAGGGAGAAGGAAGCACAGAGAAAGAGTCCCCTTGGCCACCAACCAGTAACAACAACAACAACAACAACAACAACAACAACAACAACAACAAACAGTTTTGATGGAAGATCAGAGGTTGAAATAAGCAAGCATTTCAACTCATGGTTTGTTTATGTCTCCTTGGCTTCTACTCTGAGGAATGAGATCTAGAAGTACATACTAGTCAGAGCTTTCTCCCAAAGTACCGATGAGTCTGATGTCTGCTCACTCTTTTCTCTACACTTCACCTGACAGGAGCCTCTTTAGCTGTCTCTTCTGAACACTGTACTATGTTCTGGGCTCTGGGATCAAGCTAGATCTTCAATAGGGAGAATGGCAGGGATCTGGAGCTACAGTTCTATGAATACCTACTGAGTCAGCATGGCAGCCATTCCTTTGGTAATCTGCTGTACCCGTCAGCTTTATCTAGGCCTCAGCACCGAGTGTGGGCTTCTGACTTGCTTACCATTTCTACCTTGATTCCCTAAGTCTCTGAGACTGGGTTCTTCTAGCTAACCCCCCAGTAACCTGCCTCAAAGTCTTGGTCTGAAGTCTTGGCCCGGAGTCTCAGTACCTGTCCTTTGCCATTCCTTCAAATTATACTTGTCCATTACTTTCCTCTGTCCAGACCCTCAAGCCTGGATCTACCTGAATGTTGTGTTCTGACCAGCCACCAGGATGTCCACTGATTGTCCCCAAACTACCAGCCCACCTCTCTGGACTTCCAGGATTACCTGTCATTAAGACCATTCTTGAACACCATGCCTGCCTTGGTAGGTCTTGGCCAGTCACCTCTCTTGGATGACCTCTCCCCTGCTTTATAAGCCATAGTTGTGCTAAGAAGTTTTAAAATCAATCACTCAGCAGCCAAAAAATAATTCTTTATGGGACATAGGTTCAGGCTACATGGTTGGTGCTATGAGGGCAAAGTTCCTCAAACAAGTGACACGTAAGAGGCAACAAATGTCAGTTTGTAGCAATATGAGACGTAATCTGAAATTATCTTCATTTAACCTTTTGGAAGAACTATTTGATGAATGTATTAGTTAGATATTGCTGCATAACAAATTACCTCAAAGTATAATAGCTTAAAACAAGAATAAATACTTATCTGTCACAGTTTCTAAGGGTTGGCTATTAAGAAGTGGTCAAGCTGGGCAAGTGGCTTGGAGGTTCTCATTAGCTTGTAGTCAGGATGTCAGCTAGACTGCAGTTATCTGAAGGCTTGGCTGGAGCTGAAGGATTTGCTTCCAAAGTAGGGCATACCTGGCAGTTTGGTGCTGGATTCTGAAAGAACACCACATTTATTCCCATGAGCCTGTTTGTGACTTCATAAATGTTCCCGTGACAAGATGGCTGGCTTCCTTCCGAGCAGGTCATCTAAGAGACCAAGGATGAAGAGGTAGTGTGTTTTTTGACCTAAGCTTGGAAGTCACAGACTGGCACTTCTACCATATTCTATTGGTCACATAGGTCAGAATCAATGTGGTAGGGACAACATCCCATAACAGGCGAGGATCATTGGCGGGCCATCTTGGAGACTCTTCATCATATTAAAAAGCCATTCAGCTTAAAGACCAGAAAGAGAATCAATTTTATATATTAAAAAGATAGTGGTATTTGTTTAATGCTTTATCTCCAGTGCTGGAATCGTGCCTAGCATATAGTAGGTACTCAATAAACGTTTAGTGAACACATGATTGCATGAACAATATACATTGCTTTCAGGAAGTGCTTTGTAGTTTATAAAGTACTTCTCTCGATCTTATACAATTTGATCCTCACCACTGTGAGATAGGTAAGGATAGTATTATTATTATTTTATAGAAGCATTAATAGTATTATTAATATACTTTCTTTATGATACATAAAGTATCATCCTATCAGATGAGACATGGTCCTGAACCTATTGCTCTTTCCCCCATGCTCCACTCATCTATACAATTAGGATGTGACCCCTGTTTATTTGTTTATTCATTTTTTAAAAGATTTTATTCATTTATTCATGAGACACACACACACACACACACACAGAGAGAGAGAGAGAGAGAGAGAGAGAGAGAGGCAGAGACACAGGCAGAGGGAGAAACATGCTCCATGCAGGGAGCCCGACGTGGGACTCTATCCCGGTTCTCCAGGATCATGCCCTGGGCTGAAGGCGGCACTAAACTGCTGAGCCACCTGGGCTGCCCATGACCCTTGTTTCATAGGCTTTGTCCATGAGCATGGGCTGTGAGGTGGGTATCTTAAAGTAGAGGTGAAATGACCCTGCAGACGCTGGGTCAACCCCCTTTTCTGGTTGATGGGGTCATTTACTGTGAAACTGGAGACACTTAGGCCAGTCACTTACATGGGCTTTTCCAGGTCAATTCCAAACATTTTGCCAGGTGCAAACTGTCTCTCTGTGACACAAATTATAGAAGATGGTCACCCCCTCTTAACAACATTTGCAGACACCCTGACAATGTAGCTACAAGTGTGCTGTGAAGCAGTAAGAGCTCTCAGGATAGGTGCTAGGTCCAGCTGATTTCCTTGGTCTCACAGGAGAAATCTCCCTTCCATGA
The DNA here is from genome assembly GCF_048164855.1 of Canis lupus baileyi. Classification (NCBI taxonomy): domain Eukaryota; kingdom Metazoa; phylum Chordata; class Mammalia; order Carnivora; family Canidae; genus Canis; species Canis lupus. The sequence continues at coordinate 31,040,703 of NC_132869.1, read as the reverse complement.
TACCTAAAGTTATTGATATTTTCAGCATTTGCCAACAGTTGCATTTTTTCTTTTCAGGTTTGTGTCATAGATGGGCTATGTAAAATATAAATATTAAAACTGGTATTTAAAAAAAAAAACTGGGATTTTTTTTCCTTAAAGAAACTAGTTTTTCTTTAGCTAAATAACTGAGAGAAAATCAGATAAAAAATGAACAGATTATGAAATCAATGAAATGGGCATAAGTTATTCTGATATCAAGAAACGCATTTTAACAACTGAAATTTCTGTGTCAGAGACAATTTTTCTTTAAGAAGAAGTACATTTTGAAGATAAGTAACAAATAGGGTCATCGACTGGTGACAATCCCATCTTTAGGAAGGGGTTCATCTGGGTGAAGGGAGGTTCCCCCTGGAAGATAGTCTTCTTCTCAGCCAAGGTGTATGCAATGCAGCTCCTAACAGTCTTGGCCAGGTGGAGACCCCATGTGAGCCTGGGGTTCTTGCAGGCTTATGACCACCTAGCTCCTCCTATGACCTATGCGACCCAGCCTCTCTTTAATGAGCTAGTTAGGGGTTCTTGGGCATGAGCAAATAAAAAGAAACCCAGAAGAATCATTCTGTATGTAGTTAAAGTAAATATTTGCTCCCCCTCATTCCCTTATCCTTCTCCAGTTTCACAAGAATCTTTGTCTCTGGATTAGTTCAGCTGAAGTTAGTTTTCTTACCATCTGTAAGGAGGATTTTCCATTTTTTCCAACAAGAAAATAATCCTTGGGCCAAAGGAACTGTGAAAATGTTTAGTCTCCAGACAGGCATGCAGAACCCCTGCAACTCAACTTTGGAGAGTGCCATTATGTCATTTATGAAATGACCTCTCTTGCTTTTCCTCTGTGCACCCACCATCAAATTCAGGAATTCACAGTAACAATTCACATCCCTTTGGGATGTCATGGGGAGATTTACTGGGGTCGGTGGAGAGGGGTGCTGTTGGAATGCCACATGATTATCCAAAAAGGTGGTATGGAGCAAGAGAATGGATACTAGGCTCAGAGACTGGAGAATTGCCTCTAATCTGAGTCTCTTGCTTTATGATCATGGGAAAGTCATTTCCTGTTTTTGTGCCTCAGTTTCTCCAATTATAAAAAGGATGTGGTGACCTTGCTGATTTCCTTTTTAGATTTATTTTTTTAATTTATTTTTTTAAGTTAAAAAATTTTTTTAAAGGTTATATTTATTTATTCATGAGAGACGTGGAGAGAGAGGCAGAGACACAGGCAAAGGGGATGCAGGCTCCATGCAGGGAGGCTGATGTGGGACTCAATCCCGGGACCCTGGGATCACGCCCTGAGCCAAAGGCAGATGCTCAACCTCTGAGCCACCCAGGAGTCCCTCCTTTTGAGATTTAATGATTTATATGACTCACTCTGAAGGGGGCAAGGTGAGACAAAAATCAGGATAGTTTGTAAAATTATTTACATGAAATAAGTGATGAGAAGCCCATTCTCTGAATATTCTTGGGGGGAAAAAAGAGGACTTACCTTTAGAGCATGTATTTGTATTAGTGAACTGCATCAGTCCAGGCCAATGGATGTCAATGGGGGGTACTTACTGGGGAGGAAGCAGGCAATGTGATCACCAAAGAAGATTGATGGGGACCTGGCTCAGGAAGACAGTGGCTGAAGCTATCAGTAGAGGTAGACCAGGTAGCCAGGTGAATACTTAGATATCAGGAGACAGTTAGAAGGTCAAGGTCGAAGCAAGACAAAGTGAGAAACTGAGTAGTATATATAGCAACAAGCAAACTAGCTTGCAACTGAGGCCTCTCCTGCCTTAGCCAGGGAACTTTTTACATGCTTCCTGCTGAACCAGGGCTGATGATGAGACCACTCTGGCCAATTCCAATTCTGTTAGCTGGCCCAAGAGGGGTCCTATGGGAGATAAGAGAGTAGGGAGGCAGCCCATCTAATGTTTTCAAGTGACTAAATAGCTATGCAAATAAACATGCAAAACAATCTATTGAAATTAAAAGACAAAGTATAAATGATAATAAATTCATGTCAACTTTAAAAATCAATATTTAGGTAAAAATTACTATATAGCCCTTTGAAAATGTAGTTAAATCTTTAAAAATACTTTTATAAAAATAAAACTATTTACAATTCTAGCTTTCAGTGTCTGCCTGTGGTCAACATAAAGAATTAGTATCATGCTTCCTGTATGTTATGGATAGGCCTGCAAATACACAAGTTTAAAATATTATGGTTTGTTCTCTAGCCATCATGCATAACTGTTGTGAATACTACAGTAATTTTTGTCTTCAAAGCACACAGGAGAACGTAGAAGAAACAGACACTCAGCACCACATTCACTTTGCATGAGTCTGTTGTGTTCATGTCAGAGAAGAAGAAAATAAATTAATTTGCCTTTACTCTTATCTATGCAACCACTGTTCAAAGCTTGCCCAGTCTCTGAAGGGAGGAGTCCATCTCCAATGCTGGCAGCAGCATAACCCACAAACCCTGGCATTTGGGCACATTTTCCTTTTGATTCGTAGACTCAAGCCAAGAGATACGGAGAAATGTTTCCCTGGGGCCTGAATGGTGTTACTCATGAGAGTGGATGTTTAGGGTTATCGGCTGTGCTGTGGCAATGCTGAGCTCAGGATCCTGAGTGACAGAAGCACTCTTGTGTTGTTTTATACATTAACTTATTCTGTGTTAGTGACATATGAGACCCAGTAATGCAAGGGCTCAGAGAAGGGGTCCCTTTTGCCTGGGTCTTGCCCAGATGTTGGATGGTGCAGTTAAGAGATGCCAGTGTGGGTGAATGCTGGCTAAAGATGACACATTCAAAGTAGAAAAGAAGCTGAACCACAGTTAAAGAAAGTTCCATTTTCTTGAGTGTCCTTTTGTGAAGCTTCAGCTAATCTCTCCTCTTTCCTTATAGACAGGATTAATTATCAGCCTTCGAACCACTCATTGTGGTTGTATGTATTTTTTTTATTATTCCAAATATCACTTTGTAATAAATAACTCAATAATATGTTAATATTTGTTTCCCTGGCTAGTTTGACAACTTGGGAATCAGGTTGGTATCTTAATTGTCCCTATGTTTCTTGCGTGAAGCACAGCCACTGATGTATGATGGGCATGTGGGCAGAAGTGGACTGTGTCAAGAGCTTATGCTTTGGTGCCACTCTTGGATTTGAATCCTGGTCTTACCAGTCCCAGTTGGGGGACTTCAGAAATTTCTTAATGCCCCTAAGCCTCAGTTTACTCATCTGAAAATGGGGCCAGTGGCATTCCCACCTCATCTGGTTGTTCTGAGGCTGACTTACGGTATTTGTCAAATATTTAGTACGATGTTAGGTGTTGCAGTCATTCCCACTATTAATCCCAACCAAACCATCTCCTCGTCCTGCCTCACAGTGTTGACATGCAGATACACCAGGTAGTGCATACTGGGGCAAGCACTTGCAAGAATATTGCAAGGAGGCATTATTGTTAGGTCGATTTCTAATCTCAAAAGGGACACTGAGTGTATGGAAAGTCTGCAGGTCTTTGAGCTGATGGGGAAGGAGAGAGGATGAAGGAATCTGCTAGGCTAAAACAGTCCTGGAACAAATGAAATGTAGCTCTTCAGTTGTCATTCTCCTGCTGGACAGTGACGCTCTCTGGCAAATATTTCCTGCACTAATGGGGTGGTGGTGACGGCCCTGTCCTAAGGCAGCTCCTATCACAAGCTAAGGAGCCCCAGAGGGGGGTGTAACCTGAGACCCCATCCTGGAAGGCCTGAAATCTCAGCAGGATAGCACCAGCTTTGAGAGCAGCAGACTTGCTGGGGCTCAGCTGTGCTTCAACGATGGTTGTGTCCTGCTGGTCAGGCACAGGACACATCCTGTCTCTGCAACTTGGAAAAACACTCAGGCCGTTATGGACTGGTGTGTTCTTATCTGTCAGCTGACTTGTCCTGAGAAATGCCTTGGCTTCCCAAATCCCACTCACCACAGCAGGGTGAGCAGCTGCCTCTTTCGGGCCCTGGGAGGCAGGGTCTGCAGCCCATGCTCTGTGCCCTCAGTGGAGCAGCCACTGCAACATTTCTAAGCTCTGATTCATCTCCAGGCGCTATGCCAGGTGTGCAGGGGACAGGAAGACTGTGAGAAGGCTCTCTGTTCCCAGTAGCCTAGACTCGAGTTGGGGAAAGATAACAGGGTGCTGGTCAGCTGTTAATGTAATAAATGTCTGTCCTAAGTGTCAAATGAATGCTTTGGAAGGTGAAGGAGGGGCCCCATAGAGTCGACTGGGATGTTCTAGGAGGGAATCTGAGAACAAGTGAGGTTTTGCTGTGTTAGGGTGATTCTCTGACCTTGCAGTTGCCCATTTATCTTCAGTGATGCCCCGTAACCAGGATAGGTGGCACCACCCGATTGCCAGGATTTGGGGTACGGGGCAGAGGAGAGGTGACAGTCTCTTGCTCAGTTGGGTATGAGATTGTAATTCTTAGAGCAGCCTGGGATGAGACTTGCAAATCACTTCTTACGAACACGCTAGGCTTGGGATAATCCTTAGGAAAGGTGACACACCATGTTACAGCTTCCCTCAGCTCAAAGAAGGGATGAGAAGGAAAAGAGCTGCTGCAGGGGCAGAGCATCTCAGAGTGTGGCTTTCCATCTAGTATGTGTCTGGAGCAGCCATGTGGTTATAGCAGGCAGGGGGCCCAGGGCCAAAGTTCTGGTTGACCTGGAACCAGACTGCAAGGACCACAGTGGGGTGTGAAGTAGCCCATCTTGGATGCTCTAAGGTCTCAGGATAGGCCGAGAAGAGTTCCATTTGCAAAGCATTGCAGATGAGGGGGGTAGGCTGTTTCTTGATCACGCTCTGGATTAGTCTCTAGGTGGGGGGGGCTTTAGCAAGTTCCTTGTTAGAAGAGTCAACTTCACAAGTAGGGCCAGCTCTGAGAGTTCTAAAGAGCAATTATGACTGAGAGACAAGGCCATTCGTTGTGAAAGGCCTGTCATCAGATGGAAGTGACTTTGCTTCTTCATGAAACCTGAAAGGGGTCACGTAAGGAGGGACCACCACCCACGTGCCATTATTGTTAGCATCGTCTTTGTTATAGAAGAGCAGTCATTAAGCACCAACTATGTGTCAGGCACAGTGCTATGTGCTGATCCTTATATAGCAGTCTGGCAAGCTAAAAGTTACTTTTGTAAGGGAAACAACTCAAGTTCAGAAATGTTAAATAATTTGTTGGAAATTAATTTATTGCATTAAAAAGTCAGGGCTGGGGCTGGAACCCAGGTCTGTCTGACTCTCAAGTGGATGTTCTACTCTGGTGACTGTTTCCACAACAACAGCAGAGGTGTAGCGGCTTTGGCATCAAGTGAGCTTCCCTTGAGTGCAGCTAATTTAAACAGCAAAGGGGTTTATTGGAGAGTCATAAGATGAATCAAGTACTGACAGAAAGGCTGAAGACCCAGGTAGGAACCTGCCCCTATGAAGACTTACACATGGGAAATTCCTCTGGGAAAGTATTTGGATGCTGGGGAGCCAAATAGAGAGGTAAACACTTACTTCAGACTCCTAGAAATGGTAGAGCATCAAGGTTGGTGGTATTGGAGCCCCAGTGAAAATAATGTGCTCAAATGTAGCTAAAACCCACAACCATTGACACCTGAGCCTTAGTGCCTTGCTATAGGGCCTAAAAATACAAGTCACTTATATAGATTTGAACAGGCGATAGTGTCCCTTCTATTTGCCCCCCTTCATGCAACAACCAAACTTAAGTGGTTGAGGTTTTTTTTTTTTTTAAGATTTTATTTATTTATTCATAAGAGACAGAGAGGCAGAGACACAGGCAGAGAGAGAAGCAGATTCCCCAAGGGAAGCCTGATGCAGGGCTTGATCCCAGGATCCTGGGATCATAACCTGAGCCCAAGGCAGATGCTCAACCACTGAGCCACCCAGGGGCCTTGTTGGGGGTTTCCTTGTTGGGGCTCACTGGGTTGAGGTCTGCAGCACCCAGGGGCCCCAAGTGGTTGACCTTTTGTAGTGACCACCCCCAGTGTGGTGCTGACCTCAGGACCTACTCACTCTACCCAGCCTGCAAGATGGCCCCCAAGGATTTTTGCCTCCTTGTCCAGGTGCATTGAATCAAGGTTGGCCAGTGTGAACAATGAAGTACAATAGATGTGACAACTTGTGGCTTCCAGAGCTCAGTCACAGAGGCACTGCAGCTTTTTCCTTGGTCTCCTACATAGATGGCTATGGGGTAAGCCAGTTGCCATGTTGTGAGGACACTCAGGCGCCACATACTAGCCACATGAGTGAGCCATTGAGTTTTGGACTAATTTGCTACACAAAACAATATTTAGAGGTGAGAAAGAAAGGAGGTAATAGGTAGGAAAGCAATAACCAATGATGGCACATAGTCTTTACTGGGGTTGAAAAGGATCTTCCAGCAGGTATGGACATTTCCTCAGTAATAGCTGTGACAGGTTCCCAGATTTTCAGCAAACCTGGGGCTCCCTCATCTGTTTTTCATATGTAGTTGTGTTTTTAAGAGCTGCCAAATATTTTGGCATCCTGGGACAAGGGTAAGGATTCATAAGGCCCAGGGTAAGGCAGTTGAGGAATAGCCTTCTCTCTATGGGGAGTGCCCTTCCCTAAGCCCACCTGACCAAAGACCTTTGTGTGTTATGTTTTCCCTCTGTGTAGACCAGGGATTAGCATACTATGGCCCATGAATCACTCATTAGTTTTTATAAATAAAGCTTTATTAGAAAATGCCTGTCTGTGTATCCTCCAATGCTGTTTTTGTGCTACAATGGCAGAGTTGAGTAGTTGTAGCAAATATCCTACGTGGCCTGGAAGGCTTAAAATACATTCTCTCTGACCTTTGAAGAACATTTTGCTGACTCCTGGTAGAAATGGCCAAACCATTGTTGGCTAGCACAGCTGAGAGCCAGGGAGGCAGCTGTGGTGTCTAGTCTCTGTTCCCAGCTCTACAGAAGACAAGGAAGCACCATGGTTCTCTTTACCTCTATCAGAATCAGGACTTTCCAACAAGACAGAGAGTAGAAATAGCAAGGAGGATCTCACCAAATCCTGACATGTGAGCCAATAAAGGTCTGCCCTCCTGTGTTAGTTACTTGTTGCTATTTAACAATTACCCCAAGATGTGATTCCTCAAAACAGTAAACAGTTATTATCTCTCACAGTTTCTGTAGGTCAGGAATCTAGGAATGGCTTAGCTTGGTTGTTCTGGCAATTCAAGAAGTTTCACTGTAAGCCACAAGCATTTTTGCAACATAAGTCATTGGTGGTAAGGCAACTTTGCTGTAAAAGAAAAAAATGATTGGTTGACAGTTTTTTGGTTTTGTCACCAGTGAAAAGTTTGGTTTCATTCTCCCATTGATACTCTCAGCCCTTATAATGGTTTGTACAGTGGCACAGAGTTTTGAACCTATATTTCCCATAGAACTTTAGACCATCTATCAACGGACATGTGACAGCAGTGAACAAACAAGTTCAGGAGAGTAGAAGGCTTTTATGAAACAATGCAAAGCTCAGGTACAAATATACATCCTAGTATTTGGAAACGGATACCTCTCTTAATGGAGAAAGAAATTGTAGCAAAAACAAAAAAAGTGTGTGCTAAACAAGAAGATGAATCAACAAGCAAACAAAATGTATGATGTTATGGATGAAAGACATTGAAGACAAGTGTTTAGATAAAATCCACAACATAAAACCTTTTGTTTGGGTACAGAATTGCTACCAATCAATCTATACACATTTTAGATGTATTCAATATTTTGCATTTCACAAGGAAGTTAAAAAAATTTTTATTCACTTTTCATATTTCATTATGTCCTTCTTAATGAATGCCCCCTTTCATTTTTTGTGATTTTATCTTTTACATCAAAGTTGCCTTATGGTTAATTAATTATGTGGCAAAAATCCTTGCAGCAAAGATGCTTATGATGAACATACCAGACATAGCTTCTGGCTTAGGGCCTTTCATCAGGTTAAGATGTTGGGGCTGTAGTACCTGAAGGCTTGACTGGGGCTGGATAACGTGGCTCACTCACATGGCTACCAAGTCAGTGCTGGTTGTTGACAGGTGGCTTCACTACTACCCCACATGGGCCTTTTCACAGGTTGTTCGAGGGTCCCCACAACATGGTGGCTGACTTTCCTAAGAGAAAGCACCCTGTCATTTCTATAACATCCTATTAGCTACCTAGTAGGCAGGGAGGGACTACAAACAGGGTGAATACCTAAAGGCAAGATTCATTGTGAACGGTCTTGGAGGCTGGATACCACACATCTCCCCTCAAATAAGAGTACTCACGCATGGTAGGACGTGTCCTTTGGATAAGGAAAGAGACGGATACTCTAAGTGGTCTCTGCATGGTGGGATGGAGAGAACTATGGGATGGCAGTCAGAAGATCTGAGCATCAGTTCTGCTCTGCCCCTGACCTTCTGAGGGCCCTAGGATAGGCCACATCTGTGATGGAGCTGCAGTTTTCTCATCTGTGAATAAGAAAATCTTTTTCAGGCAGGTCAATGTGGCATGGGGGTTAAGTCCCCACCACTTAGCCAATTTCTCATTTCTGTGGACCTCAACTTTTTCATCTGTGAAAACAAGGGTGAGAATACCACCTCCCTAAGGTGGTGTGAAGAATAAATGAGCCAGGGGGGGCCTGGGTGGCTCAGTGGCTGAGTGTCTGCCTTTGGCTTAGGTCATGACCCTGGGGTCCTGGGATTGAATCCTGCATCGGGCCCCCCACAGGGAGCCTGCTTCTCCCTCTGCCTGTGTCTCTGCCTCTCTCTGTGTGTCTCTCATGAATAAATAAATAAAATCTTTTTTTAAAAAAAGAATAAATGAGCCAGGTCATGTAATATGCCTATATGTCTAATATACACAAGGTGCCCAATAAGTAGTAGCTGCTATTATTTGCAGCAGAAAAGGCAATATTACCTACAACTTGAAGATCTTCAACTCCACAGTCTGCTGTGAGCCCTGAGAACGAGGAGCTTCTATATGTTCCCTCTCCCCATCAGTCTAGACCCCTCCTGATTCCCTCTGGGGTGGGCTTCAGGTGTCTGTGCTCAGACCTCTGGGGAAGGTTGGGGTACCCATTTCCTTTTTTAGCATTTTGTGGTCAAGGCACTTGCATGCCTGTTAGAGCTACCTGAAATTAGAAACCAAGCAATGGCAACAACCTCAAGCTCAGAGTTGGGGCCCATCCCTGGGACAACTGGAAAGATGAGATCACAGAGTGGCGGAGGTGGGTTGAACCTCAGCTCTCATCTAGTCTCTAGTCGGGCCACCCCTCCAGCCCATGGGGCCACCGTCCCCCCTGGTTTACCTCTGTTCTTGAAGTCAACCCTTCTAGAATAGGTTCGGATTTGGATACCTGGTGATGGGAGTGCGAGTGGGGGCAGGGCACCCCGGTAGAGATGTTTTTCATGATGGGGGCAGGAAAGGTGGTGGTCCAGAGTGGAACCGTAGTGCTCCACACAGGCCCCTTAGAGGCTGAGAAATCCTTTCCCATAGGCTGCCTTACAGAGGTGCACTGGTTGTGAAATGCAAAACCAGATGGCATTGGTAACGCATACTGTCTGACACAGCATTCCTCTGGCTTCCCGGCCTTCTGCAAATCCCATTTGTTTCCTTGTTGGGGCTCACTGGGTTGAGGTCTGCAGCACCCTACACATCAAAGACACCACCAGGTTTCCCAGCACAGCCCTCAGAGGCTTCTAACCAGCCTCTGACAATAAAATCACTTTTAAATAAAAACCAAGACGATATTTGGCAGAAAGGGATTAACAGGATCAGTGGTGTGGGGGGTGTGGGGGGGATGACATCATACTATTTTTGTTGGCACTTCCCCAGCTCGAGTGTGAGGAGTCTGGGCATGGAGGGAGGATATATATTTTTTTTCTTTTCAACTAACTTGGCTGCTCTGAGTCTACATCTGAAAAATCCAGGGAGCTGGCATGGTTGGGGGTGACCTTCCGGCAGGGCCAGGGCAACTGCCAGCCTGGGGCGGAGGTGAGCACAGTGGGCCTGTAGAGGTAGAGCAGGGACTGGAGCGTCATTTTCCTGGGGTCTCTGGCAACAGGAGAGGAGAGGTCCAGTTTGGGAATTAGGCACTGAGTTTAGAGAAAGGTGCCAAAGTGGGCAAATGTCCTGGTCCAACCAGCTTTAGGGACAGACTAACCCAGAGGAACATGGCATAGACCTCTGGCTGATGGCCACTAGTGATGCCCACAATTGACAGAGCAATGAAGTTCTTGGGAGACACTGCTCCAGTGGGTACCAAACTTATTCTGATTTTTAGTTAAGGAACTCTTGCTTCAGATGAGCAACTGGGGGTGCCTACTGCATACAGAGGATGCAGGAAGAATAGCTGCAAGGCTTGGCACCTCCTGGCAGTGCCTCCCCGGCTCCTGAGGCTGCCTAGGAACGTATCACGAAATACAAATTGAAAATGACATTTATTAGATGAACACTTACTAAGTGGCTGCTCCACACCTGGCCCTTCTCCAGGCATAGGGGGTACAGTGGTGAGCAAAACCAGCACAGCCCTCCTCCCACCCCCATGGGGCTCACACTGTGGTATGAGAGATGGACGTTAATTAAATAATGACACAAATACATGTTGACTCGCTCCTCCCCTGAAACATATGAAGAAACTGGTTTGGGAAGTGCCAGGTTCTTAGTGGGGCTGTTGAGGCTCTCAGCTACCAAGCTCCGGGGCTCCTCTCTACGTTGACCCACGTGGGTCTCCCACCTAGCCCGCAGCACCATCCAGATCCTCAATGCACTGCCCCGTGTATGACTTCTCTTCTCCCGCCTCTGGTTCCCCTGGGCTGCCTCCTTCCCCCTTTCCTCCTTTCTCCCCTCCAGCTACCTCCACCACCCCCAGAGGGCCCTGGGATAATCCTGCATGTCTGAAAAGCCTCCTCAGTTGGAGGGCATCTTGCCAGCTCTCTTCAGCGTTCCTGCCTGGTCCAGAGAGGGGGGCAAGGCCAGAGCTGGCAAAGGAGCAAGAAACCTGGGCAGAGTCCTTGTCCTGCCCCTGAGACCTTAGGTGTCACCCAACTTCACAGGGATGCCCATGAACTCACCTTGAACTGGTCTGACCTCCTCAAGTGTACACGGTTCCTTTCTTCAAGAAACTCCCTGAAGGCCAGGATTGACTCCCTCCTTCTCTGTCTTCTCCCAGTACCAAGTTCAAGACCTTGAGCTCATTAGGGGCCTAAGACGACATTTGGCCATTGACTAGTACATTTTGTTATGAGCTCCTGAGCATTGCACTTGCTCATTGCTGCCTCACAGCTGGTTCTAGTCCAGCTGTTCTGGGTTTTCTTCTCCTGAGGAGACTGAAGGTACCTCCTTCTAGTGTATTGAGTACCTGCTGCATACCAGCCTATGCTAAGAGTGACATCTTCTCTTCCCTTCAAAGAGTGTAGGATCTAAGAGAGGGAGCAGGCAAAAAAGGCAACAATGGCGTATCATGTGCTGGGTAGAGTCAGGGATGCCACGCAGACATGGGGGCCCCTTCCACCTCCTTCAGAAGGCAGCATCCCCTCATCTATAGGAGTGAGCAGAAGGTTGGGTCATCTGTCTGTCCTCTCAGGGCCTCCCCTGTATTGTTGGTCTGCCTCCGTGAACCCCAACTCACCCACTGGACACTTGAGAACCTAATGGTCCCTCTTTCTGAGGCCAGTGACTAGGTGAGTTTTCCTTTGCTACCCCCATCTTGTTGGGCTTCCTAAAATGGCCACATCGTGCTGAACAGGCATGAGCTGAGTTCTCTATGGAAGGGTTCTTCCTCTATTATGATATAGGGGAAAAAAACCCCAAATTTCTTGTTAAACTTTTCCCTGAATCTTAAAGGAAAGGCACTTAAAACTAAGTTTATCACAAGCAGGGGTCCCTGATGACATCTGTTTACACCTGACCTGTTTCACCAAACCTGGAGTTTCTCCCATGCTTTGGCAAGTCTAGTCTTCAACTCTCTACCCAACTCCTTTGGGAATCCTCTCTCCTTCTCCCCTTGAAGTTTCTAACTTCCATCCTCCTGATATGCCTGCCCTGGGACATTCATTCTGGAGTATTTCCCATTTAGCCATCCTCTCTTCTTTAAACCCTCTCAGGGCCACTCAAATCCTAGGGACTAGTCAGGACCAAGGTGGGAGAAGTTCCAAGTCCTGCAGCCCACGATCAGCAGTGGATAAGGATCCTTCTCTTGGGATTTCTGTTCAACATTCCCATCAGTGTGAGCTGCAAACACATGGGTTCTGTGATCCAATAGAGCTATTAAATTATGAATATATATTTCTCCCTAAAACAATTGATTTTGGGAGATAGTATTGTTTAAACCATGCATGACAAATCCAGCCATTTAGGAGTGTGCTGGAGGTAGCTCATCCTGGCTTGCAAGAGCTGGTGGATGCATTGTTAGGAATTTTGCAAGCCAGTTGTTAAACATTGCCATTACGAAGTAGTAACTTATATAAACATAAGCAAATATACTAAAAACAAATGTAATAAATATTCAGTACTTTCTAATTGTTTTACTCTACAATCATCTGTGTTCTTGAAGTTATTTACATCTATTGCCTCTGTGTGGTGGGATGCTCCATGTGTGCTACTGTGCATCATTATCTCACTCCACATTCAGTGACATCACATGGGTAGCTTGAAGTCAGCCATGGTGGGAATATTTACACCATGGCAAGTGGCAGGCATCACCCATCAGGGTTCCCCACCCCCCACTAAGCTGGTTGCTAAACTTTTAGCTGCTCTTCGCTGAGAAAGGCCTCAGCGAAGCCTGAGAAACTGAGAAAGTTTCCTCAGCAGGCATGGCACTCCTCCGCCTTCTTCAGGATGCCACGTCATTTTGCAGGATTGCACTTGGCTTCTTGCCTGTTGCCTGGTGCCTATTGGAACTAACAGCTCTTAACGGCAGTTGCCTTAATTACTCAAGGAAGGGCTGAGTCACTATCTTAGGGGATGGGAGAGTTGACAGTTGTTCTAGAAATGAGAGATGTGTGTTGAATGCGTGGTGAGCACAGGCCTTAGTTCAGCCTGGTGGAGTAGACTTAAGGCAGGTTTGCCTGAGGAAACCGTGCTGGAGCTAAGGGGGACTTCCTGTTCCTGGAGGGTACGGGGTTGCGTGGTAGGCTGGGTGAAGTCGGAGGATAAACCTGGGTCCTCTCTCCAGAGCATCAGCTTACTCAGTGGTAAGTAACTAAAAACATTGTCTTAACAATAAACACACATGGGATTCCTGGGTGGCTCAGTGGTTTGGCGCCTGCCTTCAGCCCAGGGTGTGATCCTGGTGTCCCAGGATTGAGTCCCATGTCGGGCTTCTGCATGGAGCCTGCTTCTCCCTCTGCTTGTGTCTCTGCCTCTATCTCTCTCTGTCTCTCATGAATAAATAAATAAAATCTTAAAAAAGAACTTACAAAAGAGACAATAAACACACATGGAAACACTATGTAGAAAAGGACAAAATTTGGATGAATTTTAAAATTAGAACAGGGGATGCAAAGAGGTTTTTCCTCCATGACAGCCTCTTCAGCTATAGCTCTAGACTCCAGGAGTACTTATTCCTTCTCCTCTGACATTCAGTCTTTTGAAAAATTTGAGCATCCTCGAGCTACAGGTCTTCGAGATATCCATAGGAATGAACTCAAGAGAGGCTGGAAGGAAGTGGTGAGGGGATTCTAGAAAGTAGAATTCAATAGAAAAGAGCAAGGGCTTGGGTCAGATTCCTTGGGTTGGAATTCCTGTTCTGCTGCTTATTAACTGTGAAGTATTAGGCAGGTTACTTAACTGCTCTGTGCCTCTTTCCACAGCTGTCAACCGAGGCCAGAAATAGTACCTATCTAATAGGTCGTTTCAGGGATGAAATTAGAGGTGTGGACAGCACTTGGAGCAGCCTTAGCACTTGTTCCTTGCAGTCATTTCAAGCAGAGAAAACACGTGAGCAAAGCCCAAAGCCTGGGACAGGCTGCTCCATGTAGTGAGGGCATGGGATACTCTGGTGGAAGGGGAGGTTCAAGTGCTGTCTTAGCTCATGGCTTTCATGACTCTCAACTCGCCCTCTTGGGTCTTCCCTACGCAGGGAGGGGGTTGAGCTTGCAGATCACTGAGATCCATTCTGGTGCCCTCAGCCTACGTCTTACTTCATCTGTTCTTTGTCTCGTTTCTCTCTGAATATCACACAGAACATTCAGGTCCCCACTATTTAGTGACTTAATATATTTTTACATTGCTCGCCAGTTACTTTTTGGATTAGTCTTCCCATCCCCAAACAACAAAGTATATATTTGATTTTAAAAGCTAAGGTGAAGCGATAATCTAAGTTTATAATTTTTAATTTTTATTTCTTTAAAGATTTATTTATTCATGAGAGAGAGAGAGAGAGAGAGAGAGAGAGAGAGAGGCAGAGACACAAAAAAAGGGAGAAGCAGGCTCCATGCAGGGGCCCCGATGTGGGACTCGATCCTGGGTCTCCAGGATCATGCCCTGGACTGAAGGCGGTGCTAAACCGCTGAGCCACCGGGCTGCCCCAATTTTTTTTTTTTAAACCTCATTTGGCTAATTTCACAGCAAAGTATGGCCCAACACATGAGAACAGAAGATTTCTGTGGGTCAAGGAGTCAGAGAGATTAGGGTTCAAGTCCTGACCCACCGAAGTTGTTTTATCTTTTACCTTTAGTTTCTTTACGTCTGAAATGGGCTACTGATACAAGTGCCTACCTCACAGGGCTGCAGTGAGAAGTTAAATGATCTAAGTCAAGTCAGATTCTGAGATGGCAAAGTTGACTTCCCTTTTGGGTACCATCATCATTAGTAGGCTCTGTCCCTTTACCCCATGTCATGGCCCAGGGAGCTCTGTGCCATCCACCTGGGAACACTGCATTCTCCTACTTGGGTCCCCCACATTCGGCCACACTTTTGTAAATAGCCCCTTTTTCCAGCTCTCCTTAAATGACCTGATTTGAGTGTTCAGCCTGCCTCCTGTGGAGCCCGACTGATAAACTTAGCAGAGTACTTGGCCTGCAGTAGGTGCTCAACAAGTGGAAGCAATTATTTACATGCAGAGTAGAAAACTCTGTGTCCTGTTAAAGGACTAGCTGGGCATATTTACCCAACAACACTTACTGATTCAATAGATACTTATCATATGTGATTGTTTATTTTTCATTTATTATGAAATGCTTACCATGTGGTAGTCGGCAAAATGTCTGGAATTAACTTCTTGCCCATTGGTTTCAGCAGGAGGAGGGAGTGCTCTGGCATTTTCTGTCTTATACCAGCTGTTGAGCAAACTCACCAGTCTCAGGGTGATGAACCAGTCAGAGCTCTTCCCTGCAAGGGAGCAGTAAGTCATTCTCAGGAGAAGTGGGTTCCCCTCACTGCGCGCTCTCTGGGGAGGACATGCGCACAGTAGGGTAAGTGGCCCTGTCAGAACAGGGCTTTCTGTCCAAGGCTTGGAGGATTCCCTAAAATGAGGGAAGAGCCCTGGATGGGGATCAGGGCACTGGTTATGGCCTCTGCAGTGCTGCTATGTTTCTGTGGGTGGACAGGGATTACCCTCCTCGGGACTCAGTTTCCTTCTCTGTACACCCCACAGTTGGTGTATTGTTTCCCAAGGCAGCTGCTGCAACAAATTGCTGCAGACTTGGTGTCTACACACAATGGGAATTTGTTATCTCACAGTTTGGAGGTTGGAAGTCTGAAATCAAGGTGACCACAGGGTCATGCTCCCTCTGAAGTTTCTAGGGGAGAATCCTTCCTTGTCTTCCAGCCCCTGGTGGCTCCTGGTGTTCTTTGGCATGTGGTCCCAGAGCTCCAATCTCTGCTTCCCCCTCTACTTAGCCTTCTTCCCTATATCTCAGTGTGTCCTCCCCTCTTTCCATGAGGCCACCATCCCTGAATTTAGGGCCCACCTCTCATCCAGATCCTTAACTAATTACATCTGCAAAGACCACATTTCTAAAGAAGGTCACACTCTTAGGTTCAGGTGGTTGTGAGTTTTGTAGGGGGAAGGGACACTATTCAACCCAATTGGATTATAGGGTCTCAATACTTCTTACCAGTCCGAGGACTTTGGAAGTTGGTGGGTATGCAGAAGTCCCTTGCCAGGCACCTCTCTTTTGTTGGGACTCCCTTGGTAGAGATTGGGTGAGGTAGGATATCCTCTGAGCTCTGTGAAGGAGAGTCAAAAATTACCTGGGTGGGAATTACCACTGGAGGGACTGCCATCACTCAACACTGTATCATATCCTCCTCTTCCCTCCCTACTGACACCACTTGACATCCCCCCACCACTCCCCCACCCCTCTTCCCCCCAACTCTTACTACTTCACTACTCAACTCTGTTGACCTGTGTGCTGGCCACTGAGCTAGATACACCCATCATTTCCCTTTCTCCCACTAGCACTATGAAGTCAATAGTATTACCATTCCCACTGAAAGTTACAGAACTGGGCATAGAATAGCAGAACCAGGGTCTGAACACAGGTCTGGTGGATCCAAAGCTCATGCTCTTGCCACACATGTGGAAGTTTCAGCAGCAGACATAGGCCCCGGCTCTGGTTTTCATTTGACATTACTTGTTTTCAAGGCAAGATTGTGAAACTGTCAAATTAGTTTACAAGGTTTCCCTGTAAATTGCCTGTTCCTGTCTTTTCCTTCCTCTCTATACCTTACACCCCCATGGTGGTGGAATCTGGTACCCTAGAGTCTGTTCCGGCCATTTCAATTTCTTAGATCCCTCGTTTCCACCAAGGTCACAGTGTCAGGTAACAACATAAAATGCTGTCCTTGCTTCACTCTCAGCCCTCCAAGGGTCCCTGCATTGTTCTTAGCATGTGGTCCTATGTGTGGAAAGCAATTTTCTCCGCTCACTTTTCCTTCCCTCACCCCCATCCTTCTAAGGGCACGGTTGGGCCCCACCTACCTGACAAGGGCAGAGATTCCTGTTCTACTATTACAGCTTCTATCTCAACAGTGTACAGCCTGAACTCTTAGTACATAGCTGTTTTTCTTTGGTTCAACACATACTTTAAGTGAAACACGTACACACTCTATAGCCAGGTCCTAAATAATAATATTGACGGAAACATGGATCTTTTGGTGTCACAGTTTTCCCAATACATTTAAAAAGTTTGTTTATTTATATCCTAATGTCCCCTCCTGTACTCAACAGGATGGGAATCACCTTGGTAGAGAAGCTGGTGTTTTGCTGCTTAGTTGAGGCATCCACTAAGGATGCTGGGATTTTGGGGGAAGGGAACAAAAGTTGGGGGCTTATACATTGGTGTAATCTTTTTAGCAATCAGTGTGGTGATATGTGTCAGGAGCCTTACAATATTGAAGTTTATACTTACACTTCTAGAAAATAATTCCTGAGATTACTCCCAAAGCAGAAAGAGCTTGATTTATTTCATAGTGCCATTTACAAACATTTACAGATTTATGAATGCCTTAAGCAAATGTTTTGGCAGCCAGTGAGAGTTCTAGTGATTGGGACAAATAAATCATGATGTGTTCTTTATGGAATATTATGTGACTATTAAAATGAAACTCTGTAAAGTTGAAGGGAAGAAGCAGGGCATATACACATGACTATTAAATACTTAGGATGGCCATTACTCTGTAAAATAAAACATGCATAAAAGAAAGATGTAAGAGATATTGCTAACTGCTAGCAAAAGTTTTTAGAAAGCAGAACTAGAGTTTTTCCCCTTTATTTTCTCTCTCTGTATTATTTCCAAGTTTGAAAGCTTAAGGGGGGAATTAAACCATCGACAAGATTATTTACGTTTCTTTTATGTCTACTCTCTGGACTGGGAGTGATGGTCCCAAAGTCTCTAAAAAGTTGAGGCATAATAGGGTTTAGAGGCCTGTCAAGTGAGTGCCCACTGAGGAACACTACAGATCAACAGGGAGTCCCCAGAAAAGGGAGATTGCACACTGCTACCCTGGCAGTGCTTGAAAACACATCATTGTCCTTTATGAGAAATGTCCAGCCTGACATCTCAAATTACTGCCCAGGGCCAGGGGGAGAGAGGAGAGAGATTCCCCAGGGGTGGGGTGCCTCCTCCTGGATGTCTTCAGGACAGTCTCTTTGGCCATGAAAGTTCTGTAAGGTCCTGGCCAGCTAGCAGCATGGGAGCCCTGGGACGGACGACGAGCCAGGCACTGTGGGAGCTAGGAAACAAGATGGTATAAATTAATGAGGACAGAATGATTATCACAACAAAATAGCCACTCTTTACTGAATGCCTAAATGCATGGACATACAGTGATATGGGAATTTTATCCCATTTAACACTTATAACCACCCTAGGTGAGAGGGTTGTAGTCCTCATTTTGTGGATGGGCAAGCTGACTCAGAGAGGTTTAGCACCTCTGCAAGATCACACAGCTGGGATTCACACTCAGGTCTCACTGATTCTAACACTCCAACTTTTTCAGTGATGCTCCCTGGCTCTCCATGGAAGGGATCTAATGCTATTCATGCCCTCCCTGCTTTACCAGGCGTTAAAGCACTGGGTAATTGGGGATGTGGTCATAAATCAAGCAATGGCTCCTGAGGGATACAAACCACAAGTGTTACTTCCATTTGCTTAAGTCAAGTTCATCTTAGCCTTCTCTGGGGTTGTCACAGTGCTCAGCCATGGAGGATGCCGGGATACATGGGAGGTGCTGAGACACTGGTGTGTACACGTGTGATCTACTGTGGCCTCACAGACCAGGTATAAAATAAAGGCTATATTTTATTAGGCAGTCATGTTGATTACCTTCATATTAATAAAGAAAGTTATGGTTAAGGAGCCCCTCCTTGGCTCCCTCTCACTCAACAGGATTCAGCCTGGGGCACATATTTGTACTTAAAGCATTAACCCCTAAAACAGGATAATAATCCCAGACACACACACACACAGAAACATGCATAAGCGTGTGCAAGCACGAGCATACAAACACACACACACTCCTTCACACCATAGTAATTTGCTGAAAATGCTGACTAAATCATATTAGCCTAATTGCTAGGTTGAAATAATGGTAATGATGATGATAGTAATAATAAAAGAATTACTCTAAAATTATTCTGAGTGATGTTGTAACATCAGCTGCCATACTCATTCCCCAAGAAAGAATTTGCATTTTCAGACTCAGTTCATATCAGGCAAAGGGCTCCCCAGGAAGATAAATGACAGTCCTTAATGAGGTTTTTCCCTTGCCCTGAGTAAAATCTTACTTCTTCCTGCAAAAGCAGGTGAGCACCAATTTTTAGACAGGATTCAGGCGAAATGTCCAAATTTACTGACTTCCAGGGGGCAAATTAGACTATGAAATCTGCTAAAAATCCTGGGCTCCGATTTCAAGTAGTCTCCTTCGGGGTGGCATTGCGTCCTAGCTGTGAGGGCCATTAGCTTGTGGCAATGTGGTTCTCTGGCTCTTTCTGGCACAGAAATGGTGGGAGCTTTTGTGGAACACCTCTAGAAGCCAGAGTGGACGCCTTCCCTCCCATCGTGACCGGCAGGCCACAGCTGAAATGCCCCAGCTAATTAAAAACAGAGGGTAGAGATGAAGATCCTAAGGGGCTCTTAAGATTATTGAGCACCCGCTGTGTGTGGCTCTGTATAGATGACCAGGATACAGCCCTTGTTCTCTAGAGTTTATAGCTAGTGAAGGAGAAACATGTACCCAGGTAACTACCTGGGATCAAAAAGTGCTCTAGAAAAGAGATGCTTTGGGAGCCAAGGGTAAGCTGAGTTAGTGACAACTGACAATGAGAATGGAACTGGGTCTTCAGATACGAAAAGGAATTCAGCAGATGAGGTTTGGGATGGGGAGGCTGGTTGGAGGGTAAGAGGACGAAGAAGGGTATTCCACAGAGACAACATAAGCAAAAGCAGGAAGGAATAAAAAGTGTTGACAAATAATCTTGTCCAGCACGACTGCACCTCTCCTTCTGTTCCCCTGCCCTAGTTTTCAGGGCTCCCATCTGCTGTCTTAAGTCCACTCTCTTGAAATGCCCCTGTGCTCTGAAGCTGTCCGTGGGGCAGTAACCATATTTATGTTGCTCTATGCTGTATTATATTTTGTCATCATTCAGTTATAAAATCTTTTTATAATTCCACGAGTATTCTTTCTTTGACCCATTGTTTAGAAGTATATTTATTCAATTTTAAATATTTTATTTATTTGAGAGAGCACAAACGGGGGGAGGGGCAGAGGGAAAGGGAGAAGCAGACTTCCTGCTGAGCAGGGAGCCAGATGTGGGGCTCCATCCCCAGGATCCTGGGATCCTGACATGAGCCTAAGGCAGATGCTTAACCAACTGAGCCACCCAGGTGCCCCTAGAAGTATATTTAGAAATCTTCTTTACACATGGGTTTTGTGTGGAAATGGTTCAGTGATTGACTTGAAATTTTATTGCCCTGACATTAGAGAATATGACCTGTATGATATCAATTTTTTAGTGCCTTTTGATATTTCCTTTGTGACTTAAGGTATGTGACTGATTCCTATAAGTATATACTTGAAAAACTATCCTTTATTTATGAGATGCAAGGGTCCCCCTAAATAACTGTTCAAATCTTCTATAGATGTCACAATCTTGTTGTCTGTTTGAACACATTCTGGGAGAAATTATTAAAATCTACCACTATGATTGTGGCTTTTCCATATCTCTATATAATGCACGTAGGTTTTTGCTTTCTGTATTTTGAGGCTATATTTTAATATGCATATAGGTTCAGGATAGTTATATTTTTGGTGAACTGTTCCCTTGAAAAGAATTTATTGCCAAGTTTCTGTCTTAAGGCCCATTTTGTTTCAAATTAATATTGCCAAGTCAGCTTTAGTTATTACTTACCTGATATATTTTTTTCTAATCTTTTGCTTTCAACCTTTCTCTGTCTTTGGTATAAGATGTGAATAGCTTTTAGCTGGATTCCAGGGCCTTGACGAGTGCCTGGAACATAGTAGGTACTCAGGAATTATTTCTTGAATGAGTTAATGAATGGAAAAAAATTAAATCCAATCTGAGAATTTGTCCTTAGCAGGTGAGTTTCATCTGTATTTGTCATGATTACTGATGTATTTGACTTCTATCACTTTGCTTTCTGATGTATGTCTTTTTTCTGCTTTATTGCCTTCTACTAGATTGGTCAGATATACTTTATTTCCTTCTCTTCTAGCCTGAAACTGATTCCTTTTCTTTTCTTTGGTTCAGTAATGGCATAATTGCTTTCATTATGTCTTTCGATCAGCACAAAATCTTATAAATTCAGTATGAGTACCCCCATTTTACAGATAGGAAAATTGAGACTCAGAGAGTTAAGTAACCTAAAGCCTCACAGCCAGGGACCAGCAGATCTGAGGTTAGAACCTGTTCTGTGTGATCTGGAGGTTATGCGCTTCCCGCTGCGGCCACACTGCTGACAGAGGCCAACTGCAGATGACTGGAGGACGGTTATCACCGTATTTCTCAGTCCCCCCAGCCATATTCTGATCAGCCGACTTTGTTATCTCTGTGTCCCAGTGATAATTCAGAAATGCAAATGCATTGAACACAGGCCTGGCTACAAGTTCTGAGCAAGAGAAAGTCAAAAGCTGGGAAGTAAACAGGGCTCTTAAAACTCTCCAAAATGAATCCTCCCCAAGCTGGATGACTGTCAACTTTTTTTTTTTTTAATGATATCTCAGATTTGACCACTTAACTATTTTGTGGGACACTTTCTCTTTTCCCAGCAGATAGGAAGAGCCCTTTACTAAGCAGTAACTGTAAGTTCTTGCCTCTGCTGTCTCTACACACTGCTTTCCAAATATTTGTTCTTTCTTCAAACAGGTTGTTCTGCTTTGATCTCCCCTCCCCTGGAAGGGGTCTGAGGATGGGGATTAGTGAGAGGCAGACACAGGGCTACATAGTCGCCTTTGTTGGAAGGGAGGACAGAAGCTTCCGAGGCTCTGATGAGGTCACCCATGGAGGAGGCAGGTGCTATGAGTAACATTACCCACAATCCCTCCAGCCTCCAGAGTTCCTAGGGCAGTAAACAATGCCCAGTGGAATGCTAATCCCGGTGTCAAATGTCCCGCTGATTTACAGGTGCATCTTTGTCTGAAAGAGTGGCATTCCTTTTCAGGATGAGGGTAGGAAAGAATGTGACCAGATTCCTGAGATACCACGAAGGGACCACAGCCATGGCCAGGAGCTGCACCAGCATGGATGTTTCCCCGGAAAGTGCAGTCCCTGGGCTGGCCAGAGGGCCTTCCTGGGTCCTACTCAGGATTTTCATCTCTATATGGAGGCACATGAGGGAGACTGACTCTTGAGAGGCATTTTTCAAAGTGCACTACCTGAATCAACCACATGGGTGTGGGGAGGGGCAGAGGTGTGCTTGTTAAAATGCTAATTCAGGGCCCTAGTTGATATAAATCCAAGAGGGGGCTCCAGGAATTGCCATTTAATTGCCATTAAAAATGCCAATTGCCACTTTTAATAAGTGGCCTAGATGATTTTGGTTTTGAGCCTACTGATGTGGTAGTGTTCTTCAAGGGCTCTGCAGGTGCCCAACCCTTCCTGCGGGGTAGCCAAGCTGGGGTGAGGAGGCACATGGGAAGGACCAGGAGTCCTGAGCCCCACCTTTCCCTTCGGCTTGCTGCGTGACCTTGAGAAGTCAGTTCACCACCCTGGGCTTCGTGGCCTTGTCTGCTAAACAAGCTTCCAGAGCTTCTTAATGGTGGAACCGGTTCAGAACCACAGACTCAGGTCCCCATTTTGACATGTGAGTTTGAAGTGAGAGCAGGACTTCTGAAAGGAGATAGTAATTATAGCAAATTTTTATTGTGTCTATGGTGTCCAGGTACCAGGGTACAGATCGAGGTAGATGAGCTCATTTTCTCTCTACCATAGTCCTATGAATTTGGTGCTTTCCTATTCCATTTTACAGATTAAGGAATTGAGGCAAGGACAAGTTAAGGTCACATAGGTAGTAAGAAGTGGAACTCAATTCCAAACTCAGACTCCAGAGCCCTTGTTCTTAACGGCAAAGTTATACTATCTCTCAGCTGTAAATGTCCTGCTGGCAATCGGAAATACCGGACACGGCTAAGAGGTTTGATCATCTGGCAAATGTGACAGTTCTCTAAATAGAGGTGACAGGTGGAAAGTCAGAGGAGTGTGGAAGGAGCAGAGGGCTGGAGCACCAATAAACACCTGCCGACTGAACCAACCCAAGGTAACAGTCCTGTCCACTTCTAGAGGATTGCAGATGGGACACAGATGGGGGACCTTAAAGCATCAGGATAGGTGGGTGGGGGAAATCGTGGTGTGGGGGGCAGAGGTCCCTTTTCCACTCTGCCTGCCCAGCTCACTCTGGAAATAATGGCTCTAACCATACCCTTTCCTTTGTAGAGATCTGAGGGCAGAGATAGGTCCCTATATAAAAAATAGTGAAAGGGAATAAAGGGGAAAGGAGAGAAAATGAGTGGGAAATATCAGAAAGGGAGACAGAACATGAGAGACTCCTAACTCTGGGAAACGAACTAGGGGTGGTGGAAGGGGAGGTTGTGGGGGGGCGACTGGGTGACGGGCACTGAGGGGGGCACTTGACGGGATGAGCACTGGGTGTTGTGCTATATGTTGGCAAATTTAACTCCAATAATAATAAAAAAAATAGGTCCCGGCTTTCCCCCCAAGCTTTAAAGATCCCATCACGGAGTTAAAAACTGACCAGGAAACCACACTTCTTTCACCAGAGGAGACTTGTCCAGCAGATAACACCAGGACCTAATCTGGTCTCAGGTAGAGACTAGGCCAGGATTTGATGGTGGAGGAGGCAGTTTCACTCAGAAGGTGCAGTTACCACGAGCACCATCTCCTCCTGCTCCTGGATGAGTGAGGGGTTGGATTTTCCATGGAAGTGAAGGATTTCTCTCCTCTCTGAGGGGAGGCAGAGGCGTGCTCTCCCTGGGGAGGGAGGTGGAGTCTCTTTCCCAGTATCAACTCTCACCTTCATAATAAAGACTCTCCAGGGGCACCTGAGTGGCTCAGTGATTGAGCATCTGCCTTTGGCTCCCATGGTGATCCTGGAGTCCTGGGATCGAGTCCTGCATTAGGCTCCTCTCAGGGAGCCTACTTCTGTCTCTGTGTCTCTCATGAATAAATAAATATAATCTTAAAAAAAAAATCTCTCCAGTGTGTACGTCTAGTCTGGGCCTTTCTATGGGGCCCCACACTGTGATATCCAACAGCCTCCTGGATGCCTCCATGTAGAGGTCCTACTGGTGACACAAACTCAACACGTCTGAAACCAAATTCGGGCTCTTTGTCCTGACCTCTGCCCTCTTTCACTCTTCTTCTGGTTAATGGAACATTCACCAAGTCCTTCAGTGTTTCTCATTGCCTACAGGTGAAACCCAGACTCCTGGCTCATAAACTTTGTTTGGGAGGCCGACCCACCTACCTGCCCAGCCCTGGGACCAGCTTTTACATTCCAGCCATATCTGTGCCTTTTAACACCATGGTGTCTTTCCTCCGATTAGATTGACTAAATATTTTACTGGGACACCTGGGTAGCTCAGTGGTTGAGCGTCTGCCTTTGGCTCAGGGCGTGATCCCAGATGTTCCGGGATAGGGTCCCAGATCGGGCTCCCTGCATGGAGCCTGCCTCTCTCTCTCTGTATGTCTTTCATAAATAAAATTTTAAAAAGATTTTGTTTATTATTATTTAGTTAGTTATAGATGTGCTTGAATAAATGAAGACATGATTCAATAACTAGGTCAGAATTTCTGAGGAAATGGACCTGTAGAACCTCAAGATTTTATCCAAATCTTAAACTGGTGCTATAGGAAAGGACAAATGTCTGGAGGGACTTCTCAGGTGCTTACAGCCCAGGACTCTGGACGTGTGTGATTCTCAATGCAGTGCCAGACTCGGGCCATGTGTGTGACCCCTGGGCACCCCAGCCCACCCTCCCATGGCTACCTCCTCCCCTGCTGTCCCTGATCCTGCAATAGTTCACCACCTTCTTGTCATCCTTGTCTGTGAGCCCAGTATACTCCCTTTGTTTTGGTCCTTCTGGAAGCCATCCCTCTCTATCCCCCCTAACCCTCCACTTCTTCTAGGGAGCCTCTTCTAAGGAAATGAGATGGGGAACACAATGTGAGCTTTCTTGAAGCCCCAAATTCAAGCACTCTCCCCTCCTTGGCATTTTAGATTAACAGAGTGAGGATGGAGAAGCAGAGGAGAGGCCAGGTGGTCTGGCTGAGCAGTGGGTCCCTAAACTTATTAGTATCACCTGGGCCACTTGTTAGATGCATAGCTCCTGGGTTCCATCCAGGATGGGCTGAATCAGAATTGTAACAAGTGCCTTGGCTAGTTTTTTTTTTTTTTTTTTTTTTTTTTTTTATCATCAGACAAGTTAGAGAAACACTATGTTAGAGTGTAGATGCCAAACAAATTAAATAAGCTTCCGTAGGCTCATTTTGTGAGAGTTCTATGTAATTATCATCTTCACAGTGAAAATTTATTGGGCATTTACTAT
Organism: Canis lupus baileyi; assembly: GCF_048164855.1. Taxonomy (NCBI): domain Eukaryota; kingdom Metazoa; phylum Chordata; class Mammalia; order Carnivora; family Canidae; genus Canis; species Canis lupus. The sequence goes on along the minus strand of NC_132869.1, from coordinate 31,015,125 downwards.
GTGCTTGGCACAATTTCAAGCCATTTACCTATATTAACTCATTTGTTCTCCATTATAACCCTGAGGTAGGTATTCTTATTGACTATTAACAGAGGAGGCACAGAGGAGGGAAATTACTTACCCAAGGTCACCGCCAGCTAGGAGTCAGAGAGCTAGGGTGAAAATCACATTGGTCTGCATCCTGAGTTTCTGCTCTTTACCTACGACAGACAAATGATTAGCATTACTAGAGCTGCATTGTAGACAATGAGTAAATATTCATTGAAAGGCATAATGAATGTTATGAGAATGTTTGATTCATTGGCCCCTTTCACTGGGAGATGGCTAACTCTTGGCCATCAGTAACCTGCTCACTTTTACAGCATCCTAGGGGAACTGCTCTGAGGTTAGCAGTGCTCCTTTGGATCTGCCTTTGCAGAAATGAAGCCAAGAAGGGTCACAGTGAGGCTTCAGTGGGCATAGCCTCCTCCATCCAACTGATGGCTGGCGAAGTCTACACCCCTAGGATTCCCTTTTCACGCTACACCACGGACTTAAGACTACAGGGATCTAGTGCAGTGAATCATTTATGGGAATATGTAAATTGGGTAACGGTAGTAATAATCCCCCTAGGATGATTATCTGGGATGACAGTCTAAAGCTGGCTTCTGTTGCCATATCTCACTCTCAGTGGCTTAATTGGATGGCATCCGATTAGCCAGACAGCACTGCTCTGGGGCCTCAGGTCAATGCCCTTGTTCCCCTCATCTCATGTTCCCAGGTGAATCTACATGAATTCCAGAACACGTTCTGGTTGCTGCTGGCTGGAGAGAATTGCTCGCTCCCTAAGAAAGCATCAAGGACTTAGGGTAGGGTGGGCTGACCTCACAAAGGCCCCTAACACCATGGGGAAGAGTTTTGAGGGACTGCAGGCACTGGTGTTCCTTGTTCCTTCTCTGGGTCACTGAGGGGAAGATCAGCTCCCCATCTGTGTTGGCCCCCGCTGAGCTCCAGGCCCTGGCCTCCCTTGGGCTATGCACCTGGGCCATTCTGGCCATGGGCAGGAAGCAGGGTATGGGTCTCCCATTCTCCTGAGAACTCTGAGGCAGGGATGGGGAGGAGGAAGGGGACAGGAGGGAGAGGAGCGGGGGAGGGTAGTCTCACCAGGGAGATCTGGTCTACCTCTGTACACCCCACAGGCAGCCGCTTCTGTGGTGTGCCTGATGAGAATCCTTAGAGCCCCATCACCCCTTGGCTCTGTGCTGCATTCACCCACCATCATCACCATGGAGTCATCCCCTAGAAGGCCCCTTCTAAATACAACCTTGGGATCAGAGAGGAACAAGTCAAGCCCTTGGTGGGAATGAGCCCAGTAGCACACCTCAGTCCCCTGGGTAGCTGGGATGGAGCAGACATGGGAGCTCAGAGAACGAGACCAGGAGAGGAGAGTTTCAGGACAGAGGAAGGGAGGCAAAGGAAAAAGAAACATAATCAGAACTTCACAACTGTGTCTCCATACTACCCCAATTTTTCTGGCAGGTTTACTTCTTTGGCTGCATATTGGAATCAAGGCGGGGGTGCTTTCAAATGTATCCCTGACTGTCCCCTTCCTTTTTTTTTTTTTTTTTTTAAAGATTTTATTTATTCATGAGAGACAGAGAGGCAAAGACATAGGCAGAGGGAGAAGCAGGGTCCCTAAGGGGAGCCCAGTGCCGGACTCGATCCCAGGACCCCGAGATCATGACCTGAGCTGAAGCAGATGCTCAACTGCTGAGCCACCCAGGCATCCCTGATTGTCCTCTTCCACCCCCTCAGACTTCAGGGGTCTGGGGGCAGGCCTGGCACTGGTGTTTTTTTATGGGTCCCCAAGTGGTTCAGACGGAGGCCAGGTTGAGCCCCTCAACCTGCAGGCCTCCCACTGAGGTTGCTGCATCATTCACTCCTATGCTCACAGCTTCAGTCTGCAGAAAAAAAACAATCTCTTTAGCTCTTTCACTAATTGCTGAGCTAAAGATGGCTACACAGGGAGAACTTATTTTATTTTATTTTATTTTTTTAGGGAGAATTTATTTCCCCAAAGTTCTATGAGTCTAGCCTGTAAGCTCAGGAGGGGGACCACACCTGACTTGTTTTCCCGGGACCTCGGCATTTTGTGAGAATGACTATTTGCTATCAGTGTTAAAACAGCTACTCATGTTTCCCTGAAATCTTTTGAGTTGGGGAAGCTCACTGCTACAAGCAACTCTTAGCTTCCTCAACAGTAAAATGGGTTTTACAACAGACGAAGTTTACCTCAAGGTATTGTAAAGATCAAATGGAGTTGGTGTGTAAAAGAGCTTTGGAAAGTCTGATTCAACTGCTAGTCTTGGCATTGCCCCCTTGCTCTGATGCATGAGCTCCTATCCATCCTTTAAAACCTAGTTAAAATGTTACCTTTCCGTGAATTCTTCAGAAGAATTCTGTGCTGTACACCTAACTCTACTATGGTACCTGCCCCTCTACGTTCAACATGTCGGTCAATGGCTACTAAACTCTTCCTCTGCCAGGCACTGGGCCAAAGCTTTACTGTAATGGTTAGATACTTATCCAACTACCGCATGAGATTCTGAGCTCCTTGAGGGTGGAGGCTTTAAGATAAATGAGTATATTCCCTACGATACCTAGAAAGACTTCGCTTCTGGCAACCTTTTCCTACAACTAAGAGGACGTCAGTGCTTGTGTTTCTGAGTCTTGAATAAGTATGAGAGGATTGTAGAAAAATAGGATTTTGGAGTTGGGAGAGAAGAGTGAGCAAAAGATGTGGTGAGTGGGGGGGCTGATGGCTTTAGAGTGTCAAGGGATGGAGGGAAAGTCACCTGGCCCCACAAGGGCACTTGGAGTTGGAGAGTCATGCTGCTTGGGATGAGGACATTGGTAGACGGCCAGGGCCATTTAGCCCCGAGAACTGAGGAGAAGACGGAAGAAGACCCACCCAAGCATGGCTGGATGGTTAAATAAAGACAACCCCCACATTGAAGCCATCTGAAGATTCAGTTTTTCTGCATCCTTGAGATCCCAAAGGGACCCAGTAGAGTGAGATAGTATCTCAGAGCCATGAAACTGAAGGGCATAAGCCTAGATTGGAAGGTGGCTACAGAAAACAGGCGGTATCTTATGGTTCAGGGTGGCAGCAGTGGGATTTAACTGATTATGAGCCTTTCATTAGAACTTCAGAGAAGGGAGAGGCTTTCCAGTAAAACCAATGTGATTCTGATACCCAAACTGACAAAGACAGTATTTCCAAGTGCATGCCTCATACATGAACTCTGCAAGATATTAATAGGAATCATGTCAAATAGAGATTCCACGGCCAATCATTTGGGGAATGCTGGATTATACAAATCTAAGCACAACTTTTTCTTTTTTAGACTCTAGCTTGTCTCAGAATCTTTAAAATGGGAAGGTACCTTGTGAATCTCCAAGAAGGATATGTATTTTCGAGATCAATTTCAACACAGAACTTCCCTCCCTTCCCCATCCCTCTTTTTTCCTTCTCATTCTTTCCCTTTTCTGGTTGCATAACTTAGAGCAATGGTGTTCCACAGAACACACTTTGGGACATGCTGCTATAAACTAACCTTACATGGGTATACAGCAGTTGTAAAAATCCTAAATCGAATATGAAAGAATCAACTTCAATACTACCTTTCAACATTTCACCAAGAAAAGGTGGATTTGATTTTAGAAATGTAAGGATATTTTAACATTAGGAAACTATGAAGGCAATTCCTAGCAGCAAAAAGTAAAGTAAGAAAAAATACGATAATGTCAACAGATAACAAAAATGTATCTGATAAGTTTCCAAATCCATTCCCGACTTCAAAGTCTTAAAAACTAAGATTGGAAAAATATCTCCTTAATGGGACAAAAATAATCCAGAGTAAATGAAGACAAGATCACTGATTTTATTGCTATTGTTTAACATGGTTCTGGAAGTTATACATCATTCACAAAACAAAATTCTACATATAAAGGAGAAGATAAAATCATCATTATTTGCAGATGGTACAGTTATCTTCCTAGGAAAAAGAGGGAATCAACTGAAAGTGTATTCACATGTTTGAGAAAATGAGATAAGAGCTAGCTGCAGGATACATTTTCCAAATCCATAATTCAAATTGGGAGCATTTTGAGAAAAAAGATCCAATTCCCAATTTTAAAAAAGTGAAATAAAAACCTCAACCAGAAAGTTTAGGCTCCATTTGAAGAAAATCTTTTTACTTGTTTGGAAGATATCGAAGAAGGTCTGACTAAATAGGTAGCCATGGAATATTTCTGGGTGGAAATTTGAACATTGCTAAAGATGCTAAGTTTAACCAATTATAAATGTAATGAACTTGAAATCCTACAGAGCATTGGATTTAGTTGTTTATAACAATGAACCTAAAACTCATCAGGAAAAAGAAATTGTGGAGAAAAGTTTTTTAAATCCTGAGAAAAAGTGATGAGGGAGGATTTGACCCATCAGGGATTAACATTTTTTATAAAAGAATGACAGGGCACATGGGTGGCTCAGTGGTTGAGCGTCTGCCTTCGGCTCAGATGGTGATCCCGGGGTCCTGGGATCAAGTCCCACATCAGGCTCTCTGCAGGGAGCCTGTTTCTCCCTCTGCCTATGTCTCTGCCTCTCTCTCTGTATCTCTCCTGAAAAGAAAATGAAAAAACAAACAAACAATGATAATGTGAGCACTGTGGCGTGGGGTATTGGCAGGCACAGCAATGCAACCACACAGCCTTCAAACAGACTCTAGAATTTGTATATATGAGATCCACATATACATGAATACACATCTACACTAAGACAAAGAACAGGAAAGAAATATGGAGTTAATGGAGCTTTGTCAGAGTGGTGGGATTATGGGTTTTTATTTCTTTATATTTTCTGTACTTTTCAGATGTCCTATGCTGGGCATGTGTTCATTACCTAATTATAGACACATTAAGTGATGTGTGCGTGCGCCTGCATGTGCTCACTTTAATACGTCCTCCCCCGGGGACAGAGTACCCTTTTGCTGCCCAGCTGATCTGCCTTCTGTGGTGTGAGCTGCTGTGGGTGCAGAGGGGGTGGTAATGAGGCCCAGGGGTGGGGGTGGAGGTGAGGATGATGGGCCTCTGAGGGAGAAAAGGGTATGGAGCAGAGAAGCACGGGGGTGGTGGGGGCGAGTGTTGCCAGCTTCACGGTTTTGCCCTGAGCTGGGAATTATGAGGCCAGGACAACAGAAAGTTGAGCGTTATTATCCTTGGCAACGGAGCTTTGCTCTGAGGTTGTAACACTGCCCTGAGGTTAAGTGATGGTGTGTGGAGAAAGAGGGGGAGATTGCCAGAGTAGATCTGCAAAATGTGCACCCTGTGATTTCAATAAAACCCCAGAGTGGCCAGAGTTAGGGGGGTATTTGTAGAAGCTGGCCCTGAACCCAGGGTGGGAACGGGGGTTGCTGGTGAAGCCCGTGGGCTGCCTCAGCTCCCAGGCTAAAGAGCCACTGGGGGAGCCAGCAGGATGGGGAGCATGTTACCATGCCAACGGCACAGAGGCCTCACCCCTCCATCCCCCAGGCAGTGGGAGGGGCAGGGCGCTGTGGGAACAGGTGGACCCACATTCAGGTCCTGCCTTCTCCATGTGCAGAGTGACCTTGTGCGGGTCCCTTAACCTCTGCTGCCTGCAGGGTCTTCCTCTGTGGATAGGAAATAGCAACCCCTATTTCCCTTTAACAACTCCTCTTGCCCCCAATGGGGACTTTCTGAAACAATACTTAGGAATTCGAGTTTGGATCAGAGGAAAAGGAAGAAGAAAAAGGAAAAGCATAAGTAGTATTTGAGCACTAGTTCCCTCGGTGAAATCCAAACGGCCTCTGTTTGGGTTTGTTTGCGAAGTTCTATAATTTATGGAATGGCAGCCCTGGAGGTGGTGGCCGGGCAGTCATCTGAGTGTGGGGGTGGGTCAAAAGGAAACCCTAGGGACACTGCTGCAGGCTCAGAGGATGCAGGGCTTCCCTGCCCTTTGGTTAGAGAATCACACTTTCCGAACAGATCTTCAGGAGAGGTCTCAATTTAGCAGGGACAGACCAGTAGCTAAATCACCAGCACCCCAGACCTTGCAGTGAATTCACAGTGGATTCTCACATAAGGGCCCAGCGCAGGGAGCTTTCCTCATCCCTCCCTGTCTGACTTTGGATTGGTCTGGACAAGTCCGTTGAAGGTGCTAGCATCACAATGTGGTCACCTAGGGGCAGCCCAGGTGGCTCAGCGGTTTAGCACCGCTTTCAGCCCAGGGTGTGATCCTGGGGACTAGGGATCGAGCCCCACGTTGGGCTCCCTGCGTGGAGCCTGCTTCTCTCTCTGCCTGTGTCTCTGCCTTTGTGTGTGTCCCTCATGAATATATAAATAAAATATTTTTTTAAAATGTGGTTGCCTAGTTCCTTCGCTTGCTCGCTTGGGGCTATTATTTTAAGTGCCAAAAACAGTTTCAGGAGAACTGTGCATCTCCCTTGGCTTTCATTTTTGTTTACAAGACAATTTCAGGGAAATACCTAAGTCAGGATGGCTTTGAGGGATGATCCTTTCAGGATCTTCTGTTCTCCAAATGTCCAGTAAAGGAAGACTAGAGATAAAAGAATACCAAAAAGACACAGGGGCTCTCAGATGCAAGACAAACACCCCAGGGTATGGTAAACCGTCTAGGACACAGACCCATGAGAGAGGGTGGATGGGGCTGGGGCTGAGTGGCCCTGGGGCTGAGGGCAGGCAGGGAACACCGGCCGCCTCAGTTCCTCTTGACATAACGGGGAGTTAAAGTACCCCAAGTTGGGGGGCACAAGAGCCAGGGCCCTGTGTGGGCCAGAGAGGGCAGGCCTCCCCTATCCAGGCGAAGAGACTGAAGAAAGGTGGGGCCTGCTGCCCGGACTGCCCGCCACTTCCCTGGAGCCGTGTGCTGGGCAGTGCCGGGCCTGGCTCTGCCCAGACCTGTCACCTCACCAGTCAGCCCCAGGGACACTTGGTTCTGAACTGGGGCTGAGGCCAGACTAGAGAAGGAGGGACGGAGGAGCACAGACGGGGGGAAACACGCTAGCGTCCATCTCCAGAGGCACCTGTGAATGGAAATTCCAGACCAGGAGGCAAAGAGATGCCAGGGAAGATGGTCAACACAATGGACAGCCAGGAGAAGTGCTTCAGAGAGGCCCAAGGAGGAAACCACCCTTGACAACCCGAGATATTTGTAAAACAAATTGCTGACAGACAGGAGGCAAGACCAGGTGGGGATGAAGAAAAGCCAGTTGCAGGTCCTGTTCATGAAAATACAGGCACAGATGAATCCAGGGTCAGGATCAAGGTGGACTGGGGGCCGCTGATGGCAGAGCACGGAGACCCTCGCCCGAGTACGCACAGGCCACCCCCCACACCGGGCAGGGAACTGGTCAGACCAGAGGCTTGGCTCCGAGACACTATGCATTTAATTGCAGAGGAGTTCCAGAAGATGTGGATGGAGGGGACGGAGGAAGAGAAGAATTATTTGAAGAGACAATGGCCAGTGTTTTCCGGCCCTGCAAGGCCTGGCTCTACCGGGCAGACCTGATGCAGGGGGTGGGGTGGTTGGGGGGAGCTCAGCCTTTCCTGCAGTGCCAGGTATACAGCTGGACGTGGTTACATGCACCATCTCATTTAATACTCACAGCTACCTTCCGGGGCAGATGTGGCCATTCTTGTTTTCAGATGAGGAATCTGGAAGGCCAGGTGGGGCAGGCTTGCCTGAGGTCTCATGGTCATGAATCCTGCAGCTGAGTTTCTGTCTCAGACCAAAATCTCCAAGTCAAGACAGGGTGATCAATCTTTTTTTTTTTTTTTTTTTTTTAAGATTTTATTTGTTTATTCATGAGAGACAGAGAGAGAAAGAGGCAGAGACACAGGCTGAGGGAGAAGCAGGCTCCATGCAGGGAACCTGACGTGGGACTTGATCCTGGATCTCCAGGATCACGCCCTAGGCTGAAGGTGGCACTAAACCACTGAGCCACCCGGGCTACCCAGGGTGATCAACTCTTAAAACCTGCAAAGTCCTGGGCATATTTATTTTTCAAGATTTTATTTATTTATGAGAGAGAGAGAGAGAGAGAGAGATGCAGAGACACAGGCAGAGGGAGAGGCAGGCTCTATGCAGGGAGCCCGACGTGAGACTCGATCCCGGGGCTCCAGGATGGCGCCCTGGGCCAAAGGCAGGCGCCAAACCACTGAGCCACCCAGGGATCCCTGACTTTGCAGGTTCTAGCACAAAACATCTCGTGGGTTCCAGAGACCTTGCGTCCCTGGCAAACCGGGACAGTTGGTTGCCCTGCATCCAGTGCCTGGACTTTGGAATTTAACCAACTCCAGTCTGAATTCTGTTTTTACCTTCCCTGGGTGTCCTTGGACAAATTATTTAACTATCTTAAGCCTATTTTTTTTTTAAATATGCCAAACAGTAATAAGAGAGCCAGTGTGCACAGTAAATAGGGATTCATTTAAGGCTCTTAGTCCAATACTTGGCACCTGGCAAGCACCCAATAAATGTCGCCTGTTGTCATTTAGGTCATTATTACACGATTCGTGTGTTTCTCACTACGAGGCCCCACCTGCGTAGAGGAGGGCCCGCTCCCAGAGGCCTTGAGTGCCGGGATGAAGGGTACGCTGTCATCTTTTAGGCCAGTAGTTCCAGAACCTCACTGCACCTCAGAATCAGCTGGGAGCTTTGTTTCAAACCTACCTTCCCAGAACACATCCCTGTGAAATTCTGATTCAGCTTGTCTGGAGAAGGGTCTGCTAGTCTGCAAGTCTCCGAAAATTGTTTATATGCCACAGAAACTTTAGGAAACATCATAATCAGTGTGTTGGGCAGTTGTGCTGCGTCTGAATGTTTTGAGCTGTGGCAGGCCTTAGCTGTCAACAGAACGACCGTGTTAACTCAAGGTTAAGCCCTCTCCTAGCCAGGAGCCCACTGTTTGTTTTCTTTTCCCTGAGGCCTGGGCCTGCAGGAGGGCCAAACTATGAAACCCCTCATTTGGACCCCCAAAGAGGTCTTACGCGCCAGGGCAAGGGCAGGACTCCTTTTCCTGTGTCTGAGGGCCCGAGCATCCCAGACCACACTCCTGGCCTCTGTCCCAGGCTCCCACCTCTGCTGAGGAAGGCATTCCCTCCCCATGACCTCACCAGAAACTGTCCCCTCCTCGGCCCAGAACTTTCCACCACAAAATTCTTGGTCGACAGCTGCCCCTCCGGCAAACGGAGGGTGGGCACGTTAGGACGGGTGTCCTCTGAGTCACAGCGGGAACCCTGCTTCGGGCCCGCATTATCTCCAGAAGCTGTCTGGCTCGGCGCAGGCTTCTTAAATGTTTGCAGATTGCAAAACAGCAAACAATATATTTTTTATCCGAAACACCTGTGAACATTTTCTGAAATTAGCCGGAAAAAAAAAAAAAAAAGGCAAAAGAAATTCCACCCCTTTTCCCTTCAAACTGACATATCCAACAAAAACAAAAAGGAACCCATTAACCTGGACCTTGCTGTAGTGAAGAGATGGTGTCTTACCTTGTTTTCCTGAGGACATACGTAACTTTGAATTATTTTTCTCGTGGCACACTTAACGCACTGTTCAGGGGATAGAGTCTGCTAAGCGATTATTTAGGAGCACTGCAACAATGAGAAAAACAAAATGGGATGTTGGTCTGGGTTTGTCACAGAGGTCCAACGACTTTTCCTTGGGTCCAGGTTCCTCCTCTGTGATAGGCGGCAGGGCGGGACGGGAGGTGACTAGGGGTGGGCGTGGGTGGGATTCGGTTAGAGCCCTGTCATCCAGTGTGGTAGCCACTAGCCACATGTGGCTATTTAAATGTAAATTAATTAAACAGATCTAAGCATTCAGATTTTCAGTTGCACCAGCCCCAATTCAAGGGTTCCGAGGCCATGTGTGGCTAGCGGCCACCACATGGGACAGGGCACACAAATTATTTCCATCAGTGCACAAAGCTGGATTTGCAGCCCAGGGGCCTAGATTGGAGAGTACAGATATCCCCTCTTTTCCAAAGTTCGAGTTATGCCCCTTTACTTTCACAAAAGACCCTTGTTGGCTCACCAAAAGAAATCCGAAGAGGGTTTCTCTTTTATGAAAAAAAGGCATTCAGAATTTGTTTTGCAGAGGAGGAGCGAGAGTGGTGCTGCGGAGCCCCTTCCCGAAGCATCTCAGCATCAAGCTGCCACAGCTTTCAACTGTGCCTGTGAGCATCTGGGCTTTATCTGGATTTATTTTGTGCTTCTGTGAGCAACATGTGTCCTGAGGTATCAGAAAAGCCTGGGAGGGTTATTTTTGGGTCTGGGCATGCTCAAAAAATTTTCCATGTAAATTAATGGTAATTGCTTCTTTGCAATTACCATCTCGGCTTGGAAGAGGTTTCATAGGAACCGTCTACTTCCAGATAGTGGGAGAAACCTGTGATTAATTATATTCCACCACTGTTCTCCGTAGTGTGCTCAAGACAGACATTGCTAATCAATCGCTGTTCTTTGCAGCTCCACCCTGATGTCTCTCTCTGCCCTATCCTTCTCGGAGATCCTGGAATATGTGTGTCAGACAAACTTTGTAACTCCAGGGAGCAGACCTGAGTTCTTAACTTTCTTTGCACTGCCCCCCACCCACCCCTTTGGAAATCTGGTGAAACCTATAGATTCTCCTCCCAGAAAAAAGTTTTTAAATGCATAAAACAAAGTACTAAGGATTACAAGAGAAACCAGTTATGCTGATACAGTTTTCAATATAATTGAAAAAGCACAAATGCTTGACCTAGTAAGAACATGCTACATTACCAAAGCATCAAATAACAAGCTCTGCTGGCAGGTAATTTTTTCACTTATAATGTTATGATTTTACAATAGTGTTGAAAGTAAAAGGTATTTTGAGATTTTTGTAATAGCTCTAATGCGATATAAAAACGAGTATGATTTCTTGGGTGAAAAAGTCATGGGTACTGCTAAAGTAATTGTGGTGTGTTGCTTTCATTCCTAATTGAAGGAAGTGCTAAATTTTAGTAGTTAGTGAAAATAAAGGTGCAATCTTTTTCCATCCATGGACTCATTGATTGCTATAGGCAGATCCCATAGAATTGCGTGGACCCTGGTGAGGAATCGCCCTTTGTGGGGTAATCTGTGAAGTCCCAGATTTGCCATCTTGTGACCACGTAAAATACACTTCTTCCATTTGTTCAGGCACTTGTGGAGCATCTGTGTGCCAAGACTGATCCCCCTTCTTCAAGAATGTCCCATGCAGCGTGGGGGTGATGGGGAGGTCTGCTAAGAACGGGGAAGGCAGAGAGAGTCGAGAATGAAGAAGGGGATCAGAAGAAGGCAAGAAACTTTTGCCATGTCTGTGGCGACAAATGCAAAAAGAATGTCATTTTCTGTAGTGAAGATGGGAGGAGAGTGGTTGTCACTGGGGACCACAGTGAATGACCACAGAGTCATTCCCTTCACAAAGAACTCAGAGTTAATACCATAAACTCAACGTATGAAGTTAGAAAACCAAATGGTCAGCATCTGGAGATGACACTCCCTCCTTTCAGGGCCTGCCACCCCCCCTCCACCCCCATGGCCTTCTATGTCATGACCTTTCAGTGCTTTTTGGACAGTTTTATGTCTTTTTCAAAACAAATGGAATGCCCATTAGTGAAAAAGAAGTTTCTACAAACACCAGTGGCAGTGTGGGAATAAATATTTATAGCCTGGGCTCTGAAACCAAGATATTCTCATTATTTATAGAGCCTTAAGCCAAGCCTGTGCCATGTGAAAATTAATTTACGCAAGAATTTCTTTTCAGTTTATAAGAAACACTTGCCTGCCCACTTTCTTCTGGGAATCCTGACAGATCACAAACTCAGTCAAACTTGGAAAAGCAGCAGAAATACCCAGATCAAATTTGATTTCCCATTAATCACCACTTCATGATCTTCCAGCCAAGTAGGACCTATGCCCTCCGCCGTTCTCCCTCTGTCAGAATGTCTCCCATGCCAGCCAAGCCAAGGCCCTCTGTTTCTCTGACAGGACCACTCTGGTGTGTTCAGAATGCATTATTTTTTTTCTTTCAGTTCTTTGTCATTCATTTACTCATTCATTCCTTCTGCAAATAATTGCTTTGTAGTCATGGTATTTTTAGCTCAGGCTTAGATGAGGGCTGGGAACTAACACTGATTGGCTACTTTCTATGTGCCAGCCTTTCTCATCTGTTGTCACATTGCATTCCCACAACCACCCTATAATGTTGGAAGTACTGTCTCCAGTCCTAGACAGGAAGAGCTTAAGTCTCTGAGAAGTAATCAACTAGTTAACTATGCAGTTATTAACAAGTAATTTAACTACTTAACTAGCTCCCTAGAAAAGGAAACATGTATAATAGGATTCTGGGGAATAGAAGTCTAGATGGGGAGACAGTATTGATACAGCTGAAGATAGCTATAGCTAGAACACAGATAGAGAAATAATTAAATTGTAGTGCTAGAGAGGGTGAGTCTTTGAAATGAGGGAAGAGATAAGAAAGGTCTAAGGATCACTGTAGACTAGGATGCCAGTAAACGGGCTGCCATCAAATGATGGAGAAGGGGATGAGAGAGGACATTATGGGTGGCGAGGTAGTGGGGAGCAAAGACCCAGAACCAGAAATCAAATGCGGTTTGGGAGGTGGGATGGAGCATGTCATGAAAGTAGAAACTGGTCAAAGTGAGGGTATTCCTTAGTACAATGCCTGCTCTGGACTCAGTCCTAAATAAATACCTGATAAGGAACAGCCAGATGCCTAAGAGTGAATGAGTGAGTGAACAAAGACTGGTGTGTGGATGGGAATGAAACTGGCTGCATGTGGCTGGAGTGGGTTAGGAAGGACTTTTTCAGACTGAAGAGTGATGTGTTCACTCATGGGAACACACTGAAATCCCCATTCCCCTTAAATTTGTGCCACATTGGACTTTGGAGATAGATTCGTTCTGCATGGAAGGGGATCAGATGATTACTCTTGATGTTTTATTTACAAAGCATACCTTAGAGCCAAATGTATTAACATCATGAAATTAAAAAATCCAATCTAACAAAGAATTCAAGTTGCCACATTTATTTTTTAAAGTATGATATGTACAGCCCCCTGGTCCCCCAGTCCATGAGACATCCCATGATAGAAGAGTGGAGCTACTCTGGGACAAGACTGGAGACGGGGAGATGAGCTAAGAGCTGGGAGGTTGTGACAGTGAGTGGTATTGGAGAGTTGGCAGTGGGATGGAGAAAACCGGATGGATTCTAGGGCTATAGTAGAGGTAGAGTCCATCGGACATGGTGACTGATGGATGTGAGACATGAAGGACAGGCGAGTGTCAGGGAGTGCCCGGACTCCTGCAGTGGATAAAGGTGCCATTTGCTGAAATGGGGGAACACGGGAGGAACCGATGTGGTTGGGGGGAATGATAGATCTGGTTTGCAAAGATAAGTGTGAGATCTTAATAAAGCTATTCATTGCACAGTCAGTTAGTTACATGGGCCCCAAGCTCAGGAGAGACATCTGAGCCAGAGGCCTAGATCTTAAAAAGCACCAGCTTTTAGCTGGAGGCACAGGAATGGATGAGGCTGCCTTGGCAACATGTGTAGGGTGAGAAGTGCATCTAGGACAGAGGCTCATGGACCCCCAACATGTGAAGGTAGATAGAAGAATAGGAGCCCGGAATAGATACGGGGTGGTCAGAGAAGTAAGAGAAAAACCAGGGAAGGGAGGTTGTGGTATTAGATGGTGCTAAGAGGTCAGATAAGAAAAGGACTCAATAGTGTCTGTTGGACTTAGCAGTGAAAAGGTCACCATTGACTTTGGCAGGGATAATTCCTATGCAATACTGGAGTCTGAAGCCAGATTAAGTGGTTTGAGGGGGTTAGCCAAGTGTTTAAGAAGTTAGGCTCTGAGGGCAGCTAAGAGAGAGAAGGTAACAGAGGAGAAAAAAAGGTTTTGTCAGATGGGACAGATGTAAAACTCTTTAAATGCTGTTGGGAGGGCAGCCAGTGGACAGGACAGAGAAAAGACCTAGAAGGACATATGCCAAAATGTGAACAGTGGTTGTCTGTGGGTAACGGAATCAAGAGAATCCTGGATGTTCAAAGCCAGCCCAAATGATGTTCGACAGAGTTTTGGCGTTGTCTATTTTTATTGCTACAAAATTCTCTAAGTTGTGTCCTTTTACACATAGCTTCACTGAGACAGGCAGAGCTTTGATGGGTGGGAATGTCCCACGGCCTATGCTGGTCAGCAGAGGGCTGAGTGTGAAGCATTTGTGATGAGGCATACTGGCAGGCTGCCCTTCTCACACTGAGCCGAGGCTGCCTGTGTGACCAACAGAATATTGTGAAAATGACAATTCAGGCCAAAGATAGGTCCTAAAAGGCACTGCCATTTTGGTGGTGGTCTCTTGTACTGCTCACTCTGGAAGCAGCCAGCTGCTTTATCTTAAGGACCCTCAAGATACCCCCTAGAAAGGCTCACATGGAGAGCAACAGGCCCCTGGCCGATATCCGGCATCAACATGCCAGTCATGGGAGTGGGCCACTTTGGATACAGATCCTTGCACCCCAGCGAAGCCTTCAGGTGCAGCCCCAGATGACACTGGATGGAAACTTCGTGGGAGCCCATGAGCCAGAACCTCCAGCTGAGCTGTTCCCAAATTCCTGACCCACAGAAATTGCGAGAAATATTGAGTGATTATTGTTTTAAGCTGCTGTTTTGGGGTGACTTGTCATGCAACGACAGACAATGCGGGCACCTTGCACACTTTATGGGGCCCAGTGGTGGCTCCATCCACCAGACAACGGTCTGGATGCATTGCACTTCAAAATGGACATGCCGATGGTGCATTACATTTGAATAATGGTTCACATACTCGGCTATCCTTCTGTGTGCGTGTAGCACACCTCTCCTACCCCATGACATACACACACACACACACACACACACTGATAACGCTGGTTATTTTATAGATGATATTTAGTATGTAAGTGCATATGACTCAAATACGAGTCAAATACGAGTCAAATATATGTGGAGGCTTTCTGATGTCTGATAGTTTCAGGATGCAATATTGATGGAAGTGGGCTTGAATAGTTTCAAATTGCATAATTTTTTAAAAAGATTTTATTTATTCATGAGAGAGAGAGAGAGACAGAGAGAGAGGCAGAAGGAGAAGGAGAAGTAGGCTCCATGCAGGGAGCCTGATGTGGGACTCAATCCAGGGACTCCAGGATCATGCTCTGGGCCGAAGGCAGGCACTAAACCTCTGAGCCACCCAGGGATCCCTCAAATTGCATAATTAATCACATTCCATTTTCATGACAACTACTAGTTAATCATGCCTGTGAGTGTGAACTTTCAGCTGTGGGAGTTTAGGCCCTCCTACCTCACGTGGGAGAGCAAATTATGTTAGGCTTTCATGTTTTAATCAAATGGCTGGCAGTGGAAGGAAGGGATGGGGTAGGGGTGGGGGGCTGATCCCTGGAAACCAGTGGGCCACCTGGGAATCCAGCACCTGGGAATCCAGCACCTGGGCTCATCAAGTCCCCCGTCGGCGCTCAGCGCTCTCGCACCTGTTTTCCCATTGCCAGCCTGGTGCCCGGCACAGAATAAGGGCTCCTTGAACATTTGTGGAACAAAGGGCAGTTGAATACATAGTTCCATCTCTCCTCCCCGCCCCCTCTAGAGGAATTGGCTGACTCTGCGTCCTAGAAACTGTCTGGGCTCCGGGGAGGAGACAGTCCAAGGGGGAAGGAAAGGAGACGTGGTAGTGGGTCCCCGAGACGGGATCCTGTATCTCACATAGTTTTGCACTAAAACTTGTTTCTGGGGCAGCCCGGGTGGCTCAGCGGTTTAGCACCGCCTTCAGCCCAGGGTGTGACCCTGGAGACCCGGGATCGAGCCCCATATCAGGCTCCCTGCGTGGAGCCTGCTTCCCTCTGCCTGTGTCTCTGCCTCTCTCTCTGTATCTCTCATGAATAAATAAATAAAATCTTTACAAAAAAAAACTTGTTTCTGAAAAAAAAAAAAAGACTCCCTTAGAGTCTAATAGAAACCCTGTAGAAGGCTTCAACAAGTTCCACCTGCAGAGGGGAAGTGAGGGTAGCGTGTTGAAGCATTATCCCGAGGCCAGTGTGACAGTCACAACCTCCTTTTCCCTTTCCCACCTCCTCACACGTCAGGGAAGGGGACCTGGGGTACGGAGTGGGGCTCCTCCCCTGAGTCCCTCCGCTGTGGGTGAACGCAGTACCTGGCACGCATGGGCACACAGGGCCGCAGTCCACGCCCGGGGAATGAATGGAGCGGCCCTGGGAAGGCAGGTCAACCCCAGGCGTGGCCGCAGAGCCCGGGGCGGGGTTCTGGAAGGTCCCAGGCAGGGTCCAGTGAGGAGATTCAGGCAGGTCCATTCTCAGCCAGCTAGGCCCTCCTGGGTTCAGCTCACAGCTCACGGGGAGGAGGTGGCCGCCGGGAGACACCTTGGGTTTCCTGACCATGGGTGGCCTCGTCTCTCTCTGTCCTCTGGAGGGAGGCCAGTCTCCCTCAGGGCACTTAAAGGATTTGTGCCTGGCCTCGGCCACTGCGGTCATTTCCAGGAGGAAACAAAAATAATTTCCTACCCCCACCTCTTGGCCACGGTGGGGCAGGGAAGCCACGTGCCAAGTCCGACAAGGCCATTCCCGGCTCACTGCGGGGCCTTCCTTGAGCTCATCACCTGGACTTGATGACAAGAGTCCGGAATTGCCGTCGTTGGGGCTCACGGGCCAGGGAGCTTTGTGGGGTCAGAGCAAGGATCCAGATCACTCAGTGCCCACACTGCGGTGGCCACCTGCGGTTCTTCGCCTTCCACGATGATTTGTAGATCAGCCTGGAGAGATGGAGAGCTGGAGATTGGCAGGGCCAATTGTCCTGGATTTAGGTAAACTGGGGACGCGAGGCTGCTGGTTGCTAGAATATTTGTAGCAAGAGCACTTGTTTTTGCAATCAGATACCTCATAATAACCAGCTCTTGCCTCTCCAGTTATAAACAATGGAGGCAGCTGGTCCTGAGACAGGACAAACACAATGTAGGAATTGGAACAACTGTGTGTCCAGACCAGCCCAGAGGTTATGGATGAATTGGGCAAATTATGTTTCTGGGGTTCCCGGGTGCCCCTTGTGGGGCCCATTTGAGCCTGCATATTCTCCTGTACCGATTCCCTCCTCTACTTTAACCAAATTTTCTTTCCACAAAGGATCTGCTATCAGCCATGTATACCATAGTGAGAATTAAAGCCACTGAGCCTTTTCTCTCAATGTAACTCTAGGGAGTTAAAGACTCATCTTGAGAGGTGATCTAGTTCGGTTAATCAAAGGCCACAGTGCAAATTTTGCCTTATTTATTTATTTTTAAAGATTTTATTTATTTATTTATTCATGAGAGACACACAGAGAGAGGCAGAGACACAGGCAGAGGGAGAAGCAGGCTCCCCATGGGGAGCCTGATGCAGGACGCATCCCGGACCTGGGATCATGCCCTGAGCTGAAGGCAGATGCTCAACCACTGAGCTACCCAGGTGCCCCAATCTTGCTTTATTTAAAGAAACTCTGGTCTTGGTACATTAGGGAAAAAAGAGCTAAACAGTTTTCAGTCTTTCAAAGATCTTTAAAAATATATACATTAAATAACTTTTTAGCTTTCTTGTAAATCCGAAGAATAAGGTGATTATTTTTATCCTCATGTTGCAGAGAAGAAACTGAGGCAGAGAGTTTACACGATGTGCACAAACTCCAGGATGACTTGACGAGCTGGCATCAGCATAGAGGAGTCCTGACTCAGGACGAAGGTCTTTCCAGGGACCATACATTCCTGTGTAGGCCAAAGACAGCTGCACATATTGACCCTCTCCAGCAGGTGCCAACTGTTTCACGTCTGTCATTTCACTCATGCAACCATCCCAGGAGGTAGGGGTGTTGCCAATCCACAGATGTAGGTATGTGGGCTCAGAGACTTGAAGCAACTCGCTCAATTTCTCACAGCCAGAAAGTGGCAGCACTGAGATTTCAGCCTGGGCCTCTCTGACTCCTAACTGGTGCTTTCTGCTCCTAGTGGGTCATTTAGACTCCCCTACCCCCTTTCAGCATCTGAGCAGAAGGGGATGGGAATTAAATATGAGGCTAGAGCTCCCAGGGCTCTAGCTCTGGTGGGGACGGTTGGTGCGGGGCTCATGGGCACCTTTCCAAGTCTGTGCAATTGCGGGCTTCCCATGGATGTGAAGGTCTCCTGAGTTGGCTGGGAGAAAAAAATGCACCTCTGGCTTTTTGAGGCTACATTTATCATCCTGTTAAGAGAGAAGAGGGCAAAAAACAAAATATGGGAACAAGTGGTTTCCTGTGGAGAGAAGGGACTAGTCCCCGCTGTGTTGTTTATTTATACAGGATGGCAGATGGAATTCCTCTCCTGAATGCCTTGAGTGAGGGTCTCCGATACTCTGAATTCCTCCTCTGTGCTGTCACAAGACAGGGAGTCTTGTAAAATCAAGAAAGGGCTTCACTGTCTACTGCCCCACAACCCTTTTCTGCCTCCTGAGCCTATTAATTAGAAAGGAAAGGTCATGGCCTCTCTAACAAACCTAACCAGCAATTCACTGAAATAGTCGAGTTTCTCCCAGACCATCTACTTTCATTCACTCATTCATTCATTCATTCATTCATTCATAAAACAGTGCCCATTTTTTCATTTTTGTTTTTAAAAATATTTTATTTATTTATTCATGACAGACACACACATAGACACAGAGAGGTAGAGACACAGGAGGAGGGAGAAGCAGGCTCCACGCAGGGAGCCTGATGTGGGACTCGATCCCGGGTCTCCAGGATCACACCCCAGGCTGAAGACGGCGCTAAACCACTAGGCCACCCGGGCTGCCCCCATAGTATCCATTTGTATGAGGTGCCATGGCGTATATGCATCACATGTACTTATATATAACATACACGTGGATATGTACATATTATGTACAAATAATAACTACCTAATATTTGGTGATACTGGGTCCACAGGCACTGTTCCAAGAAATTTACATGTAACAACTCATCTCATCCTCATACTATACCTATGAGGTAAGTATTTTATTACCCACCCCCCCACTTACGGATTATGAAAATGAGGCACAGGAAGGTCAACTATCTTGGCTATGGCTACATCTAGGTTTGAACCTGGTCTGCCTGAGTGCAGTGGAGGGTCCTTACCATCACAGAAAACCCTTGGCACAGAGACAAGAAAGCCCGACTCACAGGTGTGGACAAACATCTGGGGAGTGTGGAGGAGGGTGGGACCGTGTACCTGGGAGAGAAGCTGCCCAGGAGAGAGACCAGTGGGCAGGTGGCCTATGAACCATGAGCTTTCCTGAGCTCATGATCCCTTGCTTCTCCATGAGAATGGAAAACCAACACAGACAGTGGTAGTGATAGCAGCAATGGTAGTCGTCTTCATGCTGCCGTGCTGAACTTGCCCAGCATCATGCTGTTAGGTCTGCAAGTTCCTCTGCTAACTGAAACCCAATCTTTTAAGGGCAACATCTGTGCTGGCTGCCATCTCTGTTATGTCACTTAAGCTGCACAACAATTTTGTGAGGCAGCTCTCACCATTCCTGCTCTGCATCTAAGGAGACTGGGGCTCACAGGTGTTACTTGTACCCTTCGGTGGCCTGGTTGGGATGGAGCTGGATTTGAATCCAGGTCTGTGTGACCTTCCCATGCCGCCTTGCTACCATTTTAAATTAAAATCTTTCTAAACTATGTTTCAACTATAACTTCTTTAGTAAATAGCACAGTGCAATTTCGCCTCTTCTTGTTGACTCAACGCCATCCCTGTGAACACAAGCCATTGCCTGTGGTCTGTGCTCATGCACTAAGGAAGGATCTAGTAATTGGCTTGAGCCATCATTGACTTGGCCCAAACTGCTCTGCTGCTCCCTCCCTCCCCAGAGATACTTTGCGGGATTATTAAGTTTTATGGGGTGACGGAGCTTTATAGCCCCATAAATAGCTCAGTATCTTTTGTCCTTAGAGTTGTTTTTTCAGATTCCCACCCTGTGACCTTCTTTGTTCTCTGTCTTCTCTTCTTGAAGCCAGGTGCCTGGGCATCTATTTCCATAACTTCCATACATACAAACCAGCATTTCCCCATTCTCTTTGGGATTTAGGGTGGAGCCCAATAAAGATTGCCCAAGATCAAGGACTGCGTTTAGAAGTAAAATATGGTCTGTGACCAAGGAAGAACCGAGTGTACAAGCTCTGAGACAACTCCTTGATTAGGCTTCCCAGGGAACTTTCTGGTTTATGTCTCCCAACAATGCCTTCCTAGGTGGAGACAGTGGCATTTCCACAGTCTGGCAGGCTTGAAAACAGAAACTCAAGATATTAAGTGACTTGCCTAAACTCATGAAGTGGGGTTTGAAGTCAGGTCATTTCAATGACCCGCTTCTTGCCATTCTCACTAGGTCAGCTTTCAGCATGTGACAATGATCAGGGACTTCTAGCTGCACTCTTGTGGCTTCACTGGGACAGTGACCTGAGATAGGGTTGAATCAGGGCTGGAATCAGGGCCCATAAATGTAACAAGCTCCAAAATAACTGCCTTGGCTCAAAAGCATCTCTTGTGTGGACCCCGAAGCTACTCTATGAGACACTGGTGCTCTTTAAAAATGGTTTTGTTCTATTGTTAAGGACACTAAGACACTATAGTGCATTGACATATTAGCCATAAGTAATTTATCATTCATTTGTTCATTCGTTCATATGCCAGGTATCAAGTATCCTGGTGTTTAAGATTAAATAAATAGCTTCAACCTCATTCCATGTATGGTGAGAACCTCTGCTCCTTCTTCTCGCTTCTTTTCCCATGGAGTCTGATGGGGCAGGGGGCTTGAGTTTTTCCTCATCATCCTGGGCTCTGAGGACCAGTTTCTGATGAATTCATTCTGAGGACGCACCAATTTCTCATACTATTTTCTCTGGCTTCACGCCAGTTGTGCAACACAGCTCCATTTCCTTGATTTCCAACCGAAATCATGCCCTGTACAAGGTGTCTAGAAGTGTAGCATATTTCACTGAAGATTGAGTATACAGTGAGAGATGGTTCTATCACACCCCAGAGACCACAGATTCAAACACCAGACTCTCCTGCTCTTAAAGAGTCCCTTGGCTATTTCTATTTGCTCGGGTTCCTACCATATTTATTGGCTCTCTCCCTTCCTCTTTTATCTCCTCTGTTTCCCCCAAATTCTAGTTTATTTCTTATACTGAGGAAATGATTGTTTCCTCGAATCTCCTTCTCCTGAGATCACATTTTCCCCTTCTGTTACACCTTAATTCATTTATTTATTCAATAAAGATTAAGTAATATCCACTGTGAGGCACCACTCAGGCTCTGTTGAGGATACAAAGATGAATTTGACATGGATCCTGAGCCCGTGGAGCTGATAATCTAGTAGAGGAGATAAGATATGTACTGGATAACAAGAACAGAAGGTAGAATGTGCTAAGAAATTGAAGCGTGTGGGAAGAGAGGCCATGTTATAGGTGACCAGATGAATATGTATAGGAGGGCTTAGATCCTTGGATCTAAGGGGGAAAAGGTCTGAAGTCAGAGGCAGGGCGACCTGGGTGAAGGGCAATAGTTGGTAACCTAGGGGAGCTGAGGTGGTGGCAGGAAGGACCTGGGACCCTAGTGTACAGCACTCAAAGAAAAGATCAGGGCACAGCAAGTCTGTGGATTGACATTTCTCCCTCCTACCTCCCACCTCCAAATCCTGACTTTCTTATCAGGCTAGGCTAGAGCAGGGTGAGAAGGCTGCCCCTGGGCAGCACATCTTGGAGCACTTGGACTCTCCGATAATACCATTGTCAAGGCCATCACCCATGTAGGAAGCACTCTCCACACAGCAGATACTCATGTCTATTTCCTGAATGAATGAATGAATGAATGGATAGTGAACAGGACAGATAGTGATGGGCTTTGGTACAATACAAGACCCCAGTTTTCCCAGTGAGAGGATAGAAATATGTAGCCTGGGAAGGGGTGATGAGATCTGGGTTTTAGTTAAGGCTTAAGCTCTTTTTTTTTTTTTTTTTTTACCTTCTAGCTTGGTTAGGCAATCGCACATTCATTTATTAGTTCACTCATTCATTCAGTGGAAAATATCCACTCAGTGTCTAACTCTAGGCAATGGAAGCTGTAATAAGGAGCTCAAGGCTTATGGGACAGACAGAAACATAGCCAAATGATGAAATAATTGCATACGTTTTAGATAATATAATTTTAAAAATATCAGAATGGGGAGGTGCTGTGAGATTCTTCAGAGAATGTTACAAGATCAGACAGGACAGAAGGACTGTCTCAACTTTCCTATGTCCAGCCTGCCTGGGCAGTCTAATTTAAAACAATACCCTTGGGTTGCATGTAAATTGTGTGTATCCTATGACACTGGGAAGAGTGAACTCTACTTCATTTTAACAAGTGTCACTGCACCAAAGACTAAGATGTAGGACATATGGGTCACATTTAATGAAAAAACATACACTAGGTTTTCTTTGATCCTGTCCGCTGACAGGTGAGTTTAGGAGGAGCTCCCACTGTGGAGTGGGAGGAATGCTCCAGTGTGAATGTCAGGGAGAGGCGTGCGATGCTGTGTGTGGGAGGGAGGGTGTGGAAAGCCAGCTGGGCTCTGCCCCCGTGCACTGTGTTGAGATAATAGCATTCACTCTTTATTCTAGAACTGTACTGGGACTCTGCTTGCATTTTTACTGTACATATGTGTCTGTATGACATATATTTGCATAGAGCAAAAACTGAAAAGACATGAACCCTAACGTCATCAATAAGAATTGCTTGTGGAGTTCGTACAATGTAGTAAGTGCTTTACAAATATTTCAGTTAATCCTTGCAACAAGCCTATGCACTCAGTAGTCTCCCTGTTTTACCAATGAGGAACAGATGGCCTTAAGAGGTGGCGTTGCTTGCCCGAGTTTGCACAGGAATCGGCCATGGAACTGGTGCTCACTTGGAGCCTGGGTAGTCGAGGACCCTCGTCAGTAGGGCTGTGGTACTGAGTGACTTTTAACCACCAGCTGGGGGATGTTGGATGGTTTTAAATTTTTTCTTCTTGCATACCCATATTTTCTCAGTGGTGTTAAGTGAATAAATATTACCTTTTGAAATGAGGAAGAAACATCTCTTTCTTCTTCCCATTTCTTCGAGACTAATTTAGGGGACTGGATCAGTTCCTCTTGCATCCTTTCTCCAAGCATTCTGGGGGGTGCCGGCCCTGTCTGGCGCTCTGCTAGGAACTGGGGACCAGAGTCCTTATCTGGAAGGAACGCACAGTCTGATGGGGTCTCTTCTGTCACAGTGGTGGTGTCACTTCTTCAGATCAAAGAGTCAGGACTCCTAAGGGGTTGTGTCCGTCACAGAGGGTCAAGATGGGAGAGTGGCCACATTACTTTAGTTCTTAAAAATGTATACATAAGATTTAAAGTAGCCAGATTTCAGTGTTAAACATTATTTCTGTTTCAGAAAGCCCAATGAAAGTAAAAGAAACCCAACTAAACAAATGTGACCAAGAGGCAAAAAATGAGAGCCAACCCATAAGAAAAGAGATGTAATCATGGCTATAGAAGGAATTAGAGTAACTGTAGGCAAATGTAGGTGTAAGTATGCAAAACAAATCTGAAAAGCTAGAAGAAGTAGTGAAGCAAAAATAAGCACAACCAGAGATGAAAAACTTGAATGGATCAATACCATAAATTTATATATAAAACCTGATAAATCTAGTATGAAATTAAAAACTAAATAATTTAACTTATGAGTAGAGATACTGACACATCCTTACATGTTTAGGGTAAACCCTTTGGGTCAAAGTGTATTAGTCTTTTAATATAAGGCAAACATTTTATTTAGGTTTCTACTTCTATATTAATCAAGAACATGACCAGATCAGTAGAGGCTGACAGGCATTCAGTAGAATTCAGAGGCCTTCCCTAATGAAAACCCTAAGAAGAAGAGAAGGAAATAGCTGCGATATTTATGTGATATATAACTGTGATTTATCAAATGTGGTAAATGTGATAACTGCTATTTATCAAAACCCAACAATAAATATTGCAAATGATGATACATTAACAAGGCAGGAGTGTGCACTATCCCTATTATTATTCAATACTGATTTGGGGTTTCTAATCAGTGCAGTGAGATAAGAAAGTAACATTGTGGCGATCACTGCATAATGTAGAAGACTATCAAATCAATATGTTGCACACCCGAAACTAATATAACACTGTATGTTAATTATACTTTTAAAAAAGTGAAATAATTCATATACGATTTTAGAAAAAAAAAGGTAAAATTGCCCATTTTGCTGATGTTATATAATTGCATCTAGAAAACCCAAGTACTATACAGTAAGGGAAACAAACCCAGAATTAACAAGGAAATTTGGCATTTGGTACAGAGATAGACTTTATTTTGATGTATAGTTTTTTTTTCTATACTAATAGTAGACTAGCCATACACAGAAATGGAAAGTAAGTCATTCATAACAGCATCAAAACTATAATAAACTTAGGAATAAATTTAAAAAGGTACAAGAATTACATGAAGAAAACAAAATGTTATTAAAAGTTTTAATAGGAGGGCAGCCCTGGTGGCTCAGCGGTTTAGCACCTGCCTTCAGCCCAGGGCATGATCTTGGAGTCCCGGGATCGAGTCCCATGTCGGGCTCCTGCATGGAGCCTGCTTCTCCCTCTGCCTGTGTCTCTGCCTCTCTCTCTCTCTCTCTCTCTCTGTGTCTCTCATGAATAAATAAATAAAATCTTTTAAAAAAATAGAAGTTTTAATAGGAGCTGAACAAATGGAATGACATTGTACATTCTTGGATTGGAAAACTTAATACATTAAGAATATAATACAATTCTAATTAGAATCTCAATAGCTCATCTGTCTTCTAGAAAACAAGTCTAGAGGGCTTTATAAGATATTTAAAAATAGCACAAAGACTCTGCAATCAAAGCCAACATAGTATTGGCATAAAATAATGGATACAACACTGGAACAAAACAAAACAAAACAAAAAGAAAGCACCAGAAGAGTCACAGTTTAATGACTATAATATATGACAAAGGTGTTATTTTTTAAAAAATTTATTTATGATAGTCACAGAGAGAGAGAGAGAGAGAGAGAGAGAGAGAGAGGCAGAGACACAGGCAGAGGGAGAAGCAGGCTCCATGCACCGGGAGCCTGATGTGGGATTCGATCCCAGGTCTCCAGGATCGCGCCCTGGGCCAAAGACAGGCACTAAACCGCTGCGCCACCCAGGGATCCCCAAAGGTGCTATTTTATTTCAGTTGAAAATGAATGTTTCTTTGATAAAAGATGATGGCATCACTGGTTATCCATGTGAAAGAAAACCAAGTTGAATCTTTACCTTATGCTGCAGTTAAAAAGAAATTCCAGATCAATTAAAGTCCTAAATGTAAAAAAATAAAGCAAAATAATTAAAATCTAGAAAGCATATGTATAATCTAGTGAATAACAATACCCTTTAAAGAAATAAATCTGACAGCTATACATCAAAAGATAGATATGAAATACTACATTAAACTTGAAATTAGTGTATAATATCACAAACAAGATCAGAAAGCCAATGTTAAAGTTGGAGGGGTTGGGGGCTGCATCACCTATGACAGATAAAGGATTAATGTCTATGACAGAAAATTCTATTCTATAGACTAGAAACTTCTATGTTCAACAATTCTTTTTTTTTCCCTAAAGATTTTATTTATTTATTCATGAGAAACACAGAGAGAGGCAGAGACACAGGCAGAGGGAGAAGCAGGCTCCTCGCAGGGAGCCTGATGTGGGACTCGATCCTGGGTCTCCCAGATCATGCCGGGATCATGCCCTGAGCTGAAGGCAGACACTCAACTGCTGAGTCACCCAGGCGTCCTGTGTGTTCAACAGTGCTATGTTCAACAAAGAGGAACATAGCATGGACACAGAAGAGCAAATCCAAATAGACAAACAGAAGAACAAATCCAAGATGATAAACATATGAAATATACTCAGTCTCCGTATTAGTCTAGAAAATGCATGATAAAGTAACAGTGAGATATCATGGAATACCAGCATGGAGACATGATGGCAGTTTTTGCTCACACACTGCCAATGGAAATGTAGATTAATCTGGCAACACCGATTATTAGGTTTTTTAAAAGATTTTATTTATTTATTCGTGAGAGACACACACAGAGAGAAAGGCAGAGATGCAGGGAGAGGGAGAAGCAGGCTCCATATAGGGAGCTCGATGTGGGACTCGATCCTGGGACTCCAGGACCACGCCCTGGGCCGAAGGCAGGCAATAAACCGCTGAGCCACCCAGGGATCCTCTTGGCAACACTAATTATAAGTAAAAACACACCTACCTTCTGACCCAGCAATCTCCCTGCTGGGTATGCATTGCACAGAAATAAAAGTATCAGAAGGTAAGACGAGCCATGGGATGATATTAATTGCAGCCTGAGCTGCAGGGTAGCACAATTGTGTGAATGCTGTCCTAGGAGCTGTGCCCAACATGCTGGCATTGACCGAGGCACGTGGGTAGGGGCCCAATATGCAAAATTGGGCCACAGCCTCTTGGCGGACAAATGGCTGGGTTAATAGGGTATATACGTACCATGGGATATCAGGCAGTCATTAAGGAGGATGAATTTGATTTATACTGACCAACTTGGGGGAACTCAAAGGGTATATCATGAAAAAGGCCTGGTGCAGAGGTAGGTTTACAGCAAAGTTCCAGTTTTTGTGATGTGAACTATGCTCTAAACACTCTCACGTTTGAATGAGCATGAAGCAAGGTGATGGAGAGGGTACACCAAGGGAGAATGGGGAGATAGGCCCAACCAAACGCAGTCAGACCAGACAAACCACACTTGATCAGACAAGACCAAATCAAACCAGACCAGACCAGATCAGGTTGGATCAGACTAGACTTAATCAAACCAAACCAATCAGGCCAGACTAGACCAGACCAGACTGAATGAGCCAAATCAAATCAAATCAAACTAAACTAGATCAGGCTAAACCAGTCCAGTCCATACCAGATCATACCAGACTAAACCTAACCAAACTAGTCAAGTCTAGACCAGACCAGACTAAAACAGATTAGACCAGACCAGACCAGACCAAACTAAACGAAACCTAAACAAAAACAGCCTGTCAAAGTGATTAAATAAAAAAAAAAAAAATATATATATATATATATATAAAATAATTTAAAAAATATAAAAAAAATATATAAAAAAACCAAAGTGATTAAATAGCATGTGTGACATTGCTTTTATATCTTCATGTACAGATGGGTATAATGATGAATAAAATGATGGTCGCTAAGTGGTGACAGCTCAGTGTATGGGACCTCAGGCAATTTTTATTTTCCTTGTGCTTTTTTGGTGTGGTCTGATTAAAAATATAGAGAGGATATATTATTTACATAGCTAGTAAAAAATAAAGAAAACTTTTCCAGACTTTTTGAAAAAAAGGAAAAGGTGTGGGGATGGAAAGAAACCCCTTATTCTGCAAGTTAGCAATGTGCTCTCCTCAGTGGCCCTTCCTGCTTGGGAGCAAGGCGCATCCACCGCGGGGTCCCCTCTGGAACATGGAAGCAGGCTCACTGACTGCTAAGACCCCAAGAAGCCTTGGGCCCACACTGGGTTTCTGGGCTCCAAGCACATCATGGTGCATCTTCTGCATCGATTTGGCTTCTGCTCTGGGCCCCTTCCCAGGAATTTTGGAAGGGGGTGAGAGAGAGGAGCCTGCAGGAAGTAGAGGGAGTTCCCAGGTCCCCTTCCAGGGCAGGAAAACAAGCCCTGCTGTGGGTTGCACAGAAACAAGGAAAGTTTATCGTGGCACAGGGCTGAGTCATACCGATGGATCTCTCTTTACGCTGGCGTGAATCCCCAGGCTTTTCTCTCTCTAGCTCCCAAACTGATCCAGAGCATGTGGCTTTCCAGGGATTGAGAAGAGAGTGGGCTCATGACCCTATTTTCATTGCCTAATATGGGAAACACAAGCCAGACTCTCCACTGAATCTCAATGGCCAGGCCTCTGGTGGGGTTTTCTATACTACCCCCATCCCTGCCGGCTCTCAGTAGGGCCCAACCACATCTGTAACCCTCTTTCTCCCCACTGTGGTTGATGCCGGAAGGGAAAGGGTCCCAAGGCCACAGCTCAACATTGCATCTCTTTTCTCATACAGAGTTTGGGTTTCTGGGAGCTCCTTGTTCTTGCTGGTGCCACCTTTCTGTCCCTGATGCCTAAAGGAGTTAGGTCTAAAGGCTGACATGTAAAAATACAGACAAGTTGCAAAGACAGACGGACACAAGAACTAGGCCCTGGGGAATGTCTTTTAAAATCTTTTTCTTAAGTAACTTTCTCAGCCCTGGGGGACACTGACAAAGTCCCCCGCAGGACGTCGCACTAAATGATTACTCAGAGAACACATACTAAAGCAAGGCCTTGTGTCTTCCCCCAAGCTCGTGTGAGATGCCCCCCAGGAACCCACCTGCAACAGCCACGCATCAGCATAGGCCTGCTTAGCAGATGAACTCACAGAACTGCCCATCTGTTGGAAGAGGTCCCCTTGGATCCTTGGGGACTCCTTCAGCCCTGATGGAATGAGGCAAGTGCAGGGATGCTTTGAGGCCTGGGGCAGTGGGCAGAGCAGAAGCTCAGAGGGAGCGGTAGGTCCAAAGATGCCCTGCTATGGAGAAAGGAGGGAGGCAGTGAGTGGAGAAAACGGAAAGAAAGCCGTCCAAGAAGGCATCAGGGACTTCAAAGAAAGCCAATGATCTAGCAGCAGCAATAATACTATAATTGCCATTGGGAAATGCTTCCTAAGGATTTGTGAGGTAAATGATTTCCTCTTGCTCCTCAGAGGATATTTGTGAGGTTTTTTTTTTTTTTTTTTAAAGATTTTATTTATAATTTATGAGAGACACACAGAGAGGCAGAGACACAGGCAGAGGGGAAGCAGGCTCCCTGTGGGGAGCTCCATGTGGGACTCGATCCCAGGACCCCAGAATCACGACTTGAGCCAAAGGCAGATGTTCAACCACTAAGCCACCCAGGTGCCCTTGTGGGGTTGGTCTTTATTTTAGTTTCCAGTCCTGAGGCCCAGTAAGGGATCAACAGGCTGAGGCTGCATGTCCCTAGCCCTGGTTCTGGGTCATGCCTGGGGTGCTGGGTTTTTCAGTAGGAGATCAGTGTGCTGAGTAAAGCCTGGGGTAGGTCCCTTCACACCTCACAAAGCAGCTGGGCAGGGGCAAGGCTTTAGGGAAGGCTTTAGGGAGGGCTGGAGTAGCAGGGAGGCTGCTATTATAAAACCAGAAAAGTGGGCTGAGCCTGAGCCCCAAGCTCTGGGCCAAGCCCTTTCAACACAGCTCTGAGCCGGCCTGGGGAAATGAGTTCATTGCTGGCTCCAGTCCAGGTCTGATCAGCCTAGGATTAGGGTGGGTTCAGGATACTGTCTGGTTTCCTGCTCTGGGCATTCCTGCCCACCCCTGCCCCTGAGCTGCCCCCTAGCAGGGCTGACTGGCCCATAAGCCTGTAGAGGGTCAGACCCACCTGCTCGATGAAGCCTTCTGGGATCCCAAAGGAGAAGGCTCCTCCCAGCCCCCCAACCTTCAGGTCTCTGTACCTCTTGTCTTTGTGACCCAGGCTAAGCTGTTTCTGGCTGGGGCCTGGCATCCATCCCCTTCCTGGTCTCCACAGCACTTGGCAGGGTGTCTCCCACATAGGTGGGTTCTCAGGGAAGTTTTGAGAACAGCTTTGCAGTCAGATAGCCTGGGGTGCAAATCCTGCCTCTGCCTCTAGTCAGCTCTATGACTACGGGCCAAAGCACTCTCTGAGCCTCAGTTTCATCTGTAAATCAGTGATAAATATTTTTTTAGACAATTGTAAGGATTACATTAAAAAGCACACGTGAAGTCCTTCTAACTCACTGCCAGACAGGTACAGGCTGGCCACCACATCTGGAAACGTGTTCTATTAGTTTGTGGAGTATTGTAATGCTATACCGATGCAACGTTGCTCATGTTTTTGCCTGTGCTTGCAGACTTTTGCCCACCCCATCGAAAGCTCTCAATGCCCCACGTACCCATCCACAGTGGTAACCAGGTGGGCATGCAAATGCTTGCTGCCTCCTGGAACCCAGGTCTCCCTTGGTTGTCTCCCCTCAAAGCCACCCCAGCCTGCCCGTGCTTCTTCCACTTCTAGCAAGGACTGCTCCCAGGTCTGGTTTTGGTGACCAGAGAGAGTGCCCCCAGATGAGCTGAGCTGTGGGGACACTGCAGGAAGCAGCCAGCTCAGGGCATCTGCTGTTCTGTGGGGGTTGGGCACTGTGTTCACTAGAGACCAATGAAGCATCTGTATGGACGCCGCCTTGAGACCTCAGGAATCAGCATTTGTACCTAATTGCTGCCTGTCTACCTCATAGAGAGGTTTTAAATGTTTCAGAAAATCAAGAAAGTGGTCAGACTATTAGAGTCTGCTAGATCATCAGTTCAACCATCCTCCCAATGTTTACTGAGCACAGAAGTCTAACAGATGGTCCCTGTCCTCGGGATGCTGAATGCCTATTTGCAGGGACAGGAGAAGGTGCCCAGAAGAGTATAAGATGAAGAGGTTTGGGGGAGGAAGGGGCCACCTAGACCTGGGGAATTTAGGGAAAGCTCTACAGGGGAGGTGCCCAGGTCTGATTTAATTCTTCATTCTCAGATGGAATCATTTCAGAGGATATTGTGCTGTGGTGGGTATCAATAATCTGAAAATAAGCTCCTTATTTTGGGCTTCTAGAGCAGGTTGGCCAACTTCTATAAAGAGCTAGATAGTAAATACGGTCTTTCTCCTACCTCTGCTTCCTCTGCCTCCTCCTCTTCCTTTCTACATTTTTAACCTGTAAAAACCATTCATAGCTCACAGGCCATACAAACACAGGTCAAGGGCTGGATTTGTAGTAGTTTGCCAACCACTGTTCCAGAGAATTACCAGAAGCTTGATATCATCATGAGCAACAGCAATAGTAACTCAGCCCGTGGTTTAGTGGGCAAGCATTATGCTATGCACTTTACCTAAATTGTCGTATACAATCCTCACAACAACGTGGTGAGCGAGATGCTATTATTATGTCTTTCGTAGATGAGAAATTAAGACCCAGGGAGGTTAAGTAATTTCTCAAGGGCACACTCAGCTGGGAAGCAGAAGCTGGATTTGTTTTTTTTTTTTAAGATTTTATTTATTTATTCATGAGAGACACACACACACAGAGAGAGAGAGAGAGAGAGAGAGAGGCAGAGACACAGGCAGAGGGAGAAGCAGGCTCCATACAGGAAGCCCGATATGGGACTCAATCCCGGACTCCAGGATCACACCCTGGGCCAAAGGCAGGCACTAAACCGCTGAGCCACCGAGGGATTCCCGGAGGCTGGATTTGAATACAGGTCTATTTGATTCAAGCCGCCAGCCTCAGCCACAGTCCACACCAACCTAGGTAGGAAGGTAGGGCTCAGGTAGGGCTTTTCCCTCTTATGGCTCAGGG
Organism: Canis lupus baileyi; assembly: GCF_048164855.1. Taxonomy (NCBI): domain Eukaryota; kingdom Metazoa; phylum Chordata; class Mammalia; order Carnivora; family Canidae; genus Canis; species Canis lupus. Next base: position 30,983,436 of record NC_132869.1, on the reverse strand, counting down.
GACATCCATGTGACTAAGGACTGGAGAAAATGCAGGAGGAACAGTCTAGGATCGAGAAGAGAGGTTGATAAGAAGCACAATCTGGCTTTCTGGTGGTTTCTCTGGACTCCCGTGTCCTTTCACATGAAACCTTCCTATGACCGTCCAATGAAATGATGCTTGTTTCCCCAGCCCCCACCCTCTCTCCTCAACTATGAAGAAGAATCTTTTCAGGCACTTTTAGGAGCTCCTGAGGCATTATTTAAATGAGAGTCTGGATTTATTCATTCATTCAGTATACACATAAACCCATTCCAACAAAAGTCTGGTAGGTGTAAAAGGTAGCATATGATCATTTTTTGCTCAGAAAGAGTGAGAAAACAGCTCCCAGCTCTGAGAACACACTGTACAAAATTTCTCCATTATTTTCTTTGCTGCTGAACAAATTCAGAGAGGAAATTAAAATGCAGACAAGAAAATAAATACATTTGTTACTTCCTAGAATGAATTACTTTGTAATAAAAAAAAAAAACCCAATAAAGGAAAACACTCACACTCACACATGTCTCAGGCACAGCATGAAAGGAAGGGGTCATTTCTGGATTGTTTTCCCAGGGCAGGCCTTGCCTCAGTGGAAACCCACAGGCTCACCCTGCTGCCCATCAAGAATAAACAGAGCATGCAAGATAATGTTTGCAACTTCTTAGCACAGGATAAGAAATCTAGAAGTGTTGGCTATTGTTATTATGTCCATAAATCTGCTCAGTTGGAATGAGCCAAAGTTGTGAATGGTTGCTGGGGGCTTCTTCCTCTGGGATGGTTCAAGCAGCTGCCCTGGGACCCCAAGTCCTGGTTCCAGAGGGAGAAATAGTGAGCAGGGACAAGAGAAGTGCCACTAAGCTCACACAACAGGGAAAGCTCACTTTGAAAAATGAGAAACAGACCAAGAAAGCTGTAACTGATCCACGGCAAGGCTGTTTCTCAATCAGGTCCCACAAACCAGCAGTTTGGGGGTTCTTTGGGCAGGGGGGAAAACCCAACTAGCAGTTCTCACAGAATGTTCCACAGACCCTTGAGCAGTCCCTGAGACTCTTCTGGGGATCTGAGAGGCCCAAACTATTTTCATCACAATACCATGGCTACATGGTTATTTGCACTACTCGTGCAAAGGCAAAGGTGGGTATGAAGTGGCACCCTGGCCTGACCCGAGCCTGTGGCCCCAAATGGAGCCACAGGTCATTCTTTGCTGCTGTGCACTCACAGGGAAAAAGGAAAGAAAAAGTTACAATGAGGAATGATCTTGATGGAGCAGTAAAATTATTAATTCTATTAAATCTCAGCCCTTGAGTAGAACCGTTTGGGCCATGAAATGGGGTGCACCCATAAAGCACTCCTGCTGCACGCCGACGTGCAATGGGCCTCTCCAGGAAACGCACTCAGGTGACTATCCGAGTCACAGGTTAAACTGGCTGCTTTTTTATGGAATGCCATTTCCACTGCACAGAATGACTGACATAGAAACTCTGCTTCTTCACACTTGGATTCCGCAGACAATTTCCTGAAAATGGATGAAGTGGATTTTTATGATTGGCTGAAACAGAGCCACAGGAACTGTATTTATCCTCCTACCTAATACAACTTAAAAAAAAAAAAGCCAGACAAAATATAGGAAACAATGGTCTTCAGATACCGGACAATAGGCAGCTCAGGACAGTGACCCTCGGAGAAGGGTCACAAATGAGGTGTTCCAGCTTGCTGCCTGGAGAGTTGCCAGGCCACAGTGTGGGGAGGGCTCCCAAACAGAGCCAGCAGTCTCCCGGAGTTGAGAAAACAGAGCTGAAAATTCAGAGAATGTGTAGCCCAGAGAGAGTTCCAGAGAGTGGTGGAGGGCTCTTCCTCAGCTAAGCACTGAGCTAGCCCAGAATCTCAGTGCAGACCTCCACCCCCATTACAAGGATTGAAGGCAGGAGGGACTATAGGTAATGAGGTTTCAAGAAGTAGTTGGGGTCCCCTGAAGGGACCTCGTGTGTTTTTATCCTTCACCCCCACACCTCTAACCTCTTGGCCCAAATGATCTGGTAGGGCTGAGGCTCAGGAATGGGAGGGGAGAGGGTTTGCTGAGGATGGAGGCCTCTGCATGCTCCTTAGACCCCAAAGCTGTGCATCAACGGAAGTGTTCTGGAAGTCACTCTGCATCATCCTCATGTGGAGCCAGAGGAGCATGGATTTACCAGGAAGCTTAGGCAGCTTTAGCTGTAGGGTCCAGCACTGGCAAGTCCCCAGAGTAGCCTAGACCGTGTGCGTCCATATCATGTTTTTATAAAGTTTATAGCACAGTTATATTATTTTCCTTCAGAGGGACCCCCAAAGTGTATAAGCTTTAGTGTTCTCAAAGTCTAGGTCCTCCTCCGGTAAGAAGGTTCCCCACCTAGATCCCTTTCCGGGGACTCCGTGTAACCACATCCTTTATGTGACACGAAATGTTCTGTTGAAAAACCAGCTCGTTTTCATTCATTTGTGTGTTCAACAAATGTGCTCTGAGTCCCTGCCACGTGCCGGCCCTGGGCCAGCTCTCAAGTGAGCAGGACAGTCATGGTCTCTGTCTCTGTGGACAATGCAGACTAGCAGGGGAAAAGAGGGTGAAGTAATCACCCCAATAGGGATGGAAGTGAACAGGTGGTAAGTGCAGTGAAGGAAGGGGTGGGTGCTGTGAGCAAGGACACTAGGACTTCCAGACTCTTCTGGACGGTGAAGTCAGGGGGGCTTACCCAGAGAAGTGATGTTTATTTATTTTTTAATTTTTATCTTTTAAAAATATTTTATTTATTTATTCATGAGAGACACACAGAGAGAGGCAGAGACACAGGCAGAAGGAGAAGCAGGCTCCCTGTGGGGAGCCCGATGAGGGACTCGATCCCAGGACCCCAGGATCACGCCCTGAGCCGGAGGCAGATGCTCAACCGCTGAGCCACCCAGGGATCTGGAGAAGTGATGTTTAAATGGAACTATAGACAAGATGATGAGCTGGCCAGGAGAAGGGTGAATGCTGGGAGGGGGACCTTCAGGCAAAATAAACACCCAGGTGGCAAAGGCTGGAAGGGGTGAAGAGCCCAGTCAGTCTGAGGAGCCAGGGAGGGCTAATGTGGGTGTCAGGATATGGGGGGGGGGGCTGGAGAATGAGGCTGAGGCGCCAAGCAGGGGTCAATCCAGCAGTCTGTTGCCAACCAGTATTAAGGATTTTGACTTCTCAAGTATTTCTTTTTGGAAAAAAACCAGGGCTGGGACCAGACTGGGTTGGCAGGGTTTCAGCCCAAATTGTAGGCTCCTTTTATGACTCTTTATAATTCTGCTCACATCAAAGTCAAAATTGCCTGCATCTGGTTGACCACTCTCTCTAGGCCAAATTACAGACACTGTTCTTGGAGGAGCCAAGGCAGCTCACTGCTTCCTCCCACAGCACTGGTCCTGTGGGCCGAGGCCCAGCCTGCCAGGAGAAGCAGAGTGAGCCAGGGGAGGGATGGGTATGGGCTGACCTGTGGTGGCTACAGAGGTCATCGGGGTGACCGCTGCTCAGAGGAAGCTGCCGGGGGTCTGACCTTGCCAAGGGTGATGCTGGCACTTGGAGTAAATTGCCCAGAAGGCTCACACTACATCCAATATACACCCCCTCCACCCCCACCAGGTCACAACTGCCCTGAGCCATTTCCTAGGATCCCACAGAACCTCCATCAGCTTCCAGGGTCTGGAGGGCTCGCTCTCAGTCACCCCTTAGAGAAATACACCCTGTGTTGTGCAATTCGGCCAAAACATGGTTCTATGGGATGAGCTTTGGGAAGGATGGCTGTGGGAGGTTGTAGTGAGATCCAGCACTTGGCAAGTGTCTGCCCTTCTGTGCCAGGCACTGTGCTGCTGGGCATCGGTAGCTACGTCATCTGTTCAGTCCTCACCTGCACCTGGCAGATGTCTGGGTCCTGAATAAACTGGGGATTCTTGGTCTGAGCTTCAGCTCTCATTCTCAAGGTATTGCATTCAGAAGTAGCAACAATCCTACATCCAAATATAGCTGAAAAGCAACTTACATTGTTTCTGCCGTCACTTGAGAAGCATTGAAGAGGATCATCCATCTGTGAAGCATTGCAAAACGTTGATAACTATGTGCTTACACATATCTGCCCCAGCCCTTCTCATCAGAGCAGGGCGACTGGGCCAAGATCTCTCAGCACCCATCGAAGTACCCTCAAACTCTCGAGAACTTTCTTCTCACCATTCCCTCTCCCTCTTAGGATAATTCTTCACCTCTCCTACCAACAGCCAATGTAGCTTTCCCTGTCCATTCAGTTCTGTGAGCACAGCTCCCACCTCCTTCCAGAAAGGTCTCTGACCCTAGAGTCACACCCTTAAGTTTTGTGAAGCCTCAGCTGTTTGGGAGGAGGGACAGGGAGGTTAGGGCCAGGATTTGGTAACACTAGAATCCTCACCCTGCTGGCAGATCCATGTGCCCCCTGGAGTCCGGCTCTGGTGTCCATGTCACACCTGCAGGCCGAGAGGCCATAGGCAAGGAGGGGATGGAGCCTTTCCACATGGGGAGGGGTTCAGGTGGCAGCAGATACAAAATTCCCTTCATCTGAGTATGCAGCCTGCCTGCCGTTTACCTGAGACAAATGTCCCCACCTCTGTGAAGCCTCTACTGAGAGTCAAGGGGGCAGTCAAGAAAAAAAGAAAAAAGGACAGGAAAACCCAGGTCATTGGTTCTTTTTCCACTGGAGGTGAGAAAAAGCAACCAAAGTCCTTCCACAGCTGACACACAAAAGGGGGCAGCCACGATTCCGTGTACTTCCTGTCCTGTTGATTGCTCAGTCCTCTCAATCTGATAACTTCTCTGTATCAGTGGTTTATTGGGGGTGGTGGTTCAAAATACTTAAAAATACTCCTGGATCTCATATTCCATGTCTGCACATTCGGCTCATCTGGGGAACTTTCAGATAATGGGTTCCCAGTCACCAGACCAATTAAATCAGATGTCTGGGGGTATGGCTGGGGCAACAGCACTTTTTAAAAGCTCTGCCAAGGGGTTCTAAGAAACATGCTGGGTTGAGACCATGAGACCCAGAAGCAGCTAGGACTGGAAAGCTCCTTATCATTAATCACGAGTCCAGGCCCCTGGGGGCACATTCAGAGTGGGGGACATAGCCTTTGGACATGAGGGGTGTGCCTTGCTCAGAGAGGCGCTGGCTGTGGCATGGGTGAGAGATGTAGGGTCTTGCCACCAGAAAGCAGCATTGAAGACCAGGAGAATCCAGCTGCTTTCCTTCCTCTGGCCTTTTCTGCCCTCAGCATCCCACTGCCTCCAGAAGTTCTGAGCTGTAGGAATGAAACAAAGAGGGCTGACCTCCAAATTGGCAAGGAAGAAGTAGAACTTTCACTATTTGCAGGTGACATGATACTCTATATAGAAAACCTGAAGGATTCCACGAAAAAGAACTATTAGAACTGGTCAATGAATTCACTAAGGTTCCAGGATACAGAATCAATATACCAAAAGCCATTGCATTTTTTTTTTTAGCCATTGCATTTTGATACGCCAATAATGAGGTAGCAGAAAGAGAAATTAAGAAAACAATCCCATTTACAATTGCACCAAAAATAACAAAATATCTTGGAATAAACTTAACCAAGGAGGTGAAAGACTATCAACCAAAAACTATAAAGCACTGATGGAATAAACTGAAGATGACACAAACACATAGGAAGACATTCTATGTTCATGGATTGGGAGAACAAATATTGTGAAAGTGTCCATTCTACCCAAAGCAATATACACATTTAATGCAATCTCCATCAAAATATCAATGGTATTTTTCACAGAACTAGAACAAATAATCCTAAGATTTATATGGATGCACAAAAGAGCCTGAATAGCCAAAGCAATTCTGAAAAAGAAGAACTGGAGGTATCACAATCCCAAATTTCAAGATATACTGCAAAGCTATAGTAATCCAAACATTATGATACACTCACAAAAATAGACACATAAATCAATGGAACAGAATACAGAATATAGAGAAATAAACCCACAATTATATGGTCAATTAATCTCTGACAAAGGAGGCAAGAATATGCAATGGGAAAAAGTCTTCAACAGATGGTTCTGGGTACACTGGTCAGCGACTTGCAACAGAATGAAACTGGACCACTCTCTTATACCATGCTTTTGGCATACACATGACAAAAATAAAATCAAAATGAATTAAAGATCTAAATGTGAGACCTGAAACCGTAAAAGTCCTAGAAGAGAGCATGGGCAGTAATTTCTGTGACTTTCGCCATAACAACATTTCACCAGATACTCCCTAGGGCAAGGGAAACGAAAGCAGAAACTATTGGGATTACATCAAAGTTAAAGCTTTTGCACAGCAAAAGAAACAATCAACAAAACTAAAAAACAACCTACTGAATGGGAGAAGATATTTGCAAGTGACATATCTGATAAGGGGTGAATATCCAAAATACATAAAGAACTTACACAACTCAACACCAAAAAACCGAATAACCCAATTTAAAAATGGGCACAAGAAAAAAAAAAAAAGACATTTTTTCAAAGAAGACATGCAGATGGTCAACAGACACGTGAAAAGATGCTCAACATCACCAATCACCAGGGAAGTACAAATAAAAAACATAGTGAAATATCACCTACACCTGTCAGATGGCTAAAATAAAAAAGGCGAGAAATAACAAGTGTTGGTGAGGATGTGCACAGTTGGCAAACTGGTGCAGCCACTGTGGAAAAGATAATGTCAGTTCTTCAAAAAGTTAAAAATAGAAATACCATATGGCCCAGTAATTCCAATACTGGGTATTTATGCAAAAAATATGAAAACACCAGTTAGAAAAGATATATGCACCCCTATATTTATTGCATCATTTATAATAGCCAAAGTATGGAAGCAAACCAAGTATCCATCCATAGATGGATACAGATGATATGGTAAACACACACACACACACACACACACACACACTCAGGAACATTAACCAGAAAGAATGAAATCTTGCCATTTGCAACAACATGGATAGATCTAGAGGGTATAATGCTAAGTGAAATAAATTCATCAGAGGAAAGACAAATATCACATGATTTTACTCATATGTGGAATTTGAGAAACAAATGAACGAAGAAAAAGATAAAACAGACTCTGAAATACAGAGAACAAATTGGTGGGGAGGTGGGGGGAGATGAGGTAAAATAGGTGAAGCAGATTAAGAGTATACTTAGCACAAGAAGCGCGGAGCTATGTATAGAATTGTTGAATCACTATATTATACACCTGAAACTAATATACCACTGTATATTAATTGTACCAGAATTAAAAAAAAAAAAAAAAAAGCAACCAGAGAGGCCCAACGGCTGAGACTTAGCACCTCCTCATCTCCAACTTTCCCAGGGAGCATTTCTGCAGCTCTGAGCTGGGTTCCCAAACCCAAGGGAGTTTTGGCAACTTATTAATCCCTATTAAATAGCCAGTCATTAATCTCAATTAACTTGATTGCTTAATTAAGCAGTGGAAATCCTCAAAATGAAAATTGCTCATGGCACACAGACTGTGTGGTCTTTGAGAACCAGCGTTAGTTGGGAGGTCTGAGTTCTGTTTGTCCTTTTGCCAAGACCCAGAGACCCATGTCAAGCACAGAGGTTAGCATTGCTAAACCAGGGGTTGATGAAAGGGCTGTTCCTGTTACTAGGACATTTGTTTTATATATATATATAGTTAAATATATGTATATATTTGTTATATATATATAAAATTGTTATATAAAAATATATGTTTATATATTGTTATATAAAAATATATATTGTTATATATAAATGTTATATATATGTTATAGATATACAAAATTGCTCATATATATATTTGTCATATATATGTATATATATATGAGCAATTTTCAAAGAACTGAACAAAAATAAAAATACGAGTAAATAAATTCCAACTTAAAACCATACCAAAGGGTCTATAATTTCTCTTTGCGACAAACTGCATTTCAGACTGCCCTGTCATTAGTATTGCATTATGAACATGGATCAGAATCATGCAGCCATATGATCGTCATGTCTACTATGACACAAACACTGGAGTTTGTGAGTTAGTCACCTCTAAGAGCCTGAGCTGGGGTATCAGTGGTTTACTGTGATTGTTGCTTGCTATTGAGGCATGTCCATTATGGCAAGTTTGAAAGATATAGAAAAACTTAGGGAGGTCATCATTATGAACAGTTGAGTATATATATATTTCTAGTTTTCTTCTTCTATGTACATATACACACTTTCAAAGATAAAATCTCTGACATGGGGATCCCTGGGTGGCGCAGCGGTTTGGCGCCTGCCTTTGGCCCAGGGCGCGATCCTGGAGACCCGGGATCGAATCCCACATCGGGCTCCCGGTGCATGGAGCCTGCTTCTCCCTCTGCCTGTGTCTCTGCCTTTCTCGCTCTCTCTGTGTGACTATCATAAATAAATAAAAAAAAAAAAAAAAAAAAAAAAATCTCTGACATGAAAATAAGTAGGGAAGGGGCAGTTGGCCTGGAAGACTTTGAGGCCTCTGCAGTAGACTGTGGGTGGCCTGCCCAGATCTCCTATACCATGGAAGTATGCAACCCGCAGCTGCTAGATGTTGGATGCTGATGGCTCACCATTGTATACTTCTGTAGACACTTGCCCTTGACCAAATTGGAGCCCCCCACCCTGGACATGCCTGGCTATACGGGAGGTACTGCTTTCTCCCTGTGGCAGTCCATGGTCAACGATTGACTGTTGCTGGTATAAACCCGGGGCTCCCCTGCCTCAAGGTAGGATACCTCTGTGGTGTCACTTATGTTCCAGAGTTGCCCTGAGGATCAGGCTGAGGTTAAAGTTCATCTGAACCACCTTTGTGCTTAGATTCTTCTCCGGTCTCGTCCTACACTGTCTTACAAGTTTTTCTAGAGAGCATTTCTACAGGAATTGCTGGCTCAGGCTCTGTTTCTAGAGAACCTGACCTCTGACAATCCCTTTCAGATCCAGCTCTCTAGGACCAAAGCTAGAGTCTAGAGCCTTGCTGCTCAAAGTGTGGTCTGTGGATGGACAGCCTTAGCATTATCTGCTATCTGGTTAGTGCTGCTGAGTCTTGGGCCCCATGCCAGACCCAGTGAACCTGCATGTGTAATTTAACAAGCTCCCAAGGAGATGTATGTGCACAGTACAGCCTGGGAAGGGTGTCCTAGATTATTAGCGCTATGAGCTCTGAATGGAGCACAGTGGGGAGAGTGATTCCTCTGTGGCCTAATTTCCCCTGGAGTCTGGGAGCTTGGATAAGAGGGAAGATGGTGCTGGGAATTCTAAGTCTTTCAGCTGCATCCCTGTACACAGGGTGAAGGATACCTTTTTGAGGAGACCAGAGACTGTAGAAACACGTGAGAAGATGACAAAATCTGAAGTCTTAGCCTAGCCAGGGAGGGTGAGTGGTTCCTGGATGGGAAGGGCCTGGGTATGTCATGTGCAGTTTCTAATCCCTCTCTTTCCACCAATTCACAGCAAGGCCTGGGGTGAGTCTTGCTCTCTGAGCTTCATTCATAACATACAGAACATAAGGGATCTGGACACATCGATTTCTAAGATGCTCTGTAGATTGCACCCTGTGTGGTCTAAGAAGAAAACACAAACTGTCCTCTATGACTACAATTGCAAGCCTCAGGCAAATATGATAGAAACATTAATTGAGAGAGGCTATTGCTAGGATAATGGGACCTACAGAGCAAAATTTAGGGCCTGTGAATAAATTCTATTTCATTGCATCAAAAGTTTTTTAAACAAAAGGAAGGAAAGAACACATGAAGGAAGGGAGAGAGGGAGGGAGGAAGGAAGGAAGCAAGGAAAGAAGGAGGAATCACAGAGTGGGTACTCTCTAGGAGGCACATACAGGGATCAAGGGAAATAGTGGAGTGGGCAGTGACTCTCCCAGCTTGTGGGATCAAATGGCATGGACAGAACAGCCCATTATCAAAGAAGATTCCGTGTCAAGCCACATTTGCCTCATGCACAACGGTGTACCTCCCAGAGCTTGAATCGAGTTAGGAGGTCAGTCGCATACCCTGGAGCCACATCTATCCTGTCAAATTCCAGATGCTGAATGAATAGGGCCGTTTCTGGACAAACCTGAGCTGGTGAGGTTGCCTTCATACACCCCTCAGCCACATGCTTGCCTCTGGAATTTCCCTTCTTTGCCTCAGACGCCCAGAGCTGCTCATGCTGCAGTGTGGTGCCCAATCAATCCCCTCTAGACATGGGCCTATGTTCCATAATTTCCCCAAATTTTAGGTTAGTTTCCTCTCTGTGACATCCAATCCGGGAGCCACTACTCCCATGTGGCCATTTATATTTTCAATTTAGATTAATTAAAATTATTTTTCTTAAAAAAAATCTTTTTTTAAGATTTTATGTATTTACTCATGAGAGACACACAGAGAGAGACAGAGACATAGGCAGAGGGAGAAGCAGGCTTCCTGCAAGGAGCCCGATGTGGGATTCGATCTCTAGACCTGGGATAATGCCCTGAGCCGAAGGCAGGCACTCAATGGCTGAGCCACCCAGGTGTCCCCAATTAACTGAAATTAAATAACAATATGGTTCCTCAGTTACACTAACCACATTTCCAGTGCCAAGTAGCCATGTGTGGCCAATGGGCACCATATTGGACATTGCAGATGAAGAATATTTCCATCATCACAGAAAGTTCTATCAGACAGTGCTGCTCTAAACTACTCCGGAGCTTTATTTATGTGGCAATATATGTGGCTAGAACGTGAGCATGGAGGAGGGGGAAGTATTCAGAGTGCCTTCCCTCTTCTTCCTCCGCATGTCTCCTCCTTTGGCAAGTCGGCATCTCGCTTTGCCTTCAGATACCATCTGCTGTTCTGCGAACATTCCGTCTCCAGGAATCTCTGTACCCCTCTCCTCCCAGCCCTTCACCTTCACAGATACCTGAGTTGTAGACCATCTACCACTGCTGAAATCCCCAACATGGTCTCATACTGCTTTCAGAGCAGCTGAAAAATAATGCTTGTCCTGGTCTGTTTGGGTCACTAAAACAAAGTACCACAGACCAGGTAGCTTATGAAGAACAGAAGTTTCTCACAGTTTCTGGAGGCTGGAAGTCCAATGTCAAAGTGCAGACACAGTCTGGTTCTTGTAAAGCTCCTCTTCCAGGTTGCTGACTTCTATCTGTGTCTTCACATGATGGAAGGAGGACAAGTGAGCTCCCTGGGGCCTCTTTTATAAGGGCACCAATCCTATTCCTAAGGGCTCCATCCTCATCACCTAATTACCTCCCAAAGGTTCCAACTCCAAATACCATCACACAGGGGGTGAAGGATTTCAACATATGAATCATGTGGGGACACATGCAGCCCATGGCAATGGTTACTGCTAGCATTAACCATAATAGTGTGATTCTTCAACACAGTGGAGGTTGACACAATGTGGTATCACCTCACACCTGTCCGAGTGGCTAAAATCAAAAACACAAGAAGTAACATGCGTTGGCAAGGATGTGGAAAAGAGGGAACCCTCTTGCACTGTTGCTGGGAATGCAAACTGGTGCAGACACTATGGAAGACAGTATGGAGATTCTTCAAAAAAATTAAAAATAGAATTATCATATGATCCAATAATTCTTATACTGGGTATGTACCATCAAAGAAAATGAAAATGCTAATTCAAGATGATCTATGTAGGGGCATCTGGGTGGCTCAGAAGTGAAGGCATCTGACTCTTGATTTTGGTTCTGGTCCTGATCTCAGGGTTGTGAGATTGAGCCACATGTCGGGCCCCATGTTGGATATGGAGCCTGCTTAAGATTTTCTCTCTCCCTCTGCCTCTGCCCCTCTGCTCCCCCATCCCTAAGAAAAAAGAAAGAAAAAAGAAAGAAGAAAAAAAAAAAAGAAAAGCTATATGCACCCCTGTGTTTATTGCAGCACTATTCACAATAGCCAAGATATGGAAGCAACTCAAGTGTCCAACCGTAGATGAATGGACAAATAAAATGTGATGTAATATGCAGAACAGAATACTACTCAGCCATAAAGAAGACCGTGATCTTGTGATTTGCAACAGCTCAGATGGACCTAGAGGGTATGAGTGAAATAAGTCAGAGAAAGACACATACCACATGACTTCACTCCCATGTGGAATTTAAGAAACAAAAGAAACAAAGAAAAAAAGAGATGAACCAAAAACCAGACTCCTAACTAAAGAGAGCAAATGGATAGTTAGCACAGGGGAGGTGGGTGGCGGATGCAGGAATAAAGAGCACAAGGAGTACACTTATGACGGGCACCGAGTAATGCATAGAAGTGTCAAATCACTACCTAATCACCTGAAACTAATATCACTAATCACCTGGCACTAATATAACACCATTTAAATTATACTTGAGTTAAAAAAAAAAAAAGTTTAAAGCAGTTCCAGGTACAAGGTCCCCCAACCCTTTTCCGGCTCGGTGCATCCAAACCTTGGTAAGGAAGCCTCAGAGCCTCAGGGGTACTAGGGCCACCAGGCAAGGTCTCAGTTCCCTGTGATTCCCCTGCCGATGGTGTCTCTTTTAAACCCTGTCCAGTCCCCCCAGGGTCAACAGCTGCGGTAGGGGAATCCTTGGGTGGCTCAGCGGTTTAGCGCTTGCCTTTGGCTCAGGGTGTGATCCTGGAGTCCTGGGATCGAGTCCCACGTCGGGCTCCCTGCATGGAGCCTGCTTCTCCCTCTGCCTGTGTCTCTGCCTCTCTCTCTCTCTCTCTGTGTGTCTCTCATGAATAAATAAATAAAATCTTAAAAAAAAAATAGCTTCAGTAGGAGTGTTCAATGACAATAACTCTTGTACTTGACGGAAATAGGTTTACTCAACACAGTATGTGCTGAGGCTCCATTATTTGTCCCTTCTGGATGGATGCCTCATGAGACCCTCAATGAAATATAGCTTGTTCAAACTATTTTTTAGCCAGGGGTACTCACTCTCAAGTTTTTTGTTCTGATTTTGTTTTAATGAGTTAAGGTCCTTTCATGGTTCCCAGTGGCCTGAAATGAACTGGGGGAGCCTGGTACAGGAGGGAGGGTGGGCTTTGGAACCAGACTGCCTTGGCCGAGTCACTGCTTGGCCAATGCAACCTGCGAGCTGTGGCCGCGCTCTGCGGCCCCTCTGAGCTGGTCACCTCACCTGACCGATGAGCGCAGAGACACCTGTCTCGAGGTTGGGGTACAGACGCAGTGAGGTGATGCACACGACAGCGCCCGCACCACCTCTGAGCCATGGCAGGAACTCAGCAAATACGAGCCTCCCTCCTCTGTGTGTGTAAGATTTAATTTATCTATTTATGAGAGACACAGAGAGAGAGGCAGAGACAGACAGGGGGAGAAGCAGGCTACATGCAGGGAGCCCGATGCGGGACTCGATCCCAGAACCCCGGGATCACACCCTGAGCCGAAGGCAGATGCTCAACCGCTGAGCCATCCAGGCGCCCCTGAACCTCTCTCCTCTGACTCCCCTCCTGCCCATCTCCAGGCAGCAGCCCTTTCCACGTCAACCAAAATTCACAATTTTGAATTCTTTTCGTCTTCCAAAAGCTTTGAGGGCAGGGTTTGCTACTTCTTTGCCCACTGATATTTGGGAAGCGGAGCTGCTTCTCCTGGAAAAGTTGTCTTTCCCAGCTGTGCCAACTCCCCTGCAGACTAACAACCCTTTATTTTGCGTCTGTGTTTTAGGATCCCCAAGTAAGGGCAGTACTTCCCACCCTCAAACAGGCCCAGGGATAGGGAGGATCTTCTCTGGGAGGGTGGTGATCAAACCTGCTGAATTGTGAATCTTTTTTTTTTTTTTTTTTAAGTTTGAATTGTGATTCTTTTGGCCAAAGCCCCTTCTATATAGAATTTGGAGCAGTTGGCAGGGTGGTAGATGCTGTCCTAGCTGGAGACACGTGCCCACGAAACAAGGGCTCTGATGAATATGCCAGCGTGATGTGTCCAAGTCTCAAAAGAGGGGACACTCCGTATAGAGAGGCTGGCTACCAGCACCCTCCACACCCCCAACCCCCCAGTAGTGCTTGTGGCAGCTCCACATAATGGAACCCTTGTTAATCAATCAAGGTGTCAATCCAGGTGGCCTGTGACGAAGGGATGGGGCAGGTGGAGGGGAGGGTAATGGAGCCCCAGCAGCCTTCCCCTGTGCATGGTTAATATATGAGGAGACATTCAATCACCTGCCAGCACAGCAGTTAGAAGCAGGAGAGCAGCTAACTATGCACCAAATTACTATCCTGACGATGACCAGAGTCGGGCTGTGGCTGAACTGTGACCCTGAACTGGTTCCCAACCGTACAGCTGAGGCCAGAGAAGAGGACTGACAGGGGCATTGCTGAGAGCCAAAGGTGGGGACCAGAATCCAGAGAGGGAGCAGCTGTGTCAGAGAGAGAGCTGCATTTCACCCAGAAATCACTACGTTACCCACAGTAGGCTGAAGTGGCTGCCTTTGAACAGGGTGGGTGCTTTGGCCCTGCCTGGAGGTTGTGGGTCCACGCGGCCTGGTCTGCATGGGGCCAGGCTGGCCACTCCCTTCCAGCCCTGGGGACCTCTCCACCCACCTGAGGGTGCGAGGAGCAGTTCTGTGGCCACAGGGCAGGTGGGAGTGCTCAGGGAGACACAGAAGGGAAGGCCCAAATTCTTAAGGTTCTCTGATTTGTCCTCTGAGGTCAGGGCTCGGAGTGGTTGGCGGAGGTGGAGGGCACCCTATTCACGGGCAGGAAATGGCATGTGCAAAATTTCAGTGGCAAAGAAGAGCATCACATGTGTGGGGAGTTGCGTGTCGTTTAGCAAGGCCAGGGCATGTTGAACAGGTGTCAAAGTTCAAGGGTCTCTGACAAAGGCCTCATCCCCACCTTCCCCAGATCTGCACCAGGGCTCAGTCCTCCTCACTTGGGGATGAACAAAGGGACTCCATCCTTCTAGGAACTCAAGCCAAACCCTTTAACGTCATCTCCACTCCTCTCAAATCCACATTCAAGCTCTCAGCATTGTTTTTCCTCCTTCAAGCCCTTCACCACCTTGGTTTAAGCCACCACGCATCGTCCTCCTGTTGGTCTACCTGCTTCCCATGGGGCACATTCCAATGAATCCTCCAAACTGCACCTCGAGGGCCCTTGCAGAACATCATTCCCCTTTAACATCCCCCTAGTGGTTCTCTACACCTGACCAGCTAAAGTAAAACCTCCTTTAAATGGCTTATAATGCCTTTTGTGTTATTACCTCTTCTTACTTTCCAGGCTTCTCCTTCTCAACACTGCCCCCACCTCTGGCCCCCATAAACACATACCATCCAACCCATTCATTTACTCATTTTATCAGTTACTCATTTATCAAATATGTATTGAGTGTTTACTATGGACCAGACCCTGTCCCAGGTACTGGCAATAGAATAATGAACAAAATGAGTTATCTGCCCTCAGAGAGCTCACACGCTGTAGTGTTTGGGGGGGTGTGGGGGGAGCAGCAGAAAAATATGCAAACGGGCAAATATACAGTATGTCGATGATAATAAGGGCTCTGGAGAAAGGTGGGAGATGTTTGGTAGAGGTTTCCAGTGCTCACCTATATCCAACAGCCCCCTCCTCCCATCAGGGAGATGGGCCCATGTGACTCGTTCTGACCAATGGCATGTGAGCCTTAGGAACAAGTCAGTTTGAAGCTAAAGCATTTGTTGGTGCCAGGGCTTCCAGCACTCCCTTCCCTTGCAGCAACAACGAAGGAGTCTTCATGTTCCAGTAGCTCTAAGATAGCAGAGCTGCCACTTGGAGGGCAGTGATGCTGGCGAGGTGGCCAGACCTGTGGCAGGACTTGGGACAGAGACCTCAGGCTGTGACCAAGTCAGTGGCAATGAGGACAGAAGGAGGTTCAGATCAGAAATGGTCTAGAAGTAGACTCCCTGCATGCATGTAGGAACTAAGCATGAGAGAGGAGTCTGGGAGGAATCCCTGGATGGGTGCCTGAGGACCCTAGGGAGCACAGGAGATGCGCTGCAGAGCTGAGAGAGAGATGCATGTGGAATTTGAGGGCTTGTTTATGGAGCCTCCTCACAGGGATTTGGGTTTATGTGGCAGGGAGGGGACAGGGAGCGACACCCAGAAGTGTGGTCTGTGCTGCTTGTGAAGACTGGGGGGTCCGGGAAAGGTGGGGTATTTGAAGCTGTGGGAGTGGCAGAGATCACTGAGGGAGAGGGGCAGGTGGAGGGGTGGGGGGGCAGAGGATCCCTAGCATTAAAAGGGGGAGGTGAGTGCAAAGGTAAGGCCACTGAGCAAGGGTGGTCAGGGAGCTAAGCCTGAGCGGGAAGGAATGGTGTAGGTCGAGCTTCTCAGACCTCAGGGCCCACACAAATGGCCTGAGGATTGTGTGAAAGTGCAGACCTGGCTCAGTCAATCTGGGATGGAGCCCAAGACTGCGCAGGTCCACGAGGCTCCCAGGTGATGCTGATGCTAGTGGTCCGCAGAACGTACTCGGAGAAGCAAGGGTGTAGGAGGAATCAGGGCAGAGGCCTTTCAGAAGGAGAAAGTGGTTGGCCATGGGATTTTGCCCTGCAGGGCTTGTCTGCCTCAGCAGGAGCAGAGAAGGGGTGGGGGGGACTGGGGCATCCTGGATGCCTCACGTTATCTACGTTTACCTGGACGAGGTGATGCCTCAGACTTTAGGTTCCATCCTATGGGTTTTGAAAGGCAAGCCTTTCCCAGGTGATCTTCTGGGGTCTTCTGGGATCACACTCCCAGGTGGAGTGTGCGACATCCTTCGGGCCCTCCAGGAGAGCAGGAGTGTCCCCTCTACTGCAGGAACAAGGCCAGGGCTGTCTGAGATGACCTCCAGTTGATGCAGCTGGGCGGGCACTCTCCAGACTCCCCCTTTCCTGCTCCTAAGGCTGATTTGACCGGATGTGTCACACCACCCTCTGCAGGATGGGGTCATGCCAACACCTGACTGAGGGCTGCGCTAAAGAGCATCTGGGACCCCCTTTGGAAGGCCACAGTGTGAATTCCTCTCACAAGGCAACCCCGCTTCTGAGAAAGGCCCAGGATAGAGGGTTGGAGGCGGAGTCCCATTCCCCACATTTCCCCAGCTCCATCCGAGCACACATTCCCCAGTAAGTCACTCAAAGGTCTCTACAATTTGATCCGTATTTTCATCTCCCATCACATCTCCCCAGCGGTCCTTTGCCAACCCCTAGCTCTCGTCTCCCCCAGCTGTAACCATCTACTCCCCCCCTTTTCCCAGAAGACACCTTGAAATCTTGTGCCTCCTTTCTCCACTCCCCTGCGTGGCCACATTTCAAGGCTCAAATTCCATCTTCTCAGGAAGCCTTCTCGGATTTCCCTGACGGAGTGAATCCCTCCTGTCGGTAGGAACCTCCCGCCACCCTTTGCACTTCTGTTTCAGCATTTCCCAGGGACGGCTTCTGTTAGTTGGCCGGTTATGTGTGTGTGTTGACCAGCCAGTTTATGAGCTTCTGGGGATGGAAGACTCTGCCATCTTCATCTCTGTTCCTGGGGCTGCTGTATATGTTTGTGCAGGTTGGGCACTGCACAAGAGCACACAGTTTGGAAGTGGGAGGTAGGGGATCTGATGGAGCCTGCCTGTGGCTCACCAAGCTGTGCTCCCTGGCAAGGGTCTGTACTGGCCCCAAGGAAAAGGTTTTTTTTTTTTTTTTTTTTTTTTTTCTGTTTCACGCAAGTTCTGTACCCTTCTTAACACCTGAGCTTTGCTTGGTGGGTGACAGGAGCTTCATGAATGTTCGTGGGATCGACACAGTCCTGTTCTTTGATGTAAGCGCTGCATAGTGACTCAAGGCGACTGCCACTGGTCATGCCCTCCTGCCCTGTTTTTCAGCTCTGTCTCTGGGAAGTCCTTGGGTGATTTACTTTGCTATTCTGAAGAGGCTGCATTCTCTGAAAGCCTTTAAGAACTCTGTCTGACATTGTGACCTCTTTCTGGAAGGATCTCAGATCCGGCCTCAGGTGGGGTCCTTGAGCTCAACCACACCACCAGGTGGCTGGTAGAAGATTGTATCACCAGAATCATGGGAGGGCTGAGTCTAGCTGAATAAATATGCATTTCTTTCCCCCCAGAGGGAAGACTGTCTATTTTCCTCTTTCCACCTAATCCAGCCCTTGGTGGTGTTACGGTGACAACTACCCACTCTTTGCCCCGCTCAGAGGGAGGAAATTTATTTATAGGAAATTTCCTTTAGAGGCTACTTGGACCTCCATGCAGGAAGGCCATTAAAGGGAGCCAGGGACAGCCTGGCTGAGCGTGGAGGAAATGAAGGGTAAGCTGGCCCATCACGGCCCAAGGCTCAACTCTCAGGTTGAGCACCACTTGGAGGACCTGTTCCTGAAAGCAATGAGGCTGGCCAGGTGGGCCTAATCTTCCCACCTCCTGCCCTTCTGCCTCTGTGTTTGCTGCCTCCTCACTTCCCAGGACCCATGTCTCTGGATGTCTTGGCTAGTCACCTTCCTTCTAGAAGTCTCTGCTTTTTTGGCTTCTACACCGTGACACATTGCTGAGCTCTCTGTGTCACTTCCTTCTGGCCTCCTTTGTGTTTTCCTCCCACTCTACACACCCTCTCGAACACCACAGACCTCTAGTCTAGTCCCCCACTGTGGGCTTCCCTGGCTGGTCAGCAGTGGTGCGGAGCCTTGTGGCTGTTCCACGCATCAACACAGTACGTGTGCACGCACATGGGTTATTTATTTGTGATAAAAGTGGTATTGGACTAGTTTTACCGACTGTGTTCTTGATTTCAAACGATAGTGCCATTACCCCCTAGTTCCTGAGGCAGAAGTCTAGAATGATCCTTGACTCTTCCTATTTCTCATGCTTTCCAATTTAATCTCCTACATAGTTCCTGAATTGTCTTTCTCTATTTTGATTGTCTCTGTCCACTCATCACCTCTTTTTTTTTTAATTTATTTGTTCATGAGAGACACACTGAGAGAGGCAGAGACATAGACAGAAGGAGAAGCAGGCTCCATGCAGGGAGTCTGATGTGACTGGATCCTGGGACCCTGGGATCATCACCTGAGCCCAAGGCAGATGTTCAACCACTGAGCCATCCCCACTCATCACCTCTTACTTGGATTACTATAATCATTTCCAAATTGGCCTTCCTGTCGCCAGGTTGGCCTTTTTCAAATTATTCCTCAATATCATCAAAACAATTTTTTGGAGATAAGATTCATATAACATAAACCTCACATTTCAACCGTTTTAGTGTATAGTTCAGCCATTTTTAGTATCTTTACAATGTTATACACCCACCCTCATTATCTAATTCCAGAATATTGTAGCAGTGGTTTTGGAACTATGGGTCTTGATCTACTGGTGGGTTTTGAAATCAATTTAATAATGTGCAACTATTATGTATTTTTGAAAAATGAAGTAGCCATCGTATAGATAGAATAGATCACAGAGTATTGTAAAGGTGAAAAGGATAACTGTTACTTCATGGAGCTTTTATTTTTGTTAGGCTTTTTTTTGTGTATTCGTGTGTTTATAGTGTGTTCTTACTGTGGATCATGTTAAAAGCGGGAGGAGGAGTGGAAAAACCGCCACGAGTCTATGCTGTGTAGCTAGTGTGTGTTACTCCCCTTACCTAATGCCTGTCAGTTGCTCTCTAGCTCATCACCTGCTAATTAAGAAATAATCTTTGAGGGCAACTGGGTGGCTCAGGTGGTTGAGCATCTGCCTTGGGCTCAGGGTGTGATCCCGGAGTCCTGAGATCAAATCCCACATTAGCTCCCTGTGGGGAGGCTGCTTCTCCCTCTGCCTGTGTCTCTCATGAATAAATAAATGAAAAATTTATTGAAATGGAAAAAAAAGAGAAAAAAAAGAAAAAAAAAAGAAATACTCTTTGAGAGCCCACTATGTGCTAGCTGGGGATATAGCAATAAAGAAGGTAGGCCAAAACACCTGCCCTGGTCCAGTTTATATTCTAGTTGGGGATACATAATAAATACAAGAAAATTATATAGTATGTTAAAAGGTAAACAGTTCTCTGAAAGAACAAAATCAGTCAGGAGCTTACGAGTGTGGAATGAGAGAAGGAGGGTGTTGCAGTTTTGAAAAGGGGGGAGGGTAAGGGCAGCCTTCACCAAGAAGCAACATTTCAGCAAGACTTAAAGGAGGTGAGGGAATGAGACATGTAGGTGTCTGGACAGTACAAAGGTCCTGGGGCAGGAGACACTTTTTTGAGGACTAGGGAGGAGGTTGTCAGATTGCTGTGGGAGGCAATAGAAAAAGATGAGGTCAGGGAGGCATCTGGAAGCCAGGCATGCTGGACCTGTGGGCCACTGTAAGGACTTTGGCTTTTACTGTGGGGAACATGAAAGGCATTGGAGAGCTTTGAGCAGAGGAATGACAGGCTCTGGGTCACAGTTTAAAAAGATCATCTCTAGGAGTCATGCTCCTTAGGTTGAGGTTCAAGGTCTTTTATATTTTGTCCCTGACCACTGTTCTCTTTTTATATGTATATTTTTTATTGGAAAAACTTCATCCATTCATCTTTATCCATTCATTCAACTTCTTTATCCACTCATCTTTCGATGGACACCGAGGCTCCTTCCACAGTTTGGCTGTTGTGGACATTGCTGCTAGAAACATCAGGGTGCAGGTGTCCCGGCGTTTCACTGCATCTGCATCTTTGGGGTAAATCCCCAGCAGTGCAATTGCTGGATGGTACGTAGGGCAGGTCTATTTTTAACTCTTTGAGGAACCTCCACACAGTTTTCCAGAGCGGCTGCACCAGTTCACATTCCCACCAACAGTGCAAGAGGGTTCCCCTTTCTCCACATCCTCTCCAACACTTGTTGTTTCCTGTCTTGTTCATTCACCAGTTCCCCCATTCTCACTGGTGTGAAGTGGTTTCTCATTGTGGTTTTGATTTGAATTTCCCTGATGACAAGGGATGCGGAGCATTTTCTCATGTGCGTGTTGGCCATGTCTATGTCTTCTTTGGTGAAATTTCTGTTCATTGTCTTTTGCCCATTTCATGATTGGATTGTTTATTAGCTGTTGAGTTTAATAAGTTCTTTATAGATCTTGGATTCTAGTCCTTTATCTGATAGGTCATTTGCAAATGACCACTGTTCCATAGCCTTTTCTTGCCACTTCCATCCGCAACACGCAACTGCTCTCCTATGTACTGTGACATTCCCACCTCTGGGAGTGTCTCCACTCTCTCTCCACCTGGAAGGCCACTCCTCTTTGGCCTGGCTCACCTCTACTCACCCTCTAGCTCTCAACCCAGATGCTACCTTCTGCTACAACCCCCGCCCCTTAGGCTGGGTGATACATCCCCCCACTCAACCCCCTAGAACCTTCCATGTATCTCTGTCAGTAGTTTATTGTGCTGTAACTTGTGTATCACTCTTTCCCCTACATCTCTGATTCCCACGAGGCATGGGATCTTGCTGTTTACATCTTTTGTCCCCATTACCCATACCTAGAACACCATGTGGGTTATGAATGCAACACATGAATTGTTGCTAAATCTACTCTGGCTGAAGAGGATTCAGTGTGATCTAAATCAATGGGTCAAGGGCATGACACTCAGTGCTCCCTGTTCCTGGCTCAGTGTACCTACTAAACCAAGACATTCCTTTCCTGGGGTTCTCTGGGGCTTTCCTGGTGTACGTGTGGGGGGAGGGATGTGATTCCCCATCTTCTTTGGAGGAATTAATTAATTAATTTAGATGTTATTCATTTATTCATGAGAGACACACACAGAGAGGCAGAGACAGAGGGAAAAGCAGGGTCCCTGCAAGGAGTCTGAGGCAGGACTTGATCCCAGGACCAAGGGGACTTGAGCCAAAGGCAGACATGCAACCACTGAGCCACCCAGGTGTCCTATCCCTGGAGGAATTTAATAGATGGTACAGACTGTGTAGTTGGAGGGGTGCAGGTGGGGAAGATGCTCAGAGAGGAAGATGCATACTTAAGGTTACACTTGGGGGTCACTGCACTTTGGGGTCCACTTGCAGCACCTGGCTCTGCACCGAGATAAGTGCACACTGATACTTCCCCAGGTCCAGCTGTATCTCTTCTCGATGGCAGATTCCCTTTCATCCAAGGTGCTTTCTCAACATTAGAACCAGAGAAAGTGGGGGCGGGGAGGGCGGGCAGCTCAGTGTTCCTGGGGCCCATAGCAGAGCCAGAGCTTTGGCATAATTTGAGAGGAAACTTGGGGACCCCTCAGACATCTGAGGCAATCCTGCCCCAGGTTGCTTTACGAAAGCGTGGAGGTTAGGGAGAGAATCAGACTCCCCCCACTAGGTTCCACTCTCCTGTTGTGTGAAATACTCCCAGACATACACAAGGACAGGACCTGATGAAAATGAAATAAAATCCCACACACTATTTTCCTTCTGATGGAATTGGCAGCTTTCCTTTCTTTCTCTCCTATCTTCCTAAAGACAACCAAGAATCAAAATTTCTAGATACACTATAAAGCCCTTCTTCCAATAATTCTCGTAGCCTTAGACTTACTGTCTTCCTTTCCAGGTCTGTTTCCTAATAAATATTCCAAGGTGAGGCTGCCAGCAGGTGATTTATTTACAAGGGTGTATCATTCCCTGCCACTGTGTGTGATGTCCAAGCAAATGGCTGACTACAGCTCTCACCAAACTCGGCCTCCTTATCTATTTTAGATGAGACAGGGTAATTCACTCCATCTCTGGTTTCCACTCCAGCCAAGCTAATAGGCTTTCTGCTTTAAAAATGTCCAGAGTGTGGAAAAAAAAGGAAAAACTAGAGAGATGATAAGCCTAACAAGAAGCTATTCTTTTTTATTTCTAGTTTTTAAAGATTTTATTTATTTATTCATAATAGAGACACACACACACACACACACACACACACACACAGAGAGAGAGAGAGGCAGAGACATAGGCAGAGGGAGAAGCAGGCTCCCCACGGGGAACCCGATGTGGGACCGGATCCCAGCACCTCGGGATCACACCCTGAGCTGAAGGCTGACGCTCAACCGCTGAGCCACCCAGGTGTACCATCAAGTGGCTCTTCTGATAGCTCGTCACATCTGAATGCTGTCACAGGAAGAGCACACACACAGTGACATGACACAATGCCAAAGCACCCCCCCCACACACACACACACAAAGTTTCCCCACCTGAAAAGTGAATGTTAACAAAAGGTGCCAGGAGAACCCACATGCACACTGCCAGGCCAGTCTGGCTAAAGGGCTGCTTTGTTCAGCCTTCCCAGGCCTCCTCATCCCCTCCCCAGACTTCTAAGCCTTGTGGGGATCAAGGACTCCTTTGAGATTTCCCAGGAGAGTATGCCAATGCCCACGTACAGACCATTTCCACTTATGCTCTCAGGAGGTGCAGCGGTGCACAGGGCCGCAGATATAAGGCAGCAAGTATGGAAGAAGGTCGGAGGGGCAGCAATCCCAAGGAACTGGGAGAGTCAGACCAGGTGGACTGGGGCCTGGCCCGGGGGTTCGACTTGGCTACACAGGGGAAACGAGAAATCCTTCTAGACAGAAGAGATTCCTGAAGGTGAGGGAGGTGAGGGCAGATGGCTCGTTCATAGAGGAACAATAAGGGGAAGAAAGCTAATGTTTGTTGAATATCCACTATGTTCTAGCCACTGTGTAGAAGGACATAAACACGTATGGCTCCTCACCAAGGGAACACAGTGTCTAGTGGGGCAGGCAGCCCAATCCCAGAGTACCATGCCCAATAATACAAATCCGGAGCATCAGGGAGCAGTGGTCCCAACATAAAAGCCTGCAGGCTGTAGATGGGCTGTGACAGATGAGCACCACTGCTGCCTGTGAGTCCTTATCACCAGGGCAGGGGGTGGGCTGCCCCTTCCCAGTTAGGGGTTGGGTCACAAGGGTGGGGAGTGGACACTTGACTCAAAGGGTGATGGCTCAGTTAGGGTTTTCAGAGATCCTGTGGTCCCACCCGGTTCCAACCCCTCTGACCAGACACAGGTGGGGTCATATCTTATTTTCTGGTGTGGTGATGCAGCTGACCAAAATAACTCATGCTGGCAGAGGCTCTTTCTTCATCTTGGGGGCTGGAAACGTGTATACTGGGAAGAGCAAGAACTGCCAAGCAGTGAAATGTGAGGACTTGTCTATCTGACTCAGCCATTAAGGGAGAGAGAGAGAGAGAGAGAGAGAGAGAGAGAGAGAGGCAGAGATAGGGAGAGAGACAGAGACACAAAGACAGATAGACAGAGAGAGATGTTCTGGTCTGAGTAGGGCTGCTTCTAGCGCTGGAGCTGGGGAGTTCCTCAGTTCTTGACCTGGCAGCTGGGGAAATCACAGGGCGTTGACTATCAGGGAAAACAGTGTATAATGCCCTCCAGTGTACCACAGAGCACACCTGCAAGGTGTTAGGATCCCTGCAAATGGACTCCTCCAATGCCAATTGGGTAGCAGCTCCTTCTTTCAGGCTCCTAAAGCTATCCCCTTAGTTGGTTCCAGTACAGTCCTGCATTTTCTGTTGCCAGGATCCTCTTGTCTTGACCCTTGGATACAGGGTCTGAACATGAACCTACCAGAATCATTTGACAGGTGCCTCTCTCCAAAGACTGCCTCATTCTGTGAATTGGAATTTTCCAGTGAGTAGGGATGCCACCCATTTTTCCTGTTTATTCACATACAATCTACCCACTAAGGCTTTTTTCATTTTCACTTCTTTCATGTAGCATTAGCAAAGGTGGGTCTGACCCTATACTGGGTGGTTACCAACATCATTTCCTCATTTAGACAATAATCCCAAGACACGGAGGTTGTTTTGCAGATAAGAAAGCAGAACTCAAAGAGCATAGATGACTTGCCCAAGGCCATACTGTTGGTTAGGGTGGAGCTGGAATATGGATCTAGTTACTTCTGTGGCCTTATGGTCAGTGTCACATTCACATGCTTCCCTCTCAGAGTCTGTCTCCCAGAGTTCTGGGAGCCTGGACAACCTATCTGAAAATAAGGATTATTTTATATTAATAGCAAATGGAAGCCTTGTATCCTTTGTGACTAGGACAAGTAGTTGGTTGATTAATCAAAAAATTTGTACTGGGAAATCATAAAACAGGATACATATAAGTATGTATTATTTTGATGTGGATCCGAGGCTTCTCCTTTAAAAAAGATTTCTCTGATGACAATTTTCCCTGTTTTATATAAGCTCATGATTTCCAGTTTCTGTTTTTATAAAGAGAAGAAAGAACTTAAGTTTCTTGCAAAATAGTGTGAATGCAGAATTCTTCTAGATTTATACAAAGCTACCCCCCCTTTTTTTTTTTACCAGTTATTTTGTTCACTTTATTCCACAAGAATTTTTAGCGATTCACTTTCATCAAGCTTTTCCCAAGGCAATATGTTTATCATAAAACAGCAACGAGTTTCTTTTGTTCTACACTCCTCTCTTTTAGTTAAATTGCATAATTAAAATGTCAAGTATAAGTAGCATAAACAGGTTTGGGAACAAAAATAATTGGTTCTTGGTCAACATTTGTTGGGAGCAGATGTACAGAAGTGTATCACAGGTAAGCTCCTAGCTGGGACCATCAGTTGGTAAATTTAAGACAGAGAGAGGGGGCTGATTAACCTGATCAGTTGGTTAAGGGGAATGTGGTTAAGCAGCTCTGACAGGACTTGACAGAGGGTTGAGGTGAGGATCAAGTGTAGACACCAGGTGTGAAAGACTTCAGTGAAGTGGCATTCATATATAAGCCATCTTCATGATTACTAATTTTCCTTGATGCTGTACCCCCATGTGGAACCTCTCCCCCAGTCATGAACCCTTCTTTCTTGGGGAACATTAGAGATCCACTGACCAGTGGTTAAGAGACACAGATCTAGTCCCAATTTTACCACTAACTGCCTCTGTGGGTTTGGGCAAAAAGCTTAATCTCTTCGCCTAGATTTTCTTCTCTATAAATTCAAGGGATTGGATGACATTATCTTGAGAGGCTCTTCTGGCATTGTTAGTTCTGAGCATCTCAGGGCCAGGCTGCTTGCTCACTCTTTTTCTTGGGTGTCTCAGTCACCCCCAGGATCATAGAATGCCCCCCAAAGCTTATCAACAGCCTCCATTGTGTCCTGTGTTGAACAGCAGACCCATATTTTCTGCTGTTTACTTGGGTGCCTTACAAGAAGGAGGAACAGATGAGATTTTTTAGACCTATTAAATACAAAAGCATATTTCCAAACAAAAATTATTAAGATCATGTGGTTCTGAAGCAAAATGGACACTTTTATAAACTATAATATATGATAAGGGCTTATTTGTCATAATATATACAGTGGGGAAAAGTAGTCATGTTCAGCATTGGAAAACAAAACAGCAGGGAGAGAAGTAAAGTTCAGCATTGGAAAATTTGAGTAACAGTTTGGGAAAAAGTCTTCTAGACTCATGTCTCAAACTATACAGTAAAATATATGGTATATACCTCAAAAATAAAGGCCATATATGACAAATCCACAGCTAACACCATATTCAGTGGTGAAAAGCTCAAAGCTCTTCCTCTAACATCAGGAACCAGACAAGGATGCCCACTCTCACCACTTTTACATTGCAATAATTAGAAATCCTAGCCATAGCAATTAGGTAAGAAAAAGAAATAAAAGGTAACAAAATTGGAAAGGAAGAAGTGAAACTATCACTATTTGCAGATATGATACTATATATAGAAAACCCTAAAGACTCCGTCAAAAAACTGTTAGAATATATGAACTCAGTAAAGTTGCAGGATGTAAAGTCAATATAGAGAAATAAATATACAGAAATTTATATACACTAGTAACAAACTATCAGAAAGACAAATTAAGAAAACAATCCCATTTACAACTGCATCAAAAAATGCATAGGAATAAATTTAACCAAGGAGTTAAAAGAACTGTACCCTGAAAATTATAAGATGCTGATGAAATAAATTGAAGATGACACAGATAAATGGGTATCACATGCTCATGGATTAGAATAATTAATATTGGGTGGCTCAGTTGGTTAAACATCTGTTTTCCACTCAGGTCATGATCCCAGGGTCCTGGTATCAAGACCCACATTGGCTTCCCTGCTCAGTGGGGAGCCTGCTTCTCCCTCTCCCTCAGCCTGCTGCTCTCTCTCTCTCTCTCTCTCACTCTCTCTGTCAAGTAAATAAGTAAAATATTTTTAAAAAGAATTAATGTTGTTAAAATGTCCATACTACCCAAAACAGTCTACAGTTTCAATGCAATCCCTATCAAAGTTCCAATAGCATTTTTCACAGAAATAGAACAAATAATCCTAGTTTGTACAGAATTACAAAAGACCCTGAATAGCCAGGGCAATCTTGACAAAGAATAATAAAGTGGAGGCAATAAAGTGCTTTCTGATTTCAAAATATATTACAAAGCTATAGTAATCAGAACAATAAGGCATTGACCTAAAGACAGACATATAGATGAATGAGTAGAAAGTCCCCAAATAAATCCATGCATATATGGTCAATTAATTTATGACAAAGGTACCAGGAATGTACAATAGGTAAAGGACAGTGTCTTCATTGCATGATATTGGGAAAACTGGATATCTACACACAAAAGAATGAAACTGGATCACTGTTTTATAGCTATTACACAAAAATTAACTCAAAATGGATTAAAGAAAACATAAAACTCTTAGAAGAAATCATAAAACTCTTAGAAGAAAATATAGGTGATAAGCTCTCTGACATTAGTCTTAGTGATTATTTTTTTTGGATTTGATACCAAAAGCAAAAGCAACAAAAATAAAAATAAACCAGTGGCACTAACATCAAACTAAAAAGCTTCTGCACAGCAAAGGAAACCATCAACAAAATGAAAAGGAGACTCCTGAATGGGAGAAAATATCTGCAAACATATTTCTGATAAAGGGTTAATATTAAAACATCTGGGCAGCCTGGGTAGCTCAGCGGTTTAGTGCCTGCCTTGGGCCCAGGGCATGATCCTGGAGGCCCGGGATCGAGTCCCACGTCAGGCTCCCAGCATGGAGCCTGCTTCTCCCTCTGCCTATATCTCTGCCTCTTTCTCTCTGTCTCTGTCTCTCAATAATAAATAAAAAATAAAATCTTAAAAAAAAGAGGAAAACATCTAAGGCTACAACTCATACAACTCAATGGTGAAAAATAATAATCATCTGATTAAAAATGAGCAGAGGGGGAGCCCGGGTGGCTCAGTGGTTTAGCGCCACCTTCAGTCCAGGGTGTGATCCTGGAGACCCAGGATCGAGTCCCATGTAGGGCTTCCTGCATGGAGCCTGCTTCTCCCTCTGCCTGTGTCTCTGCCTCTCTCTCTCTCTTTCTCTCTCTCTCTCATGAATAAATAAATACAATCTTTTTAATAATAAATAAAATCTTAAAAAAAATGAGCAGAGGATCTGAATAGACATTTTTCCAAAGAAGACATATAGATGGCCAACAGGTACACTAAATGATGCTCAACATCACTCACCATCAGGGAAGTGCAAATTAAAATCACAATGAGGTATCATCATCTTACACCAGTCAGAGTGGCTAGTGTCAAAAAAGACAAGAAATAACAAATATTGGCAAGGATATGGAGAAAAAGGAATCCTCCCTTGTGCACTGTCGGTGTGAATGTAAACTGGTACGGCCACCATGGAAAATAGTATATAGTTTCCTCAAAAAATTACAAATAGGGACTGGTGACTCAGTGGTTGATGTCCTGGGATTGAGTCCTGTATCAGGCTCCCCACAAGGAGCCTATTTCTCTCTCAGCCTATGTCTCTGCCTCTCTCTCTGTGTCTCTCGTGAATAAATAAAATCTTAAAAGAAAAAAAAGAAAGACTGCAAAGTATAATGTGGAGAATATAGTTAATAACACTGTAACAGCTTTATACAGCGACAGATGGTAACTAGATTTATTGTGGTGATCACTCTGTAAGGTATATAAATGTTGAATAAACATTGGACACCTGAACCTAATTTAATACTGTATGTAATTGTGTGTCAAAAAAGTAAAATAAAATAAAATAAAAATAAAAATAAATAAAAAAAATAATATGGAACTCTGAAATACTATGAAAAAAAATCCAAACTATAGCAAGGTAGAAAATTAAATTTATATACCAAGT
The DNA here is from genome assembly GCF_048164855.1 of Canis lupus baileyi. Taxonomy (NCBI): domain Eukaryota; kingdom Metazoa; phylum Chordata; class Mammalia; order Carnivora; family Canidae; genus Canis; species Canis lupus. Next base: position 30,954,254 of record NC_132869.1, on the reverse strand, counting down.
CAGGGAATATCTTTGAGCTTCAAGTTTCTTTTTATTTTATTGTAATTGAAGCATAGTTGACATACAATGTTATATTAGTTTTAGGGATGTAATATAGTGATTTGACATATACTATGCAGTTGAGCTTTGGGTTTCTTATTAACAAAATGTAATAATCACAGTACCTCCCTCAGGAGGCATTGTGAGGACTGAATGAGATTACAGGTTCTGTGTGTCTAACCTGGTACCTGGACTGTGGGAAGCACACAGTAACTGTTAGCTAATGTTTTCATAGCTGTCAAGTGCAGGGGCACTGGGTGGCTCAGTGGTTGAGCACCTGCCTTTGGCTCAGGTTGGGATTCCAGGGTCCTGGGATCGAGTCCTGCATCAGGCTCCCCAGAGGGAGCCTGCTTCTCCCTCTGCCTGTGTCTCTGCCTCTCTCTGTCTCTAACGAATAAATAAAATCTTAAAAAAAAAACTGTTAAATGCAGATAATAAATAACTAGGGTGGAATATGAAGAAATGATAGCACTGCTCCCACCTCTAGGCCTACAAGGAGGAGCAGTGTTAGTGAAATCTGGAGAAAACTGTAGCCACAGAGAGGAGGCCGCCTGGTGGGTGGCCTGGTAGAGAATGCAGCCACAGCCAACAGCAGGGCCTGCAGCGAGGGCACTGGTGGGAGGCAGGAATCAATATGCCAACCTCACTCTCTGTGCTCCATCTAATTTTCTACTGGGCCTCCTGTTTGCTGAACTCAGCTGGCAGGCAGCAGTGAAAGCCCAGGTAACACAGTCCCTACAGGTCAGCCTCCAGGGCAAGAGCAGGGCAGAGAAAGGCTGAGAATGGGTCCACAGAGGCCACCGCTTCCCCAGATATGTCTCCCTCCCTCCCTACCCTCCTCTTCAGTCTTTGAGCGAACTGAAGGACTCTGAATACTTTCCCTGGGCTATGGATGCTCATTCTGTATTCCAGCTCTCAATCCTAGCTTACATATATCTCCAGGGGTTAAGGGTGAGGGGGGGCTTCCCCAATTGGCATTTCTTTTTTCTGGCAGAGCATTAGTGTATTTTGCTCTGATTATTTGTTGGCATGAGTAACTCTGACAGGAAACCACATTTCCCTGGAGGAGAATGGCTCTTTTATTCACCGTGCCTGGAATGGTACCTGCCACATGGGAGGTGCCACATAAATAATTCGCTGAACCAAGCAGTGTCCTCCTATTCTTTTGTGCTTTCCTCACCCATCCAACAGCACCTACCCCAGTGCTGCCTACTGGCTCAGGGGATGAATTCTAGTATGCTGGGGAGAGATGAATAATCTCAAATTTTAGAGTTTCTCTCTGGGACAAGTCAAATTCATTATGGCCTCCAATTTTAGGATATGTTAATAACCTAATGAAGGTGGGAACAAAAGGCATGAATGTCTGTTTTGTACAGATGCAATGTGAGCTCCTTGGTTTTGAGCAGCTCCAATTGCTTTATTTTGTCTATGGCGTCTATCCTATGTGAAGACAGACTCTCTAACCTTTTTTCTTAGCACTAAATGGCACTTGTCATCTCTGGGTAGAGAGATCTCAACCACTCATGAACTAGACCTGACGGAGCATACATAAGACAAAAAGAGTTGGGACGTTTGGATGGCTCAGTGGTTGAGCGTCTGCCTTCAGCTCAGGGCATGATCCTGGAGTCCCAGGATCGAGTCTGCATTGGACTCCTACTTCTCCCTCTGCCTATGTCTCTGCCTCTCTCACTCTCTGTGTCTCTCATGAATAAATAAATAAGATCTCTTAAAAAAAAAAAAAGATAAAAGAGTGAAGTGGAGGGAACTCAAAACATACTTATACAGCTAACAGGAGCTCGGTCAATAGGAGGAAACTGCTTTTGAAATTATCTCCCCTTAGCTGGTTCTCAAACATCTGCAAAAATCTTCAAAGGAAAAAAAAAAAAAAAAGGAAACAATAATTTTCAAATTTAGTCACCCTCTCAAGCCAAAATAGATGTTTCTAGGTGCAGCCTGGAGGCCAGTGGCATTTCCTGCCTGACCATCACAGCGGACATTCCAGCAGGGGCATCGTCTTCCAAGTACTGTCCTTAGCAGGGAGGCTCCAGGCTGACTCCCCGCCTTCCGGCCCCATGGCTTAGAGGATGCTCAGGGGGCCGCAAAATTGGGATGAGCACCACAAAGCAGGTGGAAAAAATCCCAATGCTGGGCCACAGGACAAAGTTAGTTCTCTGGAAAGAAGAGAAGGGATGAAGTTTGGGAGGATAATTACTAGCTCTCTGGAAAAATACAGAATGAATCCAATGCCACCCAGATTACCCTGCAAATTCCCTTCCAGGAATAGTCCAGAGGGCAGGGTGGAATAGTGAGAAGTTCATCCTTTGAGAAGATCCATGTCCAAGCCTAACTCTGCTACTTATTGACTGGGGGACCTGAGGGTTCTCAGGAGCCCATTACAAATAATTTCCTGTTGGCTCCTTCCTAGGAAGGCAACGTAACATAGTGGAAAGGGCATGGCTTTGGAATCATACAGATCTGAGATCAAATATGAGTCTGTTATTTACTAGATTGTGATACCACTTTTGCAAAGGTTTTGTAGCTGGGCACACAGCCACCAAGGTGAGGGCTACATTCCCCAACCTTCCTTCCAGCCGTAGATGACCACACGACTAAGTCCTGGGATTGTGAGTGGGAGTAAGTGTGCAGCTTCCTCATCTGTCCTGAAAGTAAAGAAGTGTGTCCTGCCCTTCTCCCTTTTCCTACTGTCTGAAAAGTAAACTTGGTGGGGGAGTCATCTTGTATCAAGCAAGTGTCCCAGGTGATTGCCAGAAGTAAACACAATTCATTCCTGGAACAATGCAATGTCTATTCAGGCCTCAATGAATTCCACAGATAAAGTTCCAAGGGACATATACTCAAAGTAAAAGGCAAGATATGGACTGAGAAAAAATATTTGTAAATCACATATCTGGCAAAGGATTTTATCTTAGGTTGGGCTACTATAACAAAATACCATTGATTATAAACAACTTAAATTTATTCTCAAAACTCTGGAAACTGGAAGTCTGAGATAGAAGAAATAACATGGTTAAGGTTCTCGTGACAGCTGGTTTCTTGTATCTTCACATTGCAGAGAGAGGGCTAGAAAGCAATCTGGGATCTCTTATATAGAGGCACTAATCCCATTCATGAGGACATTCATGAGGACTCTACCCTCATGGCCTTAGTACTTCCCAAAGTTTCCATTTCCTAACATCATCACACTAGTGGTTAGGATTTCAACATATGAATTTTCAAGGGAGACAAACATTCAATCCATAACACACTTGTATCTGGAATATACAAAACTCTTTCAAGTCAATAATAAGATAAACAACCCAACCAAAAAGTGGGCAAAAGATTTGGAAAGACATTTTACCAAAAAAAAAAAAAAAAAAAAAGAAAGAAAAAAGAAAGAAAGAAAGAAAGAAAAGAAAAAGAATCCTGAGCAAGGCTTAGAATTTTGTATGGATTCTTAAATCTTGGCATCTTCTTATCAGGGAAATGCAAATCAAAACCACAATGAGATACCACCTCCTCATACCTGTCAGAATTGCTAAAACAAAAAAACACAAGAAAAAAGTGTTGGTGTGGATGTGGAAGAAAAGGAACCCTCGTGCTCTGTTGGTGGGAATGCAAACTGGTGCAGTCACTGTGGAAAACAGTATGGAGGTTCCTCAAAAAGTTAAAATATAACTACCCTACAATCCAGCAATCACACTACTGGGTATTTATCCCCAAAATACAAAAACATTAATTCAAAGGAATACACACACCCCTATGTTTATTGCAGCATTATTTGCAGTAGCAGAATTATGGAAGCAGCCCAAGACACCATAGATAGATGAGTGGATAAAGACGATGCGGTATATATACACAACAAGATATTATTCAGCCACAAAAAGAATGAAATCTTGCCATTTGCAATGGCATGGATAGAACTAGAGAGTGTTATGCTAAGTGAATAAGTCAGTCAGTGAAAGATAAATACCATATGATTTCACTCATATGTAGAATTTAAGAAACAAAACAAATGAGCAAAGAAGAGAGAGAGAGAGCAAGAAATGGACTCTTAACTCTAGAGACCAAACTGATGGTTACCAGAGGGGAGGTGGGTGAGAGGATTGGTGGGAACAGGTGATGGGGATGAAGGAGTGCACTTGTGATGTAAACCAGGTGATATGTGGAGTTGTTGAATCACTATATTGCACACCTGAAACTAATATAACATTGTGGGTTAACTATAATGGAATTAAACTAAAATTTTAAAAAATTTAAAAAAAGAAGATAACCCAATAGCATATGAGCACATGAAAAGATGCTCAAAGTCACCAGTGAAATGCAAATCAAAACCACAGTGAGCTACTATTTCACACCTACTACAATGGCTACCATCAAAGACAGACAATAACAAACACTGGCAAGGATGTAGAGAAGTCAAAACCCTCAAATACTACTACTGGTGGGAAGCTGCTTGAAAATACAATTTGGCAGTTTCTTAAAAATTAAATTTACCATATGACTCAGCATTTCCACTCTCAGAGAAATGAAAACATATGGTCACAGAAAGACTTGCATAATGTTCATGGCATCATTAGTCATAATAGCCCAAAGTGGAAACATCCAATTAGGGAATGGATAAATCAAATGAACTATATTCATACGATGGAATATTAAGTGGAATGCTAAGTGAAAGATCCCAGACAGAAAAGACCACATATTATAGAATTCCATCTTTGTGAAATGCCCAGAAAATGCAAATTGTTGAAGACAGAAAGTAGACTAGCGGTTGCCTGTGCCTGAGAGTGGGATGAATGGGTGTAAATGGTCTTACTGGGATAATACAAAAAGTCTAATAGGGGCACCTGGGTGGCTCAGTTGGTTAAGCATCTGCCTTCAGTTCAGGTCATGATCCTGGGGTTCTGGGATAGAGCCCCCTGTCAGGCTCCCTGCTCCGTGGGGAGTCTGCTTCTTCCTCTCCCTCTGACACCCTCCCTGCTTGTGTCCTCTCTCTCAAATAAATAAGTGAAATCTTTAAAAAAAATATTCTAACAGTCAATTATGGTAATGCATGTATACACAACTGGTATATTGGTAAACTCACTAAAAACCACTGAATTGCATGCAAAACATGGGTGAATTTTATGTATATGAACTATAGCTCAATAAAGTTAAAAGATATAGGCTCACAGTCACTGCCACACCGCTCTTGCTCGTTAATGCCGTCACCACCTCCAGCTCACTGAGCTCCAGCTAAAAGAGAAGATGGGGTAAGTAAGGAAGTCTCTGTACCATGGCGTGCAAAGCAGACGGTCCACAAATCCTCATATGGTAAAGCACCTAGAAAGCCACTGGCTACAAAAGCCTCTCACAAGAGCGTGCCCTCTACTGGAGGGGTGAAAAAACCACATCATTACAGACCCAGTACTGCCATTGTCTGTGAAATTAGACATTATCAGAAGTCCACTGAACTTGTGATCCACAAACTTCCTTTCCAGCTGTTGGTGCAAGAAACTGCTCAGGGCTTCAAAACAGATCTGTGCTTCCAGAGTGCTTGGCAGGAGGCAAGTGAGTCCTATCTGGTGGACCTTTTTGAAGATACCAACCTACATGCTATACACGCCAAACGTAACAATTCTGCCAAAAGACATCCAGCTAGCACGCCGCATACATGGAGAATGTGCTTAAGAATCCACTATGATGGAAAACATTTCATTCTATTAAAAAAATTCTCTTCTTCCTGTTGTTGGTAGTTCTGAATGTTAGATATTTTCTTCCCATGGGGCCAATAGGTACTTACGTATATGACTGCATGTGGAAGGCTAGGGTAAAGAAATCAGGTATTGGCAGCTTTTCCATTTTCTTTTCTTTCTTTCTTTTTTTTTTTTAGCTTTCCCATTTTAATTTGTGTGTGAATCTTTAATATAAATGCAGGGACATAAAACCATTAATGCAAGTCAAAATGTTTCAGTGAACACAGTTCAGCAGTTCAACTTTATAATAATTATAAACATGGCCAATGCCAGAATCTGAATTTTTTCTAAAACAAGTAAATTTCTTATTGATGGCAGCTAAATGGTCTTTGTAACATTTTTATCATACAGTAGATTCCAACCATTCACTATACTTTTCTAGTTGTCCTATATGCAAGCACATGTTTCTAATGCTGTTTGTCTTTTGTGCTGTTCCTGTAAGTTTGCTGTTAAAATATATTACACTATAAAAAGTGTATCCCGTGCAGGGACCCTAATGTGGGACTTGATCTGGGGACTCCAGGATCACACCCTGGGCCGAAGGCAGACGCTAAACTGCTGAGCCCCCCAGGCGTCCCTGAACACAACATTAAATTAGAGTTGTCTTTTCAGGGTGGAGAGAAAATGGATATTGAGTGGAAAAGTTAAAAGACATAGACTTTTATGTGTGCTGACCTTTCTTCTAAGAACTGGAGCGAAAGTAAAACTAAAAATGTTTTCAGAGAGACAAAAGTCATGGCAGGTCATTGGCAAGAGACTTTTTTTTATTAAAGGAGTTTTAGAAGACATACATTAGCAAGAAGAAAAAAATATGTGAGAAAGAAGATTGGGGATGTTAAAAGAAATGAACAAATAAAGTAGGAAGGGAAAGAAATTTATTAACTTGATCTAAGGCAACTGCAAAAGCTTATGCATGCAGTATATTTAATGATGAAATGTTAGATGTTTTCTCTTTACAAATTCAAACAAAGATGGTACCATCACTATTTCTCTAATTTTGTTTAGGTAAATTGTAAAACAACAAGAATAAATAAAAGGAATAAGGATTGGAAGTAAAACCATCCTTATTTGCAGACTGCATGATTATTTTCTCAGAAAACCCAAAATAATTTATAAATAATTATTAGAATTATTATAAATGATTCTTAAAATTAATAGGATACTTTAGCAACATTGATAAAAAATCAATACACAAAATTCAACCATATATCATCAACATGCCAACAATAATTAGTTTGAAATGTATTTGAAATGATAGGATTTATATAAGAAACAAAAGAGGCAAAGTAAAGGTTTACTTAGGAATAAACCTAAACAAATATATGCAGGCTTTTTATGGAGAAAATTGCAATAATTTCCTAAAAGGCAGTGAAGAAAACTCAGATAAATTAAGAGTGAAGTCATGTCCTTGCGTAGGGAGATTCACTATTGTAAAGATGGCAGTTCTCCACAATGCCGTTCAATGATGTTCCAATAAAAATCCTAACAAACGCATCCATAAAACTTGAAAAACCAATTCCAAATTTACACTGGAGAGAGAAAGGTCAGGAGTAGCTAAGACACTCCTGAAGAAGAGCAAAGTCTTGGGAATGATACTGCCATATAGCAAGATACTCATATGAAGTAACTAAGACAGTATGTAGGAGCAGAGACAAATAGACCATTGGAGTAGGAGAGATAAGAAACAGACCTAAACATATGTGGAAACTTAATTTATTACAAAGTAGGCATTGCATATCAGTGGGGGAAAGGATGAACTATTTAATGAATGATGCTAGAACAATTGGTTATCCATGGGGAGAGAGGGGTAGACAGGATCCTTGCTTCACACTATATACAAAAGCAATTCCATTTTAGATTCCATGTGGATTAAGCACTAAACAATGCAAGACAAATCTATACATGGGTTAAATTGAATAAAAACCACACACACACACACACACAAAGTGCATATAAAATCTGGTGAAGACTAAAATAGGGTCTGTAGTGTAGTTAACAGCATTTACCAGTGTCAGTTTCTAGGTTTTACCTATTGTTAGATAAGATATCATCATTGATAAATGCTGAGGGAAGGGTTCACAGAACTCATGCACTATTTTTACGACTTCCTGAGTTTACAATTATTTCAAAATTAAAAACAAATGAAAGGAAAAGTTATAAAATATTTAGAAGACAGTATAAAATGTGCATGACTTCAAGGTGCAAAGAAGTTTTTTTAGTCAAGACTGAAGATGTAGGAATCATAAATATAGGGTAATAAACACAATTACATCGTAGAGTTAGCAATTTCCTCATGAAACCATACAAAAAATTAAAATTAAGGGAAGACATGTGCCCCATATATAATCACCATTAAACAATTAGCATCCAGAACACAAAAATAACTGTGAATCATCAAGAGAAAAAACCAACTCAATAGACAAATAGGCAAAGATACAGTAGACATTATTGGAGAAGAAACACAAACAGTCCAAAAGCATATGAAAAAAAAAAATCTCTTGGTCTCTTTAGTAATCAGGGATGTATTACATAAAATCCCAATGAAATATTTTATGGTGAAAAATATAGCAAAAAGTAAAAAATGAGATAGTATCAAGTGCAGGTAAGGACGTGGAGCTACAGGAACTCACATATACTGAGGATGGACACGTAAGGAATAGGGTTCCGCTGTGGGACTGTTTGGCTATAGCCACTAAAGCTGACACACCTATCACATGACCCCACTGTGTACAGATAAGACTAGGAAACAATACAATTGCTCGTCAGTGTTGAAGGGACACACTGTTATATAGTAATATGATAGAACACTGTACAGCAATTAAAGTGAACAAACTATAACCCTGCATAACCAAATGAATGAATCTCACAAAAAATGGTTTGAATGAAAGAAGCCAGATGCTAAGGAAAATGTAGAGGAGGACTCCATACCTAGAACAGACCAAATTAAGCTCCATTCTTTAGTGATGCATACACAGGGATAAAACAAAAAGAAAAGGCAGAAAATGATCACTTCAAAAGGCAGGAGAATGGAAACCATAGTGGGGGGCTGGGGGTGCGATTTGCTTTTGATTAGGGAGAAGCAGACAGAGGGCCTCTGGGGTATTAGCAACTATCCTCAATCTAGACTTGGGTCATGGTTTTATCAGTGTCCACTTTGTCATTGTTTGTTAGGTTGTATGGTGGATAGGCCATGAGTTTCTCTATGAATACTGCCCAATGAAAGAAGAAAAAAGGTAGATCATATACCATTTCCCATTTCTCTTATCATAGTGTTTATCAGCAGGTTACATTAAAATGCAAGTTATGTGAGAGCAGGAGCCACGTTGAATGTTCCCTTACCGCCTTGCGAGCACTTAGTAGGCGCTCAACACTTGTTCAGTGAGTGAGGAGTAACCTGCTACATTTAAAATGAAACAGCATCTGATCTTACAGCCTAGCTTAACCTTTTGCCCTGAGTGACAGAGCAGGACTCAAAGAGCAGCCTTACCTCCGTGTGGACTCTGTGACTAGTGGAAAGCAGAAGGCCGAGCAGAGGCAAGTACACACCCTGCTAACTGCCAGGCCTCATCTTGACACCTATGTTATATTAGACAGCTCAGAGTCAAAAATGACAGCTCAGCTCGATGGCAGCCTCATGACGGAGCAACTCCACTATTTAGAGCCTTCGAGACTGATCTTCAGTGGCATGGGCTTTGGCAGGGGGTGTTGAGGAAATGTTCCTGCATGGAGCCAGCTCTGGTCTAGAGAGGCCTCTCTAGAAATTTCAACAATGACAACAGCCCAAGGATTTGTGTATGGTTTATGGTTCCCTGCTTGTGACCCAACACCAAGCAGCTGAGCCGGGCTGCCTGGTAGATGACAGCAGCTTGTCTCTCCTACGTGGGCTCCAAGGGACAGCGGAATAAAAAGAAGAGAGGTCAGGAGTTCATATGGTCTTTTTTTTCACACAGGCAAATTGCGGCCTAGTGTTCAGGCAGGAAGTCTGCTCTTCTGCCTTCCTGCCTCCAGAGGCTTGGAGTCTAGTCACTGATTAATCCTGAGTCACGTTAACCCAGCCATGGTTGACTCGTGAAGAAATATGTCCAAGGAAGCTGGTTTTAACACATAAAATGGTCTGCACTGAGTCACAGGAGTATTCACTTGGTTCTCAGTCATTCATTCAATAAGCATGCATTGAGCGCCAACTGAGGGCAGGCACCGTGCCAGGTGCCAGGGGCGGTGGCCAGGTGGGAAAAGTCATGTTACCATCTTAGACTAGGCTGATGTAGGTATTGGTCAAGAAGAAGCATATATGGTAGACCTGGTTGGCTTTCTCAAGAGATCAGTTCTAGAGAAGTCTCCTAGGGTTTGAAACAATGTAGTTCTAGGACCAAGGAAAGGAAGCACCTGACCAATATCATTGGATTTCTCATGGCAAGTACTGGAAAAGGTGGGGGAAGGTAAATGCTTGTAACATAAGTTCTTGGACCCCTGGACCAGAAAGGGAGACACAGATGTTTGGGGAAATACTCCCAAATTTTGAGGTTATGTCAAGAAGAGCAATTATTCTTTTTGAGGGGCTGTGTCTCAGTCCTGTGTTAGAGACAGCATGCTTGGCTGTAAAAATATCAGCACTGTCCCTCTCCAAGGCCCCACGGCATTTACGGAGCACCCTCTAATGCCCAAACTGTACTTGGGTAACCGGAGACAGGCTGAGCCACTCCTCACTAAAACACAATGGGCTCCAGGCTGTGATATGACTACATGAAACACTGAGTCTTTTTTCTCAGAGTTCATCTGGTCACATTTTTTACCTTGATTTCTTCTGCCAAAGAATACAAAACATCCAGTGATCATGCAAGAAGCATGTCTGTTAATTTGTAAATGTTGACACTGGGAGGTGACAGGCAAGTACAGAGCTGTTTATAAGAAGTGTATACATTTCTGATCATTTAGGTAGTTAACCTTCTTGAATTTAAACTTAGAATTCCCAAAAAAAAAAAAAAAAAAAAAAAAATAAACTTAGAATTCCCACTCTTTGTAATGTTTTTTGAACCGCACATGAAAGTGTGTGAAATGCAGGTATTTGGGACTGTATATTTACTTAATCAAAGAATTTTATGTCTTTGGAGCTCTTATTTGTTTAATTATGGATTTGAACGTTGTAAGAAGTATAAAAATAAACTATGGTAGGAACTTTGAGAAATTGTGGAAGAAATATTAATTAAACATTAAAGGAGAGGGCAGTTAGACAGATTTGAAACTCTACAATGAAGAACGCTCTTTATTTATTTTGAAGAAAGAGAAGAACTATTAGAAATGAGAAGACTGAAATCCCGTGGGACTGGCCGAGAAAAGAAATACCAGATGCAGAATGTTGAACAAGTGGTAACCCACGTGGAACACTTTAACACAGGATATTCACACTAGGATTGTGAGCCCTACACTGGGCAGTACATGGTGAATGCCTGCTGGAGATCTTGGACGTTAGCCATAGCAGATTTGGAAGCCGGATGCGTATTGTGAGACTTGGCATTTTCTAAGTAATCATGGCATCACTGTGATGTCTGGTGCAGAGAAGAGCAGGACTGGAGTCATGGAGGCCAGGCTGGAGAAGACTGCAATTGTCCAGGGAGACGGGATGAGTCTGTGCCAGTGTTGGGATGGTCAGATGAAGGGAAGGGCTAGTCTAAGAAGCATGTCAGGGATAGAGCTAATAGACCTTGGTGTCATGAGGGTGATGGAGGAGAGACAAATAGGTCCGTGATTCTGGTGAGGTCAGAGCCCATGTTCTGACCCCAGAATGTGGAGGTCACAGGCTAAGGGGCAGGCCTGGTTTGGGTTTGGCCTTGGGCATGTTGGGATCCTTGTGGAAGTGTCAGAGGGATAACTCCATGAGAAAGCTTAGAGTAGGAAGGAGCATTTGAGAGGGTAGAGGAAGAGGAAGACAGTGGAAGAGATGGAGAGATTACTTAGACTAGGAAAGTCATTCTTCCTTATGATCTAAGCAATGAAAGCCATCCCCTTATTGAGGGCCTTCAGGATCCCGGGTCCTTAGTCTACACAACCTCTTTTCTCAGACCTCTCTGTATTACTGACCTTTCTATGTCTCTTCCCACATTGCCCTGGTGTGGATCATGGACTCTTGGTTCTGGTGGGAAGATTCGCTCTGGGGCTCCTTCCCTTGCTGCACACACAGGCCAGACCAGCAGTGATTCTAGGCTTACAGGGTGGACAGAATGGAATGGCCCCTGCACCCCACCCAGCTTCTTTTAATAATTCAGCTCTGAAGAAATAGCCCCCATCATAGAAACCTGGAGTTTTCAATGCCTCAAAGTAGTCAACTTGGGAACCCCCCCACCCCCTACCAAAGTCCTCTCCTGAAATGGGGTCTTGTGATTCTCTTTTGTTCAAACCAACATGCATATCTAGAGACATTTTTGCACTGTGCCTGCAGTGTAGCCTCTGAACTCATGATCAAATTCCTCATGGGAACAGAGCCAGGGTAATGCTCAGGAACTAGTTAGCACAACAGTCTTTCTTGGAAGAGCACATTCTTGAGGTCTCAGCCTGTGGCTGGGTGCAGTGTTTGCTGTAAGAAACTGGATAAATGTTTGCAAGTGCCTGCCCTGTGTCAGGTGCTATGCCCTGGGGATGGTGAGTGGCCTGGCTGCTATTCTCTTTCTGTGTACTGCAAGCAAAGGTATGGCACAGACTTGGAGTCTGCATGGACAGGGTAGTCCATCTGAGGTAAGTCCTGAGTAGACAGTGAGAGAGGCAAATCCATTACAGAGAAACAAAACTTAAAAGAACACTGTGAAAGAAGTTTGGCTGCCAGACTTCCCTAAAACCCTCAATTTCCATACCTTAAAAATAGGAATGTCTCCAAGATGATTATTTTTACACAAATAAAAGGTAAATCAGAGGGTTCCTTTCTATTTGGGCTTGAGTGACAACCTACACTAAATGTTGTAGTAAAAGCAAAGAGTCAAAGGTTCGCATGAAACTTACCACACTGAACTGGAGATTTTGCGTCTTTTATGTTGCTGTAAATTGTGTGTTTAAGTCTCACTTAAAATGGCGTATTTTTATATAATAGAGTCAAAATTTATTTTTAATTGCTCATTCTCTGTATTTCTGACATTTAAAAATGATCTTTCTATGAAAACATAACTGAAGAGAATTTTCTGGATTATTTATCCAGGCTTAAGGGAGATCTATCTGTGAGATTTCAAGATTAGCTATAGGCATCAATACTCAGTTGGTAGAGCTTATCTGAAAGACAGGTATAAGAAAATAATTTGTTGCACCTGGGTGGCTCAGCCAGTTTAGTGTCTGCCTTTGGCTCAGGTCATGATCCCGGGGTCCTGGGATCAAGCCCCATGTTGGGCTCCTTGCTCAGTGGGGAGTCTGCTTCTCCCTCCCCCTCTGCTACTTCTCCCCACTTGTGCTTGCTTTCTCTCCTCCCTCTCTCTCAAATAAATAAGTAAGTAAGTAAGTAAGTAAATAAATAAATAAATAAATAAAATCTTTTTTAAAAAGAAGGAAATTAGACAACTATGAATACATATATGTATAAATGATTATCACAATATTGTTTATAATAGCAAGAAAATGAAAATATGCTAAATGTACAATGACAGAGAATTATACAGATTATCAGCATAAGTTATTACTCAATTGAGTTACTGAGTATACAAAGTAGGGCTGTATTGCCATTAAAAATGATGATGTAATGCATATTTCTGGGAGTCTGGATGTGAGGTTGGGTACACAAATCTTACCATTTGCCCCTCTGTCCTGAGGATACTAGCCAATGGAAAATCACTAGGCTAATGGGAGTCAAATAATAGCTTTATTACTGATTTGGCAAGTACCCATGGCCACGAGTGTGGGGCTGTCTTGATAAGCTGGCTGGGACAACAAGACTTGGACTGGAAGTCAAGGTAGAGCTTCCTTTTACCCCCGGATAGAGACCTAAGGACTTGACTATAGGGAGAGCTGGACCCCCAGAATTGACTGAGTCCCATTCCACAGCTGGCTTCTTGGACTATTGGCCTGTCTCATTGGCTTGATTATGGCAGAAGGGGGAAGATAAGAGAAGCAGGTGCTGGGCCTTGCCCTGGGGCAGTTCACCACATGGAGAGGTCAAATGAGCCCACCTTGTAAGAGCTGAACTTTTAACATGTTAAACCCTGCACACTAGCAAAAATGTGACCCAATGTTGGGCCTTACCATGAGAGCTATTTCTGGGAGTACCTGGGTAGCTCAGTAGGTTAAATCTCTGACTCTTGTTTTGGCTCAGGTCATGATCTCAGGGTCCTGAGATAGAGCTGAACATCAGTCCTGTATTGCGCTGCACTCAGCACAAAGTCTGCTTGTCCCTCTCCCTCCCCCTCTGCCCCTCCCTACTCACACCCATGTGTGCACGCACTCTCTCACTCTCCTCAATCAATCAACCAATCAATCATTTTTTCTTTTTTTTTTAAAGATTTTATTTATTTATTCATGAGAGAGAGAGAGAGAGGCAGAGACACAGGTAGAGGGAGAAGCAGGCTCCATGCAGGGATCCTGACGTGGGACTCGATCCCGGGTCTCCAGGATCAGGCCCTGGGCTGAAGGCTGCACTAGCCAGCCAGCCTGGGTGCCACTGAGCCACCTAGGCTGCCCTCAAGCAATCATTTTTTAAAAAAAGATCTGTTTCTGCCCAGCAAGTAAGTGAGGGCATAGAACAAAAGACAGGAGGTTGTGGTCCTTCCAACACTCCAAGGAAGAAGAGATACTCCCCCTTCTATTTGCTATAGTAGGAACGTGAAAAGAAGAAGTGTCCCCTCCTCCCCAATATATATTAACATGGAAAGAAAATTCATAATGTGATTATTCTATTATTTATGTTCGCAAATATAAACTATAACATTAAAGCATACTTATTCTTTATATTTTCTTTCTTTTTTTTTTTTTTACCATTAGCATTCATGACTTGTGCACTAAAAGAAAGTACAAATAAAAAAATGCTAACATGAGGGGAAGCTGGGTGAAGGGTGAAGGGTGTACCAGAATTCTCTACTATATTTGCAACTCTTTTGTAACTTTTAAAATATTTCAAAATAAAAGTTTAACATATACTAGCCTTGCAAACTCTACCAGATTATGAGGAAAACATTAGAAGTCAAAAAAAAAAAAAAAACCATTAGAAGTCATAAACATCTTCAAGTAAACTGGCTTTACATATTTCTGTTCTAGCCAAGACGGATTAGCAGGGACTGAATGTACCCACCAACTTGAAATAACTAAAAAATTGGATAAAATATATGAAACAATAGTTTTCAAGACATTGAACAACAGGCAAGGAAGGGAAACCATTGTAGAGGTGAGCTCTGTAATTATCCTAGCTTGTTGTGTGTTTTCTAGGGGTGCAGGGAGAGGGGACCCGGGTGGAGTCCTAGTGGTCTCTCTGAGATGAAAAGATGGAGCTGAGAGTCCAGGGAGGCCAAGGCGACTAGATTTTACAGGGTAAGAATACTAGGTAGGAAAAAGCTGCATGGAGAGAAATTGCAGAGAACGATAAAGGAGCCATCTAAGTACATATGAACAGTACATTCATAGGAACAAACTACTCAGGGCTGGAAAAAGAACCACCCTACAGGATTAGGAGGAACAATCCTCAGAGGTCACGTAGCACTGAAAATATTGCCTGTTCCCACAAGCCAGACTGAAAACCTCTTAATTCACAGGGGAGAATACATAGGAGTTCTGCTTCAGTAGTGGGGAATAACTCATTCTAGGTGGGATACTGCTCCAGATTTGCCTAACAAATAATAAAAGCAAGACCTAAGAGCAATATGCTGTTTCCAGGTAATTCAACTGTGTCCCAGAACAAAGCCTAAGAAGATTTATAGGAATCCAGAAATATCCAGTGTCCAATAATGTCTGGTATCAAATTAAAAAATGGTTAGGCCTTCAAAAAAGTAGGAAAATAATACCCACATGCAGGAGATAAATCCATCAATTGAGACTGACCCAGAAGTGACAGTGATGTTAGAGTCAGTGGGGAAGGACATTAACACAGTTATGATAACTGTTTTCCATACATACAAGAAGCTAAAGGAAAAGGAAAATGTCAAGTAGTAGTGTGGAAGATACGAAAAAAAAAAAAAAGACTCAAATCAAACTTCTAGAGATGAAAACTACCATATCTGAGGTTGGATGAATGGAGGGCTGGACACTGCAGAAGATGGAATAGTGAACTTGAAGGCAGTGATAGGAACTATCGAAAATGATCCAATAGAAACTAGACAGAAAAAAAGATGGGAAGGAAATGGACAGAGCATCAGTAAGCCGGGACACAATTTAAAACAGCCTGATATGTGTAACAGAAGGCTCCTAAGGAGAATGGAGGAAGCTGGGAAACAGAAAGGATTGCTTGAAGAAATAATGGCCAAGAATATGCCAAACCTGATTAAAAACTAAACCCACCTATCTGAGAAGCTCAACAAACCATGAGCTTGAGAATCACGAAGAAAGTTATGTCAAGGTGCGCGTAATCACTTTGCTCAAAACCAGTGGTGGAGAGAAAGAAGAGCAGTTATGGACAGGGGAACAAAGATAAGAATGACAGCAGTTATTTTTCTCTGGAAATAAATGTGACAGAAGAGTAGAACAACATCTTTTAAGGGTTGAAATTAAAACAAAACAAAACAAAAACCTATCAACCTAGAATTCCGTATCTAGCAAAAATACTTTCCAAGGCTGAAGGGAGGTAAAAAGTCGTTTCAGATATACCAATGCTGAAAGACTCCATCACCAGCAAAACTGCTGTATAAACACATCCAAGAAAGTTCTATGGACAGAAGGAAAATGGCCCTTGATGGCAATTATGGATCTAAGCAAAGGAACAAACAGTTCCAGAAATGTTAACTTCACAGCTAAGTAAGATTTTAAAATTATTTAACTCTCTTTCAAGGACATTGGACTGAGCAAAAATAATCACGGTGAAGCATGGAGTTTATAAAATATGTAGACACATGTGTGTGACATAAGCAGGGGATGGAGAAATGGAGCCGTTCTGTTGCAAAATTTCCTATAACCCTACTTGGAGGCAGACATGGTAAGTGGGAAGGCCCCATGTGCTTTCCATTGGGACCGTTAGAGAGGAACAGATTAGATGAGGGGGGACAGAGGTCAGGAACACTGGTGAGCAGAACTCCTGGGAAGGGACCTGGGCAGGAGGTGGGCACCACTGCCTGGTCATGCAGCACTGTGGGGTCAGGGGGTGTAGGAAGAGGACAAATCCAGCCTTGAACAAGCCCCAGTCTCTAAGACTCAGAACTGAACTAAGAACAGGCCAAAGGGTTCTTGTAGAATTTCCTCTAACAGGCTCTAGCGTTAGCATTCATGTGCATCATCCCAGGACATAACCAATCAAGCTTCCATCGTCCTGGCAGATGCTATATTGTGTTTGATATTTTCGGGGCCAAATACCATAACATCATAAGGTAAGACATTCAGATGGAGGAGCTGGAGGGAATAAACAGTGCACGGAAGGCATGATTCAAAGAGCAAGTCAGAGCCTACATTGAAAACGCTAGACTGCACAAAATGAATTTACATCAATTTAAATCAGGCTTCTAAATATACAGTGAAATAATGCAAAGAAGCCCACACCTGCCTCTTGGTATATCAGGTTTCTCCGTATATAATAAAGCATCTAGCTGGGAACATAGGAAGAAAGCCTTCGCTTCCTCTCACTGATGAAAAATCCTAGAGCATGATCAACACAACATTAAACACTGCCCAGCATGATTTGCTCAAGGGTTTGAGTAAATAATAATCATCAGAATCAGGTCTAAGACTCAGGCTTCTTGGGGATCCCTGGGTGGTGTAGCGGTTTGGCGCCTGCCTTTGGCCCAGGGCGCGATCCTGGAGACCCGGGATCGAATCCCACATCGGGCTCCCGGTGCATGGAGCCTGCTTCTCCCTCTGCCTGTGTCTCTGCCTCTCTCTCTCTCTCTCTCTCTCTCTGTGACTATCATAAATAAATAAAAAATTTAAAAAAAAGCAAGACTCAGGCTTCTTGATTTGCAATTCAGAGTTCCAGCTATTTTTTGAAAAAAAATTTATTTATTTGAGAGAAAGGGAGAGAGAGAGAGAAGTGGTGGGAGGGGCAGAAGAAGGAGAGAGAGAATCCACAACCAGACTCTCTGCTGAGTGTAGAGCACTACGTGGGACTCGATCCTCGGACCCGGAAATCAAACCTGAGCCAAAATCAAGAGTCGGCTGCTTAAATGACTGAACCCCCCCAGGCACCCCAAGTTCTAACTATTTTTAAGTTGGTGGATCTTTAAAACTTTTAGATGAAGTATAATATACATGCAGAAAAGTAAACAAAGGATCAGAAACTGAACACACCAACCTGCCTAGTGCCTAGATCAAGAAAGACAACATTCCCAGCCCCAGAAGTCCAGTCACTGTTCCCCCAAAGTAACCACTATCCTGACTTGCAAAAGCAGAGAATACTTTTGTCTGTTTTGTATTTTCTAGAAATGGAAAAACATTTTTTTTCTGGTTGTTGTAGCTAAATATTTTTGTGAGGTTCGTCGATATTATCACATATTCAGATAGATTGTTCATCCCCATTGCTGTATAGTATTCCATTATATGATTACACAACCATTTATTTATTCCTTCTACCAGATGCCAATGGCACTTGAGTGGATTCCAGTACAGAGCTTTTTTCAAGAATGTTGTCATGAAAATTCTTTTAGGTGTCTTTTGATGAATATATGTTCACATATATATATTTGCTAAATATATGTTTAATATATGTTATATATATTAATACATATTTAAGCTGGATCACTGAGTTTTAGGCTATGTATATGTGAAAAATTAGTAGATACTCTTATTGTCAAATTTAAATTTTGGCTATCAAAATATAAAAATCATCGACTAGGGCAGCCCTGGTGGCCCAGCAGTTTAGTGCCACGTTCAGCCCAGAGTTTGATCCTGGAGACCCGGGATCGAGTCCCATGTCGGGCTCCCTGCATGGAGCCTGCTTCTCCCTCTGCCTGTGTCTCTGCCTCTCTCTCTCTGTCTGTCATGAATAAATAGATAAAAATCTTTTAAAAAATAAAATAATCATCTGACTATAAAAGTTTGCATTTGTTTATATCTGGGCATTTGCTTTACAGATGCTGTATAACTATCTTTGCAGCTACATCATTGAGGAGCAGCTCATGACTTGGTTTGCCCTTGTATGTCCATGCTACCGGGGGCTCAGGGCTGGATGCAGAGTACCCATTATGTGAATGCTTTCTTATTCGAATGCACAAGGAGCTGCATAGACATGGTTCTGTTTCTAGGAAAGAATCACTGACTTTGGGCACATGTGGGAAAGAAAAAACACCTCAAGAGAAAGAATAGCTAAGCCAAGATTGTTTTGAAAAGTTGAGAGCAGAGGTCATGTCTCATAACTCTGTATCACTCACAGTACCTAACACAGTGCCTTCCCCTTAGGAAGTGCTCAATGAATATTTGCCAAATGGATGGAATCAAGATAGAAATGATCATGAATTGGTTATATCACATACAGCTCAAAGGAGAGTACATTTTGAGATGGGAAAACAAGATGAATGTAGTCTGGGTAAAAGTTGGAGGAAAACATGTATTAATCCAACTTATGGAAAACATTTCACATAAGGAAAGCAACATACATGTTTTATTAATTTTGTGGCCACTTCTCCCCAGAGAAATCCTGGATCTCTCACCTTGATCCTAAACAATGTAAAACTGAAGAATGGACAAGTTTGAGTGACTGGAGGCTAAACTCCATTCCTTAATAACTGGATGCAAGGGAGAAGATTTGGAAAATTTTATTAATAGCAAAGACAAGTATCTCTAAGAGACCCAACCTCAAGAACTCCAGGTAAGGTGTGGGCTGGTGGGGGGGGGGACACAAGACAGTGGGGGGTTTGACCTCTGGGCCAGGATCTGGTTTTTAGGAGTTAAGGTTGAGCTGCTGTCTATGCAGCAACAACATTCATAAAGGCAGGCTTAAGTCACAGGGAACAAAGATGAGATGTCAAGGCTTTTCCTAAAAAGGATTTTTGGAGAAGAGGAGGGCTTCCAGAGAAATCTGAACTTGACAGCGTCTTGAATCCCTCAATAGACCCTCAGGCTTAAGCCAACTGAGAGCAAGTTACACAGACGTGTGCATTTCTGCTGAGGACAACACGAAGGAAGTGTCTCTCATCCATTTCAAAACCAGATAGAATGAAATATAAACTTCTGCGAGTTAAGCTAAGTGGCAAGTTTTGACATCTCACAGGAAATCAAGTTTCTGCCAAGGAAAAGCCAAGAGTTTTTGGTCAGGACCCAAAGGACTTTTTAAAGCTTCTCATTAGCAAGCCAGGGAGTAGTATGAGTTTTCTAACCCACTCTGTAAGCCATAGTATCTCTCCTTACTTAACATCAGGAAGACCCAAGAATACTTTATAAATGGACAAAGAACTCAAAGCGTCACATGTCTCCTGCAGGAAAGGGGGACAATGACCCTTTCCCAGAGCCACCATAATTAAGTGTGCCAATCCCAATCCCACTGAGGCTTTATAGAGAAAAGAAAAAGGGTGGGGGTGGGGGGTGCAGGGAGGGAGTAGTGGTAGAGAAAAAGGAAGAGGAAGTTGAGTACCTACTCTGTGCTAGGTTTTTTTATATAAAGTATTTCATTTGATCCTCAAACCCACTCTGCAAAGTAGGCAACAGTCCTATTTTTTGGACAAAGGATTTAATGTTTGCCTAAAATCTCATGGCAAGTCTCCCTTCCCTTAAGCAAGTGGGGTCTGCACTGTGGGCCTCATGCTCTAGAGGACCTAGCTTTGGCCTTCCTCTGGCCACGTCACTCTCCATGAAGTAAAGAGTTCCAGGGGCAAGGGATGTGCTTACCAACTGGATGATGCTCCAGGTACCTAGAACCCTGGAATTCTCTGTCCAAATAGCCTCGAGCCTTCTTTCACAGCCTCTTTCCTGGGTTCATACTCCTCAGCGAGTACTGGGGTGTTGATGTGTATTCCTAGGCCTCGGGGTTGCCAAGGGGGTCATGTTGGCAGGGGTGTGTGGGCTAGCATTCTGCACACATACACATGAGGCTTCTTATGATGCAGGATAGAGCTGAGTGGGGAGAGGATGGGAAGAGAAGGGAGGGTCATGTACAGACAGAGGAGGAGCTAGAGGCTGGGTCTACTCATTTTATCACATCAGAGCAGAACTCCAAGTAGCCTGAAAATTCTCAAAGCTGGCCTTCTAGGTCATTATGAAGGTATGTTTGTTGAGATCGGAGGGTAGAATTCACACGTTTAACATTTTGTTATATGTATATTTTATAATTTCAGTATCGAGGCGTGTGGCATGGAGCCTTCATTTGTGTCCTTGCCTGGGTCTTGCAAATATTGGTGGTGGGCCTGCCTATAGTCAATAAAGAGGTGGAGTCAAAACCCAGCTCTGTCCACTGTCATGGGTGAAGGATTTTGACTGCCCTATGATGCCTGACTCCACAGAGAAGTCAATGACAGGAATAGTGCTAATTATTTTATGAAAATTATTTTATAGAATTTATTTTTGGTAATTTCCCATCACAGGTCCTGAACTGCTATGAACACACTATGGGGTCCTTGGAAAGCCATCCAGCCTTCTGGGCTCAGTTCCCTCCTCTGAGAAATGACTGCTAAGGGCTCATTCAGCATGAAGACACTAGGAGTCTGAAGAACAATAAAACCTATTTCCTAGCTGTACCTGGGGGTCTCAGCAATAGGTCTTTAAGGTCTTTTAAGAAGTGCTTTAAAGAATAGCAGGAGTAAATAACAATATAAAGACCACGATGGTAGAGGAATAAAATAAATAGATGACTTCGGACACTGGAAGAGGACTTTGGCAATCAATGTCTTGAAAGGCCATGGGGCCAGGGGTGGCAGTAGGGAAAGAGGCAGTAGGCATCCCTGAGTGATGGACAGGAGAGGCACAGGTAAGCTTCTGTTGTGGCTAACAGGGTCTGGCCTGGGAAGCAGCCAGTCGACCATGGTCCCACCTGTTCCTTGTGTCTTTTGGAGGAAATGGAGTAGGAGGCATGGTGCAGATCCAGGACAGGCTAAGGGAAGAGAGGAGGCCACATCCACGGTAGGATGGGACCCTGACTGTCTTACTGGGAGACTCCCTGGTATGGATCCTACTTTGATGGGCCTGGGAACAGTGTTCCTGCCTCTTGATCTCCATGGAGAATCCTGCCTTCCTCATTCTGTCCAATTGACTTTTTCCTATCCATTAGTCTAAAGAGACAGCTTGGTGCTGAGTTTCTCGCTAGGGGGGGCACGTGGTCTCTCATCCCCTACTCTGTGCTATTGATAATCAAGCCCAGGTGAGACATGACCCACTTCATCACAGACACAGTGCTGAAGGGGTCTGTGGTCCTCCACAGGTCTGTGTCTTGTTCCACAGGTGTACAAAGGAAGGGTATAGCTTGAAAATCATGGAATGGAAGGGGCCTGGGCTCTAGAGCCAGAAGATCTGAAAAGCTTTTGCTCCCTTACTTACTGGCTATGTGCCTTTGGCAAATTCCTGAATCATTCTGAGCCTTAATTTTTCTCATCCGTAAAATAGGAATAATAATTTTCTATCCTAGGGTTGTGACAAGAACAAAATAAGAAAATATATTTCGAGGGCACTTGGGTGGCTCAGTTGGTTAAGCAGCTGGCTTTGGCTCAGGTCATGATCCCAGAGTCCTGGGATCAAGCCCGTCATCAGGCTCTCTGCTCCATGGGGAGCCTGCTTCTCCATTTTCCTCTGCCTGCAGCTCCTCCTGCTTGTGTTCTCTCTGTGTCAAATAAATAAGATCTTAAAAAAAAAAAAAAGAAAGAAAGAAAGAAAGAAAGAAAGAAAGAAAACAGATTACAGGGCGCCTGGGTGATGCAGTTGGTTAAGTGTCCAGCTCTTGGTTTCAACTCAGGTCATGATCTCAGAGTCATGAGATAGAGTACTGCATTAGGCTCTACGCTCAGCACAGAGTCTCCTTGGGATTCTCTTTCCCTCTCTAAAACAAAAATCAATCAATCAATCTTTAAAAAAAAAAGAGGGGAACCTCTATGGCTCAGTCAGTTAAGTGTTGCCTTCAGCTCAGGTTGGGGTCCTAGGACTGAGCTCTGTATCAGGTTCTCTGCTCAGTGGGGAGCCTGCCCCTCCCCTGCCCCTGCTTGTGTTCTCTCTCAAATGAATAAAATAAAATCTTAAAAAAAAAAAAGAAATTCAAAGAGTTTAGTCTAGAGACTTCTCCCAAATGGGGACTGCTTAAATATTGCCTATTTCAAGCACAAACTGCAAAAAAGCACCCTTCCATCTCAAGTCTATCTGGAGCAAAACTCCATGGCCTTAGATGTATGTTCTTGATCTTCTAGAGGGTTATCACACCTTACCAACCATTCATTTCCACTAAGCTTAAGCATTTAAGTATTATTCATGGATAAAGGCCAAACAGATAGTGTAGGAAGAAGAAAATCAGGATTTGTGTGTTGGGGAGAAACACTTCTGTCTCAGTTAGGCAGGACCCAGCTTTCTGCTGCAACCTTTGCTATGGCAGCAAAGTCAGACCTGGTGACACAGAACAAGGAGGATCCTTGTTCTTTTTTTTTTTTTTTAAGATTTTATTTATTCATTCATGAGAGATACACAGGGAGAGGCAGAGACATAGGCAGAGAAAGAAGCAGGCTCCATGCAGGGAGCCCAATGTGGGACTTGATCCCGGGACTCCAAGATCATGCCCTGGGCTGAAGGCTGCTACTCAACCGCTGAGCCACTCAGGGATCCCGAGGATCCTTGTTCTAAGAATCCTTTTGCTCTGGATTATTAGAGCAAAGCCTAGAGGATACGCAGACAAAAACATTGGTTATAATAGGGACAAAGACCTGGGGAAGATGTCCTATATAGAAACACTATTTGACATGCTGTCAAATGAATAAGACATATTGTTATAGTACCTGTGTTCAGTAGTATAGTCTTGGGTAAATAGGGGTACAGGAGATTGGGATTAGGGTAAGATTATAGTTGCTAATATAATGAGATAAGACTAAGGTCACTAGATGTGGCTATGTAGGCTATCTACTCCATAGCTCCAAGTCCCAGTCACCCAAACCACTGGACCTGTGAATGGTGGATACAGGCATACCTTAGAGATATTGAGGGTTTGGTTCTAGACCAGTACAATGAAGCAAATATCACAATAAAGGAAGTCAAAAGGTTTTTTTTTTTAATTTTCCAGTGCTTATAAAAGCTATATTCACACTGCACTGTAGTATTAAGTGTGCAATGGCTTTCTAAGAAAAAGTACATACTTTAATTTTAAAATTCTTTATTGCTAAAAATGCTAACCATCATCTGACCTTTCAGCAAGTCATAATCACTGATCACAGATCACCATAACAAATATAATAATGACGAAAAGGTTTGAAATATTGTGAGAATTACCAAACTGATGGAGACATGAAGTGGGAAAATATGTTTGGAAAATCATAAATACAGAGAACAAACTGGTGGTTGCCAGCAGGGAGGAGTGGGGGAATGAGCAAACTAGGTCAAGGGGATTATGAAACACAAATAAGTCATGGGGATGAAAAGTACAGCATAGGGAATATAGTCAGTAATATTTTAACAACATTGTATGGTGACAGATGGTAACTAAACTTATTGTGGTGTGCACTTTGTAATGTACAGAATTGTTGGATCACTGCGTTCTCCACCTGAAACTAATATAACATTATATGTCAACTATCCTTTTATAAAAGAAAAGAAAAATGGTGCCAATAGAGTTGCTTGACATAAGATGGCCATAAAATCTTCAACGTATAGAATCCCAGCTCAAGATGGTAACGTAGGAAGACTCTGAACTCACCTCCTCCATGGAACATACCAAATTACACCTTTTAATAGAACAATTCCTCCTGAAAAAGAACTGAGGGCTCATTCAACAGCTACTGAACAACTAAAGGTAGAGAGAATGGCAAGAGAACTCAACAGAGACAGGACCATGCCACAGTTTAAAAGAGTAACCAGTATATACGGCCGCAGCTCCAGCCAACCAGCAAAAGTCACAACTTATGTGTGGTTGCACAGGGAACACCATACAGAAGACCACTCCTTCAACTTTAGGAGAAGTAGTCATTTCACCTAATCCATAGAAAGAAAAACAGAAAATCAAGCAAAATGAGGAGACAGAGGAATATGCTCTAAAAGAAAGAAAAAGGAAAAAAAACTTAGAAAAATAAATGAGAGATTAATAATATACTATAAAGAGTTTAAAGTAATGATTGTAAAGATACTCACTGGGCTAGAGCAAAAGAATGGAAGAACTCAGTGAGACCTTCAATAAAGAAATAGAAAATATCTTAAAAGAACCAATCAGAGTTGAAGAATATAATAACCAAAATAAAACTCACACTCTAGAGGGAATCGACAGTAGATTAAATGATGCAGAAAAATTCATCAGCGATCTGGATGAAAGGGTAATGAAAAGCACACAAGATGAACAGCAGAAAGAGAAAATAATTTTTAAAAATGAGAATCGATTAAAAGGCCTCTTAGAAAAGATTAAGAGAACAAACATTCACATTATAGGGGTCCTAAAAGAAGAAGAGAGAGAATGGTGTAGAAAAATTATTTGAATAAATAATAACTGAAAACTTCTCTACCCTAGAGATAGAAATAGAAATAGACATCTGAGTTCAAGAAACACAGAGAGCTCTCAACAAGATGAACTCAAGGAGGCCCACACTATGGCATATAATAATTAAAATCTCAAAGCTTAAAGATAAAGAGAGATTCTTAAAAGGAGCAAGAGAGAAGCAAAAAGTCATACACAAGAGAAACACTATAAGGCTACCAGCTGATTTTTCAGAAGAAATTTTGCAAGCCAAAAAAGAGTGGCATGATATAGTCGTGCTGGAAGTGCTGAAAAGAAAAAACTATAATCAAGAATACTCTATCCAGCTGGTTATCATTCGGATTTGAAGAAGTGATTGTTTCCCAGACAACAGAAGAGAAAGGAGTTTATTACCACTAAACCAGTCTTACATGAAATCTTAAAGGGACTTCTTTAAGTGGAAAAAATGGCCATAATTAGACATAAGAAAAATGAGTGAAAAGATGTAAACTATGATACCATATACATAAAATGTGGAAAAGAGAACAAAAAGGGAAGAGAAGGGAAAAGGAAAAAAAGTTTTTTTCTTTTTAATGATGTATTTGTACTTAAATGCCCAAATTAATATGGAATGCTATTTACTTAGAATGCTAAATATGAACCTCATGGTAACCACAAACCCAAAACCTATGACAGATATACAGAAAATAAGGAGAAAGAAAGCCAAACCAAACACTATAGATACTCATTGATCACAAAGACAGAGGGCAAGAGAAGGAAAAAAGAACCACAAACAGCTAGAAAACAAAATTTTAAAATGGCAATAAGTCCCTACCTATCAATCATTACTCTAAATGTAAATGGTCTACGTGCTCTATCAAAAACAACAACAACAACAACAACAACAAACAAGACCCATCTATATGCTGCCTACAGGAGACTCACCTCAAACCTAAAGTCACATAGAGACTGCAAGGGCAAGGATGGAAAAATATGGAAGTGGAAAAAAAAGCTGACGTAGCAACATTTATGTCAGACAAAATAGACTTTAAAACAAAGACTGTAACAGGAGACAAAGAAGGGCACTACATAATGGTAAAAGGATCAATCCAACCAGAGGATATAACAATGATAAATATCTATATACCCAACACTGGAGCACCTAATTACAAAAAGCACATATTAACAGTCATAAAGATAGAAGTTGATGGCAATATAGTAGTAGCAGGTAGGAGACTTTACCATTCCTCTTAATATCAGTGGATAGATTATCCAGACAGAAAATCAATAAGAAAACAAAGTCTTTGAATGACACACTGGACCAGATGGATATAACAGATATATACAGAACTTTCTATCCAAAAACACCAGAATACACATTATTTTCAAGTGCACATGGAACATTCTCCAAAATAGATCATATATTAGGTCATAAAACAAGCCTCAATAAACTTAAGAAGATTGAAATCATACCATGCATCTTTTCTGACCACAATGGTATGAAATTAGAAATAAATCACGAGAAAAAAACTGGAAAAAATACAAACATATGGAGACTAAACAACCTGATACTAAACAACCAATGGGTCAATGAAGCATTTAAAGAAGAAGTTAAAAAATACATGGAGACAAATGAAAATATGAGACCTAAAATCATAAAAATCCTAGAAGAGAACACAGGTAGAAATTCCTCTAACATTAATCACAGCAACATTTTTCTATATATGTCAAGGGCATATGGCAAGGGCAACAAAAGCAAAACAAGAAGCTTTTGCACAGCAAAGGAAACCATCAACAAACAAAAAGACAATCTACTGAAGTGGAGAAGATTTTTATAAATGACATATCTGATAATAGGTTGGTATCCGAAATATTTAAAGAACTTATACAACCCAACACCAAAAAACAAAATAATCCAATCAAAAATGGACAGACGACCTGAATAGATATTTTTCCAAAGAAGATAAACAGATGGCCAGCAGACACATGAAAGGATGCTCAAGATCACTCATCATCAGGTAAATGCAAACCAAAAGCACAATAGGGCATTACCTCACACTTGTTAGAGTGGCTAAAATCAAGAAGACAAGAAACAAGTATTGGTAAGGATGTGGAGGAGGAGGAGCCCTTGTGCACTGCTGGTAGGAATAGAAATTGGTAGAGCCACTATGGAAGGCAGTAGGGAGGTTCCTCCAAAAATTAAAAATATAAATACCATATGATCTGGTAATTCTACTATTGGGTATTTAGTGAAACAAGGAAAACAGAAACACTAACTCAAAAAGATGTATGCGGGGATCCCTGGGTGGCTCAGCGGTTTAGCGCCTGCCTTGGGCCCAGGGCGCTGATCCTGGAATCCCGGGATCGAGTCCCACGTCGGGCTCCCAGCATGGAGCCTGCTTCTCCCTCCTCCTGTGTCTCTGCCTCTCTCTCATAAATAAATAAATAAATAAATAAATAAATTAATTAATTAATTAATCTTTAAAAAAAAAGATGTATACAACCCTCTGTTCCCACAGCATTATTTACGATAGCCAAGACACGGCAGCAACTAAGTGTCTGTTGACAGACAAACGGATAAGGAAAATGCGGTATGTGTGTGTATATGTAAAGAAAATGGAATACTACACAGTCATAAAAAAGGATGAGATCGTGACATTTGGGACAACATGGATGAACCTAGAGAGTACTAGGCTAAGTGAAATAAGACTGAGAAAGACAAATGTCATAGGATCCCACTCATAAGTGGAACCAAAAAAAAAAAAAAAAAAACGGTCAAATGAATAAACCAAAAGCAGAATCAGAACAAACTGATGGTGGCCAGAGGGGAAGGGTGAACAACATGGGTGAAGGGGAGTAGGAGGTACAGGGCTCCAGACATGGAATGAGTAAGTCGCAGGAGTAAAAGGCAGAGCGTAAGGACCAGAGTCGATGATATTGTAACAGCGTGGTAATGGGACAGGTGGTAGCTATACTCGTAGAGAACATGGTATAATGGAATATATGCCAAGTCACTAAGTTGTACACCTGAAACTAATAGAACATTGTGTGTCACCTATGCTAGAAAAACCAGAACCAAACCCCCCCAAAAAAACCCCTTTGATGTGTAAAAACCATAATATTTGCAAAACGCAACAAAGCGAAGTACAATAGGACGAGGTGTGCCTGGACTGAAGCTGGGCCCCGCAGTGGTTCTGGAGAAGTGCTGCGGCCAAAACGTGCATAAGAGATCTGGACACTAAAGGGAGAGGGCAGTGGTTTCTGGCTCCGTGTGGGTGGGTGGCATGGGGGAGATAAATGCCAGTGTTTATTCCATCAATACCTCCTGGAAATCTTTGTTCTGCGCCTCCTTCCCCTTTTTCTTTGGCGAGGATCCCCCACTCCCACTCCGCCTTCTTGACAGAGCATCATAATTGCTGGAAAGATTCTTGGCCCCACAATTCTTTGACATGCATGAGACTTGGCGGACTCACAGGAAAATGAGGTCATTTTTACAAAATCCTTGTAATGATTGAAACGTGGGCAGCAGGCGGGAGTGCGGGAGGGGAGGAACCCGGGGCGCAGGCCCCGAGCACCCAGGCCAGGAGCCTGTCGTCCCCCAGGGAAGTGTGATGGTCTTTTATGCCTGTGAATGGGTTTCAGGCCACTGAGAGGAGCCTGTGTCCCCGGTGCTGGGAGAGTGACTGAGCCAGCCTGCCCTTCCCAGCTGCTTTGCCCATAAAATCTGAGCCAGTTTATTTTAGAAAGGCATTTAATGCTGAAGGACCGCTCTGCTGGGCTCACACATACCTGGGAGGGAACCAGGCTGGTTCCCCACAGGGGGGTGGGGGGGTAGAGCAATCAAAGTTGTCCCCAGTAACATTAGCCATCTGGGGAATAAGCTGGAGGGAGCATCCCGCCCTGTGGATTTGCCAGTTCACATTCTCACAGGGCAGCAGATTAACAGCTGCGGCCTCCCTACCTACCTCCTGAGATCTGCCGGCCTCCTGCTGCCAGCAATGCCTTTAAGAAGTAGGTTTTTTCAGCACTACAGGATAGTCTGTGCTCACATGAGAAACTGCTTCTTGATTAAAAAGTAAGAAAATTTTCTCCAGGGTTCTCATTTTTCGCATGTGAAGCCTCTCTTTCTGATGCTGTTTTTTAGACGGGACCCGCATGGGCCTCTACAGAGGTGCGCTGGAGGTGCAGGTGTGGTGTTTGCAAAAAGGAGATCCCTGCTGGGTCTGTTCAGGGTACAGAGGTCCGTCTGACCAAATGCAAACAGAGAGAGAGCAGGGTGTGGGGCAAAGTGTGGAGTGGGAAAGACAGGTGACCGGTGTCTGATTTCAGCTCTGCCTCTTGGGTGTGACAGCTCTGGGGTCCTTAGCCAGATCATATCATGTCTCTGCTTTAGCTGATCTGTTATCATGGGGTTGAGGTCTGTCTATCCCTTGGGGTCAAGGGAAGTTGAGTACGCCGAGCGCTTTGAAAGCTAAAAGTGCTATAGGATTATTGTTATTTTGCTATATAGTCAATGTTGGATTATTCCCATGAACCCTTTCATCCTACTTAATGTGGATTAAGAACCTATGATGTGCCAGAAATTGTGTTAGCCACTATAATGGCTAATAGAAAAGTGATATAAAGATGAAGATCGCATGATTTCTATTTTCTAATTTACTGCATTTTCAGTGCTTTGTATGCCCTTCAGGGCTGTGTGTACAGGAACTGACTGACGGACATTTCACTTTCATCTACCTTGAGAATCCAGAGATGACATCTAAAGCCACACATGTGCCTGTGCACACACACACACATCCTCACTCCTTCCCCAGTTGTGACCCTGTGGTCATTGCTCTTCTCCCTGCATCTAAAAATGCGCTGGAGTAGGACACAGAGGCCACCTCGGTGGCAGTTAGCAGGACGTGCCGCTGGCTGCCTTGCAGATAAGAGAGGGTTCAGTGCTGTCAACGTGGGAGCCTGGAAGGGCCTTCGAGGGTTATTGGTGTGGCTCAGTGTGGGGAGCAGGAGGCCTGGAATCAGCTGGACCTGCGTTATTGATGACAGCCCTTCCGGTTACTGATTTTACTGTGTTACTTTCAGCAAAACAGAGCTTCAGATTCTCTGCCTCTACTGTCTCCCCCACCTCAGAGTTCTATCCTGGAATGAAATAGAAACTCTGATGGCAAAGTGCCCCCTGCCTGGGGATCTCATCAACCTTGCTTAGAAATATTGGAAGTCAATCATTCATTCATTCCGCAAGCATTCACAGAGCACCTCCTGTAGGCCAGGTCCTATGCTAGATGTGGAATAGAGCACTGAGCAAACCAGCAAGGTCCCTGCTCTCCTGAAACTCATCTTCCAGCCTTGGTGCCTCTTTATCACAGGACTCTTCCCACGACACAAGGGACCATGAAGTCATACACAGCATATGGACGTGGACCTGTTCTTCTGACACAGCATAGTAGGCTGGGCTTTATTTTATAACCTCTGCCTTATTTTCATTGCTATCTGACATCTGGGAAAGAAGTAAGCTGTCATTTAAGTCTGAATCTGCTCTCAGTGTTTGCTTGCCACGTGAAATGGTTGCTCTGGAGCTGCCCCCAACAGAATGCCTGTCCGGGCCCCACAGACAGAAGGGGCATGTGATCTGCAAAGTGTTTCACCAGGGGGTGCCAGCACAGAGGACTTGAACACATCGCCCTCAGGTTCCCACAGAGCCAAGTGGGGAGGCACCTGGCCACATGCTCCACCCAGAGCCCAATGGCAGTGATGCACCCCGAGGTGGGACCTGGCTGGCCAGCAAAGAGCTGGGTTTCCATTTGATCCTACAGCAGCTTTGCCTGTTGACCTCGGATAGTCCTGGTTCTCTGCCCTTCAGTGGCCTCATCTCCCAATGAGACTGTCATTGGCTCTCCTGACCATGGGATTTTTACGAGGACCAAAGGAAGTAACAAGAGGGTTCCTTGAACAAACATACACAAGCACATAAATGCAACATTTAACAAAAATCATATCATTTCAGGACTGTCTCATGGTCTGTAAGTTAATATCATATTACACTCTGATCATTTTCCCCTGAACCATGATTTTTCCCTATAGAGAAAATGGAACCTCCTGTAAGCTGCAAAGCTGTGTCTGGGTCAGAATCTAGCCAGTTGCATTTGTGACTATAAAAACCAGGAGAGTGGGAGATGATATATGTGGGGAGGCAGGTGTGCAGGTTTGCTCTGTGTAACAGATAAACCATCAAACATCCTCCTGTAGGAGATATGGGTCCAGCCAGGCCAGAAGTCAGTTGCACCCGGACGGATGAGTCCCATATTTGGGCATGGAGGGTAGGAGACTGTGCCTTTCATCATCCAAGGCAGCCACGGGCCTAGTTCTCCTTAGCCACACAGAGCCTGACCTCCCACTGGAGCCCAAGGGGTCACAAAGCCAGCCTGGGGTGGGTTACGGTGGGGGCTCGGTCTTCCTCTACAGCCCCTGGTGCCCTAAAGAGAGGGCTTGAGCCTGTAACATTCCACTTTAAGACAGTTCAGACAAGGCCTCCTCTGCTGGAGGCAGGGTTAGCTTCCCACGCTGGTGCAGGCCTAGAGCCTCCTGCCCTATTCCCCTCCTGCCTCTTCTGTTAGGGACCCACAGAGCAAAGATCTGTGAGCTGAGGGCACTAAAGGTGGAGGTTGCTGAGAGGCAATGAGCCTGGCACAGCAGCTACTGTATCACGATTGGGTAGAAGGGAGCGTCCATTCAGGGCATTGCACGGGGCACCTTATATTAGAGACAGAAGGTGAGCATCCTGCATCCTGACATTATTGGGTTCAAATGCTGGCTCTGCTACTCACTTACTGTGGGGCATGGAGCAGATTGCTTTACTTCTCTGAGCCTGGTATCCTTATCTGGAAACTGAGGAGGAGTAAGCATTTAGGGGTTTTGAGTTGGCATCAGAAGCAGACCCTGGTTCACTTAAACAAAGGCCGACTTGGGGGCTGGATGTAGGTGGCTCACAGAATGAGGGGAGCTGATGCAGAAATTGGGTCTCAGAGACTTCAGGCCCCTGAGGTATACTCCGAGATCCCAGAAGCTAGAACCAACCAAGACTGCATCCAGTTGGGGGTGGGGGGTATGGCCTCTCACGAACACAGATCTGGGAGACAGAGCTGACCGAGCTTGTGGGGTCACAGACCTGCCCTGTGGCTAAGAAAGGATATGAGACCGTCCCACCAAACTGTACACGTAATACCATGATGGTCCCCAGGACAGAGCTGGGTACAGCAGCAGCAGAGAGCACGCGTGCCAGCTGGGCCCAAACACCACGGGAGCCCAGCGTAGCGGCTGATACCCCCGCTGACAGGGCTGCTCTGGGGAAGAAAGGAGATGGAGCAGTGAAGCACTTAGCACAGCACCTTGTCCAGCTCCAGGGGTCAACAAGGTGCGGCTGTCCTATCACTCACCGTAACCCTCCACAGCTCTGAAGTTCTTCCTCTACTTTCCAGATGCGGAACTAGAACTCAAATGAGTGAAGAGTTGCCCAAGGTTGCCTCAGCACCAGGCAAGATTTTTGACTTCAGCTTTGCTTCCAGAGTCGGTTCCGTAAACTGCCAAGCCTCCTTCGAAATGAAAACAAGGGACCCCTTGCTCAAAAAGCAGGAAAAAGGACCATTAAGGGAACAAAAATACAAAGATTTTCCTTTCTTTCAGGGTCTACCTCTTGTATAGTCTTGAGAGTTTGTTTTTGCTATTTAATGTCATTCTAGGTAAAGAGAAATTAAGAATCTAAATTATTTGTGTCCATCTTACTGGTTTTTATAGCGTGCAATGCCAGTGTTACACGCAAGTAAGAGTCATTAGTTGGTCTGTGGAATCGCCAAATCATCGGGTCATTCTTAGCCTAAGTGGTTGGTTCCTACAGGGAAGAAACCCGAGCGAGAAAAGAGAGGAACCACCTGCTTAGAGGTTCCCTCTTCTTAGACCACCATTGCCTCCTTTCTCATTTGATTTGAAAGCGTGGCCTCTTGGCATTTTCAGTGTCAGAGACAGAACATGCTTATCTTGCCCTTGCACTGGGTCTTGCTGGGTTCCCATGTGTTGTCCCCCCGAATTCTGTGCTCACAGGGCAGCTGGAATGCTCTATGCATGTGGAACAGCAAGGAACAGGCCCGTGCACATTGCTAGGCTCCTCGGTGCCTGCGTGTCTCCTCTGCCCACGGGCTTTCCTCATCGTCCTTTGGGCTTCACTTGCAAAACACAAATTGGAAGATACAATTATTAAGAATGTCAGGATGGGGGTGCCGGGGTGGCTCATTTGGTTAAGTGTCCAACTCCTAGCTTTGGCTCAGGGCAGGATCTCAGGGTCGTGAGATGGAGCCCCACATCGGGACCCAGCTGAGTCTGCCTATCCCTCTCCCTCCACCTCTGCCCCTCCCCTGCTCTCAAGTTCTCTCTCCAATAAATAATCTTAAAGAAAAAAAAAAAGAATGCTAGGACAGTGGCAGCAGAGCATTTAACCCAACAAAGGGGCCCTGCTTGCCTCTGACCTTGGCTTTCTAGAACACATGTCTTTCCTGAGCCCAAGAGTCAACAGGCCTCTTCCCCAGTTGTGCTTGCATTTTGTGTGATGAGAGAAACCCTTGAGGCCTGTGACCAAGGCTCTGAGAGCTGAGGGAGGCCTAGGCTGAGGGGGAGCCCAGCAGGTGGACAGGTGTGCACCCAGGAACCTCTTCATGCAGAGAGTAAGGCCACAGCGACTGGGGTACAAGACCTGTGAACCGATTCCCTCATGGGCCACGGTGTCCATCCAAGGAGAGGCTGGCCAAGGACAGACAGAGGACTGGCACCGAATGCTCGTTCTGAGTGGAAAACTCAGGTCTCCTGGCCCAACTTCAGATAGAAAGCCTGGGGGGGGGTGGGGGGCAGCCATCCCACAGGAGCTCACGTCACAGTCACAGTCCTCGGGCCTGCAGGTGGCCCGGCATCGCTCTCCAGGGATGGTTAAGCACCTGCAGGGCTTGGTCTTGTGCCCGGAGCAGAGCTGGGTGCCTTGCCCTTTGGTCCGTCCTCCCCGGGAGCACCCCCAGCTCTGTGGACTGAGCGGCCAGGTGTCAGAGCACCAGGCCCACGGCTGTCAGCTCAGGGACACTCCTCCCTTCCCGGGCCCCAGCCTCCCAGCCTCCTTGGGATTTCCAGTGCTCAGAAGACATCCCCCCCCCCAAACACTCACACATTCCTCCAGCGTACTGGGGCGCTTCCTGGGGATTTACTAGCAACCCAGCCCCAGTGAGCCACTAACCAGCTGGTCCCCAAGGCGGGTGGGAGCGGGCGACGGGCAGGGCAAGCAGGCCTTTCTCCTGTGACCTCAAGGAAAAGAGAGTGCAGAGGACTTGGCCTGGTTTTCTGGTCTAAAGAAGCCAATAAGGACCTCGACTCTGAACCTCAGCTTCTCAGCTGCAAGACTGAGGCGAGGACAGAGGAGAGAGGAGAGCTGTGGAAGGTGGGCCTGACCCGTGCCGGCCACCAGGCCCGTCCCTGTCCCTGCTAGGGGCCGTCCCCTCACCCGACTCCCGCGTCTGCCCAGGGTGCAAGCCCCAGCGGGCCCCCAAGGGAGGGGCTGCATCTTGCTGGGGCCATAAAATGCTTTCCCAGCTCCCAAAAGCCCAATTTGCCTTCTTTTAAGCAAACAGAATTGGCAGACGATACCCTCTGTCTTTGCCAGCTTCCCTAGTTATACTTGAGAGAAAGAACCATTGTATCATCGGGGGGGGGCGGGGGGGAGATAAGATTTGACCCATAAAGATTTCGTTTTACCAGCTCTGCCTCCAGGACATTGCTTGCTCAACACCCTTCTTTAAAAGCTGGTGGGAGGGCGCCCAGGTGGCTCCCAGGTCAGGGTCTCAGGGTCTGGGATGAGCCCTGCCTGGAGCCTGCAGAAGAGAGATGCCCCCCTCGGCCCCTCGCCTGCCCGGGGGAGAGCGTGCTTACATGACTAAGCAAATAATCACTCTTGTGGGAGCTCTGGAATCTTCCTCCTCAATCCCCAGAGAACCCCCTTCCAGGCCGGCCACTAGTGGTTGGTGGTCAGGGAGCCGTGTGGGGTGGGTTGCACCTTGCAGGGGAGAGTGGCTGAGAAGGCACTACCGTTTAGGATGGGGGCATCCCGCACCTCTGTGCACACAGAAACACCACATACCTTGCCATCACAGCCATGCCCCCGCGCTCCTTTCCTTTGGTCCTAGAATGTGTGCTTGGGGTTCAGACTAGCCTGCGTTCTCCATGGGTAGGACCCGTCTGATTCAGGGTCCAGGGGCAGGTCCATGCAGTCCAATGGCTACAGTAGCAGGATCAAGATTTTGAGAGCTCCAGTTTGGAACCATCTGCAGGGAAATCGCCTCTTTGGCTTGGGTCAGAAAGAGAAGGATAACCCACACTCTGGAGCACACGTCAACGTTTCTCCCTCAGGCCCTAGAAGCAGGTGTGGCGCTGGTGGGCTGCTGGGCTGGACCAGATGCAGGGTATTGTCTGGCTAATAAAGTATTTAAGTGCTGCCTGCCTGACCCTGGGCCTTGGGGCCCAGCAGCGCACAGGGCAATCTCATCGTGCAGCTGTAGAGGAACGGGGGCGGGCTTGGGGTGGGGGAGCCACGGTTTGAACGCAGGTGCTGGCCACTCTGTTCACCGAGTTCTGCTCATTATCCCTATACCAGAAGCAAGGGAAGAGGCACAGGCTGCGCCTGCATCCTGGCCGCTCCTGAGCCCGCCCACAACACTCTGCTTTGGGGAGGCTCTGGGTTTTAGGGGACGAGAACTAGCATCAGTGAGCTGGAGTCAGGAATGAGTCAGGTAGAGCAGCCACAGTAGAGGGCAAGTTGACCTGGCTCCTCTGTGTGATAGCTCCTGCCTGACACTCTAGCTCCTCCAGGAAGGCTTCCTTGACTTCTCTAGACAAGGAGATTGCTCCTTCTTAGAGAGTCACACAGGATGGATAACCTGGACCCTAAGTGTACCCATGGTTAGGAGCACAGTCTGTCTGGTCTCAAATTCCAACTCTACCATCAACTAGGTGTGTGACTTTGGGCAAGTTGTTTTCCTTCTCTCGACCTCATTCCTTTTCTTAGGCTAGGAAAATAGTGAAAAATGCCGAGGCACAGAGTTGTGGGGAAATACAGGATTTATATATACAGAAGGTGCTCAGGGCAGTGTCGGCAGAGCACAAGTCTTTGACAAGAGGCTGCCATTAAAATTATGTAATTTTTTGTGGTAAAGTATATGTAGCATAAAACCTACCATTTTAACAATTTTTAAGGGTACAGCTCAGTGGCATTAAGTACATTCACATTGTTGTGCAACCATTACCAGCGTCCATCTCCAGAGTTTTTTCGTCATCCCAAACTGAACCTCTTTCCCACTGAACAATAATTCCCCGTTCCTGGCACCCCCAGCGCCTTCTAGGTTCTATTCTACATTCTGGCTCCAAGCACAACTTTTGATTATATCTTATTTTCTTTACTCCACAAATATTTATTAAACACTTACTTTGCCCCTGGGACTGAAGTAGAATCTGGGGACACCAAGATTCTACTTGGTGATCATCAAGGTTGACAGAACTTACGCCTTCTTGGAGCTTTTATGCTAGTAGGTTGAGGCTGGTGAGAAGTAAATGATACACAAGACAACCTCAGATAGAGATGCATACTATTGCTGAGAAAAATTATCCAGAACTTCGAGAGAGGCAAAAGAGAGTACACTCTGTCCTTTGAAAGTCATACGTGGGCTTTGATGAATAGCACCACACAACAATCACTTAATGCTCCAGAGGACTCCCCTGTGTTCGACTTACCTCCTTGCTAGTTGATTAAAACTCAGACACCAAAGGTATATGTTAACTTGTACGTTGCAAGCCCATAGAAAGATTATCTCAAAGGCTATGGCTGTACAATCCTGCACAACGGTAGATGTGTTTGTACCTAACCTAGAGATCCTACAGCATTTTTGTTTATTTTGATGCCCATACACAATCCTCAAATGCTCTTGGAACCAGCACTAAGTGATCTTACTGGTTCCTTCATTAACAAGTTAACAAAAAAAGTTTTTTAAAGATTTTATTTATTAATGAGAGAGGCAGAGAGAGAGGCAGAGGGAGAAGCAGGCTGCCTGAGGGGAGCCCAATGCGGGACTCGATCCCAAGACTCTGGGATCACGACCTGAGCCAAAGGCAGACACGCAACCACTGAGCCACCCAGGTGCCCCTAAGTTAACAAATCTTTGACATGTATCTATTCTATTTTTGTGTGAGAGCCATGTTTTTCACTTTTAAAAATTATACTTTAACCCTATGTAGAACATAGACCAGAACAAGCAGGTAGAGGCGGCTGGACCCGGTCGTGGTTTAGACTGTTCAGAAAGACATCATTGAGAGCGTGAAATCTGAGTAGGATGTTGAGAAGGAAGGGGCACCCTGAGACCAGGGAGAAGAGTCTTCCTGGTAGGAGAAGTGGTCAGGAAGGGCCAGGTGAGCTCCTGGGGACTTGAGGAGACCAGTGTGGCTGGGGCAGCAGGAAGGAGAGAGTGGGAATAGATGAAGTCTGGAAGGTTCCAGGTCAGACCCTGCCGAGCCATGCAGCCATGCCAGGGGATCAGGCCCAGTTTGAAACTGATGTTGAGGAATTTGCTCCGTCCTCATAATAAGAAAGGAAGTCCCTCGGGCTGCGAGTCAAGCTTCCTATGTAAGTGGAGCCCTCTTCCCGCTTCTGTTTGGCTCAATGAGTCCTACTGATACTGGGTCACCTTAGCCCATTACCCCAAGCTTCTCCAAGCCTGGGGTCCGTTATTTCTTCCACCCCACCTTTTTCTCAGTGTGGCTGAGAGATTCTGGGGCGGGGGGGGATGCCCTGAGAGCAGGCCTGGAGAGGGAGAGGCCATCCCTGGGCTGGCTGATCCAGAAGCAAGTGGGGAGGGAGTCCAGTGTCTCCCAGGAGGTTTCCCCAGGGCCCAGTGAGTTGGTGAGGCCATCAACGTGCTGGAACTTGGCTCCGCTCGGGGACCTCTCTAGAATGTAAGTGATCCCCCCCCCCCCCCGCCCCATCGCTAAACAAGCCTGACCAACACTGATCTTCAAAGATCCCTGGTTGCACGTGAGGCTTCAAGGCATCTCTACTGAACTTGCGCTTTCCATGGACGTTGTGCTCCTGCCATAAGCCCTCTGGGTAAAGGGATCCCTGGGCCCCCCCAGAGCTGGGGGCTTTTATGCAGAGACTGAGCCCACTCTGGTCCCCAGAACTCCACTGGGTGCCAGGCACTGTCAGCTGCCAAAAGACACTAGGAGCGCTGTGAGAGGCACGGCCTGCCCGCTCACCCCGGGGTCTCAGGGCACCATATGGCCAGGAACATACTAGAATTTCCCTAAGTGCTTTTTTAATGAATGAAGAAACAAAGATAAATACAAAGCAGTGCCCGGACTTGAATGAAGTCGGTCTGGGAACCGTTCTGTGTTACTTCAGAGCACTCCCATGAGCAGGGGCTAGTTTATGTCCTTTTAATTAAACGTGACCCAACAGACAGCTGTGTACAGTGTGAACCAAGAATTCTGGAGTCAGACTGCCTGGGTTCAGTTCCTGGCTCTGCCACTCGCCAGCTCTGTGACCTCGGGCAAGTTACTTAGTCTCTCTGTGCCTCTGTTACCTTATCTATAAATTAGGGATACCTCATAGTGTTGTCATAAGGGTCACAATAGTTAAAATTTGTAAAGCACTGGGAGGGTGCTTGGAATATTGTGCTAGGTCATATCTGTTAAAGCAATAAGGGAAAAGCTTGCTCAAAATCAGAGTGACGTCCGGCGGTGAAGAGGCTACCACCTTCTGGGGGACTGGGCTGCCCATAACCAGAGGTATGCATGAGCTAAGATAATTCACAATTATTATTATTTATTGAACACTTAATGTTGTCTGGCACCATGCTAAGCATTTTACAGTTATTATTCTATTTCGTCTTTACCCTGTGAGGCAGGTGTGATTATCACCATTTGACTCAGGAAACAGAGGCTTTGTGACAAGCTGAGGCAGCCTCAGTGTGGAGTGACAGATGTCCATTCTGAGTCACGCTCAGAATTCCAGGAACATCTGGGGGCCTGAGGTCACGCGGAGCATGGGAACCGTGGGGAAGAGGCA
This sequence comes from Canis lupus baileyi, assembly GCF_048164855.1. NCBI lineage: Eukaryota > Metazoa > Chordata > Mammalia > Carnivora > Canidae > Canis > Canis lupus. Next base: position 30,914,692 of record NC_132869.1, on the reverse strand, counting down.
GGTGAGTCGTCTGTGGGCTGGAGGGAAGAGACTCCAGGGCTGGCCAGCGCCCAGGGGTGGAGATAAGGAACCCTTTGTGCTGAGGCTCCGAGGCAGAGTCAGGGGCGGGAAGGTGGAGGTGGCTTTGGCAGCAATTAATCAATCAACCAAGCGAGCAAGCAGCCAACCAACTTATCAAGCCAGAGACATGTTGTATTTGGCAACGAAGGGAAGGGAGCTCTTGGTAGGTGGCTCCAAAGGCCCCAGGTGCAAGGTGACAGCCTGCCAGGGGAGCTCTCTGAAGCAGGGTGGTGTCTGTGGAGAGACAGAGCTGGAAAGTCCTGGAGGAGGGAACAGCAGGCTGATGGGATGGAAGACCCAGTTGGGTGGGGGGCTCTCCTTGGAAGAGAGGGGACAGCCTTCCACCACAGTGGCGGGAGGGAGCAGGTGAATGTGGGGCATAAGAGGAAAGAGAAAGGCCACAGGGGCCCTAGCGTGGTCCTTACAATAAAAAAGGAGCTGAGGGCATCATGTTAAAGGCATGAGGAGTGAGTTTGGGGCCTTGAGAAAGGAAAGCAAGAGAGGCAAAGAAGTGTGCTGAAGTTGCAGGTGGCCATGCTGGGGAAGTACCAGGGAAGCCAGGCTGGGCCGGGGTGCGTGGCAAAGGTGGTGGCGCAGGCAGGGACGCTGCTAGGCCTCACACCTGCTACTCAGCCTCCCCGCTCTCCCCATGACATCCCCAAGGGCTGGGGCTCTGGGAGTTGTCCTACCCACCTAAGAGTCATTCTTCCTCCCCATCCAGAAATTCTCAGGGGCCAGGAGAGCCACCTCCCAAGAGCAGGTGGAACCCTCCCACTCGTCCAAGGGGCTCCTGCGGCTCCACCCCTCGGAGCACTCGCTCGCCTTCTTGCACACCCCTCCCTTCTCCACACGGATTCTCCAGAAAACATCAGTGGCTAAAGATAGGCACGGCTGTGGAGTCCTGACTGCTTTCTCCCCTCGTGTGATGCCTCGCTTCCAGGCCTTTCCCTCGGTGTTCGCCTAGGTGTCTCAGTGGGCAGTGGGTGAGCTGGGACTCCATCTCTCTGATGCGAAGGGGACTCAGGTTCTGCGCCATCCACTCGAGGCGTCAAGGCATCGGGCTGTCTAAGCAGCTGTCTTGGTATCAAGGCACGAAGCGTCTGGTTGTGGTCTGGCCCCCCTGATCCCTCCCCCACGGGGACACTGCCTCATTACCCTTGCTGTGGGATTCCAGGTGGGGACAAGGCAGGGACGGCCAACACTTGAAACGCATGTCTCCTCCCGTCCCAACCTGGCACCGATGGCACACGTCAACAGTCTATCATGCCCGATTTCTCAACACAGCGCTTCTGGCAGCATCACAAACGATTGCACTTGGAACTCCAGGTGAGCCCTCTTGGTCACCCCGAGTGTGGGATGGGGTGCTCCAGCAGCGGCTCTCCCCCATCACCTGTGAGGTGGGGTGAGGCCACGAGGTGTGTCCTTGGCTGTCCCTGCAGCCCCCTCCTCCAGATCTCCAGAGGTGGGCTCTCTGCCCCCACCTAAGGAGAGCCAAGAAGCTCCCAGAGTCCCCCGAGGGGGAGGGAGCTAGGGTTCTAATCGCCGCCACCGCGCCTCCCCAGAGGCCTTGTCCTCTCTGAGGCTCCCCAGCTGCAGAGCAGATGAGCTAGGCTCCCCCGGGGATCCTCAGCCTTGGGACTAAGGATCAGAACGGAGGAAGGCCTGTGTGTGTGAGATTTTAAAATCACAGTAACCTCGCCCACCCGAAGGTGGCCTTACCTGCAGTCACCAGCACCAGCCCTCCCGGACATCGTAACAGGGATCTTTGGTCGCACCACTTTTTCATCTGAAAGGAGTATTGCTCATGATGGACTTTTTTTTTTTTCTTTTAAAGATGTATTTATCTATTCATGAGAGAGAGAGAGAGACAGACAGAGAGAGAGAGAGAGAGAGAGGCAGAGACACAGGCAGAGGGAGAGCAGGCTCCCTGCAGGGAACCTGATGCGGGACCCGATCCCAGGACCTCTGGATCAGGACCTGAGCCGAAGGCAGGCTCTGTACCACTGAGCCCCCCATGCGCCCCTCTTGCTGGAGTTTAAACTGGCGCACATCTGTGGGGGCCGGCCAGGCCCATGCCCTCTTCGAATGTTCTCCACGCTGCAGCAGAACTGACACCCGTATGGCCCCGCGTGGCCCATAAGGGGCCTGTCATTTCTCTTAGGAAAACTCCGTTGTGATCTTGGTGGCATCCGTGTTGCTCTTCTGGGGAGGTTACTTTCCTTCCTGGTAGACCCTGCAAGTCCCTTCCTTTCCCTGTCCATCAAGCGTTCCTGACGGAGGGTGGCTAAGCGGGCAGGGTCTGGTGGGTCACAGCGCCATCCCGGCGGAAAATGCCCAGACTGGGAGCATGGCCCATCTCTGCCCCCAGGGCAGGGAGAAGGCAGCCAAGCCCAAGGGTTATTTTTAATCCCAAAGATGCAGCGTTTGAGAACAAACAGCCCCGGCTCTGGGGCTGTGAGAGGACCTGCCAAGGGAGTGTGGGCCTGGAGGCCTCCGAGGGCGAGGTGGCTGCTCCCCGTGGCAGCGGCCCCCCCAGAAACCTTAGCTGGCCATACTGCGTATTTTTACACGGGCTGACTTGCTGTGCCCTCTGGGGGCCCCCGGGTCCTATGAGGACGTGTGCACCCATGCACCATGACCTTTAAAGCCAGTCTGGGCCTAACCTGAGCCTGCCATCCCCTGGGGCTGCCCATCTCATGTTGCCCTACTCTCCCAACCGCTTCGCCTACTGCCCTCATGCCCACCCCAGCCCCAGCTCCGGCCTGCTGACGCCAGCTTTGGAATGCCATTTTCTCTCCCTTTCTTTTTTTCTTTTTTCCCCCTTTTTTCCTCCCCTACTCTCTGTAACACAAAGAATTTATTGTAGAGAGATTAGAAAGTTGAGATTAACAAAAAAGAAAAGAAAAACCCTATAGCCCCCCTCCCCTTACCCTTCTACTGTGGGCGGGTGAGGGTAAGCACTTGTTGATATTTGGTGGATAGTTTTTCTGAATTTTTTCTATGCATAGTTGCAAATAGGGTGCCCCCCCCCAAAAAAAAATACGGGATCTCACCCAAGGCCTGGCACTGAGGAAGCCAGGAGGGTGCCTCATCTGGAAGAGTGCTAGTGTCATCGCCTCCTGAGCGATCCCAGCTCCGTGGCAGGGGTTTGTGAGGACATTACAGGGGAGCAGTTAGCACAGCGCCTGGTCCCACAGCAGTGCTCCGTACAAGCGGCTTTCTCTCCATCCTCATCTTTCCCAGCAGCACTCATTTTGCCCGTGTCGGGCTTTGGTGCAGGGGTCACCTGATTTGGAGCCCCCCTGGTGTGCTGGCTAAGAAGACAGATGCTGGAGTCCTCAATGCTTGGGTCAAAGTCCTTGCTCTGCTCTGTGTGAGGTTAGGTAAGTGGATGAACTTTGTGTCCAACTTCCTCATTGGTAAAACAGGGATGAAGATAGGATACGTGGTACAGCCTGGTGTGAGAATTCAGTGAGCAAGCACATAGTAAGTGCTCAATACACAGGAGCTCTTGTTCTAGCATTATTATTTTACTTCAATTCTTATGGAATACCCATGTTTCAGGCACTGCTTAAGCTTCCTGGATGATTTGGGGTAAATTAACTTCGCTCTTTCTTACTTCATTCAGATTGTGATGCTCAAGGCAGTTGGGAAAGGAGATGGGGAGTAATTTCAGGCACTTGGATAATCAGGAAATTTAACATATTTGCACTACAGGGATCACTGGAGCTCATTAACTCACTGGGAAGATGTTAAAGCCACGTTGCTTTAATTGGGACTCCCATGCACACACTATTCTGGTGGTCGAAGGCAAGTCGTGAGCTCATGCGGATTCACTATGCCATTCATACTACTTCTGTCTTTGAAAACTTCCAGAATAAAAAAAAAAGTTATATATATATCCATTTACTGTTTTACCTTCATACTTTCTATACATTGTTTTAATATATTTTTTTCACAATTTTCATGAATCTTTTTTGGTAGTCAAGACAGTAAACCACTAAAAATGCATCCCCCCTTGAGACACACTGGCATTGACAGACGCCACTGCTGGTCTATAGTAGGGTCTTACTCTGGGCTGGTCATACCCCGCTGCACTGATGACATGCAGAATTCCCAGCTGACAGGTGTCGGGACAAAGAGCAGACACACTGTGGCACCTGGTGCCAGTTGCATTCCCTCCCAGTATTGGCTTCCAGCCCATAGTGTGGGTCACACTTGTCCTATCTATGTCAATGCCCAGCACTCAGCGTGCCCCATTAAAACTCTGAGAGCAGAAGAGGTGAAAATTAGGCCATGCATCCAGATCAATGCCAGAACTTTCCACTTCAAGGTTAGGGGTCCCCGACATCTGCCCCTTCCCTCTTTGAGGCCAGGCAGCAGGCTACTCAACATCCTCTTTTGCTCTGGTTTTGTCAACAACACAGATGTCACAACCTTGTCTCTGCATAGAACCCAGCTCACCTTGTTTTTTGTGATCATCCAGCTGCTTTGGTTGGTTTTGTTGCCACCACCATTATTATTAGGAATAATTAGAGCTTCCAGTTATTGGGTGGTTATTGGCTGCCAAATGCTGTGCACACATACGCTTTGCCTCATTTAATCCACACAGTAGCCAAGGAGGTAAATACTATTATCCCATTTTTCAGATGAAGAAATGAGCTTGGAAAAGTTGAGTGACTCATCCAGTGACCCAGAGCTCATAAACGGAGATTCAGGTTCCAGGCTGATTCCAAAGTTCATGTTCTTAACACTATGCTAATTAGAGGCTCCCTGGCCCCCGACTGCCTCATCATACCCAGAAAGAAGAGAAGGGTGTAAAAGCATGGCTTTCACTAGGTCTAATATTGTGTTGTTGTTGTTGTTTTGTGTGTATATCATAAACAGAGACAACTGTCATGTGGATACCCTGGCCATCTGGGCTGTCACCCTCCATCAAGGGCCTGACTGTGTCTGTGTGTGTGTGTGTGTGGCGGGGGGGGGGGGGCAGGGGGGTATTCACAGCAGAGAGAGGGCAGCCCAGAGGTAGATGACTGTCAAGTGATACCTCTACTCTGGCCTTCAGCATACACAGGTTCGCCTCAGCTGACACCCATCAGCCTGTTACCTTGAGCAACCCACCTACTCCCTGAGCCTCAGTTTCCTGGTCTTTAGGATAGGGGGGAAAAAAGCACAGGTCACAGTGAGCAAGCGCACAGAGATTGCAAGTGGAAAATGCCCAGCCCCGAGCCTAAGCAAAGCAGTTACCGGAAAATAAAGATGTTCCCCCCATATTCCTGGTGGCAGGACTGGGAAGGAGGGGATAATGTGACCGTGCAGGGAAGGGGACACCTTTGAAGCCCAGCTCCTCTCCTAGAAACTGGAGGTCATATTTTGAGAGCCCTTTGGCCTCCCTGTGGCTGCTGGGCTTCCCCAGCCCCTTGCTGAGGATGTGCTGCTCACTGCTCGCCCTCCGCCCTGCTCCTTCCTCCTCCTCCCCCTCAGCCAAGCAGAAGTTCCAGACTGCTCCGCCCTGTCTTCCTTGCCCACAGCCACCCCCCACCCCAGCTGGGCTGCAGGTGGTCTGTGCCTCCGGAGGTGGCTTCCCCACTGAGAAGTTGGGCCACCTGTCCTGTCCTGTGAACCACCTGGCTTAGAAAACTATGACTTGATTCAATGCATCCCTGACCCCACAGACACACACGTGCAGAGACACATCTGCAGTGTCAGAGAGACACATATACAGCCTGTCTGGCACTCACCGGCTGTAGAGACGCACAGACAGATGTAGGCAGCTGCTCCCAACCCTTGGGCCCAGCCTCCTGCCCGGTGGCCCCCACCCCCGAGTCCTACCTCTATGGTCTAATAAGAGCAGGTGAGACAAGTTGTGAGCTTCTAGAGAGGTTTCCCAGTGCCTCCTCCTAAGGCATTTCCAGGTAAAGGTTGTTCAGCTCTGGGCCAGCCTCCAGGGCTAATGGCTCCCTGGCCGAGTCCTGTAGATGAGGTTCTCGGGGCCCCAAGTTTCATTTCTAGCCCAGTCCAGATCCCAGCCTTCCACAAACTCAGGCTGTCCTCAGAGTCAGCAAAGGTTCCCACAGAAACTCCATTTGGTGTGGATTTAATCACAGGGTGTTTTTAAAGCCTCATCTGGAGGTAATTTGGAATTTAAATTACCAGGGTAGCAGATATTTTTACCAGTAGAAGGGCTTAGAATCATTATAGCCTGTCAATTATTGATCAGCCATTTCCAAAGGATTAAACAACAACAACAACAACAACAACAACAACAACTAAGACCTGTTTTACCGAGTATGTTAGAAAAATTCCCTTCAGGATTTGGTCATTATTAGCGTAACTGATATAAATAGTCCACGACACTTGGGAATGTGTTCCATGACACATTTTGCGGATTTTGTAAATTAAATTAAGTCATACTAAGACCCACCTACAAGACCCTCAGAAAAGTCAATCTCAGCCACTTTTCAGGGCCTTCGCTCTCCTGCCACACAGAACTCTGAGGTCTTGAGGATTCTAGAACTTTGGGGATTCCAAGAACCTTGGCAGAACCTTGATCGGATCCGTTCTGGTCAGTGTTAAGTTGCTCATTGTCCAGGCCCTGGTGGCCAGTTGAATCCTGCTGCTCCCCGAATCGAAGGCCATGGGGTGGGGGGGGGGGGGTGTTGTCAGTCCTAGCCATGTCCCTCCCCCCATCTTAGCCACTCCCAGAGCCCTGCCACCCCCAGGGTGCCGGGTAGAGGCCCTGCACTCATGCGTCCTGCCAGGCCTCAATGACCTCTGAGCCCTGGGTCCCTCCCCAGCCCTCTCTATCTCTAAGAATTAGTGTTAAGTCTCCAGACGCTTAGACAATCTAAGAAAGGCCTCTAACTTGCCCCCTGGGGGCAAGAGAAGCCTGGCCCTGCAAAACACAAGGGCCCCTGGAGAGGAAGAGATGAGAATACCTCACATTCTTTTCCAGTGAGTCTGCAGAAGAAAAACAGACATGGCTAATTTCTCAATCACGGTAGCCCCTGCCTTAGTCAATAATTACCTGATTTACTTAGAAAACCATACTCTTTGGGGAGTGGATAGAGCTGTGGGCCAAAAGCAAACAAAACACAAAAACAGAAGTTCTTTGAATAGAGGTTAAGACATCTCTTGGCTTCCGTCATTCCCAGTCTCTCTAGAACACTCCTGTTTGGACAGAGATGGGTTCAAAGCCACACAGAGACCATGTAGTAGTGTGGTTGTGTTGTTGTTTCTCTTTGTGGACATCTGCCCTGATGAGACTGCAATAAAGGACACTGAAACTCAAGTACAGGAGGGCTAGCCTCAGGGCACACCCAGGGCCATGCAGGGCGGTGGAGCTCCTGGTCAAGAGAAATGGCTGTGGAATCAAACAGACCAGAGTCTGACTCCTGGCTCCATCAGGTTTTAGCCATATGACTTGGGGCAAGTGATTTCACCTCTCTGAGCTTCAGTTTGTTCTAAAACAGAGGTGATAAAGTGCCCCCTAGGATTGTGTGAAAGTTAAATGGCCGACAGCCAAGGTGGTGGTTCTGCTGTGAGGAATACCCTCTGCTCCAGACACATGCCCGCCACCTATGACCTAGAGAGAGGAAGTGAAAATGACACAGCTGCATTCAAAAAACAACATTAACACGTCTGTGGGCACAACTGTGATGGATTCTGTAGCCCTCCCCCCCACCCAGGTCCCAGGGGGATGGCGATTGGCTTTCTCTTCACCCTCCTTTCACTCTTCCCAGCCCCCTCCTCTGCTCCTACCCCTTGAATCATTTCCTAAAATAAACAAGCTACAGACAAGCCCTTATCTCAGACTCTGCTTTTTTTTTTTGGGAGGGGGGGGAGTCTGAGTTAAGACAACTGGAAGGAGACAAAAAAAAAAAAAGAGGGGGGATGGTAAATAGAAACAAAATATGGCAGAAATGTATTAGAATATATTAGTTACTATAATAAATGTAAATAGATTACCCATCAAGAGACTATTAGATTAGGGTAAACGAATTTCTGAGGTATACCTAAAGCAAAACCACAAAAAAAGATGGAAAATAGACATTGGCAAAAGATAGATCCAGCCAGCGCAGACCAAAAAAAATTGTTATGGTTGAATTGTGACCCCCCCAATAAGTCCCAGCTGCCAGCACCCCAGAATGTGACTTTATTCGGAGGCAGCCATTGCAGATATCATTCGTTATTATGATGTCAGAGTCTTAATCCAATGTGACTGGTGCCCTGAGAACAAGGGGAGAGACACGGACCCAGAGGAAGACAGCCACGTGGCAGTGAAGGCGGGAACTGGAGTGATAGTGCCACAACCTTGGATTGCGGGGGTTACCAGGAGCTGAAGAAGCAGGAAGGGGCCTCTCCTCCAGGATTTGGAGGGAGCACTGCCCTGCCAATGCCTTGGTTTCTGACATTTCGTCTCCAGAGCTGTGAGAGAATAAATTTCAATTGGTTTAAGCCACCTAGTTTGTGATAATTTGCTATGGCAAGTTCAGGAAATTAATGTATATGTCCAGCAATATTTATGTGAGACCAAATAAAATTTAAGATCAAAGCATTATGAAGAATAAGCCAAGATAATACTTAATTATAAAAGCAACATCCCATTAAGAATATATAACAATTATGAATTTGGGTGTGCTTAACATGAGTACATTTATAAGTTGATTATGGGAGTTGATTAATTCATATTTATAGTAAAATATTTTTTTTTATTTATTTATGATAGTCACAGAGAGAGAGAGAGGCGCAGAGACACAGGCAGAGGGAGAAGCAGGCTCCATGCACCGGGAGCCCGACGTGGGATTCGATCCCGGGTCTCCAGGATCACGCCCTGGGCCAAAGGCAGGCGCCAAACCGCTGCGCCACCCAGGGATCCCTAGTAAAATATTTTTACTATACTTTTATCAGGAGTTGATAGATCAAGCAACCAAAAAAGAGGAAAGGTATGTAGGATATGAAGAGCTAATTCAGTAAACCTGACCCGGTATGGATCAGTATGTATGGAAGCCTGCCTTTGAATGGAGGATATAGATCCTTTTCAAGCAAGTTGACCATTTTAGCAAAGGAAGCCTTGATAAATTTTAAATTATTTATAATATACAAATTATATATATATATTTATTTATTTATTTTGAGGTGAGGAAGGGCAGAGAGAGACAGAAAATTTTAAGCAGGCTCCATGCCCAAGTGTGGAGCCCGACTTGGGGCTCGATCTCACAACTCTGAGATAACGACCTGAACTAAAAATCAAGAGTTGGACACTTAACCCACTGAACCACCCAGGAATCCCACAAATTATATTTTCCCTCCACAATGTTATTAAGTTAGAAACAAACATACTCCTAAATATATTTTGGATTAAGGAGAAAGTCTTAATAAAAATTATAAAATATTTAGACCTGAAGAATTGCGGAAGGATTACATAACGAAACTTGAGAGATGCAGATGAAGCAGTACCTAGCGGTAAATGTATAGCCTTAAACTACCTTACTGGAAAAACAAGAATGAAAATAAATAATTGACATTTTAATACAAGATGCTAGAACAAGAAAATAAACAAGATACTGCATTTAGGATTCTTTGCATAATGTTTACCCCACAGTAAATACTCAGTAGAGGAAGGCACTTAAATAGAAATTGTATTTGTATTTATTCTGCCCATAATCTTCCAATTAAGAGAGTTTTTCTTTCCAGGTTTATGTAAAAATTTCATAAGTAACTTGTGCTAAGGTGATTTATAAAAAGAAATATCTGTTTGGTCTTCATCCCTGTTTCTGGCACAGAGCTCCTAAAACCCTTGGGATTTCCTGCACTGAGAGCCAGAAAGTTGTCTCTTGTTGTGTTATTGAGGTGATTTTTGGAAAGTCTCTGAGTATCCTAAGGTTGGGGACTGGTGGCCTGGGTAGCCAAGCATGTGATCAGAGGGTTAGAACGTTTGATCTCATCCCTGGGTGGGGAGGGGGGAGAGGCTGGAGATTGAGTTCAATCAGCAATCGCCAATGATTTAATGAATTGCACCTATGCAATGAAGCCTCCATAAAACCCCAAAAGGTTGGAGTTCAGAAAGCTTCAGGGTTGGTGAATTTATGAAATTTTAGGGACTGTGACATGCTCAGAGAGCATGGAAGCTGCACTCCCTTCCCATACCTTGCCCTATGTACTTCTTTCATCTGGCTATTTCTGAATTTTATTCTTTTTTTTTAAAAAAGATTTTATTTATTTATTCATGAGAGACATAGAGAGACAGAGACATAGAGGGAGAAGCAGGCTCCCTGCGGGGGGTCCAATGAGGGACTGGATCCCAGAGCTCCAGGATCACAACCTGGGCCGAAGGCAGATGCTGAAGCACTGAGCCATCTCTGAACTTTATTCTTTTATAATAAACTGGTAATCTAGGAAGTGAAAAGTCCCTCTGAGTCTGTGAGCTGCTCCAGCAAATTAAATGAACCCAAAGAGGGAGTTATGGGAACCTCTGATCTATAGCTGGTCAGTCAGAGGCCCAGGTGATAATCCAGATCTGCAATTGGTGTCTGAAGTCGGGGAGATGCCAATGTTGTGGGGCTGAACCCCTAACGTGGGGCATCTGATGCTATCTCCCAGTAGACAGAGTCAGAATTGAGGTGAATTGTAGGACACCCAGCTGGTGTCAGAGAATTGGTCGGGGGGGGGGGGATACCCACACTGGGGTTGGTGTCAGAATCTTACAACTATAGCACCAAGCAGAGGTATTTCTGTGCCTGACTCCAGAAATTAAATCTTACACAGTTTTGCATAGTCCAATAATATTCCAGAAATATACATTCTCCAGCTCATGTTGGTGTCCTCTGTCTAGATTAAACATGAACACATTCCTGAGCCACTGGATGGGTGAGAGGCTGGGCTCAGGAGCTCAGCAGTGGTGGAATATGCATCAGTCAAGAAGTGAGGTCCCTTGATGGCAGCTGCCTTCTGAAAGACCTTAATGGCATCGAGAGAGTTCCATCATCAATCTTCTTGGAAGGAAACAAGGACTTAAGTAATTAGACAGTATCACTTTTTCCAAAGGTCGTGCTGATGTACCACTTCCCTAAAATTATCCTTCAGAAAAGAGGGAGTGGCCTGAGATAAGCTTTTAGTTACAGGGTGTTCTCTCAATGATGGTATTTTTGAATAACAAAATACTATTTGGAGAATATACAAAGTCCCCAAAGGAACTCTGTCAATGTTATTTTTAGATTGGTAAGGAGATCACTTGACAGAATTTGTTGAGGAAGCAAAGAAATGAATAGAAATGTACTAATTTCTCCCAGCTGGGCAAGGTCTTCACAGATTGGAGTACTGGGAACTTTTTATTTTATTTTTATTTTTTAAAGATTTGTTTATTTGAGGGAGGGGAGTGGGAGAGAGGAAGAGAGAGACTCCCAAGCAGACTCCCCCTCCGCCGCAACACAGAGCCCGACCCAGAGCTAGAGCCCAGGACCCTGAGACCATGGCCTGAGCTGAAATCAAGAGTCAGATGCTTAACCGAATGAGCCACCCAGACACCCCTCTGTGCAAACTTTGTAAAGATCATCGATCACCACGGCACTGTCATGGAAGTCCTGTATATACTCATACCTGTAGCTTAGAAAGTTTGTCTTACAGTGGGTCATGCAAGTGGGTACTTGTGGCTCAGAATAAATTTCCCGTGACAAGAAATACAAATTCAAAAAAGTGCTTGATTTGGGGCACCTGGGTGGCTCAGCGGTTGAGTGTCTGCCTTTGGCTCAGGTCATGATCCCGGGGTCCTGGAATCGAGTCCCGCATCAGGCTCCCTGCAGGGAGCCTGCTTCCCCCTCTGCTTATCACTCTGTCTCTCTGTGTGTGTCTCTCATGAATAAATAAATAAAATCTTAAAAAAAAAAAACCACAAAATGCTTGCTTTCAAACAATGTAGTAATTAAAGGTGATGGGCTCTGGGAGACAGTGGGGAGAACCAAAGTGGCTCTTGTGATATGACAGTGATGTTGAGATAAGCCTAAAGAGTTTGAACAAAACTGTTTCATGAGATACAAGAGACAAAAAAAAAAAAAAGCAGTCTTTCTGTTATTTTATATGACATGTGGTTTGCAAAGTTTGTTGTACATAATCAGTTAAATATCATGAGTCCTATTTGACTTTTCCATCTTTAGTCCTAAAGTCTATACATTCGAGTGAGCCCCAGAGTTTTTCTTGAGTCTTGCATTTAGAGAAAGACCCCAAAAATGAAATCTAGTACTCAAGGTTGACTGCTCTTTGCTCAGGCATATGTATTCATCTAAAAGGGAAGAGGGTAAGGAGGGTCCTTGACCTTACTGGCCCCTCAAGCCCGCCCACCTGTGCGGAATGTAACAGACTACACTTGGACTTGCTTTCCTTCATGCCCCTTGGTTGGGCCTGCTCTCAGTCCCCAGGAGCCTGAGCACGTGAGGGGCAAGAGGCAGCCTAGGACCCTTTACCTTCACTGACCAGTCAGCAGTCAATACCCTGGTTCACTCTGGGAAGGGTTTCTAAGCTCCCAGGACGGAATGTGTTTCCTCCCCACCCCCACTCGCATTGTTGAAGCCCTCCCCCCCAGGGTGATGGTATTTGGAGGTGGGGTCTTTGGGAGGTAAGAAGGTGTAGGTGAGATCATGAGGGTGAGATTAGCGCCCTTGATGACATTAGTGCCCTTAGAAGAAGAGGAAGAGACCAGAGCTGCTCCTCTTTCCGAGTTTGAGGATACAGGAGAAGGAGGCCGTCCTAGGAAGAGAGTCCTCACAGGGAAGCAAACCTGCCGGTGCTTTCATCCTGGATTTCTCAGCCTTCAGAACTGTGAGAAGCAAGTGCCTGTTGATGAAGGCCCCGATGATGGCATTTGGTCCCTGCGGCCCGGCCTCAGTCATTGAGGATGCCAGGCAGCTCCTGCGCACTAGTGCTTGGGAGGGGCTGGCCTGTCGTCACAGTGAAGTCAGCATCCGTGTGACATCTCGTCTTTGCCATTTATCTTCCCGCACCTTTGGGGGGTTAGGCAGGGAATGTTCTGCTGTCCTTTAAGGATGAGTGAGGAAGTAATACAGCTCCCAGTTACGGCAGGAAGTGAGATTTTGCTCACTGATGAGGGAGGAGAGCTTGTGGGAGAGGATGCGTGCTTCTCAGGGCCCTCACCGCCCCCCCCATCTCCTGGACCCCCCACCTCCCAGTAAACCTACTTCTCTGTAAACGAGCATAACCCAGCACAACCCTCCCTACCCCCTGGTCCCCGCAACACCAGCTGGAGCTCTGTGCAGCCGGGGACCCCACCTCAGTGCACAGAGCGGCCCCCCACACCACCAGAGCTTCTGGAGCGCCCACTGTGGAGGCACTGTCCTTGGTGCTGGGGCCGCCCGGTGAATGACAGTCCTTGCTGCGAGCCAGGGTGGGCCTGCCCTTGTCGCGGGCCTCACGTCTCTGGGCAGAATGGGCTCTTCCATCCGGCTTCCCCTGTGGGGCAGGAAGAGGACTGACCCCTCTGTCGGTGGCTTCAAAAGACAAAGCCTGCACGTGCGGGGCTTTGAACCAGGGTTTGAAGGCCACTGTGACGGGAGCCCCCCTGCTTTCCTGAGATAACCCGTTCTCGCTCCATACAGCTTTAGTGCTACTTAATAATCAGACTGAGTATCTGCTTATGTCTGACAACTGTCACATCATGCAATTCCCCCAACGCCCCTACGAGGGAAGTACCTTTATTATCTTCTCAACCCATTGTACAGAAGAGGAGATCAAGTCAAAGAGAGCCCCAAAGACTGGCCTAAGGTCGTGGAGCTTGGAAGCAGCAGAGCCTAGATGTCGGACTCCAAAGACTGCCCTTCACGGCACCGTGGAGGACTTCCCCACGTGCACACATTTCTCACTGTGCTGTAGTCGCACGCAGCGCAGGGGCGCGTGGCTGGCTCTGGTGGGGGAGCACCTGGCTCTTGATCTCGGGGGTGTGGGTTTGAGCCCCACATTGGGTGTAGAGATTGCTTTTAAAAAATACCAAAAGCAGGGGCACCTGGGTGGCTCAGTGGTTGAGCATCTGCCTTTGGCTCAGGTCGTCATCCCGGGGTCCTGGGATCGAGTCCCACATTGGGCTCCCCTCAAGAAGCCTACTTCTCTCTGTGTGTCTCTGCCTCTCTCTCTACGTATCTCATGAATAAATGAATAAATATTTTTAAAAAATTAGTGAAGGTAGAGTATTGTAGAGTTGGGGGTACATTTGTCAAGTTTCCTCTTTGACTTCTCAGGACTTAGTCTCTTCTATACACAGCATAGAGCGTAATGGCCTAAACTTGCAAGGTTTCATTGGTCACCATTTCAAGAAATTTCTTTCACTGTCTGACAAAATTGTAAGTTCTGGAAGTTGGGACCATACCTTGCACTTTTTTGTATGTTTCTTTTTTGTGTGTTTCATTTTCAAGACTTTGTTTCCCCAAGGTCAGGGCACAGCCTCCGATGGGCTGAGTGGCGGTGGAGAGAATATCAAATAGGAGTCCTGGATGCTGGCTCCAGCTCTTCCACTTACCAGACCGGTCCTTCTCTCTCTGGCCTGCTTGCCCATGTGAACTAGGTGATGTGTGCTCTGGTCACCCTTTGATTCTGGCCAGCTAAGTGCCAGACTCTCCCAGGCCACCGTCGTGGCGGGCAGGGACCGGAAGAGGGAGCAGCGATGGCTCCCCCAGGACACAGGAGGATGGAGCTAGAAGTGAGCCTGGGTGGCTCAGCGGTTTAGTGCCTGCCTTTGGCCCAGGGTGCGATCCTGAAGTCTTGGGATCGAGTCCCACGTCAGGCTCCTGGCATGGAGCCTGCTTCTATCTCTATGTCTCTGCCTCTCTCTCTCTCTCATGAATAAATAAATAAAAAAAAAAAAAAAAAAAAGAAATGACCCGTGGGGCATGAACTAACTTCCGTAGGCTCCCCTGGTCTATTTATCCCTGATACTCCCAAGTCTGGCGACAAGCAGAAATCCTGCACAATTCAGTCTTCCAGCCTCTAACCTTTCGGGACCTCTCTCAGTGTTTAGCAAAGGGTTTCACACAGCCTTGTTGAGAATCTCCGGCAATTTCCCTGGAAAATCCCTTCCTGACTAGGTCACCAAGGAAGTTAGGAAGCTGGCCTGGGTTCAGCCTTCACCACTGTGTTGGGCAACTTTTAAGTTTTTGTTCATTTCTCTCACAAACATTTTGTGGGGGGGAGGCGTGGGCATCATGTCCTAGGCACTGTGCTGAGTGGTGTCTCGTTCACCTTACAACGAAGAACAAGCCTGGACACACTTTCTGTCCTCGGGGGCTGTCTTGCCAGAGAGGGAGGAGATCTTAAGTAAATAATTACACAAATCTGATTAAAATTTGCGATAAGTTAAAAAAAAATTGTGATAAGTGCCCTAAGGAGAAAGTGCACGGGGTGCTGACAGAGAGAACTAACTTAATGTGAGGGTGAGGCTCAATCAGGGAGAGCTTCCCAGAGGAAGTGGCATTTAAGCTAAGACCTGAGACATTCAGGAAAGGGAAGGAGATGGGGGCTGGGGAGAGGCTACTCCAAGGAGGGATGAGCCGTGGTGTGACCTGTAAGACGCTGTGGTGGCAGGAATCAGATGCTTAGCCCCCAGCTCTGGCTCCCACTGGCTGCAAAACTTAGTATGTAGGAGTCCCCCACTCTCTCTGGGACTCAGAGTTTTTTCTGTTTGTTGGGTTTTCCCTCCATCTGTAAAATGGAGATCCGCTGCTTCATGCAAACGGTGTGATGCTCAGATGAAAGCAATGGCTGAGATCACCCTGAAAACGGTAATCCCACGCAAGTAAATATAAGAGATCCTTACTACTGACCCTTCCCCTTGGAATCCACCGCATCTGTGAAAGTGGGATTGTCCGCAGGAGAACTTCAGCTGACATTTAGAAAAATGAGAACGAACTGGGTTTTCCTTATTTGGATTCTCCACTTTAGAGTCCAGGGACTCAGATTATGTACCCGCACATGTAGGGAGTCGCAGAGGGATCGGAAAGCTGGCCCCAGGTGACCTTGAGGGGTCGAAGCCAAGAGACCTGTGATGGGGGAGAGGGGTTTCTTCAACAAACCTCACCCACAGTCCCTCCCCTTTCTTTTCCAGATGCGCCTCCACGGGCTTTGCCAAGAATTCTAATGAGAACCAGACGCTCTCACTCCGTCCTTCACCTGCAGATCTCGCAGCGGAGATATTGCTGCCACTTGGGTTTGGAGTCCGAGCGTGCTTTGTTTTCAATTCTCCCCTGTAGGAATCGGGCCCCTGAGAGTCCGAGAAAGCATTTCAGATTTTTCTTTTCTTTATTCTCCAGCCAAAATGCACCAGGTCAAAGTATGAAAGGGAGAAAACTCAGGACGTTGGGTGGGGAGCTGGGGCTGGTCACCCACTGGAAGCCCCGGGAGCTAAAGAGCTCACCCCTTGACAGAAAACAGAGGGATCCCAGTTTGTACGGGGGTGGGGGGAAGCTGGTTGCTGTGTCCTTGCAGTGTCCCTGGGTGCAGTCCCCACGCATCCACCCCCAGACGCCAGCAGAGGTCAATGAAGCTACAGCGAAGTAAAGAAAAAGGCAAGGCCTTGGCCAGAACCACGTAAAGGTGGGTTTTGTCCTTTCCACCTGAAACAGAGGTTATGAGAGGATTTGCCGACTCCCACCATCCTGGCTTGGGGATGTTCACTACCGCTTAGGATTCTAAAACGAATGTGGTCTTCGCCCCTGCCTTTCTGGCCAGGAATCCAGGCCTGCCTCCTCTCCACGGCCTGCCCTTGTGTCCCCAGGGCCTGATTCTCTCTGCCGTGTTTGTTTGCTCTGCTTCCCACAGCCTCGGCCTGCTCCAGCCTGCAGAGCGAGCATGGGGGGCTCTCCAAGGCACCTCCTCCAGGCAGCCGGCACAGGCTCTTGGCTCCCCTTTTCTGGGTTTGCATATAACTGTGGACAGATCATTTTTTTCTTTTTTATTTAAGATTTTATTTATTTATTCATGAGAGACAGAGGCAGAGACACAGGCAGAGGGAGAAGCAGGCTCCATGCAGGGAGCCTGACGTGGGACTTGATCCCAGGTTTCCAGGATCACACCCTGGGCCGAAGGCAGCACTAAACCACTGAGCCACCTGGGCTGCCCTGTTTTTATTTTCCATGTCATCCTGTCTCTTCAAAAAATAAAATCCTGGGGTACCTGGGTGGATCAGTGGTTGAGTGTCTGCCTTTGGCTCAGGTCAGGATCCCAGGTCCTGGGATTGAGTCCTGTACAGGGACTGCAGGACTGCCTGCATCTCTGCCTCTCTGAGTCTCTCACAAATAAATAAAATCTTTAAAAAAAATTTAAAAAATCTTGGGACGCCCAGTGGCTCAGCAGTTGAGTGTTTGCCTTCGGCCCAGGGTGTGATCCTGGAGACCCAGGATCGAGTCCCATGTCCCTGCGTGGAGCCTGCTTCTTCCTCTGCCTGTGTCTTCTCTGCCGCTCTCTGTGTGGGTCTCTCATGAATAAATAAATGAAATCTTAAAAATCCTTATTCAAAAGTGTCTATTCTCATGGGCAATCAGGAGAGTGGTTTATGAAAAAATAATTTGAACTGCAATCATTCTAAGTGGTGGGAAAACCCAGTTCTTTCCTTCCTGTGGGCCTTACCATGCCAGCATTCACTCCCACAGCCCCCGGCTCCTGTCTGTGACAGTGGTGTATCCCTTGAATGAGTTTCTTTTTTTTT
Source organism: Canis lupus baileyi (assembly GCF_048164855.1). NCBI lineage: Eukaryota > Metazoa > Chordata > Mammalia > Carnivora > Canidae > Canis > Canis lupus. Next base: position 30,896,931 of record NC_132869.1, on the reverse strand, counting down.
TTTTTTTTCCTTGAACGAGTTTCATCCACAGTCAGGTTTGCCAAGACAAAACTTCACCTGGGAGGAATTTCCCTCAAAGCCTGTTCTTGTAGTGTACCATCCACCAAATGAACGCCCCAAGGCTAAAGACTACCCAGAAAACTGTTTCTGTGAAAAAAACAGGCACAAGCAAAACTGAATTTTTTATGTGTTCAAAAGTATGGACCCAAACATCACATCAAAATAAAAAATGCTTGCCTAAGAAAGGCTGGAAAAAAATATTCCAGAATGTACTATGGTTTTGAGGGTGAGAAGGAACTTCCAGGCTATGCCTCCTACCTCCATGTGGGAGCCCTGAGCCAACCACTGAGTATCCATGAGCCCTCAGGGTTCTCATCTGAACACAGGAGTAAAGCTCATCCCCTCCAAGGTTTCTCATGAGGATTAGAGGGGATGACGTTTCTGAAAGCTCTAGTGCAGTATTAGTTTTGCAACAATTTTCCTCATCCTTACACTGGTTACTGTTCTGCATTTTCTAAATTTTCCATGATGGTGCATTTTACCCTTAGCATGGGAAAAAAATAAGTTTAAAATAATCACAACAAAAATATGATCCATGTTATAGGGATCTTTCAAAGAAGGCCACGTTACCCAGATTAGATGCCATATCTGGGGCGGAAAAACTTCTAAAGGCATCTTAAAGCTTTAGTAATAGCTGGCCCCGAAATCATTTTATCCTGCCAATAATTCAGCCTCAGACTCCATCTGCCATGTCAGAGAGAAGGTTCCATTTCTTAAACTATGGCTACTCCAGGCAGCACATTTTAGGGATGCTGTTGCCTCCCACAGTGATGCAAGAAACTTTGCCTTTTGCTTTGAAAGATGCCCCAGCAGGCCCAAACCTCTCTGAGAAAAGAGGGTCCCCCCACATCCTCTGAAACAGCAACATTCCTCTCCTCAAACTGTTTCATTAGCATCCTTTTGTAACCCATTAAGTCCTTAACAGCAGCTTTGAGGAGTCCCACCTGTTTTCCATCAAGGTTTCAACTGTAAGCCAGCACAAACATGTGTGATAAGTTGATGCTAAAATACCATGACACACTCCTTGGATTTACTAGCATTTAAGAAATGAAGGAGAAAGCTTTGCCTTTTATAGCTCTGAGCCTCCCAGGCCCAAAGCAGACATAGCAGTTACCTCCTGCTAAGCATTCATTACCCACGGCTTCCAGATCCAGAGGCCAAGCACCTCAGGTCACTGTGTTGTAAGGACAGGAGGACCGCTCTCTTTTGGAGTGACAGGTCCAGGGTCCTCAGCCCTGTCTGTAGCTCAGAATCAACTGGGTGTTTTTAGAAGAAGTACCCAGGCCCAGGCCCCAGCCCCAGAGTTTCAGGCTGAGTTGCTCTGGTGGGACCCAGGTAGCCATAATGTTTAACAGCTCCCCAGAGGCCTGTCATGTGTAGACAAACCTGAGATCTGCTCAAAATGATTTGGACCGTAAGCAGTAGAGTGTAGTGCAAGGAACACAGACTCTGGAGATGAGGAGTGAGAGATCTGAATTCACCATTTGTGAAGGAGAAATTCTTAGGCAAGTTTTTTTTTTTTAAGATTTTTTTAAGTTTATTTTTTCATGAGAGACACACAGAGAGAGGCAGAGACACAGGCAGAGGGAGAAGCAGGCTCCCTGCAGGAAGCCCAATGCAAGACTTGATCCCAGGACCCCGGGATCATGACCTGAGCCGAAGGCAGATGTTCAACCACTGAGCCACTCAGGTGCCTCGATTTCTTCAGTTTAAAAGAGGGGTTAGTAATATCTATCTCATAAGGCTGAAATCAGGATCAAGTAAAATAATACAGGTAAACTGCAGAGTAGAACAGATGATCAAGAGGTGTTAACTATTGTTATTAATGAGCTAAATGTCAACTGCTATTTTCTTAGAATGAGGATTCCTCAGGAGAATGTAATAATTCCACCATCATCTTTGAGGTATACAAAGCCTTTCCTCCCATCAAAGTGCTATCGTAGGGCAGTTTAACATTGCATTAGAATGTAACCAATGTAATAGAGCAAGAAGAAGAAATAAAATGTCGATTGCAAAACGCACACAGACACACTCAACTGTCTCCATTTGCAGATGGCACAAATGTCTACATAGGAAATCCCAAGCAATCTTAGAAAATGCAATTAGAACTAGTAAGTTTGGCAAGGTTGGAGGACCCAAGGTCAATAGGCAAAAAGCAGTTGTTTCTATATGCTAGCAACGAATAATTAAAAAATTGGATTTAAAAAACATTACCACATATAGCACCAATGCAGCAAAACCCATGTCTTAGTATAAATTTTACAAAATATATGCAGGACCTGTATGCTGAAAACTACAAACCACTAATAAAAGAAATTAAAGAAAACTAAGTGAGGGAAAGAATATGCAGATGGGAAGAGTAAATACTGCTAAAAATAGCAATTCTCCCCAAACTCGCAGATTTAATGTAATCCTAATTAAAATCCCAGTGGACTTTTTGTAGAAATCAACAAGCTGATTCTAAAATTTATATGGAAAGCCAAGAACCTAGAATAAACAACTGAAAAAGAAAAAAAGTTGGAGGATTCATACTACTTATCTCAGTGTTTACTACGGAACTAAAGTAATCCAGATCAGGTGGTATTAGCAATGGAACAAGGAAGGTAGTCTAGAAATAGACCCACATGTGTATGGTCAATTGACTTTTGATAAAGTCACAACAACAGTTCATGGAGAAAGAATGGTTTTTTCAATACTTCGTGCTGAACCAACTGAACATCCATTTGGAAAAAAGAAAAGAAACTTGACCCTTGATCCGTATTCCGTACTTTAAACAAAAATTAACTCAAAATGCATAATAGACTTAAATGTAAAACCCAAGACTCTAAAATGTGTAGCAGAAAATATAGAGAAAAGCTTTGTAATATTGAGTTAGACAAACATTTCTTAGAAATGCACCAAAAATACAATCCATAAAAGAAAATGTAAATCAGACTTTGTCAAAATAAAAAACTTCTGCTCTGCAAATCAAAACAAAACAAAACAAAAACTCAACCAACAAAAAAACAAAAAACAAAACACTGCTAAGAAAATAAAAAGACAAACCACAGTCTAGGAGAATGTTATTGCAAAACACATATCTGACAAAGGACCTGTTGTATTCAGAATATAAAAAGGACTCTCAAAACTCAGTAAGAAAACAAACAACCTTTAATTTAAAAATACGCAAAAGGTTTGGACAGGCAGCTCACCAAGGAACATATATAGATGGCAAATAAGCATATGTAAATATGCTCAGCATCATGAGATGGTTTTTTTTTTTATTGGAGTTCGATTTGCCAGCATATAGCTTAACACCCAGTGCTCCTCCCGTCCAGTGCCCCTCCCCAGTGCCCATCACCCAGTCACCCCATCCCCCCACCCACCTCCCCTTCCACTACCCCTTGACATCATGAGTAATCAGGAAAATTCAACTTAATGCTATACACCTGTTAGCCTGACTACAATTTTTTTTGGAAAATTAATGATATTAGGTCCTTGTGAGGCTGAGGAACAGCTATAATTCCCAGACATTATGGGTAGGGAGGCAAAATGGTACAACCACTCTGGAAAACAATTGGGTAGCTTCTTAGGAAGTTAAGAAGCACTCATCTATCGTATGACCCAGCAATCCCACTTCCAGGCATTTATCCAAGAGAAACAGAAACTTTCACATGAAAACCTGTACTGAGTAAAATCTCAAGTTCTTTTGCTTTAGGCTGTGACTCCTTTTTTCCTGCTGATCATACCTAATTCATAGAGAGTTGTGTTTTTCTGTTTTAAAGATTTTATTTATTTATTTGACACACACAGAGCACAAGCAGAGTGAGCAGCAAAGGGAGGGGGAGAAGCAGGCTTCCTACTGAGCAGAGAGGCTGACGTGGGGCTCGATCCCAGGACCCTGTGATCATGACTTGAGCCGAAGGCAGGCAGATGCTTAACCGACTGAGCCACCCAGGTGCCCTTCATAGTGGTTTAAAAGCCAACATACAGCTTGGTGGATAAAAGTCCTTCAAAAGAAGAGGCCCATGGGGGAGAAATTATAAAATGGGTTCTTGGTGATGAAAAGTTTGTGAAAAGTCCAGACTAAGCCACACATTGGAGGGAGATGAAGGAACATGCTCCTTTGGGAAAGTCTGAAACCCAAACAAGCTTTTACTTGCCCAAGATAGCTCAGGGCTATTCTGTTTAAAGGCAGACCGGCCCCTTCCTGCCCCCTCCCCAGATGGCTCAGGCCTGTGGGAGCTCCAAACCCGACCTGTGTGTAAACTGGAAGCTGGCAAAAACGCAGTCCCCTGGGTTCTGATACCGCCTATCAGCCCTCTGTCTAGAGTACCTCCTTCCTCCGCACGGGATGTGCCTAAGGAAAAGAAGTATATTTCCAGGGCTGAACCTGAGCCTCTTTGTTGACAACCAAAAAATGTGTTGACAATTCATCACAACAAAAAAGGTTAGGGTTTTGCGCTAACCGACTCTAGAAACCGTGGCACAGAGCCCTGGCTGGGGTGGGAAAATGCGGCAGGTGGTAGCAACCACATGAGACCCACCTGTGCTGGGGCCAATGAACATGCCCTCCCCTGCTCAGCTTGCATGCAGCTCAGAGGAGCTTAACAGGATTAGGAGTAAATACCTTGTTGTTATTTTTAACGTAGTTCAACTCTCTAGTAAATCTCTCATTGTCCCTGCCACTAACCTTCATAGATTGGCCAGTGATTTGTCTGAGATCTCACCCAGTGGTCCATGGAGTTCAATACCTAAAAAAAGAGACTCATCATCTTCAACATTTGTGCCTTTTATGGGTGGTAGAAGGTTTATGGGCTCTGAAGCCAGAGAGAGCTGGATTTGAATCCTGAATCTCCGTCTTAGGAGTCTTGGTAAAACAAAACAAAAACAAAAACAAAAACAAAACAAAAACAAAACAAAACAAAACAAAAAAAAGGAGTCTTGGTCAAGTTATTTTGTCTCTTTGGATCTCAGTTTTCTTTAAAATGAGGATAATATTACCTATGTCATAAAATTACTAAAGATTCGAGATAATGGATGGAGAGTCCCTGACATGGAATTTATCACTTAGTAGATGCTCAATAAATTTTAGCCACATATACACACACAGATCCATAGGTATTTACAATTTAGTTAACAAGTGACTAAGAAAGATAAGACTCATACTTTCACTTTTGAATGCTTCTGGGATTGGCTTGTGTCTTTTAATTGATGTCAGCCAAAAATTTCTAGCTACAATCAGAGGATTGAGTCCTGACATGGTTGTCATTGCAGGGCTGTGCAAACTTAGCCAGGATCTCTGCACAGATCACAGAATGGAGAACTGTGAGAGGCTGCGGTGGCTAATTTGTGCCTTATGGAAGATTGTCACTAGACGTTACACATCCATCTGTCAGAAGTGTCTGGCTGACTTTCAAATTTCCAATGATACGTAATTCAATTACAGAGAAAATGAAACTATGAGTTTAACCAAATAGGAAATGCATGCGCAACATGGTGTATTGGGACGCATGTGTGGCTCAGTCACTTGAGCATCTGACTCTTGGTCCGGCTCAGGTCATGTTCTCAGGGTCGTGGGATCAAGCCCCATATTGAGCTCCATGCTCAGCGCAGAGTCTGCTGGAGATTCTCTGCCTTTCCCTTTCTTTCTCTGCCCCTCCCTCTACTAGCATGTGCATGCACATCCCGCACACATGCCCATTCTTTCTCAAATAAATAAATACAATTTTTAACAATAATAAAAACCTGGCATATTAACTGTCTTTATTAAGTATTCTCAGGACATCCATTCATGGGAACAGATTCCATACATCTACACTTCTTTGATAGTGTTTGCTTCAACTGGAGGAACTTTTATTTTTTAATTTTTTTTTTAAATTTTTATTTATTTATGATAGGCACACAGTGAGAGAGAGAGAGGCAGAGACACAGGCAGAGGGAGAAGCAGGCTCCATGCACCGGGAGCCTGACGTGGGATTTGATCCTGGGTCTCCAGGATCACGCCCTGGGCCAAAGGCAGGCGCTAAACCACTGCGCCACCCAGGGATCCCTGGAGGAACTTTAAGACCCTGAATTCAAAGACTGATTATAGATGGTGACATTAAAAAAGAAAATGGTGTGTGATTATACGGATAATATATACTATTATTAGTTTTTTAAAAAGGTATAATTTGGTTTGACATTTCTTTTTTTTCTAGAAACCTGTATTAAATTGAAGACGTATCTTATAATTGATGGCATCTTATAATATATTAAATATGGTAATACTAAGCCATCCCTCCATCCCTCGCTGGTGCCACACATGCTCATATTTTTCTGGGACATTGGCTGACAAGGCTGAATCAAAATTAGCAGTGGCAGGCAAAACATATGTCCAATGAACACATCCAAACTCATTAACAATTAGGAAAACACAAATGGAAATCATGACAAGATACCATTGTATAGCCATTCATTTGGGCAAAAAAAAATGTAAAAGTTGGACAATAACAAGTGTTGAAATGTGGATTCACAAGATCTCATATACATTCCTTATGCTTTGGAAACAATTTAGTATTTTCTCATCAGGTTGAACGTGTACATAAGCCATGATCCAGCGATTCCATTCCTAGTGCAAGAGTGTCTTGCAAATGTGCATCAAGAATCACACCCAAAGAAGTGGCTAGTTTAGCTTGCAACTCAATCACATGAATGCCTTTCGCCTACATCATTGTACTTCACTTTGCAAAAGAGCTTCATGTGTGCTTCCTATTTTGTCACACAGAATACTAGAGGCATATCAGAGATTAAGGTTTAATAGAATTCATAATTTTTACTGTTTCATCAAGATACAATCTTAAGTGAAACTGCCATATTTTTTTCTGAAAATGTATGATAATGAAGAACACAGTGACTACTCCAGTTGAGTGTCTTTGCCTCGATGTGCACTAAGTCATTTGCAGTTTTACCCACCTTTGTTTTTGCACCATCGGTGCAAATGTCAATAAAGTGGAAAAGGCAAATAATGCCTTAGAATTATTATGAAAATACTTTTGACCTTGCAGATTTCCTGAAAGGGTCTGGGGCAGGTACAGGGGCAGACCACCCCTGAGAACACTGCTAGAAGGTGTTCTTCTAGATGAATGTACGGCAATTTATTTATTCTAATGTTGGTGAACTTTGAGGTAGTTGCAGTTTGAGGCTATTACACACAGCGTGTAGCAAGTTTTTTAAATAAGTTTTTCTCTCTGCTACATTAACTAATGTACTTAGCCCAGAGCCTGACATACAGTAGACATTGAATAAACTATGATAAGTATTTTACAGAGATGTCCTCCTTCCTTTTTGTTTAGGATTCCCCTACCTTACACCATGTAAGTCAGAGTGGGCTCTCGATGCCTACCGATGATCGTGACATTTTTTGCAAAAGGCCATAGAAAGAAATGAATTAGTTCATTAGAAAAGGTAGGAAGAAACCTGAAAACTAACCTCTCCTTCCCTTCCTCCTGGTCCCCCAGGACATTGAGGAACTTGCATAGCTAAGGACCTGGGATAAAACACCAGAAAGACCTGCTGCCCATTCCCCACAGGAAGCAGCTCTGTGCCTGAGAAAAGGACACTAGGAGAGTGGCTGATGGCTGTCCCTCGAGAACTCTGATCCTCCCGTCCCCAGACTCCAGGAGCCAGAGGGTCCTGCTCTCTGTCCCCTGGCAGTTGGGATGCAGAGAAGGGATTCGTGTCTCTACCATTTGGGATTTAGACCTTTGAAGGAAAGATGCCAAGGCGCAGGGACAATTGGGAGATCCTTCCTGGGCAGGAGTGGTTCTGTGACACGCCCTTCATCTGGGGGCTGCTGCCCTGCCTCTCCTGGTTCCTGTCTTTTTCCCAAGCCTGGTCTCTCCAGGTGTCCTGCTGATTCTGTGGGCACCCAGTGGTCTCCCTACAGATTTCTTCATTGCTCCAGGTGGCCCATGAGTTTCTGTTACTTGTACCCCATGACCCCGCTTCACTCCCACGCCTTCAGCAGAAGCCTGTTCTAATGATCCTCTCTCGGGAGCACGTAGAGGCCAGGCATCCCACCCAGGGGCCATCTCGGGGGCCACCAGTATGTTGGGGTCAGCTTTCACTCCTACGTTCAGCCCCACCTCCCCCCTAGCTGCTCTGGGCCTGGCCGGGCCCACGGACAGCCTCCTCACCGGGCCGTGCCCCACAGTGCACGGCGCATCTGCCGAGCCTCCTTTGATCCCACAGGCCTTAGTCGCGACACCTCCACTCTCTCGGACTTGTGTTCACCCCCAACAGCATGCAAACCATGTTTTCCTTGCTGCTGCTTTTTTAAATCCATTCTCTGTCCTGCCTCCCTCCAACTCTTCTCAGGGCTCTGGGCCACCAGGGACTGACTCATGGGTGGTGATCCAGGAAGCAGTTTACACCCTAGCTGACCCCAACACAAACATGCCCAAGTCTGAAGGACAGATGTGGTCTTCTCTCTCTCTCTCTCTCTCTCTCTATCTTTTTAAAGATTTTATTTATTTATCTATGAGACACAGAGGCAGAGAAGCAGACTCCCTGGGGAGCCCGATGCGGGACTCGATCCCAGGACCCCAGGGTCATACCCTGAGCTGAAGGCAGATGCTCAACCACGGAGCCCCCCAGGTGCCCAGATGTGGTCTTCTCACACGGCCGTGTGGAGCCAAGGGCTGAAGAACACAGTTCTACAAAGAGGAGGGACTTCAGAAGGGCAAGGTTGGCTTTCCTGGAATAAAGTTTAGGGTTTGTTTGGTGGAGCGTCTTTCCTTAGGTTCTCAGAGATTGTCCCCGGCAGGGTAGCTCAGAGGTTGGACTCGTCCACCAGCTTTATGTCCAGCACAAGAGAGTGGCTCCAAGGCCCCTTACCGGGAGCTCAGGACCTAGCCAGCTTCTGGGTGGAGTGTAACATTTTTTCCTAGAGGCAAAAAGCCCATGTGAGTGCATCTCCATGCCTCAGTCTACCCCAGAATCCTGTAACTGCTGGAGGAAGCTGGCAAGCCCAGTGGGAGCGACAACGAGATTATTTTGAGGTTTCTCTGCTGCTCCACGACCCTCCCCTATCAGTTCCTTTCTGACAACTCACTCTCAACACGGGGTCCAGAGTCCCCGGCCAGGCCACAGGTGAGCTGGCTTCACCTGCATGTGATCCATCCGAGTAAAGCGTCGGGGATGGCAGCGTACACATCACACCTGGGCCCCCCTCCCGAGGCTTCCCAGGCCTGCCTGCCTTGCCCTGGGCCTCATTCACCTGCGAACACCTGAAGGCCCATTCAGTGCAAAGGTTCAGGATATTCCTGGGCTCGTGTCCCATGGCTGCGTGATTAGAGGGGCCCCCAGAGGTCTTCCAGGCCTGTACCTGGCAGGGCTCCCCGAAGTTCCCCCATCCCTGGTCTGGGCAGAGAGCTGTTTCCCAGAGGTGGCTTTGCCAGGGAAAGCGTTCCCTTTAGGCCCCATGGTGAGGTCAGCTCCTCTCTTGTCATGAAAGGTAGACGCAAGGGCTACCAAGCGGTGGCTAAAAGGTCAGAGGGTCTCCTTCCCACAGGGCACGTTATTAAATAACCTGCTGAGGGGCCATGATCACATCCCAGGAAGGATTTCCAAGGCTAGCCTTGCCCACTGAAGCCCCTGAGATCACGGGGAGGCTCCTCGCTCCCAGAAACCAGAGAGCACAGGGCCCAAGTGGGATTGCAGGGGGTGGCTCTTTAGGAGAGAGAACTCCAGTCACACTGTTCAGCTGCTTGACACTCGGAACTGGTACCTTTCTAACCCCAAAGAATGATTCTCCCAGGACTCAAGGCAGGTGAGCCACCAGAGATCAAACAGAGGTGAGGAGGGGGCCCCCAGCTCCCCCCAGGTATGGGGTCCGATGCCCTGTGCCTCTCCTGCTCCCTACGCTGCCCCCAAACACCACCCTGTGCAGCAGGGAGAACCCAGGGCCTAGAGGGAGAGATCGGGGCCTGGTGCCTCTCTCCCCAGGGCGACCTTGAGCACTCATTCCCCCACCCAAGCCTCAGCCTCCTCTTCTCTGGAGGGGGGCAACTGTGTAACCCGAAACCCACCCGGGAGACAGGTGCGGGGCCAGGTGCGAAGGGTGAAGGGCAGCACACACGCTGCGAGCTGTTGCTAGTGTTGGGGTTGCTGCAGGCTCCACCAGGGTGGCAGGGGTGGGGGCCACGGACCGGCTGGGGCCGGGGATCCCAAACAGTGTGCCCAGGGGCTCAGTGGGTAAGTGGGCAAGCCTGAAGGTGTGGACGCCCCCTCCCCTGCAGGGTCTGAATGGGTAGCCAATTCCAGACTGGATGTTCCCCAGCCTCCCCCACTGCACCCCCGGGGGGCTGGGGACCGCGGGGCCAGAGTCCAAGGTCTGGGTGGGGTGGGGCTGCGGGGCTGTGGTGTCGCCTTGAGATGGGCTGGGGTGGGGTGCGGCCTGGCCAAGCGCTGGGCACCCACCGACGCTCTGCGGCCTTGCGGGGGAACAGAGCTCCTGTGCCTTTAACTGTCTGACAGCTCTGAGACTGGGAACAGCAGTAGCTCTGGAATGCTGTTCCAATAGAAAACTCTCGCTCTCCGCGATTTCAGCGATACTCCCCATGTCAGGGTTTGGAACGAAATCACCTATTATGGTCCTGGAAGAGGCCCCAGATTCTCTGGGCTGATCCTTCACCCGTGCGGTTGCAGCAGAGCTGTCCTCGCCCTGGCTGACTGTGACCCTGACATTCCTGTCCCCCCCCCCCCCCCACCATCTGGGACAGGCCTCAGGCCTGGGGAGGGAGTCCCCAGTGATTTACCCTAAGGCCCCATCCGGCCCAGCCCCCCTGGGGTGCACACCGCCCAGCCCTCCACCACCCGATGGCCAGGCCCGGCCTGGCAGCCCGGTCTCCCCTGGCCCGTTCCTTCTATGACCTCCACCCCGGACCACAGACGGTCAGAGGTTGGTGCCCCTGTGGCATGCACGAGGGGTGGGGTTCAGCCTGGACACCCCAGTGGCAACTCATGGCCAGTCAGCTCCCTGACGGGGGGGCCTGGATTTCCCACCGCGTGGTCCCTCGTGGGTGCCCGAGGACTGTCCAGCTGCTCCCCTCCCGGGCCTGGCCCTGCCACTGGTCAAGTCTGATTCACACGCGGGCTCTGGAGCCAGAGCGGGGCTGAAGCCTGGTACCACTGCTGTTTGGTGGCCCTCGCCAGCCAGGGCAGGCTCCTAGACCTTTCCAGTGCTCAGTTTTCTCACGTGGAAAATGAGAATAGTAATCTCCACATTTCCGGGTAAGAGATTTCAATGAGCTCCTCTAAATGGCCTAGCCCAGGAGCTCCCAAAGTGTGACCCAGGCGCCCTAGAGAGTTCCCCAGGCCCTTGGAGGGCTGTGAGGTCACAGCTATCTTCTTGAAAATTCTAAGATATCGGGGTGCCCTGCTGGTTCAATCGGTGGAACATGTGACTCTTGATCTCAGGGTAGTGAGTTTGAGTCCCACATTGGGCATAGAGTTTACTTTAAAAAGGGGGGGAGGGATCCCTGGGTGGCTCAGCAGTTTGGCACCTGCTTTTGGCCCAGGGTGTGATCCTGGAGTCCCGGGATCGAGTCCTGCGTTGGGTTCCCGGCATGGAGCCTGCTTCTTCCTCCTGTGTCTCTGCCTCTCTCTCTCTCTATGTCTATCATAAATAATAAATAATCTTTTTTTTTAAAAAAAGGAAATTCTAAGATGTTATTTGCCTTTTTAACTCTCACAAGGGCACAGTAGAGTTTTCCAAAGGCTGCTGGCTCTGATTGCTAGTAGAATGTGTGCTGAGTAGTCTTGCTTTTAAATTTTCCTCAGTTTTGATTTATAAAGTGGTAAATGTCAATGGAACCCACCCACACAGAAAGTTCTAGGGGATCATCAATAATTTTTAAGAGAGTAAAGGGGTCCGAAGACCACATAGTCTGAGAACTGCTGGCCAAGCATGACACCAGGTCATAGGAGGTTTTCTATTTATTGCCTTTGGGTTATCCATCACCCCTTGGGTCCCCAGCTGGCAGGTTCCATCTTTTGCACCATCAAGGATGCATTTTTTTTTAGTCATCTCTTCCCAGCCTCAACATGAGCCTTCACATCTTGAAAGCTTCTAACTACTCAGCCTGATGCCTTGGTAATGCTATTTCTCTCTCGTCGCCCACAGCTGCACATATCAGTGCCCACCAGGCCAGCCCATTTTTCTGTCATTCACAAGCGGATGGCCTGGGTCTCACGTGCTCACCGAGGGCAGAGGCATTAACCTGGCTGTGGTTACAAAGTCTATTTGTGCGGCTTTAAATGTTCTCTCTTTTATAAGCTGAACTTCATAGATTTCATTTGCTCTTTTGTCGTCTCTTCTGATGTTCTGAGCTGATAACTTCCTGGAAGGCACCTAAAAGGGACTTAAACCCTGGCTAACCCCATTCCAGTGGTTGGCACCGTGAGGGCCTCACTGGTGTCTCATGCCTAGCCAACTGACACAGGCCCTGCAGGGCTCGGGGCTTCTGGTGTCTTCCAGGACGGCATGAGGCAGGTTCTTCCCTTGGAGAGTGGAGTTAAGTGGCGCCATCTTTCTACATTAGTTCGGTGATGTTCTGGAGCCTTCGTAGGTTGGCAACCCGGGTAGCTGCTCCAGTACTTCATTTGGTTCTGTTTGGAATTAAAGCTATGATTTCTATTAGGCTTTTCTGAAATGCTGATGAGGGCTTGTGGACATCCCTTCTCCTCCACTACTCCACAGCTGGGAACACCTCCTTACCCGCGCCCTCATACTCCTGACTTTCTTTTACGAAAGTAGAGGCCTCAGGAGGGGGCCAGAGGTAGACCACATCGAGATACTCCTGAGGAATTTTCTAAAGGCCTTTCTGGTCCCATCACCCAGAGCAGGACATGATAGAAATTAGAAAAAAAAAAAAAAAAGGATCCTATAGAAAAATTTCAGGGGCCCTGCAACCATGTTGGATCCAATGGAGTAGAATCCAGGTGTAGGGGAGGTGCTGGAGAGAAGGTACAAGCAAGTAAGCAGAGACCAAAAAAGTACTGAAGGTGCTTGTGTTCGCTTTCTAGGGCTGCTGTGACAAAAATGCCACAGATTGGGTGACTTAACAAAGAAATGTATTTGCTCACAGTTCCGGAGGCCAGAGGTCCGGAGACCAAAGTGGGGTTGGTTGCTTCTGAGGGCTGAGAGGGAAGGATTTGTGCCAGGCCTCTCTCCTTGGCTTGGAGAAGATGCTTCCTCACATGGTCTTCCCTCTCTGTGTCTCTCTGCGTCCGCAGTTCCCCTTGTAATATTACGACTCAAATGATTTTACTTCAGCTTGATGGCCACTGTTAAGTACCCATCCAAATAAGGTCATATTCTGAGGTGTGGGGGTTAGAACTCTAACATATAAATGTTGAGGGGAGGGCACAACGCAACCCGTAACAGCGCTTACGATAAAGAAAAAATGCATCTCCGTCATGATCTCACTATGCAAGCACTAGGCATACGCACAAACACAGCCCAGCACGTGCAGAAAAGGGTGGTTGGCCAACCGTTCATCTCTGGGGAGCAGAATGTAAACTGATTTTTTTTTATTATGCTTTCTTGTAGTTTTAAATATTTTACCCTGAGTATATATTAGTCGCATAAGCCTGTAAATATTCTGAGAAATAAAATATTTGCCAGCAGAAAGAGTAAGGGTTACAGACTCAGACTGCGTGGGCTCCAATCCTGACTCTGCCACTTTGTAGCTCTGTGCCTTTGGGGGACGCCCCAAACCTCTCCGGGCCTCAGCCTCCTCATGTGGAAATTGGGAATGGTAAGGTTTATCTCACAGGCTTATGTGAGGATTGTGTGAGTTAATATACGTAAAATGCTTCCTATAGACATAAGAAAACATTAGCTGCTGTTCACGTGTTGGGATGATATTCTCAGCTCCCGAATGTACTGCTCTAGACAGACAGGTGTACATCATATGATAGCGTGATGGTGGTTCGCCCATAGCAAGGCCTTCCTAAGGGCCAGGTACTGTTCTAGGCCTTTAAAGACATTTTTTAAAAAAGATTTTATTTATTTATTCATGAGAGACACACAGAGAGAGGCAGAGGCACAGGCAGAGGGAGAAGCAGGCTCCCTGCAGGGAGCCCGATGCGGGACTCGATCCTGGGACCCTGGGATCACACCCTGAGCCAAAGGCAGATGCTCAACTGCTGAAGCCACCCAGGCACCCTGTTCTAGGCCTTTTATGTGGACTTGTGCGCTTAAATCTCACCAACACCCCCTGACATAGGTACTAGTTTGATTCTTCTCTTGCAAGTGGGGAAACAGAGGCATAAAGGCTATTAAGGGGCAGGGAAGGATTTGAAGAGGCAGCCTGGTTCCTAGCCATTTTGCTACTACCCCCGAATACATGCAGAAGCGGCTGTGGTAGGGGTGGGGTGCTCAGAGTTTGCCAGGGGCATCACCAGTCACGCACCCCTCTGGAGGAAGGAAAGATAGCGTGCTTAGAAAGCACTTTGGGTTGGGGTACCCCGGCAGCCCTTGCCTCAGCAGACGGTGTCTCTCGGCAGAGCCCAGAGTATAGATCTGTAGCTTGGAGTTAGTTGGCTTCAAATGAAGTCTTCCACCTTGATTTTCCTCCTGCGATGACACTGATGTCTGAGTGTCCAGTCTCGTGTCTACCTTCAATTTCATTTTCAGAAGGAGCCCTTGACTCAAGAGAATGACACTCAGTGGGGATTAAAGGCCAACGCCAGTCATAGAGAGGAAGGGACAGAGCCAGGACCAGACTGCAAGTCAGGACTCCTGACTCCTGGCCCACAGCTACTCTTTCTTAGGGTCCTACACCGCCGCTCTCCTGCCACCTCCCACCCCCACCCCCGCCAAGGGACATGCCCTCTGGCCAGGCAAGTGTGGGCCCGGAGAGTTTCCCTGGGAAGGAAGAGCCAGGGAACCTCTCCCCCGGCCTACCCATCTGCTTTCGTGTGCTCAGAGGGCAGGGACCCCAGCTGGGCACCTGCTCCGCAGAGAATACAATGCCTGGCACACATTTCCCCCGGTGGACAGGGCTGCTGGGACCTGCAGATTGCCTGGATTTTAAGCCTTCCTCCAGCACCAGACCCTTTTGCAAGTGGAATTACCCATGGAGTTTCGGTACAAACAGCAGGAACAAGCAGCTCTTTCAAAGGAGGTCTTCACACCCGCCTGCCTGGGGAGACTCCTGAAAACCTCGGGCTCCAAGAAAATTCAGTGTGAGAACTGCCAATCTAGTCCAAATCCCCCACCTTGTAGCTGGGGAGGCCAAGACCCCGAGAGGACTTTGCGAGGGTGTCGGCCGAGGTCGGGAAGACGGGTCCCTGCTCTGGCCAGTGGGTTTGCTCTTTCAGGAAGGGTTTGTTAGAGGACTGTGGCAACCTTCCTGGAAAGTCTTCCATGATTTCCCTGTCCTGAGCAAACTTCCTTCCTCTTGAGAGGCTTGCTGATTCCTGGATTGATTCCAAGCCCTTGGCATGCAGCCCATCACCACAGTCATTGTCCTCCGCGTCCCCATGGCCTGCTCATCAGGCCCTCTGGTACCCCACCAGGACTACATTTAACAGCAAGCCTGGAACGGGGCTATGACACTGGTAATCACGGGGCAGCAGAGCTACAGGCTGCCTTCGAAGCCCCCTTGCTGGCCAGTTTGGTCCCCTTTGCAACCACCTACCCTGCACTAAGCACTGCACTGGCTCCAGGGAAACAGACGAAGACCGTATTGACGACAGTCGCAGCGGCAAGGCTCTGCGGGAAGCACGTCGATCCTCGGGACTGCCTTGGTGGCGAGCAAGGGAAACTCAGCTGAGACCTGCCCAGATGTTCAAGTCAGAGGCTGGATCTGAAATTTCATTTAAAAAATGTCCTTCCTTGGGGTAGCCTGGGTGGCTCAGCAGTTTAGCGCCGCCTTCAGTCCAGGGTGTGATCCTGGGGTCCCGGGATCGAGTCCCACGTCGGGCTCCCTGCATGGAGCCTGCTTCTCCCTCCTCCTGTGTCTCTGCCTCTCTCTCTCTCTCTCTCTCTCTCCCCCTCTCTCTCTCATCAATAAATAAAATCTTAAAAAAAAAATTTAAAAATGTCCTTCCAGATGTGCAGGGCGTGCCTGGTGGGGAGGGCGAAGCGGGGTGGCTTGGGAGGGCATCCATCGGTCAGGACATCATGGTTACGAGGGGGCTCTTACAGGCAAGGACAGCTCTGCCCCTCCTGGTCGCTGGGCAGTGCGGGTAGCAGAGCAAGAGACTCGTCCGGCAGAGACAGTGCCAGGGCTCGGGGTGAAGTCTGGACGCATCTGAACCACACCCGCTCCTTCTTGTGGCTTGGTAAGGACCTGACCGACTCGGGGGAAGCCAGCCACACTGGTGTTCTCTGTGCGCTCAACCCAGCTCTTTCTCTCAAAGCACAAGAGGAGTACAGGGTTAACGTAAACTGCTCTCATGTCAACCTAGAATTTGGATTTACGGAAGGCATTTGGGGTGAGGGAATGCAGGGGTGGAGGATGGAGTTCTTCTGTCTTGGTTTTTTTTTAATGATGAAAAAAATCTCATGCTTTTTGAGTTGGAAAGTGCACTTACCCTGGAGTCAGACAAAACTGGGCCATTTCTACCACTTTGCTTGCACCTCAGGCTCTTTATCTACAAAATGGGGACAGTACGTTGCAGATTTTTTGAGAGTAGCAAATGAGAAAGCATATGTGATCTGGTCTAAGAGTGGCTGGCCAGCAGTGAAGATTTTCTGTTTTCTTTTTTTAAAGATTTATTTATTTATTCATGAGAGACTCAGACTGAGAGAGAGAGAGGCAGAGACACAGGCAGAGGGAGAAGCAGGCTCCATGCAGGGAGCCCGACGTGGGACTGGATCCCAGGTCTCCAGGATCACACCCTGGGCTGAAGGCAGGCACCCAACCGCTGAGCCACCCGGGCGTCCCGATTTTCTGCTTTCATTCTAGGTACTAAAGAGTCCTTTTTCACACAGAACAAACTCCCCATCTGTGGGAACTCAGGAACTGTCACTAAAGAAACAGTAGCTGAAGTTACTGACATAATTAAGAAAACCAAATACGTCAAAATTCAAATTTGCAAACCACATTATTCTCTTTGCAGAGGAATTCTCCTGTTTACAAAAAAATCCAAACCAACCAAAAAACCTACCACACACACAGAAATTCCCTTTAAATGATGTTAAATCATATAATGATTTTTTAAAAATCCAGTCTTTTCAGGAACAAATTGGGGATATAGCAGAGAATTAGTGACAAGCTGGATGTCTCTAGCTCAGAATTGCCGCAAATCTGAATCTCCGTGGTGGGAGGAGGAATTTATTTCTTAATAAGAGTGAATCATCAGCCTTTGAGAGTAAAAACAAAAAAAATCCCCTTGGAACTTTTAGCCTAAATGTTCCACGGTTCTGGTCACTTTTTTTTTTACTTTTTAAAGATTGTCTTTATTTATTCATGAGAGACACAGAGAGAGGCAGAGACACAGGCGGAGGGAGAAGTGGGCTCCCCGTGGGGAACCCCATGTGGGCCTCGATCCCAGGACCCCAGGATCGTGACCTGAGTCGAAGGTGGATGCTCAACGGCTGAGCCCCCCGGGCGCCCCACATGGTTCTGATCTTATGGCCACAGGAAAATACCATAAAGGGAGTGTTGGTAGGAGCACAGGAGGGTAACAGCGGGAGAAACCAGCCTCTTCGGAGGCTACGGCACTTCTCTCTCTATCAAAACTGCTGCTGAAGCCTGTGGCCTGGGCCAGCGGGACCTCCAGGGCCTCGGGCTCCGGCTCCGTGAAAGGGGCAGGCGCTAGGGCACACGGCAGACGACGGGCCCGCATCAGGCCTTGCTCCGAAATGCCAGGTTCCTTTCCTGTGACAGTCACAGCAGACCGGCCACCATGCAGGTTCCCTTTCCTGGGCTCCCGGAGAAACCCTTGTTACTGGTTTTTTTTTTTTTTTTTTTTTTTTTTAATTTTTATTTATTTATGATAGTCACAGAGAGAGAGAGAGAGAGAGAGAGAGAGAGAGGCAGAGACACAGGCAGAGGGAGAAGCAGGCTCCATGCACCGGGAGCCCGATGTGGGATTCGATCCTGGGTCTCCAGGATCGCGCCCTGGGCCAAAGGCAGGCGCTAAACCGCTGCGCCACCCAGGGTTCCCTTGTTACTGGTTTTGATGTGGAGCAGTCTTCCGAGCTGGGGCCTCGGGCACGAGTTCGCCCTTAGCGGACTGGGGAGTTGGCTTTGCGTTGAAGGGCGCCAGGCTCCCTGGGCGCCAGGACACGGGCAGGTTCTCAGACCCCCAGGACTGGGACGCTGCTCTGGGGGCTGCTCAGCCTTGGCTGCAGGTCAGACCCACAGACAAGGCCTTCAACAAATATGGGTCCTTGGGACCCATGTGGACACACTGAATACAAGTCCTCGGAGTGTTGTCACATGGCCCTGCCCGAAGCCAGGCCACTGTCATGGAAGTTCTGTGGTCATGGAGCGTGGATGGCTCTCCTGGCTCGTGCCCGGGGCCCCCCTGGCTACCTTAGGGTTCAAGCAATAGCTGTGCCTTATGCTGCGTGCCTTTCACGTACCAGGGCCTCTTCATTTTGTTTCAGCCTCAAGGACACTCTTTTGTGCTCGTGAAGGGAGTTGAGGAGCAGCAGGTAATTTTGTGAAAGAATTTCATCACCGAGGACACTGAGGCTCAGAGGGGCGAGGCTGCTTGCCCCAACTCGCACAGCTGGAAAATGAAGAGAGTAGGATTCAGGGGCAGTTCTCGCCACTCCAAAGCCACTAACATCTGGGTTGGCAATCCCTGGCCCGTGGGCCAGATTCAGGCCGCTGCTTATTTTAGTACAGCCGGGAAACCAAGAATAGCTTCTACATCTTAAAAAGGTTATAAAAAAGGGAGAAAAAAAAAAAGGTTGTGAAAAACAAAAATAAAAATGAAAACAAAGAATATACAACAACAGAGGCTGTTGTGGCCTGCCAAGCCTACAATATCTACCATCTGGGGGGAGAGTTTGCCAAGCCCTGGTTAAGACTGTGACATATGTCTGCTTCTGAGCTCACTCTGGAACGGTCGGTGAAGTGATTCAGGATCATTGGGTCTCTCTCCAAAGCCTCATTGTCAAAAGCGCCCTTGCAGCAGCTCTGACTCCTTAACGTGACTCAGGTCTCCAGAGCCTTCCGCAATACTGGTTTTGCTGGCTCAGTCTGCAGGTGCCACACGCTCATTGGGTGCACCTGTGTTTGCCGGCGCATCACGGAGGGCTAGGCCCTTGGCAATGTATCCTGCCACATTAGAGGTTCTCCATCAGGGACCTCCAGTGGTGGCCAGTGGCTCCCTTTAAATCAGAGGCCGGAACAATAACTGACCCAGTCATGCTATAGTCACTCTTATGTGATCCTCCCCAAAATTCTGTGAGGTTGAAGAGAGAGTATCGTTATCCTAATTTAAAAAAAAAAAATCTTTACAGATGATGATGAAACTATGGCTCAGGGTATAGAGGTTTGCACAGGCACGCAGAATGGTGGGGCACCCCTTGAACCCAGGGGTCTCCTAATCCTAAATACCGTGCTTTACAACATCATGTTACAACAGCTCTGGGTGGTCATCATCTCACTGCCCTGTGTTTAGACGAAGTATCCAAAACTTGGAGTTGGGCAAAAGAATGACTGGGGGATAATCTAACAGAGCCATTTGGAGCTTATCTCCTTCTCTGGTGATATATTCCTTTATTTTGACCTATTTACTAGCATTTGGGCCATTTTATTATGTGAGATTGTAGGAGACCAATAGTCATGCACGTGATTCTTGTCTTAGGTGCCATGATTTTGTCTGGCGCAATAGATTATAACTCAGAGGCCAGCTTTTGATTGCCTTTCAGGTAATCAATCTCGTAGGCAGTTTGGCAATCTTATTCCAGCATTCTTTCAGGGATGCTTCGTGGTTTTCTATAACTTTTGAATGAATTTTGCCATTCTACTGATCCCTTCATTAATAAGTGAAATAAATCTTTGACTCACATTGGCCA
Organism: Canis lupus baileyi; assembly: GCF_048164855.1. Lineage (NCBI taxonomy): Eukaryota > Metazoa > Chordata > Mammalia > Carnivora > Canidae > Canis > Canis lupus. Next base: position 30,876,860 of record NC_132869.1, on the reverse strand, counting down.
CATGTTTATAGGAGTCACGTTTTTGACTTTGTTGCAAATCATATTAGGACACTCTCATCACGGTTACAAATGGGACTTCCAAGATCAAACCCACAGCTGCAGAAATCTCCCTGGGAGTCTGAAGAATTTTGAGTGTGTCTAGTGGGAGGTAGTCCATGGTGGTGGAAAAACTGGAAAAGCTTTGAACGACACATCGAGATTTGGCTCTTGGCTCTACCATGTAAAGCCTGTGGACAAATTGTATGATTCTCTCACTCTCATTTTTGTTATCCATAAAATATATCCATGTTTTTTTATCCATATTTTTTTATCCATATATATATATATATTTTTTTTTTTAATGAAAAAGGAGTCATGAATAACAATAGAGCACAGTGTTTGACGATACATTTCTGAGCCAGGCAACCTGGGTTCACTTGGATGTGCTCTTCTTTAGCTGTGTGAGCTTGGAGAAAGGGAAATTGAGGCACAAAAAAGACAAATACTATCTATAAAATGGGGTATCTATCTTGTAGGTTTGTAGTGAGGACTAAATGAGGCAACACAAAGTTCTTACAACTGTGACCGGCACATTGTAAGTACTTGGTGAGTGTTAGGTCTGACGAAGGAAAGGATTATGCTTATAAAGTACCTAGAAGAGCTCTTCGTATATAATTAATACTCAAAAATGTTGCTAGCTGTCAAACATCAGGGACGTCCGCTATCCAGACCCAGTTGGAGTCGTGGCGGAAGGTGGCCTGCCCATTCACTGATGAAAATAAAGACATTCCATGAAGTCAAGAAATGTGCCCAAGGTTGCCCAGCCAGAACTCGAACCTGGTCTCATGACTCCCAGCCCAGCTTTGGTCCCCTGTACAAAGCTAAGGAGCCAGACACTGAAGGTGAAGGACACTGCTCTGTGTCCTGCAATGGCTCAGCCTCCTGCCTGCGCCGTCCTCCCCTGTAGCTGCTGGTTATTCTCCTCCCGAGGGAAAGGTCTTCCCCTGCTGCCACCCCTACTTCTGTTTTACTTTGTCTTCTATGGGGGCGCCTGGGGGGTGGGGGAGGGCGGGGGAGAGTTAGGGGGTAGAGGGAAGCAGGTTAAGGATGCAGTCCTAGAAGCAGACAGAGAGGGAGGACTGTCCTGCTGCTTCCCCCTACCTCCAGCTCCCTGGGTCCTCCATGCTAATGCTTCCAGACAAAATAGTGAAGGATTTCCTTGCCAAGTGATGAACAGAAAAAACAAACCTACACCAAACTGCATACCCTGCATACCAGACATTCCTCAGATGGTTTGCTTTGTAGGTGATTGGCCAGACTCCGGAGCTTACCAAGGGCAGATGTCTATCTGAGAGCACAGGGATGGAGACTGGGGGTGTAGGAAGTGCGAGAGAGGGACCTGGGGGCAGGGGTGGGGTGGGGGGAGGCCTGTGTTCCAGTTGCTTCTCTCAGAGTCTGGAGACAGGACTCGGACCTCTGCAACAAATTTGTCTGTTACCATTTCCACCCCCATCCAGCAAGCCAGAAACCCAAATCCAGGCATTGCGGACATCATACTCTGGAGGGGGGGTAAGAGTCATCCAAAAACTTACCGAAGACCTACTATGAGCCTGGCACCCTGTTAGGCCCACAAGGCTCAAGGGAGCACTTGAATTAATTCCTGAAAGGGGGTTTCTTTCATGTAGATGTGAGGGAAAGGGGAAGCAAGATTTTGCCGGGCGCCTAATGTGTGGCCAGATGCTTGTGGGCCTTTTTGGATACGACTGCGGCCTGGGACCAGTGACAGTGCGTTGGCAGCAAAGTCCAACTCTGCTGGTTTAGACGCGGCAGGATTGCACTGGGTAGGGACTGGGAATTCTGGAAGAATTAGGGTTAGACAAGCCGACCCACAGTGTCACCAAAGACGCGGATTCTTCTGGCTCTGTCCATGCTTGGGATGGGCTCCATCCTGAGGCTGGCTCTGCTGTGGTCAGAAGCAGCTTCTTTCTTCACAACTGATGTGGCAGGGGGAGGCTGACGCCTTCAGCAGACATTTCCTCCCAGCTTCTTGGCCAGACCAGGTTCTACGCCAATTGCCAATCAGGGGAATGGTGTCCTTAGACCAGCTGGGCCCAACCTTGACTAGGTTCCTACACCCAGCAGTTCCTACACCCCCTCAACTGCCCCCAGATGCTGCCGCAGCTCCATAGAGGAATGGGGTGTGCAGTGTAATGTCCACTGTCCATCTCCACGGGTTTGGAGGGGAAAGGACTTGCTCACAACCAGGTCTATCTGAAGTCCAGAGTGGATGCTCTTTTCACTTCACCGTGCTGCCTTCTGAGGCAAGACAAGGGAAGGAAAGGTTGGGAGTTGGATTTCAGGTGCCCCTTTGAGGTGATGGAGCTGCCGGAGGAAACTCTGGTTTATTTAAGGACCTGCCTCTCATGTCCCCCAGCCTTTCCCTTTTCTTCCAGATGGCCTCTGCATTCCACTGGGATTTGGGCCCCGGGCCTCATTTTGTAGGGATCAGCTCACAGCATCTGAGGTCCTTTCAGTGTTTCATTAACAACCCCCTTCTGGCCGGAGCACATCTTCTGGATTTTGCTGAACAATGGTGAGTGTTACCAGGAGGTTTCAGGATATTTGGGATCAAGTTGTTTCCGTGTTGCTCGGTGAGGAAGGGAATCCTAGGAAAGCGATTTGCAGAGACGCTGAGTGAGCACTAGTGTTGCCCTGTGGCATGGCAGGGCCATGGGAAGCAGTGGGGAAGGAGGGGGGCTGCTGGGGGCTGTAGGAACTGTTTGGGAACAAATCCCCCTCTTTTTTTTTTTTTTGATCCTATTTAAGTTCAAATCAGCCAGAGTCCAAAAGAGCTGATCCCCAGGTCATAAACGCTGGTGCCAACTACATGGTCTCAAGTTTACGCCCGGCGCATCAGTCTTTATGACATATCTCATATGTCCACAGCTGGGGCAGATCCATGTGACAAGATGTGATCCCTGTGACCTAGATGAGGCTTCTGCACAAATGTTCCCTGGTAACAGTACCCAGGGTGTGCCATGCGTGCGAAGGGGGTTAGGGAGGTGGTCATCCCAATGGGACTTTGGAGCAGGGCTTCCCCAGCCTCCCTGCTTGGAACCCGTGTCCTCACGGTATCCTGGAACACAGAAAGGGCTTCGTTTAAGGCCAGAAAAATTCTGGCAACATCACATATCATAGGGTCCTTCGGAGAGGACCTTACCGGCCCTCAGGACACCTCCTAGACACTGCTTAAGGCACTCTCGGTGCTTAGATGTCTGTGCCTGGGAAAGGCCCCTTTTCCTGCGCAGGGAGAAGGCGGCCCTATTAGTGTCCCATGGAGCCACACTGCCCCCTGCGGCCAAAACCGGCCAGGACGCCTACCAAGCCAGGGCCGAGGGTGTGCAAAGGGCCTGCCTCCCTGGAACCCCTGGAACGGTCAGTGGCCCCGGAGGCCCCGCCTCGACTTACCCCCGGTGTCAGCCGTCCTCGAGGCCCCCTGCCCACCCCTCTCCCTTCCTGCGTGCTTAGGCCGACGGCTTCCCACCCGCCCCCTCGGCCCCAGGGGCCCTGCCCTCTCAGGCCCGCGCCCCCCAGGCCTCCCTAGCCCCGGGGCCTGCACCCCGTCCAGGACACTGCCCACCTTGCGAGGCCGGAGCCCTCCGCCTCTTCCTGCTGCCCCGCACGCCCTGCACTAGTGGGGTGCCCGGAACCCACAGGGGAGCCTGCTGCCCCGGCTGCCCCGAGGCCCGCCGCTCGCCCTCCCGGGAGCACAGAGACCGCCTTGGACGTGCGCTTCTGGGCTAAAGGGGATCAGACCCCAGAGCCCAGAGAGGCCCGCGGGGGAGTCCCTCTCCACACTGGGGGGTTAGACTGCGGGGCTGGGGGTTCAGGGAAAAGGACCCCGACCAGGAGTTTGGAGGCACCAGGTGGAAACAAGGCCAAGGCGGTTCTCGGGAACCTGGCAGTGGAGGAGGCGCCCTGGGGCGCTTGGTCGGTGGCCCGGGCTGCCCCGTCGCACCCGGCGCTCACCCCCCCCTTGCCCCCGCCCTGCAGCCCCTCCGGCAGGTCCAGGCCCTCCCTGCCTCTGCCCGCCTAACGTCTGTCCCCTCTGCCACGCGGGCAGGTTCTCCGTGCAGCTGGTTAAAAACAGGAGCTCTGAGGGGGATCCCTGGGTGGCTCAGCGGTTTGGCGCCTGCCTTTGGCCCAGGGCGCGATCCTGGAGACCCGGGATCGAGTCCCACATCGGGCTCCTGGCATGGAGCCTGCTTCTCCCTCCTCCTGTGTCTCTGCCTCTCTCTCTCTCTCTCTGGGTCTCTCATGAATAAATAAATAAAATCTTAAAAAAACAAAAACAAAAACAAAAAACAAACCAGGAGCTCTGGATGCAAACTGGAGTTGGCGTCTCCACTCGGCCCCTCTCTAGCTGCACGATCCACCACTGCCACGGCGGCTGGGAGAGCCCGGCTCTGGCTAGCTGTGTGGCCGTGGCCACGCCACCTAACCTCTCTGTGCCTCGGCCTTGTCATCTGCAAGATAAAAGAGTGCTTTATGTGTCATGCTTTACACGGATGTGGTGGGGATTCCACGGGGTAGTAAAGGTCCGGTCCCGGCAGGGGGCAAGTGTCTAACAGGCATCAGCTAGGTAGAGGGGGGACACCGCTCCCGGCGCTGCCTCCCAGGGGCGGTCCCTCCTGCTGCACGACCTCCCGCTGGAGCAGCTGGCTCCCATCCTCTCCCTGCTCCAAGCTTTTCTGGCACAGAAGGCAGGGCCCGGATTCGCTCCTGAGGTGCCGACTTCCGTGAGCGCACTCCCCACTTTGATCATGCGTTCTCGGGGGTCAGAAACTCTCTTCTCATCTTCCTGCAGAGCGACCCATCTGATGACAATTCTTTTTTAAGATTTTACTTATTTATTCATGAGAGACACAGAGAGAGAGGCAGAGACACAGGCAGAGGGAGAAGCAGGCTCCATGCAGGGAGCCCAACGTTGGACTCGATGCCGGGACCCTGGGATCATGCCTGGGCCAAAGACAGGCGTGCAACCCGTCACCCAGGTGCCCCCATCTGATGACAATTCTAAGGGCTCCAGCCTGACACAGGGCCCCCTGGGCACACTCCGGGCCGCCTTCCTCTCTGTGCCACACGCCCCAAGCCCTGACCACACTGCCTTCCTCCGTTCCCCTAAGCAATCCACGCTTCATAAGCCAGGCCTCTGCATGGGGTGGCCCCTTGGGCTGACATGCTAACTCCCGTGTCTTCTCTGCCCGAAACACTCCTGTACTCCTGGCTGTTAGGAGTTGGGCCAAATCCCCTCTTGACGAGGGCTTGTTCCAGTGTCAGGGCTCTGCCCTCTTTGCTCAGGGCCCTGGCTCAAGTGTTTGCGACCTTCTCCAAAGTCCCCAGTGTCCTGCACAAGGCAGGTGGTGGGTACTCGGTTCTTTGTGGGTCCATCTGATTTAGCTGCACAGAGGACATGAAATCCCAGGGACCGCTTCCAGTCCCTCACCTGCCCCTTCCATGCCTTGCTGTAGCCTGGTTTGCCCCTCTGCAAAATGGCCATGCCACCTTCCCTGTGGCCCTTGAGGAAGCTGCGCGCTCAGCCCCTGCAGGCCCAGGGGGCCCCCACGAATGAACGCTCACTCCCCTCCCTCCTAGACTGCACCTCAGCCTTCCCACCTTCACGTTGGCAGGAAGCAGTCCCACTCCCATTTTTGTCGAGAGAGAAAAAAAAAATCACTAATTTGCTTTGAGATCCTACATCACCATTTTAAGAGAAAATAATCCTTAGTTGTGACACACACCGGTGACACTCTCCGTCGCCATGGTGATTCTTTGACATCGCCCTCTTGCAGATGAGAAATGGCTTGCAGTTTTCTGAGCCTGGCTTCCCCAAACCAGGATGCTTGGCCAATCTGCACCCCCTCCCTACAGGAAGGAGAAAGTGTAATCCCTGCAGGTTGCATTTCTGCCTTGGCTGTCAGAGGTGGGGTCAGGCCCCGACAGGGCCCGAGAGCAGCATACGAACCCTGTGCTTAGCTGTGCGACCTTCCAGCTAGGTAATGCCCATGGTCAACAAGCCCCAAACTCCTGATGACAATTCCAAGAGCTCCAGCCTGACACAGGGACTGCCGTGCTGTGCTCCTGGCCGCTCTCCTCTCCGTGCCATGGAAGCCTTTCTTCCTACTTATGGCCTATTTCTCTGAATTTTCTCTGGAGTCAGCAAAGCTATAAGGAATACAGCGGTCCTCGCGGCCTCACCTCGGTCACGTGCGCCCGCACACACTTCCTCTGGCACCAGTCAGGTTAAGCTCAAGGTGGGATTTCTTTCCCGTGACAAAAACACATTCTGCTGCCCCCTCCCCCTCCCTGCCTTCCTCCCACTACCATGAGACTTTCACACAGGTTCATTCCTTTAAAAGTTTATTTCTGGTGAATTAAAAAAAAATAATTTATGCGATCAGATCAATAAAGACATTATGACATGGGGCAGAGCTTAACTTTCCTGTTTGCTTCTACATTTTGTAGCCAGGTGAGAAGGTGGCCGAGGGAAACCCAGCCTCGTGCTCTGTGGACCCAGGAGATGCCAACGCTGACCGGGTGACTGAGACACTGGTGGCTTACGGGGGTGCTGGAAGGCCACGGCCCAAACTCTTTTACAGAAATGTCTCTTCATCACGTTTTTTTAAATGAGTCAACAGAAGCTCTGTCACATGCCCGTTCCCAATGACCATAAACATACCAAGAAGATGCTCAGAAAGATGGAGCTGTAGTCTCAGGGACTTTTAAATGTCATACTTGGGGGGCCCTGTGGGTGAAAGACACCTTCCCCCTGAGGCCACCACCCTGAAGAGACCTTGGGGAGTTGGAACTGAGCCCCTGGCACAGCTGTCAGGATCTCTGGGTTTCTGAATGCTACTGCCTCTTAGCTTGAAGGATGTGTTTACCCTCAGCTCCCTGGTACCCCGAAGAGTCTCAGAGGTGGCTACTCCCTTGGTCAGCAGAGGGGACACTTCCTCCAGGAATCTGAGAGCTGAACGTGCTCATAGTCTGTGCTGGGGTCTCAAGGCCAGAACCCCCAGAGGCCCTGCCACAGTCCAGAACCTCAGAGCTGGGGGAGTTGTAGGGCTCACTGTTGAGGAGAACCCCTAGTCTAGTCCCCCAGGAGTGGAGACCACAGCCGGCTCACCACCATTGCCCTGCCCAGGGATCACTTTGGTGGTGGGGTTCACTCTCTTGGGGGGTGGTGAATTTTGGTATTAACACATTGATAAGTTAGGAACGGGCTTTGGTTACTAGAAACTCACAGACCGATGAAACACCCAAGCAGCACACTGGGAGATCCCTGAGGAGCCCAAAGAGTTTGCTGTGATAAAGCATTTGTTGTGGTTCAGGTGGCTCCTCCCTCAAGGCCATGTGGCTCCTCTGCAGGTGGCCTGAGGGCCCCTGACACCCGACTACACAGCTGCCCAGGACTCAGGACACCGCTCACGCCAACCACCATCGCCACACCTGCTGGGACACCGGCAGAGTTTGAATAAGGGCTGGTCCTTAACTGAGTGTGGCTTTAAGCATCCTTACCCAAAGCTCTTTAAAGGGCAGCACCAAGCAAAACCGAGGCTCCCACATCACTGAGAGCGGTTCTGAAGTCAGTTCAGGTTCCTTTCTTGACCTTCCAAGAGAGAAGCTTCTAAGCACGAAGATCAGCTGAAGGCTTTGAAGCCCAGTGATGGTTCCCCTCAGGCAGCCCACACCTGCTTTCCCTTCACATGGAGAGAAACGTTACTATGCTCCAGGCCTGGCATCATTTTTACCTTGAAACCATCTCCTCGTTAGACGCTCCTGAGTGAAAGCTCACACCCCAAATGCAACTCCTATCTGCATGATCTCCCTTTGAAGAAGAGCCAGCAGCCCCCTTGATGCCATCTGGGGTCACGTGCCTATTAAATAACACTCAAAGCACAGTTCTCAATCAATTTATGACATGAGAAAAGACCAAGGCAGCCACGAGGCCATTCACATACACGTATGCAGTGTGGACAAGGAAAGGAATAGAGGAAACACCAGCCTCATGCCCAGTGAGAACTGGGAACCGACTTCCCCCAGCTCCTAGCAGCAGAACACTCGAGACAGGAGCATATGTACATAGGTCCTACAAAAATAAACTTTGTTCCATGCCTGCTCTCTCAAGTCATCAAGGACAGGCCTCTCCTCTGGCCTGTCTTGGTAGGTTTTGCTGTGTCAAGTGCGGTAGAAGTTTTCAACCACTCCGAGGCAGGGAGAGAGAACTCATTGCCCAAACCTGCCCGGCTCCCGGGATGCCAGGATGGGACAGGGGACATGGGCAAGGGGAGAAGCAACCTCATAGTCTGGAAGAGAATATAGTGAGGGTGGGCCACAGGGAAGAGGGGCTCCCCAGGTGCTGCTACATGAGGCCATTAGCACACCTTGACTCTGAGCCTTCAGGTCTGATTAACAGCCTCAGAAGGCACCCTGTGCCCGTCCATCCATGGAGCCCTCAGTTTTTATCCCAGGGCAGGTATGAAGGGTTGTACTAGCTACCCTCGGGGAGAGCCGAGAGTGTGCCGGCATTTCCGAGAGACCAGGGCTCTGTGGCTCCCTCCTCTTCAGAGTTGGTGCCTCCACCTCCCCCACCCCTATCCCCTACATACTCTTCCCACTTGCTTTTTATTTGCACTATATCTTCTCTAACTGCCTGTTTATCTGGAAAAACATCTCTATGTGTAGCACTTACAAGTCTCTCATAAATATGGGGTGCTGTCCTAAGTTTAATGAGATTTTAAAACTACAACATGGGCTAGAGTCTCCCGAAGCAGCACCATGGGGCGAGGCCTAAAAGAAGTGGTGCCTTTTGAGGACCAAAGCATCCACTTTTACCCTGGGTGGAATCCTGAAGCCATTCTGTGGATGAGAAAGGAGATGTGACACCACGTCACTGCAGAGCAGGAGGATGGCTGTCTTCAAAACCCATGTACCTCCATTACCACTGTCTTCCCCTCATGAATTCTTTCCAAATCACTGGCTACCTGGCATTAGGACCTATTCCACCAGTCATTCATCCTTCATGTACTGTCTTGATTAAAGGCTCAGATTAAAGGTAAATTCAAGGTCTTACCATGCCCTTAAAAATGGGGGAGGGGCTCTGAAAGGAAAAATTAAATCTAGGAAGTGTGGCATCCAGAAGACAGACTCTGGAAACACCACGTGCCTTTACTCATAAGACACAAGAGTCAGCAAAACTATCTTGTTAAAGATTCACATTGATTGTAGGGTGCATCTAGATTTTGAGAGTATCAAGACACAGAAAAAAATGTCCATCTTGGGATGCAGGACAGGTGACAGATTTTGAAACAGATGCCTTGCGATCCTGAAAGCTAACCATTTTGAGAGCAGAGGAGCCAATGTAGGACCAGGAAGGTGGAGACACCAGGGAATTGCTTTATTCTAGCTGAGTCCCCACCTCGAATGCTTAGGAGGGGGATGTTGTGCAAAGGGTCACCTGGAGGATGTGGGTTTGTGTGGGTGAATTTGTATGAACTGAAACAGCTCTGCAGAGTAAGGAGCCCACACATTTTATTACCACCCCTGCTTACCAAGCCCTGGCAGTCCCCCATACTTCTGCCCTTTGGATTATGGAGGAAAAAATAAATGTTCATTTTTTTTGGGCCACAGAATACAAGATGGGTCTAGATTGTACAAGGAGCTTACACACGGAGGCAAGAAAGCGTGCAAATGGGAGTAGGAATTCTCTACCCTCTGGGTGAGCCAGTGCTAGAGACACAGAAGGACCCGAGTTGTCCTCCTGGAGTCCACACTGGTTTATGCTTCTGGCTTCTATTAACCGTGTCCAACTCCAGCTTCCATCTTCTCCTGAGAGGGAGGATAATATCTAGGATGTCAACGATTTTCCCCAAGCCATTATTTTTTTCCTCTTATAATTTCCCAGAAGGCCCAGGAGGGGGGGGCCTAGAGAAAGACCAACAAAAACAAAAGTGTCTGAGAACGACGTAATACTGACTTCTCTTTTTTGGTAACAGTTCACGAAACGTACGCCCCTCTCTCCTGAGATCCGGTGAGGCATGAGGGGAGGTGGCGAAGGAGCTGTGGGTGGGACACTGTACCGTGTGACATCACGATCATGCAGCCGGTGCCCTACAGGACAGAGACGTGAGTGAGCACGCAGGGCTCTGGGTTGGCCCCAGGGGGAGGCGGGCAGTTTCCAGGTAAGTGCCCAGTGTCTCAGGAACACTGTTTGGCCAGTTCTCGCAGAGCCATCCCCTGGGGCATGCCATCTTGGCTCTGGCCTTAGCCTTCATCCTCCCTCAGCTCAGTGGGTAGGAATTTATACTGCTGCTGGCGGATCTGGGCCAGTTTTTTCCTTGCTTCTTCCAGTTCTCGTTCTTTTTTCAACATTTCCTCCTGGGCAGCAATGATCTAGAAGGAAAGCAACAAGTTGGATGGATCTAAAAACTTTCAGGAAACCACCCTCTCCAACTCCACTGCTTATCTCATGAACGCCCAGTGCCTCTGCGATAGGACATCACAGCAATACACCGGGACTAAGTATCCTAGCTCTGGAGACCAGCATTTGGGCCATACTCTGGGTTTTGAGACCAATGACCCAGTTGACCCAAGAAAATAAGCTGACTTCTGGCCACTGATTTAATAGCAAACATCTACTGCATCCCTACTATGCCCCAGGGCTGGTGTAAGCGCTCTGCGTGGACTGTTCCATCATCTTTGTGGCAGCACAGTGAAGTTGTTCCTATTGCATGTCCTATTTTTCCAATGAGGACCCTGGAGCTGAGAGAGGTGGGTCTACTTCCCTGAACATCCACTTAGTGGAGCAGGACCTGTCCAAGTGTTCTTGAAGCTAGAGTTGGAGTCCTTAGCCACTTGATAGCTTTCATGTTTTTGTTTCATGCTTCTAAGATATAAGCTGAGGAATATTAGTGAATAGATATCAGGTGAAAAAGATAAGTTTGTGCTCAAGAAAGCCAAATGGATTTCTTTCTTGTGGACCTTTCAGAGCCTTCACTAGGCTAATGATCACTGTGATAGTCGGAGGTGGAGGTACAGAGGGCAGGATCTCTCACACTTATTTGATCAGTGACCCTTGTCATGGAACTTCTTATGGAGCTACTGTATCAAGAAATAGATCCCGGTAAAAATGTATCCAGTAAATTTCCAAACACAGGGAATGGCTCAGGAAGAGCTAAGGAAGGCATGGGGATGAGTAACTTCCTGGCACTGCTAAGAAAACCAATCTTGTATAACGGATTTATAACAACACATATTCCAAACTGCAGCCCTGATCTCCTGAAGTTTGCTCTTCACTACCGTGCACAAGAATGGAATCCTGCATAAGTCAGAAGCCCGTCTCCTGTTAAGTTCTGTTAAGGGGTTCTGTTAAGTTCTGTTAAGGGGTTACTATTCATTCTCTCTATAGGGCCAAATCCATCATTTTATTTAAATGATAATACTGCTGCCTTCTAATTCACTTCTTCCCTTTTCTATCCCAGAATCCCTGAATACACGATACTGATTTGGGCTAGGTACAGGGCTCCTCAGGAAAGAAAACTATTTCCCAGCATCTTTTGCAGCTGGGTTGGTTGGCCACGTGACGAAGGCCTGACCAATGGCCTGTGAGAGGAAGCAAAGGTGGATATTGAGCCATCTTGGACCAACTGGCCAAATCAGTATCTCGGGGATGGTGGGGCAATAAGGCAGATGGGAGCCTGGGGCTCAGAAACAAAGGAACCAACACATCAGCCACAGGCTGCTCACACCCCGGCTGTTTCACCAAGGAGAAATACACTTCCATCCTGTCACAGTCGTTGTTACTTTGTGTGTCTGTTATAACACAATTCCCATGTCCGGAGTAACGCTGTCTGGATTTCTTCACAAACCTGAGCAATGCCCCCTACAAACTTTGTTTTCACTACAACATCGTCATCATCGGCTTTGCCAAATGCTGCCTTCTGGGCTGCACGAACGAGATTATCTGAGGCTCTTTTCACAGCATTTCCTGCTGCCTGGAGAGGGGGGAAAAACATACATTATATCATTAGAAACAGCCAACTTGGATTCAGCAGGAATAGACACGAAAGCACAGTTCATGGAACTCTGAATCGATTTGTCATCCAATTATAACACAGCATTTCTCTTTCATTAGTATCCGGTATCTGTCTGTCCAGCGGTCCATCGACTGTACCAACACTGGCACTACCTAACCTTCGGTCATTCACACAGAAATGAGATAGAGTTCCCGGCTCCCAAGGAACACATACTTCTGAGGGGGAATTATACTTATGTAAACAAATGACTATAGCAATGTGAAATGCCTGTTAACAGAAGCACGGCCAGGGCTTGTCTCTTTGGTCTACAAACTACTCCCCACCCTCAGCCCCATCCAATTTAGACAAACTCACTGGCTCACACAGCACTCTGCCCGTCTGCCTTGGCCTTACCCACACCTCCCCACAATGCTCTGCGCTGCCTTCACTGTGGCCCCTCCCACACTTGTGGTTGTCCTTCTTCCTTCTGGACAGTGAGTAACTAGGATGCAGTGGCTGTGACTTTTGTCCTTTTATCTCTAGCACCTGGTGCAGTGGGTGCCCAGGCCTGGTGCTCGCTGAGTGCTTCTTGAGGGAATTAAGGGTAAGAAAGCACAACCACACTATGCATGGGAAGGTGGGGAGCCCCACAGTAACTTGGGCCTCTACAGGTGTATTTTCTGAGTCACAGCTGAACTTGATGCCAAATGCTTAAGGAGGGGAAATTGCTAGAGACGGGTAAAGAAAAGCTTTTCGGAATGCCTGGGTGGCTCGGTGGCTGAGCGCCTGCCTTCGGCTCAGGGCATGATCCTGGAGTCTCAGGATTGAGTCCTGCATCGGGCTCCCTGCATGGAGCCTGCTTCTCCCTCTGCCTGTGTCTCTGCCTCTCTCTCGTGAATAAATAAAACCTTTTTTTTAAAAAAAAAAAAAAAAAAAAAGGAAGAAGAAAAGCTTTTCAATGTCAAGTCGAGATCTTTCATAAGGGCTATTGCCCACACTGACTTAATGCTCAGGAAGCACAGCCTGGGAACCTGTCCTCGGCCCCCTGAGATCTGGCATTTTCTTCTACTGGTGGTCAAGGCTTCATGAAGCCTCCCATATTACTTCCCCAGGCCCCCTCAGAGTCAAGGACTTGTGCATGGGGATTAGCCATCAGAAAGTTGAGTTTTTCCTCAAAGTGACTAGTTCATCTGGTGGGTGATCTAAAGTGACTGATGGGAACTATGAGGGCTTGCATGGGAAGGGAATGCCAATTATTATATGACAAGTTCATTCTCAAAATAGCTTTATGAGGTCAGGGGTCACCACTGCACTTTCCTGATGCAGAAATCAGGGCTGAGTAACTTCTTTGAGACCCTGCAGCTCGTACGTTACAGAGCTGGGATTTGAACACAGATTGAGCTAGCCCCAGAGAACCTCTGGGTCATTGCAAGGGACTCAGACACGATACTGCAGCATCTAGTTAAATCAGGAATGATCACAAAGAGAGTGATGCTGTGCTATGACCATGTAAGTCCTTAGAGCTCGTACAAGCAAGATCATATCTCTTGACTTTGATAAGAGCTGTGTGGGCATCTCTATCCTTATTCTATAGCCAAGGCAAGTGAAGGCCTGGAAATTTTTGAATGATCTGTGTTAAGATCACTCACTTAATATATGGCAGAGGCAGGACTTGAACCTGGGTCTCTTTTAACTCAGGATGTTTCCCCCAGAAGTGTTCCTCAAATCCTATATTCACCAACATGCAGCCCCCTGTTCCCCCCCTGGGTCTATCCCAGAGTCAAATGAAGGTAAGGGCAGTGGGTGAGAGAGACTCAGGAGGACCGAGAAACAGAAACACACTTTAGGACTTTCAAAATGAAACAAAAGTTCCAAGTGTTGATGAAATTGTTCAAATATCTCTGTCATTTATGATTTTATTCATGGCACTTAAACATTTTTTTCAGCCACATAAACAGTCTGCATTCTAACACTCATAATATCTAAGAAATCTAGAAAATTGGAAACAAATTATCCACTGTATAAGAAAATTCTGGCATAATCAAGTGATGTAATATCATGCAATCATTCAAAATGAGGCTCATGAAGAATGGACCAGTTAGCTTTGCATAGAGAAATTATGAAGCCTTTTATTCAAGTAAAAAGGTGTGTATGATAAAATGTTAAGTGGGAAAAAAAAGCAGATGTCTCTTGCTATGATGCCAAGTAGACAGTTATTTTGTGTAGAAATAAAAACAGGAAGAGAAAAAAATGGTACCATTTGACACGTTGAGGAGGTTGAGGCTATGTGATTTTTTTCATTCAAACCTTTCCTTCAATGTGTTTAAAATGCTTCTATAATTAAAACAATCAGGAAAACATATGTGCTGGGAGGGATTCAATTATAACCTTCATCATGATCATGTTCTTTGGGCTCTGGGATACCTCTTAGTCTTATAGGAATTCCTCAGTCCTTCCTTTCCTCTCCTCTCTTTTGCAAACAGTGGATGAGGGACCCACTGGAACAGGCACCATCTCAGTGTGAGAGATACGCAGATAAAGATGTGGTGCTTGTACCTGAGAGGTTCACAGTCTTGTCAAAGACTGATCTAAAAATAAATGTGGTGGTACCAGGTGAAAGTAGCCATAAGAGTGGAGTGGTACTCTGCAGGAGTCTGGGAGGGCTTCCCAGAAGAGGGGACTCTGGAGATGAGTCCCAAAGAACAAGTAGATCACCAGGTGGGGCTGGTGGTGAGGGCCAGGACATTCTGGGGTGAGTGAGGGCCCCAAGGCATGAGACCAGAAGGCAGACATGGAGAATGTTGGGTTGCTGGGGCAGCAGGTGTGAGATGCACAGCTGTACGGGACATGAGAAAAGTGGGACAGAGTGGGCTGATGGAAGGCCTGGTGGGTCATGCCAAGGAAGTGAGACTGTCCCCTTTGGCGACACTTACCCGCTCCAACAGGAGTATTTTCCCACCAGCATCAGTGACCATTACCTGTAGCCGCCTCATGGCCTCTGAATCCTGGTCGGCCTTCACCTTGCAGGCCACGAGCAGCTGAGCCGTGGAGGCAGCGACCTGCTTGGCAGATGAGATGAGCTTCTCCTCACTGGCATGTCCCTGCACTGAGGCATTGGCCGCCTCGCAGAGATTGCTGGTTGCAGCTGCCACCATCCGGGCCTGCAAACAGTTGATGGAGAAGTGACCCCAGGCCCACACTTCCCTCAGGGGATCCAAAACCCAAATGGGAAGGATGGAGGAAGAGGTGACTTACGGCAGAAATCAGTCCCTGGGACCACTGTCCGTCATCCGCAGCATTGGCAGGGATGGAACCCACCTAGAGAGTGGAGTGTAGAAATCTGAATTGAGAGCTGGAAGGTGCAGAGGGTGGACCTGCAGCCCCTCAGCCTCTACCTCACTCTGGAACTAGAGAGAAAAACACCTCATCAGACACGCAGCACCACCAGCATGAGAATGGAACAGCCTTTCTTGCACAGGATGCTGCCACTCCGAGACTGTGCCAGCACATCCTGGCTGGGCTCCCTCTGGGCCCCGAGGACTTAATCTGAAACGCTCAGAGTGGCCTCCATTTAGTTGCTAGGTATTGTGTTTCTGGGAAAACTGCTCAGGAATGATGGAGTGGGGCTGTCCTCCCATGCTTATTTCCTCTGCCGACCTTTCTCTGGTTCAAACACAGGAGCCATAGAGGCTTCTGCTTTCAAGGGCCCAGGGAAACTTGCATCTCTGCAGATTACTGATCCTAAAGCCATGCTGTGACTTCATGGCAGATGATGAGGAAAAAAAAAAAAAAAAAAGGAAAGCTGGTGCCTTTCCTTCAGTGCAAGTGATGGCCGACCCTTGCCTTAAGAAAATAACAGACTATTTGGCCAGGGGTGGGGAGAGAAGTAGGAAGCTGGGTGTAAGATGAGCTCTGTTTCTGTCTAGAAATTATAGCAACAAGTGAAACATTTTCTGTCCAGATGCAAGAGGGAATGGCTTTGGGAGGGAAAATCTTTTTTTTTTTTTTTTTTTTTTAACATGGTGGGAGGTGCCTGGAGAGATCAGAGAGGAGTACTTCAACTTGACTATGAAATTAGGCGTCAGCAATTATTACCTCTTACGTATATATATATTTTTCTCTTTACATATATATTTTTAAAAGATTTTTACTTATTTATTTGAGAGAGAGAAAGCGAGCACAAGGATGGGAGGGACAGAGGGAGTGGGAGAAGCAGACTCTCCGTTGAGCACGGAGATGATGTGGGATGAGACCCCAGGACCCCAAGATCATGACCTGAGCCAAAGGTAGACTGCTCAACCGACTGAGCCCCCCAGGCACTCTTCAATGCTTGAATATATTCCACACATGCTTGACCAAATTAAATTCTCTCAGTAACTAGCAATTTGGCACAGAGTCGGCCCTTTATCAAGAGACTGAAATTTTTAGGTAGGATATTCTTCTTAAGGATCCATTTTTAGGCTTTACATATTGATGAGTCGACAAGTACTTAAATAAGCTCCATGCTCTGCTACATCCACAGGGCGTAAGTGAAAAGCACAAAGGGACGGACTGCACGTCAGCGGAGAGACAGGAATACATATGTTAATAATGAACAATATAATACACGATGGTTTAGAAGGAGGAGCCCAAGTATGTGGGTTGGATCAAGACAAGGTTTAGCTCACAAGAGACTTCGCAGAGGAATATACATGGCCATTCGTTGGGCAGAACTTCCTGTCTCTATTACAAGTTCTTAGGTCAAGACACAATCCTATTTGTCCACCTGTATACTGACAGCAAAGGCCTTTTAATATCAAACAGAAGTGACTGACAATTATGGTGACCCAACTCCCCGGACCCACAGATTTCTGTAGTGCCTCTCAATCTGATAGTCTCTCTGCAAGAGGCAATATGGATGGGGTCCTTCTGTGGCATATGGGAACAACACGTGGAATATTTTAGACCGCAAGACCCTTCCATATGCAGTATAAGTTTAATATACTAATGAATCCTTTGGGTCACTGAAAAAGAACTATGCTTTCATGCTAATGCAGATGGAATAGGTGACTGAGGAGGAGGCAGATCAAAGAGATCTCAGATTTAAAACCCGACTGGCCTTCTGATCAATGGGCTCAGGAAAATGCTAACTGCAGAGTTAGATGGCATTTCGCTCAACAGTCCTAACAAATGGATTGAGCCATTGGAGTTGGAAAACTGTACCACGAAGCCCTTGACAATGGTGCTCCTGTAGTCATCCACTAGGAAAATATGACAGTTTACATGTCTAAATAGCTTAACATACAGTGGGAATAGAAATGTCTTGTTCAGGCCCTGATCACTGCCTGGAACAGGATGCTTTCCTTAACAAGAAGCAGATGAGAGTCCCAGAAGCCAAACCCTTCATTCTGGCTGTCGGGTTTAAGCTAACAGAGTCTTCAGTCAGATGGGGCAGCGATGGGCAAGTCAGTGAGGGAAGGCCCAGCACTGGTTTCCTCAGGTCAGGCCACAAGCCTCCACATCTTTTCCTCGGCCCTCA
This sequence comes from Canis lupus baileyi, assembly GCF_048164855.1. Classification (NCBI taxonomy): domain Eukaryota; kingdom Metazoa; phylum Chordata; class Mammalia; order Carnivora; family Canidae; genus Canis; species Canis lupus. Next base: position 30,859,289 of record NC_132869.1, on the reverse strand, counting down.
GAGGCTCTCACTGTGTGAACGTTCCAGCACCTGGCCCGTGAGGTTTACCCACCTTTCCTTGGGCCACCAGCTCCCTCTGGGCTGCCGAGGCCGATTTGACCAGGGCACTTGTGGCAGCAGCAATGGATTTAGCAGCTTCCAAAATCTGTTCTTCAAAATCCAGGGTCTCATCTGCTTGCTATAACAGAAGAAAATGATGTCACATGCCATTCACATCCACGAAGGGTGCTTTTGCCAAACTACTTACTGCTTGGTCACCTGGCTCTTCATCCGTTATGACTTTTATGCTGACAAACCACACCCAGGGTAGAGAGGCCTAAGCTGGCAAAATGATTCTCCATCTGCTGCCTCCCACTACCTCGATTCTAAAAGGTACAAGCTGCTAGCAATGACAATTCTACACAAATTTCAAATCAGGAAATTCTAAGACAGACTATTTTTCCAAAGCAGAATCTTTATACAGACAATTTAAATTCACTGTGAATAAAATATGCTCAAATATGTCCCATTAACATCAATAACCAAAATTTAAATAATCAATAATTAAAATCCAAAGAGTGGGTGGTGATACACTCTTCCAAGAGCTTAACTCCAAAATGGGTTGAAGAAAGAAAAAAGTGGCTACGAGTTGTGAAAAGCCTCATTTTTCTTGGGTGAAAACAAAAGCAAAATAGCATCTGTACTTTCTGTGGCTGGGCAAGGAGAGTTATGTACCAACCACAGATCACCAGGGGTGGGAAAAACAGTGAGGCATCATGACATCAAAAACCTGGGGTCTGGTTCCACCTGGGGAAGAGAACCGGCCACCCCTGTGCAGGTGCTGTCAGGACACGAGGGCTCTACTCTAAGTTCACCAGTACCGTGCCCCATGCTGCCAGAACAATCTGGGAAGCTGGAGAAGCTCTGGTAAGTGTGACAAGTCTAAGGACCTTGGTCCTGAGCCGGCTTGGATGGGGCATCACTCTGGGGTGATCAGAGTAGATGCCCTCCAGGTCCCCTTAGCACTCATGTTCTGTGAATCTAAGTAAGGTTAAGTTCCCCTTTGATTATTGAAGGTTGAAGATGTGGCTGGTACCTTTCAGGCATTGCAATGATGGTCAGGGATAGCAATAGTTTTCTTCATGTGTTAAAATACATAATTTACCCCTTGAACCAATTTTAAGGGAATAATTCAGCGTCATTAAGTACATCTGTAATATTGTGCAATAGCAATAGGTTTTTAAGAGCACCTACTATGTGCCAAGTCTCTTGTTAGGCGTTTCCATGTAAGTTACTTGTTTAATTCTCACCAAGCAAGAGAAAAACAAATCTTAAACTATATATTCGTTCTTATATTCACAGTGAGAAAATTGAGGCTTAGGGAGGTAGAGTGTTGGGACAAAGTCATGTGGCTGCATGAAGACTCTAAACCAAATCTAAACCTCAATCTCTCTGACTCTGTAAGGACATATTTTTACTAGCTTGGCCACCCCCTGGGGCATCAGTGAGGCCTCACCTTGTGTCAGAGGCTCAGGATTGGCCACTAACCGTCCCGTATGAAACATCACGGAGGATGGATACAACTTTTTTTTTTTTTTTTCCAGTTCCTATTCATTATGGCTGCACCTTGAACTAGGAGAGATCCCGAACTCATTTTTATTTTTACAACTCATGTTATCAAAATAACATTTCGGTGCACATCTAGTGAATCTGATGAATGATGCCAGCATTTTAGAAGTTCTTGGACAGAAGACACATATTCTTATCTGACAAAGTCCTACTCTGGGAGCATTCAGGACAGAAATGGGTTCAGTTGCAGTGGATTCATTTTGGAGTAGGGGAGTTTATAGTACTGGTGGAGTGTAAGATTGATTGAAATGGAAAAACAATTACAAGGCACTCTGGCATAAGAGGTACTATTAATAGATAGGCTCCAAAGAAATTGCATTAGGCTCTGATACCTATGGATATCTATTCAGTGACCTTGAATTAAGAGCTTTTTTGGAAACTTATTCTACAAAAGAAACTCAAGCATGTAACAGATTAAGGCACCAGGGAAATCATGTAAATTCTGAGCCCAAAGGGAGCCCCTTCTACTGGGGCAGAGGACACGGAAGCTCATGGTGGCTTCTTACTGTGTCTCAGATCCTTGTTTCTGGTGGCCTCCAGGGTGTGTCCACATGACAGGGTGGAGTACCCCATCAGATTTCTGATTTCCCAAATTTTGGGGTCCACAAAAATGTGATTTTCTTAAAATTGAATGCTCTCAGCATGGATAAATCTGATAGAATCATCTTGTTCCACCCAACTTTATAGGCTTGTCCCACGTCTTCCACTGCCCTGAAGTTTTGTAGAACACATACTTGAAAGAGATATTTGGTTTTGAAATATTTTTGACACCCACAGATTTTTCTTGCAATGGCAACTGTTATAAATGCCCACTGATGAATTTTTGTTTTCTTTCTATAACATCTCTATGCTTTAAAATGGACATGGCACAAAGCCTCATCTCTGGGAGACATTTGCTCTGACTAAAAAGTACTAGAGAGCTTCCCAAGAAAGGCTTAATAAAGCTGAATGGGAGGACTACAACAGCGGAGGGCTAATTTAAAAAAAAATATTTATTTATGGTGGGGGGGGGCAGGCAGAGACACAGGCAGAGGCAGAAGCAGGCTCCCTGGGGGGACCCCAACGAGGGACTCGATCCCAGGACCCCAGGATCACGCCCTGAGCCCAAGGTAGACACTCAACTGCTGAGTCACCCAGGCGTCCCCGGAGGGCTAATGTTTAGACACTGTATACCAGGTTTATCCCTAAGATTAAATGCCCCCCTCTCTCTTCTGGAAATAAACCATCACTGGGTGTCTCTCATGCCATACACAACTTCTCATCTACAAGATGGGATTCTCCCCAAGCTAAGGAGACTTGGAAATGTTGAAGTGTCCCTGTCAGTGCTGCCGGTCTGCTTGGCTCTCACCAGCACGTGTGATGGCATCAGGGAGGAGGGCAGTTAGAGCTGAGAAGGTGGCTCATGCTCAACCACATTGAAGAAGAGGGAAACAGAATGGGTTTGGTCTTCAAAGGACCTTCTTACAGAAAAGGATCACAGTGAAACTGCAGGATTTATCAACAGACTAAGCCCCACGGTAGCTGGGAGACGGAGAATAATGAGGGCAGTAATGTGGAGCTGCCATAAGGAGACCCTGCAGGATGCTGAGACCCAGGGCCCTGTGAACTGAAGAAAATGCCCTGGCTCAGAATCACCTGAGGATGTGGTTAAAGCTGCAGACTGTGTCTCAACAGGTCTGCAGGGGGGCCTGGGAATCTCCATTTCTAATGGAGGCAGACTACTCCATGGGAAATGCTGGCTTGGGTAAAGGAAAACAGAGCCCTGTGAACTGAGGCCTACCAGCCTGTCAACTCTTCCAGGGCAAGGACTGTGTTTTATTTAACTGATGTGGTCTCTCGAGCACACAATCAGGCAGTGTAGACTACATGATAAATGTTTGCCGAATGAATGTATCCATTCACAATGAGTCTCCCAAGTCTTAGAGTTCAGCCAGAGGACAACTGACATGGTTGCAGAAGGAGAAACGCATCGAGGAAGCGTCCACATCAGTAACTGTCTATTCTGTGGTCCTTGGGGAGGAAGGCGCACACATCTATGTGCTGGCTCCTGCCCCGTGTAAGGCTATGGGTTGTCACCAGTCCGCTCTGCCTGCACCCCTTAACCTGCATTACAGTCTGTTGAGGGGTTCATTTCTGTATGCATATACAGAAGTAAACAGTATTTCCAGCATTTTGCAAAGAGGTTCTCTTAGCAAAGCAGCGCTGGGGAAGAGTACCGAGTGTGCCAACCAAGAATCTGCTCTGCTCCATGAACACCTCAGCTACAGCCTCTGAGCGCTGAATCTGTCCTCTCGTCCTCTGTTCACTGCCCCCTTCCTTATTCCCCTCTGCTGTCAGAAGGCCCCTGGCCAGCTCACCATCAACTTTCCGCAGTGGTCTCTTCTGGACTGCCTCCTAAGCTTCAGCAGAGGATGGACTTAGTCTCATTTTGGCTTTCTGGTACCTTTGAAGAAAGGTCCAGGTACCCTTCTGCTGTTATTTTTCCTCTCCAGTGATCTCCTGCAGAGCTCCTCTTTTTTTTTTTTTTTTAAGTGAGAGGTCTGCTGAGGTCCCTCTGGGGAAGGGACATTTTGGGCTGGCTCCCTTGCTGCCGGCTTTGTATGCTCGGGAGAGCACATGAGGCTCCTGTCTTGCTCTCATCGGTCTAATGTCTCAGGAGCTTGACTTCCTCTGGGGTAGGAGTGTGGTAGGAGCAGAGACAGAGGGAAGGGAAAGGGGAGGCCTTTCCTTATTTGTGTTTTGCCTTTTAGGGATTCTGCGGACATCATCTTTGCAGTAACTCATTCATTTTCTGAACCAGCCTTCCCTCCTACCTCTCTGATAGGGGTGCTATAAGTAAAGTATAAATATACTAGAGCAATATTGACTCATAGTAGATGCTCAATAACTCCTAGCAATGAATTTCACTATTACTTCTCTTACTATACATATTTTTCTTGTGTTTTTAAAAACTGTTTTTCAGACTTTGGGCTAAGCTAGTCTGTTTTTTCTCTCTGGACCATTTTGCATTCATAATTTGGAGAAAGGTTCTAACCATCAGTTCTGATGATAACCTAAAATAATTAGAAATAAAAACCATAAACCGAAGATGAATGAAATGTCAGGTAACACATGATACAGACCACTGACTGGCATTGCTTCCAGCTTCTCCCTCAACACCTGAGCAGAAGATGGGCCATCTGGGTTCTCCAGAACAAGGGTGTCCCACCCTTTCTGACCACGTGACTTCGAGCATTCATTGTCTTTCTCCAGGTATCCATCAGTTTCCTGTCAGTAACCGAAGGAGGAATCTCAAGCCTCTGGGTCCTTTATCTCAGATATGTTACGGTTCCAAATTAAACATTTCCTTGTTAAGAAGGTACTCACTAAAATAAGCAGACACTACTTTTTTCTCTTCCTTCTTTTCCTCCTTCATGGAGAAGCTCTGCCTTCCCCTTGCAGCATCTTTGCCAACCTCCTCCCTCACAGGTCTGGGGCATATGGCGTACAGAGGAAGGACGTTTTTGTTCGTGATCCTTTTACTTGGCCATTTCTTTGTGAATTACATCCCCATAGCACCTTCCCCAATGAGTTTGAAGGTGTGGTGCAGAAGGCACAAATAGGAGATGGCCTGAAGGTCGCTGCCCTGATGTCTGCCTCCCTCCCTAAAATCTTCCTTTGAGGGACTGCCTTGCTGTGAGCTACTCAACACAGTGGTCATTCCTCTCACAACTGGCTACAAGGACCACATCACAACTCAATGGTACCATCTTTCCAGTTAGAAGCTGCGCTTTGTGTTACTGGAAGTCCTGCAGAATACTTGCTACTCAAAACAAGGTCATATCACACTAGAAACTTAAAAAAAAAAAAAAAAAGCCTTTTAGATATATTTCTTAAAAGTGTGGACATTTTGCATATAATTTAAACGTCCTTGAGGGAAAAAAGAAGGCCAGCACCAAGCACTCCCACCACACCAGTGAAGCATTTTCTTGCCAGTTGGAAGCCTGAGTGGAAAGGCAGCCATGTTTCTCCTTTTTTTTTTTTTGTAGTGAGTTTGGCTGCTACCAGTTTGCTTCTGGTATTGAATTGAGAGGTGCCTTGGGGGAGATCTTAGCCTGTACTCGAAGACTCAACTGTGTAGGAGTCAAATCAACTTTTCTTTTAGAGGCCCCATGGGTGGGTTGTCTTTAGGACCACCACCCTTACTATAAATGGGAATTTATAAATGGGAAGATCTTCCAAGAGGCCAAACCTGGACAGCTGGCCTCGTCCTCTTGAAAGTCATAGAGAAACAATGAACAGTCAAAGTGGATGACAGAGAGAGCAGTGCCAAATGATTTTGCCTGCAACCTGGGGAGAGACCACCCTTTGTACCCAGATAAAAAAATGAATGCATATTCACGCAGCATCCTTTGGAAAAGGTCCGAGCTTGCACAGTTTCTCAGGTGTGGTTTTCTCATAGTAGCTATTGTTTTATTAGGTTTCTTTTTGGGGGTGAGAAGTAATACCACTGAAATGATCTTTTAATTGCTACTTCTGTTTGGCAGAAAAATTCTTAAAGATAATCATGCTTTCAAAAAAGCCACATGGATGTTTACTTAGGAAGCATGGACAAAAAAGATAATGGAATGCTTTCATGTATTTGATTGGATACATTCACTACATCATAAGCTCCTTTGCTATGAATCCTCTACGTACTTAAGGAGGGTCTGACAACAAGACCTCCTGTTCTACACTGACAGGAGTCACCCGGGAGCATGAACTGGCTGAGTTCCCCACACACCTTTGCTTTTCACACCCTTTACATCTCTTGGACTGGAAGCAACTAGTGGCAGATGAACTCAAAGCCCACACTTTAGCCATACAGAAATGGTGTATCTGCTCCTAATCCTCCCTGGATATCCGTTGCCTTTTCTCATCCCCTCAGCTAAGCAGCACAGCATACTGGCCAACAGCAAGATTACCGAAAGAAACAAGAAAATCCTATCAGTTTTAACAAATGGGTTTCACCTTAAGGCCCCCTGAACTGCGTTTTCCTTTATTCATAATAACATGCTGTCTCTCATCCATGACAATTTGTCATTTTGGTCTAGCAACTTTAACTGGACTCAAACCCCCAAACACTGTTCTCCGGCTGTGTTGAAGGTGGCATTGATTTTGGCAGCATCTTACAAACCATCTGAAAGAGCTCCTGCTGACATACACTTACTGATCTGTTCTCAAGTGGAGAAGGATCCCAGGGACAGGTTCCACTTTATCACTCTAGTGGCTGGGACTCCAACTCTGTATTTCCCTCCCCTGTGCCATCACTTCGCTGCTGCTGTGACCTGTCACTATGCATTCACTGTGGCAAGCAACTTGGAGATGGCTTCTAGACATAACCAGGGGAAGCTTTCCTGACCCATTTGTTCAAACCACTGTCTCACCAACTGTGTGGGGGCATTGCTTACATGCATATACACAAAAGTGCTCTTAAAAGAGTGCTTCTTCTCTGCTCCAAAGGACTGAGCTACCGGCACAATAGTTCTTTTTCCAGAAAGCAGTGTTCACAGTCTTTTGTTGAAACAGATCAGAATGAACTCACGCATGCTTTGCAGGCTCTTCTAGGAGGAGGAGGTCAAAGCCAAGCAAAGGCGGCTGCTGTGTGCCAGAAAAAAAAATGTTTCATAATCCTAAACTTCCTGTTGCACCCAATTAGGCTATGGAATTACTTTCTGATTGTCAGCTTATTCTAAATATTATCAACCTCTACTGACCAGTTAACCAATTACAGGAAATTCAACAGACAGAGTACAGTCTGCATTACATTATCTTTATTAGATACATTTAGTCCTAACCAAGGTTTATATAAAGCCCAGTGACTCACCATTCCTACAGTTGGTATGGCTGATTCGGTTTATACAATTTGATGCTATTGGTTGAAGGGAAAGTTAGAGTGGATTTGTGCTTGAATTTTTGCTGAAAACTTGATTATGAAAATTACTAATTTCTAAGTTGAAGATCAGAGCAAAAGCGAACTAAGATGAAATGCCAAGTCTAGATGTGTTTGGGGATTATAATCCTGACGTTTATCCCATGTTGCACACATGGTCTAGAATCTCCCATTTTTTTTTTCCACTGAGCGTATATCCCTTAAGGATTCATTACTGCACAAAACTAAGCTATACATAATATCTCAAGCTCTTATGAAAACATCCATAATCATGATTTGCTTCTACAACAAACAAAGGAATCTAGCAATACTGACACAGGTCTGAAACACTAGAAAAAAAATGGAATATAACATCATGAAATGGAATGAGCACTCCATCTTCTAAATCTGCTTGTGATTTTAACATGTTCTTTCCTGTTGCCTTATCGACTATATTAGGAACCCCCGGAGACAGGGCAAGACACTGTAGGAATATGTTTGATATATAGTTGGATTAAATAACAACCTAATATATCAAACATATCACACAGAGGCCTGCAGAAAAGGCATCCAGGTTTGACTGGGCTCGAGAATAGGCACCGTACTGCAGGCTACAGATGCAGGGGGCGGTCACCACTGCAGGAACTTCATCACCTGTCTGTGGAGCACTGGCCGTCTGGAAGTGTGGAAGCGGCGCCATTAGCAACATCAGAGGCACATGCACCAGAGCTCACCGACCTTCCCCTTTTGCCTTTAAGCCATCTTCCCAAGCAAACAGTGGATTCAACAGTGCGAGTTTGTTATTCATATGTGGGAGATTCTAGGCAAAAAGAGGTGCTTAAGTTTTAAGGGCCTGAGCTGGGAATATACCAGGAATCATCTTCATAAACCATGGAGCATTCTACTTTTAAGACAGGCGACCTGAGAATGCGGTGAGCAAAATAATTTGAACCAATAAACCAACAAAACCACGGCCCTTCCCCAACACTGTTCTTCAAAGCAGTATAAATGCTCCTTGGTTACAAAGGAAAGCATTATTTACTCTATGCTGAGAGCTGGTGTGGTTGTATGTAGTTATAGGGGTAGGAATGTGATAGCAAATGCTTATTCATAGTATCCTGAGGATTCCTTATTTATTTCAGTTATGGAAGGGCGATGGAGAGAACCAGTTAACCACAAAGACTGGTCAATTTTGGTGTTAAGATTGGAGATTTTTTTTTTTAACCGGGGAAATAAATTCCTTTATAAAGGCAAGGAAGATATTTTAGTCATGTAGTTATTTCCACAAAGCAGATGGTAATCTGACACAGGCAAAAACCATGGTTTGGGTTGATGGTTTCTTTAAAACAGTTTTATAGAGAATATAATCCATGTGGCAGGAACCTCTGGCCATTGGGTGGATTGGGACCTCACGTCATTGTAAGGCACTCAGGAGGTACCAAGCACCCTTCCCAATATGAAGAGGGGAGGGACCTAAAGTAGGCATCCCCAAGGAAGGGACTTCAATCAAGAGTTATGTCTACTTTGACCTTAACCAAAGGATTCCTTGGCTTTGTATAAAGAATTTAATTTGCCCACAGTGCAAATACAAAGGCTAGATGATCAAGGAAATGCAGGGAATGCTCACTGGTCCATCTCAGCAGCCATCACTCATTTTTTAAGTGCTGTTATTTTTAAAACATTGTTTTATAAAATTTTAAAACACAGGGCTCCCCTAATTCTACAGTCACACTTGTACATTCCCTACCTGCCTCCTTCATATGCAAGTGTTGTTTACAGAGTTGTAATGAGCACATAATTCTGTATCCTGTTGTTTTTTGTTTTTTTACTTTACATTTATCCCTGAGCATCTTCTTCATACTACACAGTTCTATCAAGCATTATTTTCAATAGCCATATACTTTTTCTTCAAGGAGACACTCAGGTCACATCTAACTTCTTCCTACTACAAACTAAGCTATAAGGAACAGCTCTTTCCCCCACATAGAGCTTTTTTTCTCTCTGGATTTACTCCTCAGCACAGATTCCCAGAAGTAGCATTAACAGCTCAAAGAGTACAGGCAAAACCAAAACATCCCCTGTGGGGCTACACCAACCTGACACTGACTAGACCCAAAGATCTGCCACCCAGAGCCCACATACGCTGCTTCCAGCTCAGTCAAGCCATCTGACTCTGCCAAGGTATTTTGCATGGATAGAGCAGGGATGGTAATACATGTTGCTTTGTGGACTTGTTGCAAGGCCCAGATGAGTTACTCCATGCAAAGCACCTAGAAGACTGCTGGCACATGCTTATTAGGTACTCAATCAATATGAGTCTTTTTTCGTTTGTTTTCTGTACCCCCCTCCCCCCACCAAGCCATCAGCTGGTCGATCTATGGAGTAACTTTTATTGCAGGCATTCTCCTAGGAGGTAGTAGATAAAAGTCTCTGAAGTATATTTTCAGTGATGGCGACACAGTTACTGCTTATTAAGTTAGGCACTGTGTTCTTAAGTTATCTCATTTTATTGTTGTAACAACAATCCTATGGGGTAGGGCCTTAATTATTTTTTTCAGCTCAAGAATTGTAAGATAAATAATGGCTGGACAAAGGGCAACTAGGATTCAGAGACAGAGCTCCAAGGGATCCTGCAAAAGGACAAAGGGAGAGGGATTGAAATAGGACTCTCAGAATCTGGTGAAGTGCTAATATTACATGAGCACCAGGCTAATTCTCCAGAAGAGCGCCAACTGACATGACTTCAGCATTAGCAGATGAAAGCTTTCCAGGAGAGGCTACTTGTGCTAAATCAGATGAGAGGAAGAGTAAAAACCAATTACGCACAAAGCCTCTAAATCTTAGTCAATGGTTGCTTGCTTCTTAGCTGAAAGTAATTTTCCATTCGCAATTAACTTGGTTTATAAAGCAGAAATAAAGACACAGAAAATGGGAGTTGCCGCTATATACACACTCAGTTCTTAAGCTTGTTCAGAACAACTTGGACAATCTCAGACCACATAAAGCCCTCAGGTTAGAAGCTAGTGGAGAGAACCCTGGTAAACCCCCAAATCAGAAACCATAACTCTTAAATTACATTTTAATGAGAAATTTAAAGAATGTCTGTACCAAGTCCAGAGCAACTATTAGGAGATTGGAGATTGGCTCTAAGAATTTCATGGTTTTGAGAAGGTTTCCAAGCTTAATACATGTACTACAAGCTCATGTCTATTTTATATACTACATGAACCCAGGCGCTGCTTTTGAGTGGTGTGGTGTATTCTAGTGCTCCATCCTTTGGTCTTATAAAATAGGTAGAATTTTAGGTATACCTAATCTGATCCAACCTTTTTGAAGCGAAAAACCCAGATTTTACTTCCAAATGTATGTGGGTCCTTGGAAGGAAAGGGAGGTTTTAGGTACCTGCAGTGACTTGCTTGAATAGAAAGAAAAAGAGGCCTCCTCTAGTCCCACCATCTTCTGACTGAAGACAGCCATGGAGGGTGGAGTGACAGGAAAGTGTCCTAACAAGTTGGGCTTTGCCCCTGGACAGCACTAGCTCACTGTCCTTTTATGTAATAATTGTCCTCTCTACTGCCCAATCTTAAAATATTTCTTTAAATGGCTGTTAATCTTAGTATCTACTCATGATCTTAAGTTTCAAACATTTATCTAGATGACAAACACAGATGAAGGAAACATACAGCCCACCACAGCCTCCAGCATGCCACAGGGTCCACTTTTGAGATACACATTGTCCTCCAATGATTTTAAGGGAAGGAGAGACCCAGCATTGCTATTTGCATTACATTATGGAAACCAGAAAATTGGAGGGTGATGATATCACGTTCAGTGACAGGAATTTTCCATAGTAAGCATCCAACACCTGCTTCATTATATATAATGAAACTAAACTCAGATTGTAAATGCCTGGGTTCTTCCTCTGGATACCCAAAGATATTTTTCTGGTGGTTAACCTGAAGGATCCACACGTGGGTTTTTTTCTATACCCTGTAAAAAAGTGCTAGGCCAGTAGAGCAGGTTTGCAGCTTGCTAGTCTAACTACAGAGGAGATAAGCTTCCTGTGGCACACAGAGCTCCATTTCACAGCCATCTACAGGAAGACCTAGTGACATCAGACAAGCAGCCACACATGGACACTCACTTTTGGTTTTGCTCTTGGCTTCAGTTGCTCTAACTTCTTAGCAGCAGCCTCAATGGATGCTGCGGCCCCCAGTAATTCTGTTTCTGCAATGACGGTTGGGTCTTCTGGATCCACCCACTCTGTTCCTAAAATCAGTCCAAAGAGGGTCATTCTTGGTAGCTGTGACTGCAGGGCACTGGCTTCATTACAAACACTATCTGGATTGACATGTAGGGAAGCTCCATAAGCCTACTTGCTGCATGGTCCTAAGGGGTCTTCTCTAGCTCTCACAGAGATCAGCTGGGTACAGGGGAGCTCCTGTCAGCTCCTATTTTTCTAAGTCAGCTGTGGATACAGCTCTACCACAGGAGCAGTCATCAGTGATAGTTTCAAAAATCCAGATCTCATGGTCCAAGGCCAGCTCAAGCCTTATTCTGATTTCTAACTTAAAGCTCATGAATGCAAGAAACCATTTTCAAAAGACTTGAGACTATGCGGACCACACAGATTTGCCATTCTCTTCTCTCAGGACTCAAAGAGAATAGCCATTCACCTCAGCTCAAAGGAAGGGAAATTGGTGAGAACACCTTTCTCTGATGAGGGGACTGCTTCTAATGTTACTGTGAAGGGGTGTTTAATCAATGTACCCAGAGAACATCGTTTCCTAAACATGAAGTGTGTCATTTGAACAAGGATAAATATTCTGAGGAATGAAAATGCAGATAAAAATAAACAGCAAGACTCTTTAGAGAAGTGAGCAGTTCTAGAAGGATTATATCATTTAAGTACTTCACAAAGACTGGAAAAAAAGCTTTGCTTTGGGAGGGTATAACTTTGAAAATCTAACTCTATTCCCATTTGCTTAAAAAAAAAAAAAAAATAGTACCTCACTGTATTCCTTCTGATTGCATTTGCCAAGAAAAGGCCCGGGTTGGCCCTGCAGTTTCTCTGATCAGTTCACTGTGCTAGTGCTGTCTGGACACAAGAGAATGCGGCCTACCTTTCATGGCTTCTGCGGCCTGGATCAGCTCAGTCACGGCGCCAGCAACGCGCTTGGAGAAAGCAGCCAGTTGGTGCTTGAGTTCTGGGCTTGGCTTCTGAAGGATCTATGGATGAAGACAAATGCATGAGAGAGATGGTAGCCGTTCTGACAGAAAACACACTCTTCCTGGTAGATGAAGAGTTGGCCATCCAGGTGTTGAGTTGCAACTCGGTTGTCACCAAGTGACTTCAGAAACTTGGGGGAAATCACATAAGATTCACTGGCCTTCAGTTGCCTCACATGACAAATGAAAAGCTGGGATCCAGGAGTTTCTTTAAGGTTCTTTCTGACACATTTCCCCAAAGATCATAAGTGAGATGAGATCCTTACTCGTCTTTTATTTCTACTTTCATGTGTACATAAAGCAAACACCTGCACACAAAAACTACCCACAGTGTAAGAACATTCTGAGCGAACGTGAAAGTCTGAAGTTACAGGTCAGCTGGTACTTGTGACAACATAACAGTGGGACCAGGAGTATGTGACTCTGGTGGGGTCTTAGAGACAAAGTCCCCAAGAGAGCAACCAACTGATCAGAGGGCTGTTCCTGAAGGAATAATCCATCTTCACAGTTTTGACTACAAGCTCTCCTGGGGGGAGGTCTTGAGGATTTTGCTTCTTTCAAACTAGTTCAAGGTTTTTAAAATTTTTTTTGCTTTTTGGTTATTTTTATGGTATTAAAAAAGATGATGGCTATCCTGTGTGGATTTCTTCTCAAATCACTCAAGAATGAAACTAAGAAATGAATTTACATTCTGACTTAAATCATCTTGCTCCTTCTTAATTTTGAAATTCTTCTTCCAACATTCTTTTTCTCCACCTCTTTCCTATGCATCACAGTAGTAATCTTCAGATTTAGGAATGCGAGACCATTTAGGAAGAAAGCACAAGTGCTGTGTCTCTATGGACAATTTTGAGGCCTCTGACCCAGGGACAAAGCATAGGCTTTGAAGCTGGACAAACCTGTGATCACACCTGGCTTCACTTGCTCTCTGTTTAAGATACTAGGCAGATAACTGAACCCCTCAGAACCTATTTCTCAACTGTAAAACTGGGATAATGCCTATCCCTCAGGACTGGCATAAAGATCAAATGGAATAACACATGAGAAGCATCCTGCACAATGCCTGCAACACAACAGGCATTCATCCAATGTTAATTCCCTTCTTGGTGTCCCATACCTTTTTCACTTGGGCCAGGCAGCATACTCTTTTCTTAGGAATCTGGAAAAGAGGTCTTTTGGACCCCAGAGCTAAAAGAAGACTCTAAGAGAAGCTTGGCAAAATATAAAAAATAAAAAATAAAAAAAAATCTGGGGTTGGGGTAGTTAATGGGATTATACTTAGACCAGCGCCAGGCACGTCAGAGCATAGAAGACATTATATTAAATGCTCAAACTGATTAGTCATAGATTTTTGAGCACCATTTTACATGCATCTATCCCCATCCTTCTTCCTCTTGTGATCTTTTACACTTCTTTTATATTTTCAATTATTCTATGAATTTAGCTGCTCTGCTCTTATTGTTCTCACCCTTGGACTTATATGTTTCACTATGCAGATATTAAGAACTCAGTATAGGGGTGTCTGGCTGGCTCGGTCAGTGGAGCATAAGACTCTTGATCTCAGGGTTGTGGGTTCAAGCCTCAAGTTAGGTGTAGAGATTACATAAAGCTAAAATCTTTAGGAATAAAAAAAGAACTCAGTATAAACATGTGAATAAGCAAACATGAATGGATGAATTAAAACAAAACAACATACTATTGGGACAAGTTCTAAAATGATTGCTTCATGGAACACTTCCAAAACAACACTAGAACCATGGAGAGGTACAGGTTATTTATCTTCTAACTAAGCCTCAGTTTAAGTAAATTGCCTATTAAATAGGTATAGTAACAGTCCTTTTGTTACAGAGTGGTGGTAAGATCATATAAATTAATATGTAATTTAATATATAATCTCATCAGGGCTATTGACAGAATTGGGACTGATGTATAGCCTGGGCATCAGGATTTTAGAAGTCCCCCATGTGATTCTCATATATAGTTGTGAACCTATATATGAGTTGTGAACCACTCTAAACTTAAATAGTGGCATTTGGCACTACTTAAGTGTAAAAGGCTTGTACTAGTTTTTTTTCTGAAACAATGCATGTTGTAAGGCCACCAAGTGAATTATAGTTATTGGCTCAGGGTTTGAAGAGCTAAGTGGTCCATAGGCCTTGTTCATTGGTTAATTGGTTTATCCATAGTGGTCAATACAACAAAAATAAGTATTAAAGGTATGATGGGGAGACTCATAGTAAATGATGGACTGAATGTTCTCCCCTGAAGATCAAGAATATGGTAAGGATATTTGGTCTCACACTCCTGTCAATATTATACTAAAATTCCTGGACAGTGCAGTAAGGCAAGAAAAAAAATACATGACACACAGAAAAGAAGTAAAATAGTCTATTCATAAATAACATGAATGTCCATGTAGAAAATTCTGAGGAATCTGTAAAAAAAAAAAAAAGTTTCTAGAATAAGTGAGTATAGCAAGGTTACAGGCTATAAGGTCAATATACAAGCAATTATATTTTTATATATGATAAAAAATTGGGAATTTGAAAAAGGCAGTATCATTTATAATAGCATAAAAAATTATGAAATACCTAGTGTTGGGCAGCCTAGATGGCTCAGCGGTTTCAGCCCAGGGCATGGTCCTGGAGACCCAGGATCAAGTCCCATGTCGGGCTCCCTGCATGAAGCTTGCTTCTCCCTCTGCCTCTCTCTCTTTCTCAATCATTCTCCCATGTGTGTGTCCCATGAATAAATAAATAAAATCTTAAAAAAAAATACCTAGTGTTTAATGTGACAATAGATGTGTAAGACCTGAGTGCTAAAAACTATAAATACTGTTGAGATTATTAAAGACCTAAGTAAATGGAGATATATACCATGTTCATGGATTAGAACACTCTTCAGATATCAATTATCCTCAAATCTCCCTCACAATCCCAGTCAAAACTCCAACAAGTTTTTTTTTAGATATTGACAAGATTATCCTAAAATGTATATGAAATACAAAGCACACAGAATATCTAAGACTACTGAAAGCTGTTGAAGTTTTAAACTAATTGATTTTAAGACTCATATAAAATTGTAGTGAGAATCAGGATATGAAATTGGTATACATTGATAAATAGATCAATGGTCAACTGATTTTCATTAAAGATGCTAAAACATTTTTATTTCAATGGGGACACAATAATTTTTTTCAATGAATGGTGATGGAATAATTGGGTATAGCAATAATTGGAATAATATGTAATAGCATGAACCTTGACTCTTAACCCACACCATATGCATAAATTAGAAATGGAATATAAACAAATATAAAAATTAAAACTAAATAGAAGAAAACAGGAAAATAATCTTAGTGATCTTAGATTTGGTAAGGATTCTCAGAAGACAAAACATATAAATTATGCTTAAAAATTTCAAAAACCATGAGTTTGGAAGTTTATGCTTTAGAACTTTAAAAACATTCTAAGTTTAAGAACCAGGCACAAAAGATCACATACTGTGTGATTCCATTTATATGAAAAGTCTAGAATAGGCAAATCTACAGAGGCAGAAAAGAGATTAGTGTTTGTGTAGGACTTGGAGTGGGGATGAGGGCAATGAATGACTGCTTAAGGGTATGAGAGGTCTTTTTGGTGTGATGAAATGTTCTATTATGATAGGTGTATCACACTGTAAATACAGTAAAAACCAATTAATTGAAAGCCTTAAGTGGACTAATTCTGTCATATGCCAATTATAGTTCATAAATCTGTTAAAAAGAGAATCAATCTGGCATGCAAATGATAGACAATAGGAAGCTGGTGAAGGGGATAGCAGACTGTACCACCCCAAAATCTACTTCTTTTAAGGATTATTTTGAGCTAATTTTTTGAGAAGGAGCAGATACAGGAGAAGCTCTGAAAACAGAGTATAGGTTACACTTTTGAAAGGGAAATTTACATTTATAAAGCAAATCTTCATTTGTTAAGGGTGTCTCCCTCTCCCTTTATCACAAGAGAATCAGTGGAAAAGGTATAGGTTTAAATATACATAACCACCTTACCTTACTTTACTGAGCTTTTCCTGGTAACCTCCCATCACTGATCTCCCCCAACCAATTACAAACTTTCTTTTTTTGAGCTAAAGATGGTATTTAAGCTGGTGGCCTAGGTCACCTATGCAGTTACTCTTTTCCCCTGGATATCTGCCATGTATCCATGAGGTGCACAAGTTAATAGATTTGTTTTCCTTGTGTTAATCTTACCACACAGGCAAGAACTCAGAAAGGTAGAGAGAAAATTATTTTTCCTTCCCTTATACTGGGATATAACCCTAAAAATAATTTGATAACCTATACAACAGAAACATTCAATTCATGTTGTATATTTAATTGAGATATAAGACATATTTTAGGGGGGTCCCTCAGTGGCTCAGTGGTTTAGCGCCTGCCTTCAGCCCAGGGCGTGATCCTGGAGTCCTGGAATTGAGTCCCACGTTGGGCTCCCTGCAGGGAGCCTGCTTCTCCCTCTGCCTGTGTCTCTGCCTCTATGTCTCATGAATAAATAAATAAAATCTTAAAAAAAGGGACATATTTTAGCTTTCCTTTTCTATTTTTCCAAGTCTTATCTGCTCTTTTTTGTTTCCTCAACTCTCTGCTGCACTGTTTTCTAACATACATTTGCCTCCCTCCTCAGACACTGTTATGAAAATGAAAAAGTAAAGCACACCTTAAGAGAAACTACTAAAAAGAACCAAACCAAAAACCTAGAGGCATCTGGGTAGCTCAGTTGGTTGTATCTGACTCTTGATTTTGGCTCATATCCTGATTTCAGGTTGTGGGATCAAGCACCCATGTGGAGCCTGCTTGAGATCCTCTCTCCCTCGCTCTTCTACTTTGCTCATGCTTTCTCTCTCTCCTTCTCAAAAAAAAAAAAAAAATCTAACAATTTGCATCTAGAAAATATAAAAAAATTTAAAAGTTCCATAGTAAGACAAATCCAATAAAAAACAGGCAAAAGATCTGAACAGGCACTTCATCAAAACCGACATACAGAAGGCAAAGAGGTGTATAAAAAAAGATACTCGAGGGCAGTCCGGGTGGCTCAGCAGTTTAGTGCCTGCCTTCGGCCCGGGGTATGATCCTGGAGACCCGGGATCAAGTTCCACATCAGGCTCCCTGCATGGAGCCTGCTTCTCCCTCTGCCTCTCTCTGTGTATGTGTGTCTTTCATGAATGGATGAACAAAATCTTAAAAAAAAAAAAAAAAAAAAAAAAGATACTTGACATTGTAAATTAAAATCACGATGCTCACTTTGGCAGCACATATACTAAAAACCACAGCAAGATACCACTATTTAGCCACTAGAATGACTAAAATTAAAAAGATCATTTCAAGTGTTGACAAGGGTGTCGAGCAATTAGAACTCTAATATACTCTGGAGGAAATGTAAAATAGTATAATGACTCTTTAAAAATTTCCTAAACAACATTAAAAATGCATACCCTATTTTATAAATATCCTACATCTAGGTACTCATCCAAGAGAAATGAATACATATAGGCTCAAAGAGTTGTACAGAGAATGATCTTGACAGCTTTAATTGTAATAATCAAAATCTGGAAACACCCTAAATGTCCATCATCAGGTAAAGAGATAAATAAGTATGGCACATCCATTTGATGGAATTCTACTTAGCAATAAAACAGGACAAATTATTGATACATATAATAACCTGGATGGGACTGAAAATGTTGATGCTGAGTAAAAGCCAGACAAAAAGGAGTACATGCTACATACTCCATTTGTATAAAAGTCTAGAAAAATGCAAACAAATCTGTAGTAACAAAAAGATCAGCAGTTGCCTAGAAATCCTGAGGAGTAATGCACACATTTGTTATTTTGATTGTGGTGATGCTGTCACAGATGTATTCAGAGATCAGTATTCAAACTGTATACTCTAAATATCTGTTTATTGTATGTTTGTTAGGCTTCAATAAGGTTAGAAAAAGCTAGGGGTGTGGTGGGTAAATTCACTTATATTGTCAAAATGGAGTGATTAAAGACTTCTGTCTTTAAAAGAAGAGTAGGATGGAGAGACAGAGAGAACTGCTCCTGCATATACTCCGGCTCTGAGAAAGGGACAAGCCCTATAGTAAAGTATCGGATTCATATATAGCAGGTGGAAAGGAGTTCTATTTTTATTCTGCCATTAAGTCAACATGATTCCTAATAGACAAGAGACAGAACCAAATTAAAGTTCTGCTAGTGGAAGCGAGGGTAATTTTAAGCCTGTCAAAGATCTCACATTGTGGTTTAGATGCAATATTGAACTGAATGCTGCAGAAGCAATGAGGCGGACTCTTGCCCTGCAAAATCCTCCAGGACAAACTAGCAAACGGCAAATACAGGAGGCCAACACTGCTTGAATGGCCACATCTAAAGCTTCAGAAAGCTCCTTGGGTAGGTCAGGGCTCTGCTTAAATTGGATCCTGTTATTTATAGATCACTAACTGGATTCTCCAAAGGAAAAGATCACCCAAGCAGGGGTTCTTGATTTGGTCTCTCAATTCCCAAAGGATCCAGCTGGGCATTGGGACCCTCTTAATAGTTTAAGAAACATTTTGTGTGCTTGTGCTGCTGTTTCTTTGATGATGGTAATGGGAGGTAGGAAATGGACATTCAGCTCCAAAGGGTCTAAGGATGCTAAAATCATGAGAGTTACTTGCACCTAGATAGAGAAAAAAAGCAGAATGGGAGTGATAAATGACACAAAATTTAAAAATATATGTGTATATATATTCTTAAAAAAACAAGGATCCAGGGGATCCCTGGGTGGCTCAGCGGTTTAGCGCCTGCCTTCTGCCGAGGGCGTGGTCCTGGGGTCCCTGGGATGGAGTCCCGCATCGGGCTCCCTGCATGGAGCCTGCTTCTCCCTCTGCCTGTGTGTCTCTGCGCCTCTCTCTCTCTCTCTCTCATGAATAAATAAATAAAATCTTTAAAAAAAATAAGGATCCAAACCAAATAGGACAAACATAAACAAAGTTAATTAATTATACATGATGGGCACATGGATGTTGATATGGTTTTCTCTATTTTTAAGCCTTTTCTAAAGTAAACCTGAAATATACAAACCAGCAAAAAAAAGTTAAGAATTCTTGGCTCTAACATGTTGAAACTGAACAAGGCTAAAGCAGTGTAATCTCTTCCACATTTTTATGTGCCTAAATTTAAGAAAAGCAGCTCACTGAAGATCCCTGCATGTCCCTGTATCACCTGAAAGTGACTTGAACTTATTTCTGTAAGTTGCTGGACACCATCTCCGAACCTTAATTTCTAACTTCTCTTTCTTTTGGTAAAAACTGGACAAGGATCTAGCCTTACTTCAGCTTTCAGGAATCTTATCAGTTCTCTTTGATCAATTAAACCAAGAGGTCACCTTTACAAGAGATCCAAGAGGACTAACCTAAGATCTCCTGCTACAGTTTCGACTTAGGTTGACTTTTTTTTTTTTTTTTTTTTTTGCATAACAGAGATGCTGTAGCCATCCTAGTACTCATGGCCTTCCCATGAAGACCAGAGAAATGAAGGAGTGAACAGGATGCTGTGCATGTGTTTATTCATATGAAAGTCTCTAGTTTTTTAACTGCTTGTTTATTCATCACCCTCAAATAGCAAATCTTAATATCTGAAATGAACGCTAGTTTCCCTGTTTGTGTGTCTGTTTCCCCTATCTCTTGCTGGGTTCTCCACCAGCTCTGGCCTCAACAGTCTTGTGGCTCCTGAGCCTCTCACTGCTGTGCAATCTTCCTTCCTCTTGGCCTCATGTTAGCCCAGATTTCTTCCAAGTCTGTCTGGGAGGAAGAATTAGGGCTAACAATGCAAGACATGAACTTATTCTCAGCTGCAGGCCCAAGAAAACCACAAATGTCCACAGCGTGGGTGAAAGAATGCTGTCACGAGGCTTCTGCAATTTCCAGTGATGAACGAGTATTTTTCCTATGGTTACGATAATCTCCTCGGAAGGCTTGCATTCTTGCTTTATTTTTTGTGAGAAAAATAACCTCCAAAGAGTATGACTTGCTTTCTAAAGAGACAAAAGTAAATATATGAACAAATAAATGTATGATGCTAATTCACTCATATTTCTCTGAAAGTCAGAACCATCAACACATGTCATCAAGAGGCAAAAATATCCTTGGAAAAGAGGAGATAAATTCTGCATGTTTTAACGTAATTTCCACTGCCATTCAGCTTTCCTTTCTATTAACGGTTCCATTTGCGCACTAGCTACTTTTACACCATGTACCTCAAAACAGCTATGGGGAAACAGGGCATTTCTCTTTCTACCAGGATTATGGGTCACAATGATATGACTGTTTAGAAAGATGAAAAGAAACTCAGATGGTAGGCTTTTAATGTAACCATCTGAGTCTGCAACACATAGGCTTAAGAGTCCTGTTTCCCTAATAAACACAAGGGAGAATTCATAACAGAAAATCAATCAACTAATATGAGCAGCCAGAGGAGAAGCACATCAGTTATAAAATGTAATTGTTCTTGCCAGGCCCAGAAAAAGGAGGAGGTGGTTGCTCCCCTGTCTTGCCAGCCTCTGGCCCCTGCAGTTAAGCCTCACCAATCACACATGATGTGGGGGCTTCCCATGGAGCAGGTGTCCTACCTTCTGTTCCAGAAAAACCTTATGATTATCATTAGGGCTGAAGCCTGACATTGTAATCAAGTGGCCATAAAGCTGGGGTCTCCGAATGTGTGTACTGGGTGGGAATGGCTCCTACACCTTCCCTAATGTTTATGGAGGCGCCAGATCTCTTGGCCTCTTCTTGGACAAAGAGGTCCACCATCCTCCCACCCCCCTGGAGGCCCTGTCTTCTTTTGCTCACCCAAACAAGGTGGGCATGGAGAGGAGAGGTCAGGGGGAGAGGAGGTGCCTTGGTGATGCAGCACCTGGTTCCCAGATACTGGAAACGGGTCCAAAGTTGTCCTGAGGTCAGGGAGAGGACCCGAGGGGGCTCTGCTTTTCCTCCCCACTGGGGTTAACTCCTCGCAGTGGCCCCTGCTCATCCTCATGAGGGCAAATCCTCTCCCAGACAGAAGGTGTCTTGTTGCTGGAGAGTGAAATGGGAGACCTGCCCTCCAATGAACACCCTTAAAGGCTGTTGCCTCTTTTTATTCAGGTTTGTGGATTTGTCAGGTGCACAGCTGGAGGTAAACCCCTCCGTGGTGACACTCCTCTTACACGGCTCATCAAGAGCCAAGGTGGAATGTGACAACCTGAGGGCTATTTATGTGGCCAAGCTGGGATCTGAACTCAGAGCTTCTAAACCTAAGCCTACCACTGTTTCTGCCATAACTTTCTAATTTTCATCTAGAACAAGGTTCTATGTGACTAAGACTATTGTCCCACCAAGAAAGAAAAAACACATGTTGGAAGCCTTGCTGGCTTCATTCTCCTGACCCTGAATTTCCTGCTAAGCATGCTCATAGACTGACCACTTTAACTATGTTCTAACACAGAAAGTGGGTTTGGCTAGAGCGGCTCGTGCCAGTGAACACTGACTGGCCAAGATGTTCTTTCCCTGGCCCTCATGCAATACGCTGCTGTCTGTTTGCAAGGGTTCAGGCTTTCGAACTCAACGTTAGGAATGCCAGCCTGCCCCTTCTCACAGAAGGTACACTTTCACATGGACCACACTTAACATGGGTGAAGAATAAAAGTATTGCTCCCTTAAGAGACCTAAAATGCTTAATATCATAAGGTAATTTAATTAAAAAATTTTAATTTAAATTATATTTAATTAACATAAAGTGTAATGTTAGTTTCAGAGGTAGAATTTAATGATTCATTAGTTGCATAGAACACCCAGTGCTCATTCTATCACGTACCCTCCTTAATGCCCATCACCCGGTTACTCTAACCCCCCATGCCCCTCCCTCCAGCAACCCTCAGTTTGTTTTCTATAGTTAAGAATCTCTTGCCTCCTTCTGTTTTTGTCTTTATTTTTCCTTCTCTTAAAAGGTAATTTAATTTTAAGGTGGCAGTGAAATGCCAGAACAAGCACATGGCTGGATATAATAAGAATTGTGACTTGGTCCCGGATATGTCCTGGTGGCTGGGTGACCTCAACCAAGGGACCAAACTTCTCTGGATCGTTCCTTTGTTCTGCTAGCCTCATGGTAGTGCAAGGACAAAATGAAAATTTTCAGTGCTCCACAAATGAAAGACTTACAGTTCTCTGTGGCCCGTTGATTTTTTTTTTTCTTTTTAAGGTTTGGGAAGGAGCAAACAGTGATGGAATGTGGGACACCATCAATTCTCTTCTGGGGTTGTCTCATTCCTGGACAAATTCTCTTGGGGACTGCCCCAGATCTCCCACGGTTCTGAATGTAGTTCCCAGGAAGTGACAGAGACATACAGCAAATATATTTCTCAGCTGTGTATGGTTTGGCCCTTCAGGCTGCAGGAAGCCAAGCCACTCTATGAGCTGGGACTGTCAGCACAAGCCTGAGGCTCCCAGGTGGACAGTCTTCCTAGCCATGATCACTGAACCCCCGCACTGGCATCTTCCCTATCAGCCCTCTTTCCCAGCTACATGTGGATATTCCAGGCTGGAGGAAAGTCATCGGAGGGAGGGAAGCATTCTCAGCGTGATCCACAGTATTCACTCAAGGACAAGGGGATATCCCAAGAGGCTGGTAGGTCACCTGGAGCACTGGTGATGTTTTTCCTTGTCATGGAGCCTGGTGTGGCTCTTTCTGGAGGCTTCCCTGTCCTTGAAGGACTAGGCTCTTTCTAACAGGACCTCTCAACATTATTTCAGAGGGGGCTTTGCCTATCCCACCCTCTTGCATGCTATTCTTGCCTCTCTGGTGCAAAGAGAGACTCGGCTCTCCTGGATGCTAACAACTTCTTTTAGACCCTTTGACATCAGCATGCTGGAGCAGTGCGATATTGGACACATGTCAGCTCAATCCAGCCCCAGACTCACAAGTGGAGCCTGCACAGTGCTCTCTGAGGTATTTTCCTGATGAAAGGATGGTCTGTATCTGACTTAGCTCTTCCCCAGCCCTGGCCCAGCCCACGCCCCTCTCCTCACCACCAAGACGTGCTCGAGAAGGTCTAGGTAGCCAAGGGTGCACTCCGTCCCGTACCGCAAAGCTCTGGTGCGCACCTCCTCGCTGACATCAGGGTGGAAAGAGGCTTGCTGCAGAGAGAAAGGAATGTTGATATCTTAAAACAGGAAAAGCCAGTTGGTGAGCGGACCAAGGGGTGGGAGCAGTTACCTGCCCAGGAGCGCAGAGAAGCCCTGCACCCACAGGTAGGAGACCTCCATTCTGGAATACCTTCTGCCTTGCCCTCCATGACCTCCCTGAGAAACGTTTGCTGATTCCCTGGATAGAGAAGGTGGCCCTCCTCCACTTTCTCTTGCTACCTCCCACCTGTCTACACAGTAGGTTCTCTGACAATGTTTTGGGTCTTGCCCTGGAGCCAGACAAAAGCACATGAATCAGGTTCTTCTTTCCTTCCTTTCTCCCTGCCCTCTTTCACTGAAATGTAAGAAACTCCACATGCACTAAAAAGCCCAGGAAAAATTCATGGATGAGGTGCTTACAGCAGATGTACTCTCCCAGGGTCTGCCTGCCTTTCTCCAGTAGCATGAGGCGTCCTGAAGCCTCTCTGTGTTCACAGGCTGATCACACTCAGATCCTCACTCTGCGACCTGACCACGGTGTACTCACAGTGTTTCCCAGCCAGGGTCCTGTGGCTCCTGGGAAACTTCAGACCGTAAGCTCCCCACTACCCTCAGAGGTGCCATAAAGAACTCATCTCACATTATACACGGTGAGATAAGCAAACAAGGACATATGGTTAATACAGCCATCTGTGCTTTATTTATTTATTTTTTGCACTTATGACCTGTTGGTTTCATTCACTTCTGATATATCTGATGGCACACCCATTCATGGGGTTACCAGATTAAGTACAGTTAACCCAGTTACAACTGAATTTTGAATAAACAATAAAAAATTTTTAATGTAAGTTTGAGAAACTCTATTTTTTATTTGCTCAATCTGGCAACACTACCCAGCCTTTCTTCCTTCTTCGGCCTTACTCTGGAAAGAACGTGGGGCTTCTCAGAACACATAAAAGAGAAAACTACAAATAAATCACAAATCAAGATACATATGAATCACATATTAGGATAAAAAGTCAAAGTGGGGGGAAGAGTGGCTAGCCTTCATGTTTGTTCTACACAAGCCACACTGTCTAGGACTGGGGAGTACTGGTGGGAACACCTGAGGGCTCTCCCCTCACCTGCTCCCCCAGCACACCCCAGAATGAGTGGGGACAATCTGAGTGGCCAGCATCTATCATTTCTGAGCTCAGTTTTGCCCATCTGAGGACTAATGGGCCATGCCTATCATTACCTCACTACCACCTTTTTTTTTTTTTTTTTTTTTACTTGTCCTTGCTCCCTTTTGTCTCTAAAGGTGAGGATGGAACCCACATCTGGGGGAAGATGCAGGCTATAATGCTACCAAATGTTACCTCTAATAGGCAGCATGCACAACCCCTATTTAGAGTCCTGTGGGGACTGAGGGTAGGCACTCTTGTCCACTGCCGGTGGCTCTAACTTTGCAGAACTCTTCAGGATAGCCATCTGGTAAGAATCAAAATGTCATACCATCTGACTAATTGTACTCCTGGGAGTCCTGCCTGAGGAAATCATCCAAAGCAAAGCAAATACAGGTATGCCCAAAGATGTTCATGGCAGTAGAGTTTAAAGTACAGATAAAAAGTGCAGACAATAGGGTAATATCTGATAATAGGGTAAGATTGTATTCATTAACAAAGTATTTGTGGTCATGAAAGAGTCACTTATAACGACTCACAGCAACATAGAAACAGCCATATGACATTAGTTGTAATAGTTGGTTGTCATGTATCTAAAGTAGACATATACACATGCAAGTAAGACAAGAAACACAGGAGAACTAACGTAGGGTGTAGGGAAGCCCTTGTCTCCACCTGAATAATTAGTATAATCCTTTCCTTCTGATGAAATGGGCCAGGATGTAACTTACTGCAGTTGCATTTTTGCCCTCGCCACCCTGCTCAGCCCCAAAGGCAGCGCTCCAAAATGGCAACTTGGCCCTCTGCCTGGATATAAGGGTTTCTTCCTGGTCTACCACTCAGTGTCCCTGATTTTCTATATATTCCTTATTGCACGCCCTTTCCTGCAAGCTGCTTCATTTTCTTTCTGCAAAAGAGACAGGACCAAAGGAAATGCAAAAGTCAATAAGTCTGTTACATTAGTCCTATCCTAACAGGAGTCTCAGGGCTCAGCGCTAACTCTTGTCATCAAAGTCTGGCTTTGAGGTGTAAAATTCTGACTGTTATTTCACCCTGTAAAGTCAGGATGGTCTGATCTGGGGGCAGGACAACAGGGAGGAGCAGAGGCAGGGCAAATTGTGCCTGTACCTGGATCCTTGTCCTCCTCCCCTAAACACAAGGGTATGTGCATTATCAAGAGACTTGAAAATCTAAGCTGCCTTCCACTGCCACCTTAATCTGTTTAATTTCCCCTTTTCATTTCTTGTCTGTAACAAGGAGACAAAGCACTGGTCACTCATCATCCTCAGTGGCCCTAACCATTAATAGCTGGGAGGCCATGGGAAACAGGAACAGAGTAGCCGTGAAATCAGAGGACCCGGTTTCAGTTCTAATTCTGAGAGTAAACAGCTGTGTGACCATGGTCATGCCACTTAATCTCTCCAGGCCTGCTTCATCATCCATCAAGTTGGGATAATTCCCCTTGCCCTTCGCATCCAGGATCAAATGACCGAATATGCATGACAGCCCTTCCACAACTGTGAGGTGCCCTATGGAACACCATAGGTGGCATTCAGGCCCCATCCTGCTAGGTAAATACTATTCTCTGGGTGAGGCTGTAACCCCTCTGGGAGTTGTCACTTCTGACAGGGCAGATTCCATGAAGCACACCATAATTGCAAGTACTTGTGGCCTCAGGAGAGTCTAAACTCCCTGGCCCTGTGGCACACACGGGCCCCATGAAAGTGTCCCTACCACCTTATCACCCTCTTCTCCTCCCCGCACCCCCCCCCCCCCCCATGCTCTGGCCTCCATCATACCCAGGAGGCCAGTAAACGCGGTGCTGTCTCCCCTGCCCAGCCCTCCATGCCCATTCCTTCAGGCTGGCTGCCTCGCCCTCCCGCAACCCAGGTACCTCTATTCCATCCCACCTGCTCTGAGGAACCCGAGAAGCCATCAGTTGGACCTTGCCCTGCTCTCCCACCCAAGCAATTTTGCCACAAAAATGGCCCTGTCTCCTCAGACCCCAAAGCTGCAAGAGCTGCCTTTTCAACTTCTGTGACTCCTCTCCACCTGTTCACCATGGTAGGGAGTTATCAAACCATCACTGAGTGGAAGCCGGGGTCCCTGGGACACAGATGTCCCTAGAAGGCTGAAGGTCTGGTTTGGGGTGCTCAATTGGGGGGGGGGCGGCTCTTACGGCTCACTTTCTTAACAGACAAGGAAATAACAACTCAGGTCCCGCCCGCTCCTTCACAAAGGCTGGGCTCAGCTGAGGCAGCCACCCTGCTTGCTTAGCCAAGGATCAGAAGGGTTTCTGCAAAATGTCTGGCACAGATAGGAAAAAGGCAATTTCCTAACACTGTTTTGTTCTCCCAACTCACTTTCTCACCCAGTTATAGCAGCATCTCTCCCAGCAGAGAATGCTGACCCACGGAGGCAGGACTGGAGACAGGCAAGAATGGGAGGCGATTTTTGTTCAGAGGGCCAGGCACAGAATGGTCCCTCCTTGCCTCTGTCAGAGTGGCTCCCCTACACCCTCCCTGAGGAGGCATCCTGTCTACTTAGGAAGAGGGAAAGTAGAAGAGTTAGTCAGCAGGCCAAGCCAAGGCCAACCCCTCTGAAACACGAAACTCCTCTAGAGAGTCACTTCCCATGGGCTGGTGTGTGTACCCCTCCAGCATGTGTTTCATTACAGAGTTAGAGTACCGAGCTGCTCCCTTCTCCGTGTGGCCAGCCTCTCCCTTCCTCCACACCAAACCAAATACTCAGGCACAACATCGCCTTCTCTCTCCATCCGAAACAACTCCAAGGCCTTTACCTTACAAGCTGTCAACATATCTGACACGGCTTTCCGGCTCAGGTTGGCGGTGGCAATCACATCCTCCTGCCTGCATGAGTTCCCAGCCGCCACGGCTTTGGCTGTCGCCATGGTGATGCCTTTTGTCATCCTTATGGATTCTTCAGGTGAGGAGGTCTTTTCAGGTACTTCTTTGGACTGGAACACCTGAAAGTTCGAAATACAACAGGTGAAAAACAAACAAACAAACAAACAAAAACAAACAACAAAAAAAGGAAGGACAAAAATAATTTATCTTCTCCGACTGGGCTGCTGCTCACAGTCTGAAAACTGAGCCAGTAACAGGAAGAAACCATCAAAAGGCAGGAAATTAGAAATTTAATTTGAGTAATATTATTCTTGCTTTCAAGATTCTAGCACGGAGAAGCTTTGTACACCTGTACTCAGCGTTCATGGTTAACAATCCGGGGAGGGGGAGGGAGACATGTCTACAGCACTAACCGTTCATCTGCAGACAGACACTCAGCATTTGTAAACCATCCTGGGGAAGGTGGTGGGGTGGCTTCCCAGTTCTTGCCCCTCCCCGCTGGTGCTTTAGCAGGTCCAAGAAACTCTGCAGTTCTGAGGCTGGTTCCTGCGCTGGATGGACCTGGATACATCCCTGTGGACTCACCTCTTTCTTCCTCTTTAAGAAGGTGTGGGGTTGGGGGGAAACGGAGCATTTGGTTTCTTCTATTCTTAGCCTGTCTTACAAATATAACTGCATAATTGTGCAGAGGCGTTTGTGTCAAGCGCGCCACAGTGACACTGTGAATTATTTAAAACCACACACACACACACACACACACACACACACCCCTTTAGAGAAGCTGAAATAAATTAACCATGGTAAGTGAATATCCCACTTTAAAATTCCACCTGTGAGTCGAGGCAGCCATTTCTGCTTCAAGCCCATCTGTCTTGTCTCTCTGAGTGACTGGTGCCAGGGCTGTACGTTCACTGTGAGGCTGTCCCCTGCAAGGAGGACTCCTAAACTGGTTGGGGCCACTCTGTTTTTAGCCCTAGGCAACCACCTTTCAGCCAGCTAGTTTTTCCTGAGGCAAAGGAAAGAATCCAGCCAGTGTCCCTATCCCTGTCATGTGTTAAGGAGCGTCAAACATTACCACCCCCCTAAAAATGGGCAGCTCCAATCAAGCTGCCCAGGGCCATGCCTGAATGCTAACCTGGAATGAGGGCGACCTGTACAGGGCCCTTCACACTAATATGGCCCACGTGGCCCATGCTCCTTTGGAAACTTCCTATGTCGGTGGAAATAATGCATAACCTGTGTCAATGCCAGACCACATTGGTCTATTTAGGTTGACCATGTGTAACTTCCCAGGAGAGCTCTGAATTTCAAATTCCTCCACTGCCACCATGAGCCCCACCCATGCCTACCAGAATGTGGGCTCTGACTTTTGATAGGAACCATTGAGCCAACGCAGGTGGGTAAGTGTCAGGTGGCAGGGCTTAAGGACACCACCTACAATTTTTAGTTCCTTCTTTGTGTGAGAATCCAATATAACACCAACCAAGACTGGGTTCGTTAAAAACAGGACAAGAGAACCTAAGGCCCCAACACCAAAACCCAACAGAATCACTGGTTTCTGTGGCTGATCCACATGGGCTTTTGGCCTTCATAGGTGACCCTCTAAAGATGCAGAATAACTGGCAGCAAGGCAGGACTTCCACTCCCCACCCCAAAAGAGAAACTGAATCTGTGATTAGACCTCCTATTGGAAAGAAAACTCCATTTGAAACCACTCATTTTCAGCATACTTCTATTTCTAGGGATTAGGATAAGTCAATCCATAACCATTATGGGATAAAAAGAACAGGGATAGTATCCATATCTCAGGAACACCAGGACACCCTCACTCTATAACCATGGAACAAGGCAGGAAAGAACGTATGGTTGATCTCTCTGAGATCACAAGGATCACCAACAGAAGAATGCTGAATTTGAAAGGGAAGTATCTCAGGCAAAGGCATCCAGGTTTTTCTAATAGGGAACCTCCAACTCCGAATCTGTATGGGTGCAGCAGTGTGAGCTGTTCCTGACAGCAAAGGGAATCAAGAGGTGCCGTGTGTGGCTCCACGTGGTATGCACACCATTTAAGCTCAAGGTGAGAGCAAATAGTCACTTTCTCTTTCCCAGGCATCTTCTGTAATGCTTTTGTTTCATGCGCTGATTTTGGTGGGATTAAACCTATATAGTCTTAAGTGACACATTTTAATTAATTTCTTAATTACACATCAATCATAGCCAAACCCTGACGTGGTGAGTTATGCCTGGGGCCTCAATTATACAAAGCCACCAGCAGGTAGGTGAGTGGGCCTCCCTAGCTCAGGTGCTCCAGGTAAAACTGGAGCTTGATGCTATGAATCTTAGAGCAATCTGTTTTGGGTGTCAGCTCTTGCACAGGGGGCCTGAGGGAGGTGACTGCTGGCTCCTTACCGTGAGCTCCTGTTTCATGTACTCGATTGTGGCCTCAAGTGCCCGTGTACCTCGGGTGGCCTCGTCCTCCACTGCCTTTACGGTCTTGAGGAGGGAGGTGACATTGGTCACCATCACCTGCATAGGAAGGAGAGGCAGAGAGAAAATGAGGAGCACACTGAGGTCTGCTCCATCCTTTTTGTTCTGGATCTGATTCCATGAGCAAAACTATTGCTAAGTAAGGAAGGAGCTCAGATGCATATGCTTCTGTTATTCTTGTATATGCTTCTCTCACTATGCACTCCCCCTTCCACACTTGCCCCTGACTTGGGGTCCCACTCTACCTTGGCCGCCCCCTTGAGCTGGTACATGGAGGGGTCATCAGCAGGCTTGCTGGCAGCTCCCTTGGTAGCGCCAATCAGATCCGAAAGGGCCTTGGCTACATCTTTGATGGCATTGATCAATACCACCTGAAAGAAAGCAGAGAGTCCAGGTGAGCAGCCCCAGCAGTCACCTACTGGCCTCCCAGAGAGCATATGGCCTGAGGGTCAGGTGGGGGCATCTGGGAGGCAAGGTCTCTATCTTTGCAGCTCTCAAGGCTGCAGCAAGGAAGATTCTCCAGGAGCCACCCCTGAAGATGCTTATGCAAGAGACTCCTAGCCAGTAGGACTGACACTGAGCCAGAATACAGACCCCACGTATACTCAGCATGCTCAAACAGCTCCAGCTGGCAGCTCTGATGACAAGCCTCCTAAGAAAGGATGTAGGCAGCTAACCAGACATCTGGGAGCCAGCACCGCTCACCTATACCCTGAGCTGGTAACCAAAAACACGGAGAAGCAAATGCTAGCCTCATACCCTGGCCTGCAGAGCCTCTGTGGCAGCCCGCCTGCACCTCCAGCTCTGGCTTGTAGGATTCTGACTCACTCCACATGAGATGGGCAGATGGGTCTTGTCTGTGTCCAGTGAAAATCCCACTCATTGCTACTTCAGAACCTCTGCGTTTGCTCCTCTCTGCCTGGAACCCAGCTCTTCTCTTCATTCAGGTCTCTGCTCACAAATGCAGGTGCTCAGAGACCTTTCCTGACCACCCCCCGCCTGAAATTCTAGCAGCGAGTCTTGTTTTATGGATAGGACTTATTAGTATGTGGAATTACTATCTTCTCCCCCAATGTGGGTGTAAGCTCTAGGAGGGCCAGCCTGGATTTCTGTCTGTTGTGTTTTGTACTCAGGACAGGGCCTGGCATGTCGCAGGCACTCACGATAAGTCACAGAATGACTGGACAAGTGCACACCCTAATGACAATAGACATAATATGGTAGCTACACTCTAGTAATTGAGCAGAGGCCACAGGCCATCCTTACGGTGTGCAGGACCTGGGGTCTGAAGCACTAGTCATACTTAGGAATGATATGACATGACATACCTTACACGTTTAAGTCTTCTGAACCCCTACTTCTGGAGCAGCAACAATTTCCTCTTACTGAGGGCAGTGTTTCAGTCCTGAGCCATGCATGCCTCCCGTGACTTTGCTTTATCCTCACCACTGCCCTGCCAGGTGGGAGCTACGATGCTCCTGTCCACATTCCCAGGGCCTGGGAGCAGCGGGGCTGAGATTCAGACTCTAGTCAGCATGAGCCCAAGAGTCATGATTTTAACCTTCATACTAGCTTATGCTCTAGGGCTCAGGCTCCTCATGTACAAATGGCATTAGTAGCACCAACCCTATCTCACCACACTGCTGTGAGGGTGACTACATAATGTACATTAGAAACTCCTATGTCCCAGACATCTGAGCAGCAGAGTGACGCTGTGCCTCTGGCCCTCCCACCTTCTCCAGCTCCGTCCTGTGCCTTCTCACGCCCAGGGCACATGGATCCTCTGGCAACCTCTGAACCCACAGGGCAGGTCAGGACATGATGGGGCTCATGAGGAAGGGCTGATGGGTGTGCACTTCACACTGCCCGATTCTGGCCATCACAGCAGCAGGGAGGTAAAGCAAGTGGAGGGCAGGGGATGGCAAGCCCAGGCTACTGCCAACACCCAGCGTGCACGGTCCCGTCCCTGGTCACTAGGATGTGACTGGAGAGTAGGTACATTTTTGTGAGGGGATATTTTCCACTAGAGGTCACATTAGAAGCTGGGGCTCTAGGACATAACAGAGCATCTGGGAGTCAAGACTCTAAATAATTTGAAACATTTCTTCGTATTCAAAGATTTAAATCCTCCCCCAGCCTGCTCACTCTTCCTAAAGTGGAGCCAGGCTCCCAGAGTATGGATTCCAATCTCACTGAGCATTTTCAAGCTTTGCCTTTCTCCACGGGGGTAAGAACAATATTGTGGGCAGGGAGAGATTTCTGTGAATGCTTCGAATTCCAGGGGGCAGCCAATCTGAGCCTGGATGTTATCAGGGAGAAATCTAGCAGGAGTAGAATGGCCACATGTGGAACATTTCCTCATGGAGCTCTACTCCTCTGGAGGACGCTGGGCAGGGAAGGGTCATGGCCACATGGGAGCCAACCTGGTGGCCTTGTGTTAACTATAACAATAACTGTCATCAACCTGGGCACTGGATGGTAGGCGGCTTCCTGTCCGGTTTTGTCCACATGGGCCAAATGGACAAGTTAACCAAGTGTGGTTTAAGCAGTGACAACAGGTTTTGCCATCTGATGGTGCTAGGATAGACAGAGCAGACGGCTTTTCAGTTCTGCCCCTGGGAATGAGTAGAGCCTATTACCGGGGGCCCTGGCTGGCTCTATGTTCAAAAGGAGCTGACACATCCTTGTTGAGCATCCACTAGGTGCTGGAGCTGCACTGGATGCTTAGCGTTCAAAGATCAGTAACCTGTGGGTGCTGTCCCTGAGGAGCTGGTGGTCCAGGCCGAGGATGAAGGAGTGGGAAGGTAACATCGGTGAAACCACTAAACCCAAAGCCAGGTTACAGGAGCACAGAGCCCTACCCTACCCCCAGCTCGTCTCTCCCTTCCCCTTCAGAGCCAGACTTCTCAAAAGGTGTCTACACACGCTGGCTTCCTTCCTTTACCCTCATCTGGCCACTCCACATGAAAAGCGCTTGCTAGGGTGGCCAGTGGCCAGCTCTCAGACCTTCAGTTTCTTGACAAGTAGCTGTTTCTCTCCCCTCTCTTAATATCAGAACTCCTGGCTTTCCTCCTACCAGTTGCTGCTGCTTCTCAATCTCCCAAGGAACCTCTTTCTCTTTACTATGGTTTTAAATGGTGGCTTCCTCAGTTCTGCCTTGAACCTCCTTTTCCTCTCAACCCATACTCTTCCTCTTCTGTGGCTGCAGTCACTGTCTGTATGGCCACTACCCCTGCATCCGTATCCCCATGCCTGTGCAGGCTTATGTCCCCTCTCTAGTTCTATCTGAATGGCTCTCTGGCACTGTCCCATGCTGAGCTCACCTTCACCTTCCCGGCCAAGCCCATTCTCCCACCAGGGAGTCACTATCTACTCATTGACTTTGCTTGAGATGTAGAATCACCCTGGCCCTCTCTCTCTCCCTTATACCTAAATGCTCACTCACTGTGCTTAATTGTCCACCAGTCATTTCTACCGCCATGGCTGCCACCACAGTCTGTGCCACTGTCCTGCCCGGATAACTGTTTCCTACCAGACTCCAGACCCCAGGCCACCCCCGCACCTACTGTTTATTTCTGGGGTTTCTATTGTGCCTTTGGCCTCTTCTGAGGCCTGCTGCAGCACAGTGTCTGTCTACAGGAATGTGAGGGTGATCTGTGTCCCTAGGCCCACCCATACCTGTGTCTCGGGGTCATCAGAGCCCAGGCTGGCAGCCCCCAGCTTGACCACCTCAGCGAGCTGGGTGATGGTGGCTGCTGATGACTGGGCCGCCTGGGCCAGCTTGTCTGGTGTGGACGCAGCCCCTGACACCAGCAGCTTCGTATCTTCCACCAAGGCTTTGGCTGTCTTCAGGATGTTCTCCCTGAGAAGGCAGGAAGGGAGACAAAGGGCAGAGCTTGTCTACTGGTAGTTAGGAAGCAAAGAAATCCTTCCTATGGGATTTTTTGTTAAAGGGCTTTGAAGAACAGAGAGGACAGATTTCCCCTTCCTTATCAGCGTGCTCACTGTGTAGGAAAGTGCGAAGAGGCAAGGAAAGTCAGCCCCATACCCACATAGTTAATTAACAATAAAACTTCAGTGAAAGATTCAGGCCCATCATTCTGGCCCTCTCCTCCCAACCCTGCAGAACTCAACTCCTTTCCTGTAGTTCCCCCCAAATACTTCACAGTTATGGGCAGCTGTGAGGGCCTGTGGGTCATCACCTTGGGTGCACACCCAAGGGTCCACATCCTAGAATGGGTGACAGCATTAGCAATCTCCTATCCCAGCCCTAGGACTGAAGAGAGAGAAAGAAAGGTACCAGACACACGGCAAGGCTATGGGGAGGGCTCTCCAGCACCAGCCTCCAGGAGCAGGGCCTGAAGAGCCAGCAGGCTCAGAACCCCACTCTCCATTTATGTCAAAGCTAAATGGGCCTGTACTGGCCACTCCCACTCCCACAGGGGCTGGAGGCAAATCAGAGCCACGTCTCTCTAGCTTGGAAAGTAGAAGATAAAAAGCTGTCCTCTGCCGGAGCAGGCTGGATTCAGGCTGCCAAAGGCACAAAGCTGGAACATAACTATGTGTTTACAGTTGGCAAAGGGGCTTGTTTTGATTATGTGGTTCACTTTCTCTCCTTGAGCATCTTATTGAAATCAAAATGGTTAACCACATTTCTGGCTCCTGGGTAGACTCCAAAGTCCCATCAGGCCAGCCTGAATCTCTCCTCATCCAGAAGCCCCCAGGATGACCTCCACTCCCATACCTGTGGTCTGCAAAGGTCTCGTTATTCTCTGCATTCAGGGTCCCCGCGGTTGCAAACATGATGGTGGTGTCCAGGTCGGCAATAATCCCAGACACAGCAGTGGCGGCTGTGATACATGCCTGAGTCCCCTTGTTCCCAGCCTGGAGAGCTGATAGCACCAAGGACACCTATAGATAGGGAATGTCAGGGTGAATGGGGGAATGGAGAACATGTAACCCAAAGGTTTTCAGATTCATATATCACTGGGGGGGTGGGGGGGAAAGCCACTCAAAAAATAGAAAAAGAGGGAGTTCTTCTAAACTCATTTATAAAGCCAAAATTACACTGATACCAAAACCAGACAAGGATGCCATAAGAAAAGAAAATTATAGGCCAGTATGCTTGATGAACATAGTACAAAAATCCTCAACAAAATATTAGTGGGCTGAATTCAAGAATACATTTAAAAGGATCATACACAACACACCAGGGATGCAAGGATGATTCCACATGCACATATCAGCCAGTGTGATACATTAATAAAGAATAAAAATCTTATGGTCATTTCAACAGATATAGAAAAAGCATTTGACAAAATTCAATACCCACTGATAATAAAAGCTTTCAACAAAGTGGGTAAAGAGGGAACATGTCTCAATGTAATTAAGGCTCCATATGACAAACCTGCAGCTACCACTATACTCAATGGTAAAAAGCTCAAAGCCTTTCCTCTGGGATTAGGAACAAGACAAAGATCCCCACCCTTGCCACCTTTTTCAACAGAATATTGGAAGCTCTAGTCAGAACAATCAGGCAGTTAAAAGAAAGAAAATGCATCCAAATTAGAAAAGAAGTAAAACCGTCACTCTTTGCAGATGACATAATATATATAGAAAACCCTGAATACTCCATCAAAAACTGTCAGGAAATAATCACTTCTGTAAAGTTGATGAATACAAAATCAATACACAAAAATCTGTTGTGTTTCTATAGTGAATACTGAATTATCAGAAAGAGAAATGAAGAAGACAATCCCATTTATACAATTGCTTCAAGAAGAATAAGACACCTGGGAATACCCTTAACCAAGGTGGGGGTGGGGGGAGAGATTCCAAATGGAGGACTATAAGACATTAAAAAAAGAAGTTGAGGAAGGCACAAATAAATGGAAAGATATTCCACGCTCACAGACAGGAAGGATCAATATTGTTAGAAGTCCATACTACAGAAAGCTAGCTACAGATTCAACACAATCCCCATCAAAATTCCAATGGCATTTTTCATAGAAGTACAATACTGAAATTTCTATAAAACAACTAAAGACCCTGATGAGCCAAAACAATCTTGAGAAAGAAAAACAAAGTTGGTGGTCTCACGTTCCCTGATTTAAAACTGTATTACAAACCTAGAGTAATCAAAACAGTATGGCACTGGCATAAAAACAGACACATAGATCAACAGAACAGAGAGCTCAGAAATAAACCCAAGCATATGGAGTCAATTAATTTATGACAAAGGAGCCATGGACACAGGAGAAAGGACAGTCTCTTGAATAAATGATGTTGGGAAAATAACACAGCTATATGTAAAAACAAAACAAAACACAACAATCCAATTAAAACTGGGCAGAAGATCTGAATAGACATTTTTCCAAAGAAGACAAATAGATGGTCAACAGGAACATGAAAAGATGATCAACGTCATTAAATATCAAGAAAACGCAAATCAAAACCACAATGAGGTATCGTTTCACACCTGCTGGCATGGCTATCATCAAAAAGACAAGTAATAGCAAGTGTGGCAAGGATGCAGTGGAAAGGGAGCCCTCATGTGCTATTGGTGGGAATGTAAACTGGCACGGCCACTAGGGAAAACAACATGGGGGTTCCTTAAAAAATTACCAATAGAACTACCCAATTGTAGTATTGGGTACGTATTTGAAGACAAATTCTAACTCAAAAAGATCTGTACCTCTCTGTTCACTGCAGCATCACTTACAAAAACTAATCAGTAGAAGCAACCTAAATGTCCAATGATAAATGAATAGATAAAAGAAAATATGGTATGGATTATCCAGTAGGATATTATTCAGCCTTAAGAAGAATGAAATTTTGCCATTTGCAGCAACATGGATGGAGCTGGAGGCCATTATGCTAAGTGAAGGAAGTCAGAGAAAGAAATGCTATGTGATCTCTGTCATATGCGGATCCTAAAAAAAAAACAACAACAACAACAACAAAAAACCCAAGCTCATGGATACAGAGAACAGACTGGCAGTTGCCAGAGGCAGGGGATGGGAGTTAGGAGAAATGGCTGAACTTTTCTATTTGAGTGCATCGAACAAAAATTAAAAACAAAACAGGAGAAAACAAAACTTAACCAACTAATCTCATAGAAAAAGGGATCAGTTTTCTGGTGGGAGGGAAGGTGTGGATCAAAGTTTAAAACATAAACTTTGTTACAAAATAAGTACTAGGGATATAGTGTACAACATGGTGACTACAATTAACTTTCATATATGTCACACAGCAGTGTTAAGAGTAAATCCTAAGAGCTCATCATCAGGAACAAATATATATATGTATTTTGTATCTACGTGAGATGATGGATGTTAACTTATTGTGGTAACCAGGTGTAGTAACACGAAAGGAAATTATCACGCAGTAGATGCTAAACTTAATACAGTTTGCCAATTAGATATCAAAACCAGGGGAAAAAAGTGAAAAGCTAACCAAAAGTGAATTTTCTCTCAGGGACTCAATACAGCTGATGGGTTAACACATATTTTGGTGTCAATATGTCAGGCTGAGTACCAGCATTATCATTTGCTGGCTAAACAACTTTGGGCAAGCTGTTTGACCTTAGTTTTCTCATCTATAATATGGGGATATTATTTCTTGCCTATCAGGGTTGTTGGGAGGAATAATGGGGGGGAGGGATGTTTATCAGCTCTCTAGCACTGCATAAAGTAAGTGATCAGTAGAGAGCAGATACTTTTTTATTTTTTTTTAAGATTTTATTTATTATTCATGAGAGACAGAGAGAGAGGCAGAGACACAGGCAGAGAGAGAGAGAAGCAGGCTTCCCACAGGGAGCCCAATGTGGGACTCGATCCTGGGATTCCAGGATCATGCCCTGAGCAAAAGGCAGGTGCTAAACTGCTGAGCCACCCAGGGATCCCCAAGAGCAGATACTTTTAATAGGATTACGTTCCTGAGATCACAGAGAGGTTTTGGCTTCTGTGAAAGGCGTGGCCATCTCTGCCCCCTCTAATCAGATTTTCTCTAGAACAGCCTTCTGTGACTACTCATCATTCCTGTCCTTGATTGCTTCTTGACTGGAAATTCTTCAGGGTGGACCCTATCATGGCTAGAGCCCAGAGTGTACCTGTGTATGTCACCTCTCTACCCTAACACTCCCTTGAGCTATCACCAGGCACTAAATAATAATTTGAGTGACCTGAGAGTCCAGCAAGTTGACTGTATTCACTTCAGTGACTTCCACGCTAGAAACCCTTTCCTTTTTTTTTTTTTTAAATTATTTATTTATTTATTCATGATAGAGAGCGAGAGCGAGAGCGAGGCGCAGAAACACAGGAGGAGGGAGAAGCAGGCTCCATGCCGGGAGCCCGACGTGGGACTCGATCCGGGACCAGGCGCTAAACCGCTGAGCCACCCAGGGATCCCCTAGAAACCCTTTTCTGCCACCTGCCACCCATCACCTCCTCCAGAACACCCTCACTGTTCCTAGAGACACTTCCTATAACACAAAGCTAACTCCACCACACCTGTGGGTACAATTTTCCCCTGCTGTCAAGGGAAAATGAGCTCCCTGCACAACCAGTTCAACTTCTCTGGCCTCCCACCACACTCTTGCCACATCAACCAACTCCTTACTTCCCCAAATATCCCCCTCCTCTCTTGCAGTCTGCCCCTGCCTGTTCCCCAGCCACCAACCTGCTCATCCTGCAAAAGCCGGCTCAAAGTCTCCACTGTCCTCATCCAGAAACACAGCTGTGCTTCCTGAGGGTTCCACAGCACTGTCCCTGCCCTCAGGACAGCCCATTTAGCATGGGTTAAAACAGCATGCTTCTGGCTAGTGACTGGAGACTGAGTCTGGAGACAGTCTGGAGCTGTCATATTCATCTGTGTGTGCACACACCCACCATTCTTGACTATGGCTGGCCAAAGAGTCTGAAAATACTTCTTGAATGCACTGTTTAAAAACACACTGACCAGGATGAGGAGTTACAGCCTCAGTGAGAGGCACATGGTTTGTATGTTCTCTTCTTCCTGTGCTGCTCAGATCTCAGCAGAGGTGGTGGACACAGCCTAGCAGGCCGGGCAGAGCGCCCACCTCCTGAGCACCTGCTATGTCTCAAGACTAGCCCACAAGGATTGGTTCCTCTTCCTCATTTGCCTGATCCTCCTTCCCAGAGTTAAATGCCACTATGTCCCACCAGGAAGAGTCGGGATGGTACAGAGCTGGCCTGGGAATGAAGTATCCAGTTTCTGGAAAGAATTCCCAGAGGACAGGTGACAAAGGCCAAGACAAGTAATCATGAATCTGGGAGGAACGTTCTGAGCCAGACTGGAAGAAAGAGAATTAATTCAGAAACAGTGTCCTGCCTGCTACAAAAGGCATGCAAGTCAGTGTACTGAGCAGCGACTAGGCCCTAGGGGATGAGGACACAAAGGTGAACATGTCAAGGGGATCACGGATGGTGGGAAGTTATAGACACAAACAAGCCATGTAAGACACACCAGGTAGAGATGAGAGGACAGGAGCACGTAGCAAGAAAACACTGAAATGGTTGAGTCTGGCCAGCCCGATTCCCTGCCTGTGAGCCACCTCCAAGTGTCCTACGTCAGGGACCATCTGCTGGGACAGGCAGGAAGACTGAGAACAGCTCAGGGGGATCATGTTGCTTGGTCCCACTGGCCAACACCATACAGCCTGGACCCCCCGCCTCCCCTCCTTTGGGTGCCAGCTCTGAGGTCTTCCACAGGGGAACTTGGCCAGGGTAACTTCAACAACAAGGAAGGGCTTTGAAAGGATGGAGAGATTCCTCCAGCGGAGAGATTGATTTCGTCCTCCTGTGCTGTCCCAAGGAGGCCTGGGCGGTCCTGTGGGCCGTGGAGATGGCCAGACGTCGCTCAGCTTTGGCGAGGGATCACATATAGAGCAGCGTCTGTAAGGCAGCTGCCAGGTGAGGGGACCCCTGTTGCCAGCTTCTAAACAGGGAAGGGCTCTATGTCCTGGGAACCTGAGTGAAGGGAGGGAAAAGCCAGCAAAGCACAGAGGCTTCAGCCTGCACTCCGAGCTGCCTGCACAACAGTGGTCCTGAAAAAGGACTCGGGGAACTAAGCAAAGCAGGAGAGGAGTACACTTCAGGGGGTGAGGGTGGGGAGTGTAAGGCAGCCATGGGAATCAAGGGACGACGAGAACTGGCTTTCTCCAGCAGGGAACCCCGTGGGAGAAGAGTGTCAGAGATGGTTTACAGAGAACAGCAGCTAGGATCTATATAATACACAGTCTGGCACTGTGCCAAGCACTTTTACACACATCACCACATTTCATTCTCACACCCCAGGGGCCAGGCATTGTATTTCTCTGTGCTCATTCTGCAGATGAGGGCATCGAGGCTAGGAAGGGTGAAGTCAGTTGAACCCCTAGACCCCACGCACAACACTGTGGGATTCTCTCCAACAGTTGCTGCTAGAGATCAGCAACCTCCAGCCTGTCCCTGCTCTTTTAACCAAGGTGCCTGCCGTGTGACTTCGGGCAGAAGTCCTCCCCCACTTCACAGTCTGTTCTGGGAGGAAGGTTATTACACCAACAGAACTTCAGGCCCTTCTTAGTTCCCAGGAACTGGGAGCTTCCCTGAGAAGGAAGCTCAGGGGACTAGTGTCATAAGGGGTAGCAAGGAGGGGCTCCTGGTGCTCATGTGACCTTGATTCCAGTCCTGTCCAGTCTGTCTGCAGGAAAGTCCACCAAGGAGGTGTACCACAAACCAGGGCCCTGACTTTTATGGGATGGTCCCTCTCATGTTCTGAATTACCCCAGCCCCCTGAGGTGCCCCCTCCCTGGGGAATCCCTGCGTGAGGGAGGAGACCACCAGACCCGACTGGATCCATTTGGGATTGGCTTCCTGCTTCTGTCCCTGCCCTGGGGCTGCTCCTTACCTTCTCTGTGACTGCGCGGGCACACTCGATGAGCTCCCTTTTGGTGTAGCTGTCTGTGGGGCATATCTGGAGCGCCCCCGCCTTCTGCACCAGGAAGATACAGCCGTGGCCCAGGTCTTGCACACGAGTGCGAATCTGGAAGCCGATCTGTGGAGGCAAGCCCAGGGTGGGGAGGGAGAAGCATGATGGATTCTTACCATTGAGGTCTCCCCTGTGTGGAAAATTTTCTCCACGTCCTATGGGAGCCTGGCTAGGAAAATCCCACTGCTCTTGGGAGTCTGTGCTTGCTGGAGTATGGAATTTGGTTGATTTGACTTCCCTTTTTAGAGCCTGTAAAATGCCCAGAGTCCCCAGGAAGCAAGCCTGTGTCTCATCATCCTAGCCTAATGCCTTTCTGATATTTGTTACTTTTCCTGGTATATTGTTTACTTGTATCCGGAGCCACCTGACAGAAATGGTAGTTAGATGAACTGGGGGTGGGGAGGGATAATTATTATTCATTCATGCATTTATTGAGTCCCTACTGTGTGTCAGGGCCTCTTCGAAGCAGGGATTGCATTTACTTTCATTTTTTTCTGCACCCAGCCCTAGAGTAATTAGAAGTTGAAAACATAAAGCTTTTGTAAGCAGCATAAAACATTCAGATTCCTGCAAAATTGTTATGTTTATAATAACACCCCCTTCTTCAGCTGTGTCCCGTGGTGAGGGCCAGCATGCTGGGCCCAGCCTTCCTATCAGGCCAGGTTAAGTTTTCCTTAAAAAGCTACAGTTTTAGAGCTAAAGGCTCAGCAGGCACGCATTCTTTTAATGACCCCTGGGGTGTGTGATTATAAAAGGTATTTTGCCTAAAAGAACCCAAATGAGCTCCACTATGGATCGGCTGCCAGCTGTCTCTTTAAGGCATAATAAATTCCACCTTCCCAAAGTTTGCATTCCTTTTGCTGTTTCACATTAATTTTCATTTTGGTTTGATCAATACGGCTGCCATAAATAAACTGCCCTCCAGCCCAGGTAAGCAACTAAAAAAACACCTTAAGCTTTAAGTTAGTAAATGTTATTTCCTAAGACTCCATGATAGCAAGAAGCTGTGGCTTCTCCTTCCAGTAAATACCAAGAACAGCTACTAAGATCTCAGGTATGTTGAGTAAAAGCTGGGAGATCTAAATTGCTTAGGTGCTATCTTCCAGCATCATCTGATTTGAGTTCAAGGCAGGGCAGTCTTGGGGTAGTGAAAGGCGCTGCAAATGTTAGCTCTGTTATTGAAACACCTAATACTTTAGTGAAAAAAAGTAATTCCCCAAGGCCCAAAGGATGCTTAAATTCACTTAAAAGAAAATTTTCCTGGTTCAGAAGGTGGAGCTTTGCCTGTTTTGGGGTGCTGCCCAAGCTTCACAATCAGGGAGGACTGCTTGTGGACCACCTCCATGTGGAATACAACACGAGGATCATACAAGCTGGCAGCTCTGCAAACCAGCCCACCACTGAGGAGGGGAAAGGCACTCCAGTTCAGCCACCCATCAGCACAAAATGTAGCTATTTGTTGGGCATGTCTGCTGGCTTAAACACAAGGCTTAAACACAAGTTGAAGCAGGGGGATGCTCCATGAAGGCTGAAAACTAAACCTGGCTATTAAGGCTTTTCAGATCCATGTACTTTAACTCCACACACTTGAGGGTCAGAGCTAATCCACAGGCAAGGGTTGCATGTCAAGATGACCATAGATAGGTCTCTAAATGGCAGGCATTGCTGGGAAAGCCAGGTACGGGGCACTGAGAGG
Organism: Canis lupus baileyi; assembly: GCF_048164855.1. NCBI lineage: Eukaryota > Metazoa > Chordata > Mammalia > Carnivora > Canidae > Canis > Canis lupus. The sequence goes on along the minus strand of NC_132869.1, from coordinate 30,816,167 downwards.
AAGAAACAGAATTTCAAAATAAACGTGACCTCACTAGTTCAACCTCCTCACTGATAGATGAAGAAATGGTGCAGGCTCAGAGAAGTGATGTGATTGGCCCAAGATCACACAGCCAGTGCCTGGCAAAGCCAGATGAGAACCCAGGTTGCTCCTACCAGCACAGCGTTCCACCCATCAGATCACTGTTTACTAACTTCATTTTTTCACCACTTAGCATCAGTACCACCCTCTACTCTCCCATCACCAAATCTCTCATGGAAATGCAACATGTAAAATTGATATAATTTGTTATTAGTATACCCTTCTTCTATGAGCTAAAATTTACATCATTGGCTCCATAAACAGTCAATGAGACTATGTGAATCAAAGTTTAAAAGTTGGGTTCAGGGATCCCTGGGTGGCACAGCGGTTTGGCGCCTGCCTTTGGCCCAGGGCACGATCCTGGAGACTCAGGATTGAATCCCACATCAGGCTCCCGGTGCATGGAGCCTGCTTCTCCCTCTGCCTATGTCTCTGCCCCTCTCTCTCTCTCTCTCTCTCTCTCTCTCTCTCTCTCTGTGACTATCATAAATAAATAAAAATTAAAAAATTAAAAAAAAAAAAGTTGGGTTCACAAGACTTATAGAGCCTTAGCCACTGACTCGTTTCTGTATTTTGCTTTGGCTGCAGTGTTGAGAAAATCCTGTTCTGTGTATAAAGCAAACAAGAGCAGCTTTCCTGTAGCCCTCTGACCGTAGCAGAGAGCAGCTTATCAGCCTGAGGTCTACATAAAACCACCCAGGGGTTCATGGTAAGGTGCCAGTAGGCTCCCAATGGCTTACTATGTGGCTCAGCCCAGAGTTTATTAAAAAACACACACAGATTTCCCTAATAGTTTCAGAAAGAGTTGTTTAAAAAAGTGAGCCTTGAGTCAAATGTGCAGAACTTCCAAAGCGCCTCCCTGGGTCAGGGCTCTGAAGAATAAGGTGGGAAACCCCTGTGCTAGGAAGGACCAGGCTGAGAACATTCTCTGTGTCCCACTTCTGCTCCCTGCTTGGAACCACACCTGGACTTCCTGTCTGCGCAATGGTGGGCACTGGGGTAAGCACAGGCCTCTTAAATCACTCTCATCTGGAGGTGCAAGGGAGAAGGGACCTGCTGCCGCCAGGTCTCAAGCCTGAAACCTATGGGCAGACAGGACATCCTCCATGACATCCTCAAACTTCTCAGCCCCCTTGCAAGAGGCCTTGCTATGAAAAACACCTCAACATCCTGGTGCTCAGCCCCTTCCTTGGAGGGGACACCATGCACGCAGCAAAGGATCCTATAAATGCTTGTGGAGCTGGGACAGTGGTCATTATGGAGGAGATTCCAATTAGGAAGCACAAAGATTAGCACCAGCAAACAAGGGTATAAGCCTAAGATAAAGCAACAGTTGTACAAAGCCTTTGGGGTTCTTGGCCAACCCAGGGCTTGGTCCTGGTGTCGAGCCTGTGCCAGAAGGTAATCACACAATTACCTTCTTGGTGCCCGGAGGCCTCCATGAGGTTTGGCTATGCAACCCTCCTATGTGCTTGGCTGTGCAGTCCTATCAGGACAGCCACATGGGAGGGCATCATGAAGGGCATGTTGAAACAGGCTTCACTTATTTTCACTAAGAGGGGCGAACACAACAGGCAGGGGCGGGATCTCAGGATGCCAGCCCCACCTCTGCTCTCAGCCCTTCACCCACAGGGGCAGCACCGGCAGCAGAAAGGCCCATGGGTCCTACTGCTGGCCCAGCCCCCTTCCTGGCCACCAACTCCCTGGGTGAGCTGGCTAACCTCCTCTGTTCCTTCATCTATGAAATGGGACAGAACCTGCCCTACGACCCAGGGCTGATGGACCAAGTGAAAGGTTATATGTGAACACATCTCAAAGTAGAAAGTGCCAGGTGAACGTTCACTGCTGTGACGAGAGGCAGCCTGCTGAGGAAAAAGCAGCACAGTCTGTGATGCCCTGGGTTTGAATCCTGATGTTGCTATGTTTCCTTATTTACTCACTCGAAACTTCACTTATTCCAGAAAGTTATTTCAAGTGGCTTCCACACTGACTCTTGTAGCTGGGTGGCCTTGGACAGTTTAAACTTCCTGAGCCTCAGTTTGCTAACCTGGGAAATGGGGAAGAAAAAGGATCGTACGGCTGTGAGGGTAATGGGCTAGCACCCAGCACGGACCTGATGCGTTGTATGGACTTGAACATCTCTATTATTCTTTATCATGGGTACATGGGCTAGCTAAGGGGAGGCGCTTAAAGGGGACAACACAAGCAACACACTCTACTGCAACTTCCCAGAACATTCTATACTGCTGGAGGAACATCTGAGAAAGGGAATGCATTTTTAAGTCTGCCAATGAAAAGGTAAAGGCTTTAAAAACAAGAACTTCTCAAAAAAAAACAAAAAAAAAAAACCAACAAGAACTTCTCAAAGTGACACTAAGTTTCTCAGCAAATCTGACCAGCCCCCAGGGTGACTGGACTTACCACCAGTGTGTATTATAAAGGAATGTTGCTCAGAGACATTCGACTTGGGGTTTTAAATTGGTGACTGCAGCAAAGCATGACTCGAGCATCAAGAAAAACCCTCAACTCCCTTCTTGCCCAAATAAAAGTAAAATGGGCATCGTCTCCTGGTTTTATGCCTTGGGGGGAAATTGCAAGTCTGGCCTTTATGAAGTTTTGCATCAAGTTTCAACTGGAGGAGGTCTCAGAAATTCAGATTGTCTTTACTGCTGCAAACTAAACAAAACGTACAAATTTTTCTCAGGCTCTCAAAACAATCACATCTGAAACCCGGTCAAATATCATTTGCCTGGAGAGTGTATGAATACTGAACAGGCAATAGTGGACGCTGGCTGACGGGCTTTACATTTCTCCTTTGGAAAAAAAAAAAAAAAAAAAAGGAAAGAACCACGAGTGCACAACAAAAACAGGCCATCACTTGCCACCTACAAAAAGTGTGTCTTGGAGCGGAAAGTTTTAGAGAATTCTAGTGTAGACACCCATCTCATTTTTGGGAAAAGGCTGTGGTTTTTGCCACAGGCTCTTGACAAATAGTCCTGCCAGCTTTGAAGACATGCAGTATTACAAGTGGTCACAGTAGAGTTCCCTTGGAGACAAAGCTGTAGTCACTAGATCTTTCCCCCCAGCATTTATATTTAGCCCTTATGGCTCACAGGATCTACATTTCCCTCTTTTTAAAAGAAGAACAGTGATTTTAGATTGTGCAGTTGCCTAAGGGTTTTAAACTTTCCTGAAGAAAGTAGTTTTCACAATGATGTTAAGGGGGGTTTGAGTTCTCCATGGCAAAAGCAGCAGATAAAGCTCCTGCTTGATGTTCAGAGGGCAGAGCTAGTGCCTCTCCTGTAATTGTCACATTCTGGAAAAGACCAGAATGCTGACTCGGTAGAGCAGCCTGCAGGACTGCAGCAAGGGAGCAGCTTCTTATTTGCCCTGGACAGAAATACTTTCACATGCTGTGATGTGGGGCCCTCTTGGATAGAAAACTAATTCCACAGTCTTGGAATAAAAAACTACATTGCTTTAGGGATCTCCCCAACCTTCTCAGTTTTCTCCTAAATATCTGTCTGGCAAATGCACACAAAGAATTTTCCTTAGCAAGCCACTGGTAATTTTATATTCTCTCTGCCCCTTTTTTTGCTCCAGGTCACACTACTCTTGTGTCTGGAATGTAAAATATAACTCAGGACACAATGGTGTAAAGGGAGAATCTTAATGAAAACGTCAGCTGCTACAAACACTGGGCCAGGAACTAAAGTAATTTTGTGCTGTGCTTTCAGTGATACCTTTTCTTTCCTGGCTGCCCTGGCAATATTTCGTATTATGCTTCATGGTCTGGGTTGCAGGAAGAATATCTGCTTGTTTCACACACAGGCTAGGGAGCTCTGAAGAACTCAGATGTGGAAAGGTCTCCATGGATCAGGGGCCTCCTCACTCAGTAACTCAGGTCGGGCAACATCTGAACCCACCAGACGGCCATAGATTCCATTTTTAAAGATTTCTGGAAACAGATCTAAATCTTGCCAACAGCCTCTTCGTCTTTTCAGTCCCACAAGCCTAACACTTCTTCCTTTTGTCCAAACTGTTCCTTCCTGTAATGTAAGTTCCCTTAGGCTTGTTTAGGAGATTCAAAATTACACAGAATGCTGATATGTGTGGAGGGGGTGTGTGCTGATTTTTCTTTCGGGGTAGTGACTTAACAGACTCATTACAAACACAGTTTTTCATGCTGCAGCCTAAATACTCAATGGAACTAAAATCTACAAGTGCAGGCACTGTTAGAAACCTACGTCATCCCATGCTAGATATATATGTATGCAAGTGCATACATATGAAACTCCTGTTTACATGCGTTGTTATGACATGTGTTAGCAAGTGATTTTGTTTTGGGTCATTTCTGCATTATCTCTGGGGGTCTTTGTGAAGACATGCTTAGAATGCACTCCTGGCAGACAGAGCACTAAGTGACCTGGGAACACAGACTGTCACAAGCTGTCTACTTCATTTGGGAGTATCATAAACAGGATTTGTGCTTAATAAAAGGCTCCCTGAATGTCACAGAATGCAGTTACCTTCATCTTCCCAGTGTCCCTGCCATCTACTCCACTATTCTTTATTACAGACTGAGCTCTGTGTCTCTAAGGAGTCATACGGTAGCTCAGCATGGACACCTTCTGCGTGCTAACACTGGCACGGCTGTGATTGGCCACGCACAGCTCCAGCCAGCCTGTTTGCTTCCCAGTGGACCACTTGATTACTCAGGCATATCGGATGTGAAAGGGGGCTCTTAGAAAGTGGCCTCTGGGATTAAACTTTTGCCAAATGACTCTTATGGGTGTAGGCATTCTAAGCAAAGTCTATGTTTGGCTGCTAAGGAAAGCGAGTTTAGGGAAGGCAGGTAGGTGATAAAGAGGAGTCTACAGGAGATGTGGGGGAGGGGGACAGTTTGTAAAAAGCCACCAACAGTAGTCAGGCAAGATTTTGGGTCTCAAATGTAGGCAATCCAGCCCTTTCTCAGATGGGGCAGTGAAATTTCTTACTTGGCTCTTCCAATACTGCTGTGAGCCTTTGGAAACCAGGAAAATCACTGAGGAGGAGGATGTGCCAAGCAAGAAGAAGATGGCAGCGTGTGTTCTGCCCTGGGAGTCAGGCGATGGGCTGGGAGACAGGTAACCAGGCTGACCGCTCTGAACAGAGGGTGTCTGTCTGAAAGCCCGCTTCCCCAGATGGACCTGTTGGCCTCAGAAAGGACAGTGAGCCCTGAGCACAGCCTGGGGCTACTGGGTCTGAACCTGGTTTTAGCTATCAGGCCGGAATCTTCTAGGGTGGAGCTAAGCTATGAAGAATCCCCCGGGAGTGGGTACCAGTGTGCATGTGCTTCTCAAGACAGGGGCTTATGGTGGCAGACCTCCTCTGGTTCCGCCGTGGCTGCCGCCATCTGGCCCTGGAGGGCCAGGTGCCCATAGTCACTGGTCATTTGTGAAGCCAGTCCTCCCAACTCCTCCGGGTTAGTAACCGACTTAGTCATCTGGAAAAAGAAAACAAGCAAGACACACACACACACACACAACACAACACAACACACACACACACACACACACACACACACACAGAAAAAAGCATGAGAACCATGTGTTAATACCACTGGAAGCCAAAGGGTTTCATTCACTTTTAAGCTCTGGGCTTGCATCTGGGGCTGGACATGGGAGAGGGCAATTCAAGCAAAGCCCATGCTGCAACGTGCACAACAGGCCAGGGCCCCTCTCGGGCCAGCAGGTCCTGGAGGGGCCAGTGGGTGACATGCTAGGCTCAGGCTGAGTAGACCTCCCCCCAACAATGGTCCACCCTCGGGGATAAGTGCGGCAGCCCCAGCCCTCCTGGCCCCGAGGGTCACCAGGAGACTCCCCTAGGGAAGTGCAGGGGGCGTGAGCCCCGGGCAGGGCACATCCCTGGTCATGTGCTTCTGCAGAGAGCTGACCTGGTCTCTGGGAACCCAGAAGCAGATCCCACATGGGCAAGACAGCATGAGGATAAGGCCTTTAAGGAAATCTTGACTGAGAAGTAAGGGGTGAGCCCAATGTCTGGGTGGAAGATATTCTGAGAATACAGCTTTGTAGTAAGTTTATACCAAAGGATGACAAGGGTTCAGCCACAAATTTGGTTAAGAGTACACTGTAGCCTAAACGGTCCAGCTCTTTTCATTCTTAGGAAGTTCAGTTTTTTCCACCTGCTTCATAGAAAAACTTACCTAAATTTGTTCTACCTAACTAACACACCAGTTTTTAGTTTTTCTTTGTCCTCTGACAGAACGTCTCTCAGTGCTCCCAACAGCAGTTTTAACTGCCACCCAGAAAGGTGTCCTCGATCCTTCTGAGTAAAAGACTTCTCCCCTGCTGCACTTCTTCTCTCTCTTGGTGGCATTAGAAGACCTTGACTTTAAAGGGCTTAAAAAAAAATATTTTAAATGGCTCCATATCCACTAAGGCTGGATGAGGATGGGTAGCAGTCTAAGGCATGTTTGCCAGGAAATGTCACAGGCTTTCAGGCTTAGGTGTAGGTTCCCAAGGAACACATGCTGAACCCTGAGAGACAGAGAGGCTGCACCTTAGAGCTGCTTCATTTGCACCCTGCCATGGGGAGCACAGCGATTCTGGGGCATCCTGAAGTGGCGATGGGGATCCTTGCCAACTCAGGGTCTGGGCCAGCTAAACTAAGAGCAGCCATGTAGCCCCCAGTGGGGCTACTAAAGAGAATGGACCTGCTGAGAACCTAGGCCAGGAGATGTTCTAGAAACAGGATGAGGCCACTCAAAATATTTTCATCTCCTGCTACGCTGTGCTCCCTGCTCAGAAGACTTGGCACTGCAGGTCTGCCTGATTTGACCTGTGCCTTGTCCCGGAGCCCCCTGAGCAGTACCAGCTTGGGCCTGATTCCAGCTCTTTGAGTCACTGAGATGGGCACTGCTCCTATTCCTCTTCCCAGCCCAAATCCTATTAAGCAACAATGAGCCTGGCATGATCACAGAGTTTCTAAGGAGGAGTAGCAGCAGCCAGGGAAGCCTTTGTAGTCCAAGCTCAACCTCTAGTGGACACATGACTACATGACAAAATCATCCCGAGGTGCTGGCCGGGTGGGGCAGGAAACACGCCACGGCTTAGTCTGGTGGTCCCTCCAGCTGGGAGGCTACTGAATCTCTCAACTCAGGCTCATGTGGCAGCAGCAGAGAGGCAGCTTCCAAAATTTTATTCCATGACATCTGAGCCTTGGAAGGTCATGAGGAACTTTCTTACTATGTACTCCTATTTATTCTTTGAGGACACCTTTTGTACAACTTTTTAACACATCAGAAGCATTCTCTCTCAATGCCATTTGTACCTAAGATGCACATGATACAATTCTAATGGCAATATATTTTAGCCAAAAAAAAAAAAAAAAAAAAAGGATGTTGAAAATTGCCTCCAAAGGTTTCATGTCTTCTGTTGTCAGAGATATTATCTTTATGTAATCATGCTGTTTCATTTTGCCTAAAAGACAACCTTACTGTCCAAGTACTGTAACTTGATTCCATTAGACAATCTCTGTTCTACCCCTACATCTTCTTTTGTATTATAACTTTTTAGAAACACCTCAAGTCCTTTGTGAGGTGAATAGGATTTTTTCTTTCCCCTTACGTCCAACTTCCTTCTCATTTTCTCTCCTTCCTTTGTTCGCCTATCCTCATGACCAAGTTACAATTATCTGTAATTCCCTCTTGCAGCTTTTCCATGAAATGGGAGCTCCAGTGGACAGGGTTGTCTAGGCCACAGGCAGCCAGAGAGACCACAGATAAAGGACAGAGCTGGGACCCAGAAGGAACTAGAAACACGGGGTAGACTCTCTCCAACACAGACCCCAAATTGAAGACTCAGTGGTGGTACTATTGGACACCAGGGCAACCGACAGTGGGTGGGGCCACTCTTTTCCTCTTACCATTTCCTGAGCTGTCACCGCAATGGCTTTGGAGTATTTAACCACAGTCGTCTGATAGTCGACAAATGTTCCCTTTGGTTCTGGAGGAGTGCCTTCATCCAGCTACAGAAGAGAGAAAAATGAACCCACAAGTCAGGAGAGGACAGTTGAAGTGTGGGCTATATTTATTAGGATTGGGAACTTTGAAAAATGGAGATGCCCACAGAATTTCTTTGGTTGAGAGTCAAAAGTATAACCCAGCTTTGGTGAAAAGGACTTCAAGAGAGATGCAAATATGGGACTTGGGGTACACAGGCAAGGAGACCCCAAGCCTTGTCTGAGAGGAGAGGGAGGGCATTCCAGAGGAATGACATTTCTGCCAAGTCTTACCAGAGGAGTCTGCTACATACAAAAGGTAGGGAAGGGGTTCCAAGAAGTGGAATAGAGTCCAAGTATAAGGTGGTGGGCCGGGGATCCCTGGGTGGCTCAGTGGTTTAGCACCTGCTTTTGGCCCAGGGCGTGATCCTGGAGTCCCGGGATCAAGTCCCACATCAGGCTCCCTGAATGGAGCCTGCTTCTCTCTCTGCCTGTGTCTCTGCCTCTCTCTCTCTCGGTGTCTCTCATGAATAAATAAAATCTTTAAAAAAAAAAAAAAAAAAAAAAGGTGGTGGGCCTGAGCCAGACACTTCTAGAGAAGCACGGAATGGCAGAAGATGAGCCAGGAGGGGAGGCCGAACCTACATCATGAAGGGCTTCTCTAGGAATGGTGTAGTCCATAGAGGTCTATACCCTAGAACCCTCGCTTCTGATCTAAGTTGGGGAAGACAAGAGACTGGAAGAAGTAGGAATAATCTGTTGCTCATCTGACTCTGAGAGCAATAAGAATTTAGAGAGGTGGGAGAGGTCACTGTGCAGGGGGAGGCAGGGGGAGATTTGGGGAGAGTTGGAGCTAGTGGGACAGTGGCTCTGTCCCTTGAAGAGCTAAGGACATATTGGTTCAGAAGACCTGTATTTGAGACCTGGTTCCAGGGCTTGTGAAAAGCCCTCAAGCTGATTGTTTAAATTCTGAGTTTCAGGTCCTTTACTGGAAACTTGATAGCATCAGAAGGTTCTAGTATATACATCAACTGAGACCATACCTGGCCAAGAGCTCCACAAAAGAGGAGATGATGACCAGGATGATGAAGATGATGATAAGGTCAATGATGACTATGATGAAGGAAAATGCAACCCATCTTCACCACCATCATCATCATTGTTACCATCACTGTTGATTGCTGAGAGGTATTCCAGTTGAGGAGACAAAATAAGGAGAAGTGAATACAGGAAGGGTGAGTATAGTGAACAGAAGAGGGGCTGTTGAGAGCAGTGGGAATGAGGCTGAGCTGACGGATGAAGAGACTTGAAATCATGAGGAAAATGGTGGGATGCAGAGTATACAATGACATATGTGAGAAGATTGTCCTGGGAGCTCTCTGAGAGATAGTTTGCAGTTGGGGCAGAGACTAGAGGCCACAGGGGCAATTAGGAAATGTTAGATGCAGTCTTCAATCAGAGCTCCATGTTGCAAGCAGGTGCTAACTACAATATGAGTTGAGGGAACATATTACTGTAGCCTGTGTGTGATGTGGTTGCTTAGTTTGGGACTATAATTTCCATCAAAGTATCAACATAGACTCCAGGCTAGATTTTTCTAGGTTTCTTTATTAGGGATATAGCTGCTGCCAAATATCTCCATCATACTATGGGGGCTCTGATAGTCAAATGAGGACTGAGCTATGAGCTCATTCACTCAGTATAAACTGACTGGGCTTATTTATTTATTTATTTATTTATTTATTTATTTAGACAGAGACAGAGAGAGAGAGAGAGAGAGAGAGAGAGAGAGGGGCAGAGACACAGGCAGAGGGAGAAGCAGGCTCCACACAGGGAGCCCAATGTGGGACTCGATCCCGGGTCTCCAGGATCACACCCTGGACTGAAGGCGGCGCTAAATCGCTGAGCCACTAGGGCTACCCTGATTGGGCATCTTCTAAGTGTCCAATAATGTGCTGGGAGATTTCATATGAGCTATGGCCTAACTGCTAACACACCAGGATGCCAGAACTGGAGGGCAGCATAGGACACCACCTGCCAGTCTGAAGACAATGAGAAAGATTAAGAACAAAGGGGTCAATTTTTGTGGATTTCAAATTTAGTTAGTTCAAAGAACTTGCCTTTATTCTGGGATTATAGCCTTTCTACTTTTTTTTTGAGGGGGGATGTTAACATGACCTTTCTTATACGAAATAGTAGTGATGCACACAGCAGGATTTTTTTGTTTCTTTAACCTCCTTCCCTGGTCAAAAAAGAAGAAAAAACTACCATCACCACCAACACCAAACAACCCAAACAAAGAAGCAAACAAAGAAAAGGTAGTGGGTCACAAAATCCCCAAGACTGAGAACCACTAACATCACTGAATAGTTCAGAGAGCTTTGTCCAAGGTCACCTGGAAACCTGATTACTTCATATTAACCTATCACTTCCCAAACTTCCTGTGCCTAAACACAGAGAGAGAATTCCAGGAAGAACCCCACAGCTGGAGCACCAAAAGTGGCATATATTATGTCCAACTTAGAGTCAACTTTGGGTACACTCATTTTTTCTGCCAGTCACTCTATGCCTTTGAGAATTTCTGACAATGATGCTAACAGTCTATCAATGTTGAAACAAGTTAACCCAAACTCAGGAAATGCCCAATTTCTAACATGTCACTGCTTAGGGGCTCAAAGGCCCCGGAATATCACTTAATACAGAATATGCAGCAATGGGCAGGTTGTGGTAGGCTCAACGAAGGGAGAATGGGGAAGAGGCACTGAGTAGAAACTTAAGTGTAGGTCTGGGTAGACAGGAGTTTAGGGGTACCAATAAAACCCTGGCATTCTGTATGCTCTGCAGAATGCACGATCTTTCCTTTGTTCTTGGCCTCTGTGGCTCTTGTCATTGGCAGTTACTAATTATTGCTCTCAGGTAATGCCAGACTTCTCTCCCAGCCCTTCCAAAAGAATCACGTGTGTCCTGGGCTGAGTCAGAGCGCAGCTGTCACACCACTGACATCAGACAGTACAAGAGCTGCTTTCTTTACTGAAAATCCCTCTTGATATGCAAGGTTCAGCGACTATCAAAAAAAAAAAGACTTCAAGAATCTGACTTCCATATTCCAGGGATTTATGGAACTCTTCCCTATCATTAGTCATTTGGAAAAATACCTTCTCCTAGGAAGAAAAGTTGTCATTTGAATTTCTAATTTGCGTTGAGAAAACTTGAGCTCCATTAATTTAATATCCTTGGTAGACATATGGCTTAACTTTCAAAGCGCTGGTATTCTGAAAACCAAACAAACCTACTGAAACTTACCCAAAGGCCTTTAGAAAGTGGGAAACTTCACTCATTTTCTGCCAAACTGTCCATATTTGAGGCACAAGAAGCCCACAGCAGGAATTACTAGAGTGATTTGACAAGGCATGCCTGGGGTCTCTAAAGGAACCCCCGGCATCCCTGCCCAGCTTGTGACTCTCAGTCTGAAAATGCGTAATGTTTAAGGGAAATTATCCTAATTATAGTTTCAGGCTATCACCTCTTTATGGAGATATGAACCAACCAATCTACTCTAAATTAGCAATTAAAGACCACTTATTATCCTGAAAGCCATAATAATGCATTCACAATCTGACAATGGACATTTCAAAACACAAAAATCTGAAATTCTTGGCTGTGCTATCACAGAATGGAAATTAGATGTTGATGAACAATTGTTAATTTTAATGACTATCAAACTGACATGACTAGCAAAAGATTCCTTGGGGGAAAGAGCAGGAGATATTCTCCAGTCACACTTCTCTACTCCTCCAACTCAACCAAGCAGTCATTAGAGGAGAAATGATTCTCATGCTATCTCCTATGCCCATTGCTGGCAAGAGTTCACAATGGGCTTTCACATGTACTACCATCAGTGCTTTCTACATCTGGCTCCCAAAACCATGTGGAAATTTAAAAGATCTAGAGATTCCTAGGCTCAACTCCACAGAAATGTCAATTTATTGGCCTGGGGTAGGGCCTAGGAACAGCATGATTCCAAAGTAGCCATTCCAAAGACCAGCCCTTGGGAATCCCTTCATTATTTCCCTTTGTAATCTGTTTTTGTGAAAAAAAAGAAGGGAGGTAAATACCTATCTTCATTTTATAAGGGAAGGAACCCATGATACTTTCTCCATCTCCAGTATTTTTCCCCCACGTAAAACGAAGGCAGGGGGAGAGTGGTTTACAAAAGTAATGAATGAATAATCAAGAATGAATAACATGTTGGACGGAGGACAGGATGTGTGTAAAATGACTGGAACCCTCAGGAAAAGAGGAGGGTCACTAGCATCTGCTTTGACTGATCATTCCTGAAAGAAAAGCACCTGGGGAGCACGTGTGAGGGAAACCGAGGAGGAACTGGGGCCAAGAGGTGAAGGTAAGCATCTGGGCACCCAGGCCTACCTTGCTCATGGCCTCTGCAATGGCGTCGACCATGCCTCCCACCAGCCCCACTTCACTGGCGGCTTCATTCAGTGTCACCATGATGTCATCTACAGCCTCCTTCATGAGCTGGGCAGCCTCTGTGATGGCATCGTGGGTGTGCTGAGCCTAAGAAGGTAAAGGAGAAAAAGGACAGTGAGAGGTTTCCATAAGCTGAAGAAAATGGTGCTCACTCTCCTCAGAGATAACTGCATTTCTTTTAAGTATAACCATAAAAAGTATCATATAAAACTATATCCCCATTTTGGAGCACAATAGTGATTTTAGAATTTTCCTTTTCTTCCGTTGGTACATTTGTTTGCAAAATCACTACAAAACAGAAAGGGAGAAAAAGGACATCTTTTTACAGTTAAAAGGAAAAATAAAATTGTAGTATCAAACAGCATCTTCTGCAGGGCCAGTTTTATGTTACTCTGCTCAGGATGGTAGGAAGAGAATGCCACTGATTCCCAATGACACGAGCTTACAGGTTTAATTAAAAAAAATCCTAACATAAAGGAAAAACATGTTCACAACAAATGTACTTCTTGTCAAAGCTGCCTAACACACTAGATTTCTTCCCACAAATTAGGTTGGATTATGTAAATGCAGCGACATAGAGAAGAAATCTGCAGAAAAATGAACGGGCTTTGGAATTATGTCACAGGTTACACTGCCATGAGGTTGGAGGGACAAGTGAGCAAAGTTCTCCAGGGTCAGATGTTCTGCAGGCAGTCTCACGAGCGCTCACAAGCTCTCCCTGACTATAACTCGGACATGTTCCAACACCTGCTGGAATTCCACATGTGTGTCAAGCACAGGAGAAGTGCTGGGTAAATGAATGAATGAAAAGATGAAATAGTGAAGGTGCCAGGCTCCCTGAAAAACATCTCCAGTGGTAGCAAGATACAGGAGAAGGAGCCAAAGTCCTGCCACCAGAAAAGTTGGGTTCTAGCTCTGGATCCACCTCTTACTAGCTAAGTGGTCCTGAGTGTGGTTTCCTCAGCACAATGGGAATTATCATAACTGTGCTTGCAGCAGAATTCTCCTGAGATGCTATGGATGAATGTATGGTGTATTTATAATCTGAGCAGTCTAGTAGTAGGTGCTTGAGCCTAGGGAAGCTGGACCTAATGTCAGTTAGTCAGCATCAGGATCACACTGCTCCAGGCTCTGGGGACCCCCACGCAGTGGCCATGGCTGTCCTGAAGAGGCTGTGTGAGCCACAGGAACGGGCCCTGTGTGGAACTGAAAGCCATGGCAAAGCAGAGGTCTTTCAAAATGACATCTGATGAGACATGAAATATGCAGATTGTGGATGGTGACCTCGAGGCAACTGTGTCAGGATGCAAATGCTAATTATTGACCATTACAAACAAAATTAATTGAGAAGTTAACAGTGACACATAGCCTTGAGGAAGAAAGATCCCTTGACTCTTTTCTTACCTATGATGGGAAGTCCCTCACTGGACCTCTTTCTTCCACCCCCTTCCTCGGCACAGTCCAGGCTTCCATCCAGTGGCCTCCTCATGGCTCTGACCTCTCACCCTCGGCCTGCAGGACCTGGGTCTATTCTGTTTGCCTTCTCTGTTTGCCCCATGCAAATCCTAGCCCTCTTTCAAGGCCTGGCCTAAATACCATCTCCTCGGGTGACTTTGTCCTCATGCTGTCACTGGCCTTCCTTTGGATTCCTACCGCCTTGAGAACCAACTCTAGAGTCATAGAGTCATCAGAGGTGAAGGCCTCAGAAGGATGCGGGGAAAGTGAGGTTCAGTTCTGGAACATGATATAGCTTCTGCTTGGCTCTCTCTCAGGACAGCTGCTTGTGAAGTCCTTGGCCTCTGTGTAAGGAGGCTGGCTGTCTCGAGGCTGTGTGCTGGGCAGACCGCACGGTAAGACCACACAGAGGTACAAAGGGCTGCCCACGGAGCCCCAGGTCCTGAACGCCTCAGTGATTTTAAGTCAGACACAGACCTGGGAGCGAGTGAACGTCAGGTCACTCAAGCCCCAGCTATCACCTGGAAGCAGTGGCAGGAGGAACTCTGAGGGAGAACCACCTCGCTGGGCTCAGTGGGTCTGTAGATCCACCAGAGATCATTCTAAGATGGTGTTGTTTTACGTCACTAAGTTTTAGGATGGCTTGTTTGCAGCAACAGCTAAATATGACAGCCCCTAAGAAGGGCTCCTAAGCCAGCCTTGGGGTCAGAGAAGACTCCTCAGAGGAGGTGTCCTGCCTGAAGAGGAGACCTGGAGGAAGAATCCAGCATCTGGTAGAGTTGGCAGGGTGAAGAGAGGAGGAAAGGGAGAGGGTGCTGGGCAGAGGACACAGCCTGTACAAAGGTCCAGAGGCAGAAAGGATGCGGACTGTGACGATGAGCTGAGAAACGTACTGTGTGCAAAGTGTTGGGCATGGTGCCTGGCACACAGCTCCTGCCCCCTTGCATTATCTCTCAATGAAGCCAGCCCCCTCTCCAACAAGACTGTGTGCTCCTTGCTACCAGTGGGCTTTCCTTCCCTCCAGAAGCAGTGTTCACAGGAAATGAAGGGTTTGATCAAGTCACCAGGTGGGGCTCATGTAAAGGGTGAAACATTCCCTTTTCACAGGTATTCACAGGTAATTTTTCTTTCTTTTCTTCTCTCTTTTTTTACAAGGATGGATAACCTTCATGGGCTGTTGGTGCAAAATTCTCCTCTGGAGAGGTTGTGTAGAAATAAATGGAACCATCTGTTTTGATGCTGCCAAACAGGCATGGATCACAAGAGCTGAGGGCAGAGACAGGGCTTGTGGGGGAGTCAGAACAGGGCCTGGGCCTCCCTCCCTGCCTTCAAGCCCTCAGCTGGCCTCACTCAGGCTGTAGTGACCTGCTCCAGCTCTTCGGACTAGACCAAGAATCCTCGACCATATCCAGGTGAATGCTGGCAGGAGGCCCAGGGCTAGTGTGTACTTTATACATTGCAAGAGTCAGCTGTGGGCCCAATGTGACTGTCAATCCAGTTGCAAAATCTATGTTCTTATGTCTTGGGTCAAGTATTTTAGCATTTGACTGACAATGCTTCCTCCTGAGTGACAGGCAGGAAACCAGGAACAACAATAAATATCAGAGCCAGGAATAGCAGGAAGGACAGACAACTGCTACCCTTCCCAAGGGCCTCCTCTGCGTCAGGTACTGTGTTCATCACCGTTGTGCACATCCTCTTCATCCTCACAGCCCACCAGAAGGCGAGAGTTGGCTAACAGCTCTGCCAGGGACCCCTCTGATGATCACAGTCTGAAAATGGGAGCTTAAGCACTAAAGCTTTTGGATCTGGTGGACAACCAGTGCCACTGACTGGCTGGCCATCTGCTGAACTGATGCCACTGGTCAAAAGGAAACTGAGCAGATGGCCAGATCAGGCCAAATTTATCAGCACTACTGAAGAAGCAACCTCAACATAGGGAATACGGCATCTACCAAGGGAAGTTTCAGCCTTTCCCCCCCAAATGGGGGTACTTTTAAACAGAGTGATGGCACCTACATGCCATGTGGCAAAGGCAAAAGGGGCTGCAGGACTAGCTACCACTCCCGAAGTTGGCTGCGCCCCCCCGCATTCAGTGCCTTCCTCTGCCTCTCAGCATCAACCCAGCCTCTAGCTCTCTTGGCTCCATCTGCCATTGTGCGCTCCATTCTCACCCATGAACTTGTTGCCAGCCATGGTCCCAAATCTGCTCAGGACCTAGCCTGTATATGACTTCCAGCACCTGGTAGCTGCTGCCACATGAGCCCAACCCTGGAAGCTTACCCAGGTTGGAATAGTGAAATATTGGATGATCTTTGTTGTAGGTTCCTAGGAGGGAGCCTTTAAGTGCTTAGCATTTCCCAAGTGATCAAGGACTGCCTCTGCTATTATTCACGGTGGGTGCCCTGAACCACACATTAGTTTAGGCTAAGAAAGTGACTCCTGGTGGCTTATGGGCAGTTTCAGGACGGGAGCTGGCCATGCTGGACAGACCAACCATGTGATTAGAGGGTTGTGGCTTTGAGCAAAATAGTATCAGCCTGACCTCTGGGGACCTCAGGGGACCTCACGGGGCTGTAAACTGAATCACTGATCATGAGACTAAATTCAATCAATCATGCCTACATAATGAAATCCAAATAAAATTCTGGGCGGCAAAGTTGCAGTGAGCTTCCCCAGTTGGTGATGCATAGCATTAAGCGGAGACGGTGACACATCCTTGGGACATGTTTAGGACTCTCATAGACCTTGCCTTCTGCATGTCTCTTCTTTTGGCTGGTCTGTAGCCTTTACAATAACATGGTGAAAGGAGAGCAATTTCTCAAGTTCTGGGAGTCATTCTAGCACATCATTGAACCTGAGGAGGTAGAGAGAACCTCTTGAATTTGGAGTCACCTGGTCAGAGGGAGGATGGCCTGGGAACTCTGGAGCTTATGATTGGTGCCTGAAGTGAGGGCAATGCCTTTAACCTGGGAAATCTAACCTAACACCAGAATTGCACTGCCCCAGGTACTGCCCCCCCTCTCACCCCCCTCGCAGTGGCCACAGCTGTCCTGACACTCCTCGGGGGAGACGACCCTTCCAAAGTCCTGCGAAATTACACCTTCACTTTGGTAGATAGAAGGTAAGGAGGCAAAGGGAAGGGAAGGTAAATGGCAACTCTTTTGACTGACTAGCTGAAAAAAAAGAATTCTAAAGGGGAGGCTGTGTGAGCCACATGAACTGACTCAGTCTGTGGCACTGAAGAGCCATGGGAATCAAGAAAAGGCCTTCCATACGACTTCTGATGAGATGTGCATTGGTCAGATCTTGGGTGGTTGTCTTGAGTATGTCAGGAAGGCACAGCTCACGCTCTCAGGGATGTGATGGAGGAAACTGGTAATTTAGGTTGATTGCTGATTTCATGGTACAGAGAAGGTAAAACATAAAATGTGCAGATTGCTTTATTTTGATGATGGAAGTCTGAAAGGTGACATTTCCTGCACATTACCCTCTAGAGAGAGCACCTCACACAAATATTGATGAGAAAGGTAAAATTGGAAGGTGTGTATTTCTCTAAATTCCACTTCAATAAGATGATCACTGGTGGCACAAAAATGTCAGCAATTCTATATATCCATATTAAAGCCAAGTGCACATTTTCGGGGAGAAGTGAGTGCTGCTTGCCAAGTGTCTGCTATCCTATATGGGCTGAGCTGCTATCCTATATGGGCTGAGGAAGGTACAAGAGGCAAGTTCTGGGGGTGGCAGCATTAAACCACAACACTGCTCTCTTGACTCCCTGGAAAATGTAAAGGACACTTTCTCCACACCGGGGCAATCCAAACCTACAAAAAACACATCCTTGCTCTTGGCTGTCCCAGAAACAATGACCTGCCCATCTGCTTGTGTAGCCTGCTCTCCCTTCCCTCTGCATATTTAAGTCACAGATCCTTAAAGGGTCAGCTGAGAGTCTGTGAAGCCTCCTCCCATTACCCCAAGCCTCTCCCAGGACCACTTCCTCCAACTCCAATGGCAAATCTCACCTCTACCCCACAGCCGCATCCAAATCACACATGCCGGCCACCTGAGCACACTAGTTTCAGACACCCAAAGACACAGTAGGCGCTCAATTAAGGCCTGCTTAAAAGCCCAACAGCCATCTGGGAAGTAGACTCAGAAGGCTCAACAATGAGGTCGTTATTTTAGATTCTGGAGGGGCTCCTTGTTACTGCTCCTCACAGCACAACCCAGGAGAAAAATCAAACTCGGTTCTTTTTTGGAAACATGTCTGAAGTCTACCTCCAAGGGAGCCTTATTTCTGGATTATAGTGCTTCAACTACAAAGCCCAGTAGAGCAGACACAGACATCACAGCAATTTGGAAAATGGGAGAAGGCTACAGGGGGCTGGGGGACACACGTCAATGTGAGCAGAAGGGAAACAAAGGCAACCAATAATTAGAACTGCCCAACAGCGCACAGGGCTGTATAGCTGCTGCAGGAGAAGAAGGAGGGGCCCTTTAAGGAGGATGTAAGAAGGAACTGAGTGGGATAGGGCTGAGTGTGGAAGGGAGGTCTCGGGGGTTATAGAATGAGCATAGGTCTCGGGGGCTCAGTGGGGTGAGGGTTAGGCTATGCAGCAAATGCCTTGTAATCATTGGACTCATTAACACCAGACTCTGGGGCTGTCACTTTTTTCTTTTTTTAAAAAATACCTACTGTGTCAGGCACATTATCTCAGTCAATCTCTATAACGACCCCTGAGAGGTATTCATTATTAACCCCACTGTTTAGATGAGGAAGCAACGAAATGAAGTAATTTGCTAGCAAGAGACAGAACTGGGATTTGAGTCCAATTACGTGGATTCCAAAGCTTATCCTCTTTTCTACCACATCAGAGCCAGCGATGATCATTTAACTGTATATTCTTTGCAAACAGTGACACACAGCATCTAACACATACATACACCTAAGACCTAGCAAGTAACCCCTAGGAAATGTTTGCCCAAAGAATAGTACCCATGGTGACGGAGTCTATGCAATAAGCCTCTTAGGAAAGGACCTAAAAACCCGCTTGTAGTGTCCCAGGCATCCCTTGTGAGGAGCCTGTCAGGGTCTGCGGACAGAGCGCAGGTGGAATGCCGGATGCCAGGGAGGGAAGACACACACATATCTGT
Source organism: Canis lupus baileyi (assembly GCF_048164855.1). Taxonomy (NCBI): domain Eukaryota; kingdom Metazoa; phylum Chordata; class Mammalia; order Carnivora; family Canidae; genus Canis; species Canis lupus. The sequence continues at coordinate 30,796,985 of NC_132869.1, read as the reverse complement.
CCTGCCTTCCCTCATCATGTCTCAGCCTGTCTCCAATACCTCAGGTCAGTCACGGACAACTGGCCCACTCTCGTGTTCTGCCCCCACTTCCAAGCAGAGGATGTCCTCTAAAGCTTATGGTGCGGGCTGCACATGCTCCCAAACCACGAGTTTCTTGGTATAAAACAGAGCTCCACAAGGAGCTCTGACCTTGTGGTCTAAGCAGATGTGCTAATAGTTAAACAAAACAAAACAAGACAAACAAACAAAAAACCCAGAGAACTCCTAATCTGGATTATTCTGCAGGGAATGAAATCCTCTTGGGTCAGGGTGGAGGAGCTATGTGGCACTGATTCTCAGAAAAAAAGAGACCCTTGAACTGGATCCAGAAGGCAAGTCCTGGCTCCCCCAGTGTGGGGCAGGTGCAAAGTGGGCTGGGCCTACTCGGGCACCTATCTCTCAGCTGTCAGCCAAAAGGGCACTCTCGTTCTTGCTGATCAACCTCCCCATTTCAGCAACAAGGCTTCTTTCTTTCCGGGACACTGAGAACAACCTGAGGGCACTGGCTGGCTCTCAATATTTTTAGCATCCCAAGTTAGGCTCTTAAGAGCTGCCAGATACTTGGCTGGAAAAACTGAACACAGAAAATGCAAGTCTAAGACATCATTCATGCCACTACCAGAATGGTTGTTTCTCAGCCCTGGATGGGTTGCCGCACTGCTGACAGTAAAGCCCACACTCCTTAAGAATGTGGGAGAGGAGATCTGTCACAACACAGCCCTATCTACCCCCCCACCTGCTGTCCCCACTCTGCATGCTCCACACACATTGGATGGCGCGTTGTTCTCTAAAGATACCGCAATCCTCTTACGACCCCATGTATACCTCTGTATATGCTGTTCCTCCTTGCTGGCATGCCTCAAGCTACCCTTATGTGCCAAGTAACTTCCTTTTCTGAGACTGACTAGTCACAGGTCACCTCTTCCCTGTAACTTTGCTTGACCTCCCTCCAGCCCTTGCTTCGGGCAGTGGGCCAGTGTTTCCATAGGGTGCAGGTTCAGTCCTGACTCCACATCCACCTGTCCTGCGATGTGCAACAACTTACCTAAGCAGTCGCAGTTCTCATATCTGTGCACTGGGAACCTCCTTATATCATGGGAGTTTTAGGAGATTAAATATCAAGAGGATATAAGGTATGAGAGGTGGTGCAGAACCAGGACTCAGTAACTTTGAGCTCTCAAATTACTATTTTGTGATTCTGGTTCTTAATCTAGAGTCTTCTCTGCTGTACCACGTTATTGATGTGTAGACCTGAGAGCTGCAACAAAGCATGCTAAAAAGAATACGTACATAATAGGGATTCCTATTGCTTATAGGCAAGTATCCTGCACAGATTGTTCCAGTCTGTGTTCCCGCAATGTAGTCTGCTCAGGTGAGGACCCAGGGAGTTTAGATGGACTATGTGGAGGCACTTGCTAGAAAGAATAAATAGCAGGCGGAGCCTCAAACCTCCTCTCAAGGTATCAGAACCCTGGGGGAACTTAAAGCACAGAGGGCTTCAATAAGGGAAACCATCACTCTGACACAAGTATCATCCCCAAGAGAAAATGGCATGCTGTCACCATCTTCGGCCACTTCAAGTAGCTGGGTGACACATCAGGCTGAGGAAATGTTCTACCTGCAAACTCGGAAGGGAGATTTTCATATTAAACTGCTGATCCAAGACAAGAGAAACACACACCATGGGTGGCCTTACACCATGCTTTGCTTTGAACTTGGGTACCAGGAAAGGAAATGATATTCACTGGAAAACAACTGAGCTTTGCTCTGCACAGGCTGGGTGTCAATGCTGAGCAAGGTGCCTGGCAGGTATGAATTTTCATTCCTGCAATAACGACACAATGTTTTTCTTTCCCAAGGACGCTTGCCTCCAGATTCTGTCATGGAAAAGATTACAAAAAGGCTTCATTATGTCTATGTCTTGACTTTCTTCTTAGAGATCCCCAGGAAGGCCAATCAAATATTATTTCCCACCTTTTGAGTGGGAAGTTACATATGGTCACCAAGAACTAGAGGATTTTCCTTGGAGGAAACTCAACATTGAGGAATATTTGATGACCCCTCAGTGGCCCTTGGTGAGTCCCTGGGATCCTCAACTGTACCTTGGGGTTTCCACCACCTTCTTTGGCTGCGTACAACATCTGCAGGGCAGATTCTGCCAACGTCTTGGTCTGGTCCAGCACTGTCATCTGCTGCTGATGATCCAGGATCTTGGAGGCGACTCCAACGGCTGCTAAGATCAGGGGCTCAAAGTAGCTCGCCAGCTGTGTCACCTTTCAAGACAAAAAAGCCACAGATGTATCATGTAAATACATGTATCTCCTTTAGGAGCCCCACCGGTGGGGAGGGGACTGAGAAAGGAATGGAATGACACACAGCGGAGAGGCAGACCTGCTAAAGTTTACTCTGCTTTACTCACTGGCTAAAATTTACTTTTGTTTTTTTCTATTATTTAATCCACAATCATGAGTTATTGCCATCATGTTATACATGAGACCCTCAGACCTTATTCATCACTCAATCTTACTTTATTTATTTAATTTATTTTTAAAGATTTTATTTATTTATTCATCAGAGACACAGGCAGAGGGAGAAACAGGCTCCATGCAGGGAGCCCGACGTGGAACTCGATTCCGGGTCTCCAGGATCACACCCTGGGCCGAAGGTGGCACTAAACTGCTGAGCCACCCTGGCTGCCCTCAATCTTACTTTTAGAAGTACTTGCTCATTATTATTATTATTATTTTTTATAAATGGATTTTTTAAAAATTTTATTTATTTATGATAGTCATAGAGAGAGAGGGGCAGAGATACAGGCAGAGGGAAAAGCAGGCTCCATGCACCGGGAGCCCGACGTGGGATTCGATCCCGGGTCTCCAGGATCGCGCCCTGGGCCAAAGGCAGGCGCTAAACCGTTGCGCCACCCAGGGATCCCAGTACTTGCTCATTAATGAACTCTTGCTCGGATTTTACTTCCTCTGGGGAGACCTTCGTCTCACCTCTCATCATGGCAGAAATGTTACGAAATTTGTTCTGTGATCCAGAGTTGGGTGTGAGAGCTCTACAAACTTTAACTTCATAAAAACAGTAAAGCTTTTGAAAGAAACAAAGATAATCATCTTATGAATGCAGAAGGAAGGGGGATGGGGATGGGCAGGGGAACAGGGCAATAGAGAGAAGAAGCCTGAGAGCAGAGGCTTTCAAGAAAGCCAATCCAACTGCCTTCTGCCCTGAGCATGTTGACCTGACGCGGATTTGCAATAAAAACAAAAATGATTTCACATCAGTCTAGATGTTCCGTTCATGACTGGTCCAGCCCAGGAGAAGAAAAAAGTCTATCCAGATGGCTCACCACTGTTCTCACTTAGGCCTCCCCAGCAGGTGACAACATGGTTACCTCTGTGCTCACCGGAGCCCACCAGCTGGGTGCTGCAGGGCCACATGTCACACACATATACTGGGTACATCTCACACGCCAGGCTTTCTGCTAGAAGCTTACCATGCTTCATCTAATCCCCACATTCTAAGAGGTACATACAAATGAAGAGCCTGAGGCTTAGGTGGGTGAAAGAACTTTTTCAACCCCAAGCAGCCAAGATGTGGAGCGGTGACAAGAAGCAGATGTCCTCATCCACAGCCCAGGCTCCTGCCTTCTCTTCCACTGGCCACTACTTCTCATTCTCAGTCCAGCTCCACTATGGTTATAATATTGGGTTTTACAAACGTTTATTATTTGTTTGTTTTTTTGTTGTTCTGTATTCAAAATAAAGTCCAAGAATAATACAATAATACCCATTTACCTAGCATCTAGAATGTCAGATTTTAACGTTTTGCTAGATTTGCTTCAGATACCACCATCCAATCCCACTCAGATAAGACACAATGACCCTGATCACACTTTTCTATTCTACTCCTATGTGTGCCAATTACTAATTGCTTAATTATTTCCATCAAGCGTATTTAAGTTCAAGCCTTTGGCCAGCAATTTCCCTTAATGCTTCTCATCGTGTGGAGGAAGAATTAACGTGATGGGGCCATAGGCAGGAAGGCCACTTCACATGAGCTGTGCAGTCAGTGGGTCAGAAATGAAGCAGGGGGCAGGAGTCTGTGGGGCTGGTGGTGGTTGGGACAAAGTGGGAGTCCAAAATATTAAAGTTCATTAGAGCTAACAATGAGACAGACCATCAGCCAGCAATAAACGTACGTTTACTCTTTTATCCTCGAATATAGTTTTCTTACAGATAGTTTCAAAGCACTTGAGCATGGCTATTGCTGGCCTTTACGGTGCTTTGGATGAATTTTATTTTAGTTTTTAAAGATTTTATTTTTTTATTTATTCATGAGAGACAGAGAGAGAGAGAGAGAGAGCGAGAGGCAGAGAGAGAAGCAGGCTCCATGCCAGGAGCCTGACATAGGACTCGATCCCAGGTCTCCAGGATCATGTCCTGGGCCGAAAGCAGGTGCTAGACCATTGAGTCACCCAGGCTGCCCACTTTGTATGAATTTTAAAGGGGCTCCCTATGCCTGGGGCAGACATGATTGATGTCAAAGCACATGACTTGGCTGGATTTTGGCCTTGGTCTCTGCTTTGGCCAAACACCTTTGTGTAAGACCCAGCCTGCACAACTGCAGGTATCAGCCCTTACACATCTGCCTTGGATCTCACCCTGTTTCCCTGGAAGGGTATTAGTGTCGCCACCAAAGGGAACCACAGTGCACTGATGGGTTATAAGGGCTCAGGGCTCAGGATGGGTACTGTATGTATTAAAGGAGTTAAGACATTTAATGCATTAGAACCTTACATATTTTCTAGATTTGTTTTTTCTCCCAAAGGTTTAATTAATTAATTTAGAGAGAGAGAGTGCGCACAAGTGGGGGAGAAGTGAGAGGGAGAGAGAATCTTAAACAGATTCTGCTCTGAGCATGGCACCTGAGGTGGGGCTCAATCTCATGACCCTGAGATCATGACCCGAGCTGAAATCAAGGGTCAGATGCTTAACCGACTGAGCCACTCAGGAGCCCCTCTGGATTCATTTTTTAATTTTAAAAGTACATTTCACCAATGCAACCATAAAATGTCAAGGGCTGCTGTGTGTTGAGAATAATCAAACACAGCTAAGCTGGTGCCCTCATGGAGACATTATGGCTGGGTGATGGAGAGAGAAAGCTCTAGTTTCAGAGCCACTGGATTTGAATCCCATCTGCCAATTCCTTAATGAGAAGTCTTAGGCAATCTGCTTCCTATTACCAAACTTCAGTTTCCTTCTCCACAAAATGGGGATTAATAATAGCACTAAGACCCATAAGATTGTCAGAAGGATTAAATTAGCATACATAAGAGTGGTTGGCACAATGCCTGCCATGCAGTAGGCACTCAATAAATGCCAGGTGTTACTATTCTTCATGTATTATGGGCAAAAGTTTTTGAAAGGATGTGCTTTTTCCTCTATTTAGGGGGCTTAGCAAAGACTATAACAACTTCTATTTCCTAAACATGAAAGAATAGGAAATATCCTTACCTGGGTTAGCACAGAAGTTTAACACAGAATTTTGAGTAAGTGGTACCTGATCTTGTTTCCCTAGGCCTAGGGTGGCAGAAAGGGTTGAGTGGTAGCCCCCCTAAAAAGATATGTCTGTGTCCAAATCCCTGGAACCTGTGAATATGATCCTATTGGGAAATAAAGGTCTTTGCAATGTATTTGAGGCTCTCAAAATGAGATCATCTTGGATTACTTGGGTGGGCCCTAAATCTGTTAAGAAGTATCCTAGTAAGAGACAGAGGAAGGGAAGACAAACAGAAAAGCAGGAGACAATGTGACCACAGAGGCAGAGACTGGCATGATAATAGTGAAAGAACAGTAAGGGCCACCAAAAGATAGAAGAGCAAAGAATGGATTCTCCCATAGAGCCTCCAGAAAGAGTCGGGCTCTGCCAACACCCTGTTTTTAGACTTCTGAGAGAGATTCCATTTCTGTTGGTGCCAGGCACCCAGTTTATAGTAACTTGCTATAGCTGCTCTAAATAACTAATACATGTGGTCTGAGAATTTGCATTTATCAGTTCCAGGTGATCTCTGGGCCCCCACCTGAGTGTTGTAATAAAGAAATGGACCAGGTAGGTATCAACTCTCAGTCCAGGGTTCTTCTGGATGGAGGGGCAGAGGCTTCCTTTGTCCAGAACTCTCTTTTAGAAAGTGAGACTGGTTTAGCCAAAGGGCCAAGAGTAAATTTGTAACTCACGTGACACAAATATCTTATTTTTCTTTTGATGCCACCCATTGACATAGGAATTAATCTTCCATACTAACTCCATATGGACAGGGACAAGGATTGTTACTCTAGAAATCTAGATATATTTTCTTACAAAATGCTTACTGGAAACAAAAGTAACTGCTGAAATGAAGTCTGGCTACTCTGGCAGACTCAGTTCCCCACAGCAGGCACATGGGCAATGCTCCAGCCCACCTGCTGGGAGAGCTCTGACCTTCAGGCCAGCCCCCACATTCTCTAAACCTCTTCGTACAGGTGGACAAGCCCTCCTCTCTCATTATAAAGGAACTCAGCTGAGAAATGAAATTTGCCACACTTGAAAGCATACAGACACACTGGTCATTTTAAATCTCAAAAACCTTTCCTTCGAACCAGCAGGAAGCTTAGTAGGCCCTTCAGCTGTTCCACAATGTGAAAAAGCAAGAACATTGATTTTCTAAAATCAATACCTGCTGAAAAGATTTTGGTTACTCGGTTTTCTTGATATGCACATCAATACTGATGTCTGCACTGACAAATGTTAGGAAACCCTGAAGGCGGTTAAAAATCCAATTATTTGCCCTCCCTCTATTGAGCACAGGCTGCTAGACAAGTCAACTAGCCTTGAAGGATTTGTAAAGTGAACCCCAAAACAGGTAAAATATTATTCAGTACTTCTACAATGTGGGTATGAGCTCACAGTTGAAGGGTTCCTCTGGAGTGGCCCGGGAGGCCTGGTTATCTAGAGTGCAGTTTGCAAGTTTGCTTTGCTCCTTTATATGTGAAAACAGACACTGTTAGAAACCATGGAAGAACAATGTACCCCTAAACATGTGAGAATGAGGTCAGCCAGCCAGGGACAAAAGATGGAAGACAGCAGACTAGCAATGTCAACGTTCATTTCTGGCTTATTCAGTGAAGGTCAAGGGCAGCAGATGTCTTGTCTTGGAAAATCTGACTATAACCAGAAAGATCTCATTCCAGTTTCTGTTTGAACTCTAGGTGAAAACTGATCCTGAAGTGGTCAGTGATCAATATCACTCACCCCCCCATCGTTCACACAGATCCTCAGCAGGATCCCCTTGGGGCACATTACCTTATGTCCCAGCTGAGCTGCTTCTCCCCGAGCCGCTGTGGCGATGGGATCGATAAGGTGCCCGATTTCTTGGACCACTGAAGTTAGCTGCTCTTGCAGGGCCTGATAAGGAGAGAGAGCTGTCAAATTCCCCCTATGGCAATTCACCATGTAGCCACATTGATTTAAAAATAAAAAGGCCCACGCAGAAGACAAGCAGGCCATGAGAAATGGATACCAAAATATCTACTATATCCTTAACGGATAATCCCTCTCTTGGGTGAGCCACGTAGCTACCACTCCACCCTGCCTTTCGCAGGGTCCCGGAGTTCCCCTGGACTAGAGCCCCCACACTTCCACCCATGAGTGACAAAAGGCAGGTCTGAAGAATACTTTTCCTCCTGGCTCCTCACTCACACCAACCACAGTGTTCAGTGATGTCACCAATATCCTTACTTTGAGTTATTCAGCATAACTATTGGAAGTAAGGAACATTTCCCTTCCAAGGAGGGAAGAAAACTTTGTTCAAACAGGGAGAGCTAATGTGGGGTCTGGGGGAACATCCAGGTGGCCGTGTCCTCAGAACTAAGAACCCTTAAGAAAGGGGAGGTGGGGCGGGGGAGAGAAAAGGCTAATATAAAAAATGAGATCAGCTTTTGGAAAGTAGGACCATTTCCCAGACAAGCACACTGTGAAAATGCCCTGAACTCAGCTCAGCTTCTAAGTGCATTGTATTCAGCAATGTGGATGCAAATACTAAAAACTGCACCCCCCAAGGTATTTCTTTCTCAGATTTGAGAGAAGAACTGTACTCATGCTGTGAAGAGGCCAACTATCTGGGTGACGCTGGTGCATGAGGGAGATGGAGAATTCCAAGGTGGACATTAGTGGCTAATAGCAGAACAGACCAGATCCTTTGTGGGACTCGCCCTAGGAAATGTGCTTGATGGATTCAGGATTAATAGATCACCACCATAGACTAGCAAGGTACAGGGTAGTTTCTGACAAAGTGACACTGTTCTGCTTGTCAGTAATGAGACTCTGGCCCGTGCTGCTTTCCCTCTGAACAATGCTGTATCCAGGCTGGGGTTTCTGGGCAGAGGTGACTTAATGAGAAGTTAATGACAAGAGCAATCTAACATGCCAAATGGAAAACAAAATTCTGTGGATAAAAAGGAAAAAGAGAGACAGAAATAGAAAGATGGAGGAAAGTAGAAACATCCACACTTCCAAGGATCTCATTTAGTTCACTATTGTCTATCTGCTCGAAGTGATTATAGTCAAGAATGCAAGAATATTTCAGCAATGTTATTACAGATGGCTTATTAAAATGAACATGGTATAAGGAGGAAGTACACACAGTTCAAAGGGAACTCCTCAAAGGGAGAGATTTTCTTCCTAGGGAGGAAGTGAAGACAGAGGATGTTTTGGGAGGGGTGGTGAAAGAGTGGGGGCCTGAGCAGGTGTTCCGAGGTGCTGGTCATCTTTGCTTCTTGATCTGGGCACTAACTAAAAGCTGTGTTTGGTTGGTGATAATTCATCAAGCTCTGCACTTAGGATATGCACACTTTTCTGTATGCATGTCCTGACTTTAATAAAAAGTTGACAATAATTCTAACATTCTGCATAGGATGAGAATATTTCTTCTTTCTTTTTTTTTTTTTTAAAGGTTTTATTTATTTGTGTGTGTGTGTGTGTGTGTGTGTGACAGAGAGAGAGAGAGAGAGAGACAGAGAGAGAGAGACAGAGAGAGGCAGACACATAGGCAGAGGGAGAAGCAGGCTCCCTCCAGGGAGCCTGATGCAGGACTCGAGTCCAGGAACCCTAGATTCACAACCTGAGCGGAAGGCAGATGCTCAACCAGGTGCCCTTCTTCTTTCTTTTCTTGACAGTGGGGGGAAGGGAGCAGAGCTGGAGTAAAATCGACAGCTCTATCAATAAAAATGAGCAACTCTGGGCCTATTGCTTAGAGACCACAGCAAAGTTCACCGTGGATGAATTCGTTGGCGGTAAGGGACAGGTCAGTAAACAGACCATCCATATTTATTAAGCACCTCCTGAGTGTCAGGTTCTTTCAGTAGAAAGAAGGAAGTATGAATCAAGGGCCTTTGGACAGGTTAATTGAAAAAATTGGCAAAAGAGGGCCATGGCTCTGAATTAAAAATATAGTGCAAAAGGTTCCCAGCACTGGATATCGGGCAACTTAGTGCAGAATCCTTTACCTCTGAGTAGACCAAATGTGTAGACTTTAATGCTAAATATGCCCATTAGTCAAAAAATGCACTGATAAAACATGACAAGGAAATATTCCAAAATTTACATGTCTTGGTCTGCTCTACTGATGTGTTAGACTGAATACGGTAACCTCACTTTTCTGACATACTCTCATCTGACAGTGATCATTTCCCCCCAAATTTCAGCCATGTTTGTAATTTCCACTCCAGCAGTACATGTGTTCCTTCACCAAAGCGTTTCTACTCAGCATCTGCCTTATTCCCTCCACAAACTTCCCAGGTGGGTTCCAGGGATAAAGGTAATTCTGTGATGAAATGCCAGCATCAAAAATGTGTTTGGCCCCATTCCCCAAAGCTGTGATTCTTAAGTACTTTCAGAGGCCTCTGATTCAGACACCGAGCCCCGGCCTACCTCCACAGAGATGTCATCCCTCGTGGCCAAACTCTGGCTGACAGCTGCCAGAGAGGCCTGCTCAATGTCCCGGATGCACCGGTTGATGCCATCGATGGAGTAGTCACATTCTCTCTGCCCAGGGGCCTTGTCCCTGGAAGGACAGGGCAAGTCAAACAGATTCCTCAGTGTTCAGGTCTCACAACTTGCTGCAGCAATGGTGGGCCGGGAGCCCCTATCTACTTTCTACCATGTCTGATTGCTTATTTAAGGAGTGAACCCCTGAGCCTTGCTTAGGAATGTCTCTCTGCAGAGCCCATGCATTTCTTAATTTAACACTCGTGTGAGCTCTATTTATTTTGAGTGAGAAAGACATGATGCTGTTCCTCATCTCAGGCTGATGATAGACAACCACTCATCAAACTATTTAGACTTCACTGACTTCAACATAGGTCCCTTATTATTTTCTTAAAAGGTCAGAGCTATTTCTTATACAAACATACTATACTCTTGACATTACATATTATTCACAAAGTCCTATGGTAGGAGTTAAAATATCTAGTGGATTTTTCCTTGTAAGGCATTAGGTGAGAGAACAGTGGGGCTGAGTTTCTTTTTTTTGGGGGGGGGGCTGAGTTTCAAAAGCAATAAAAAACCAAAGTATGGCTAAGGAAAAGGATGTATTCCACGTTGTGGAGTACTAACTGGTCAACTTTAGAGATGTTACACCGACTCTGGGGATTTTTCAGGTTCATGCTATTGCCAGGGAGTTCAGAGATGCCCAGAGTTACTGTGGGACCTAGAATATTCTTTTTGCCTTATTAACAAAATAAAGTAACTTCAAATCCTGCTAAATAAACACTGGTATTCTCTGCCTAAGCTCCTAGGTCTAGACAATGGTTAGGAGTGGGACTAGGCCATCAGGCCTGGGGATGATCATGAGAATACTACCTAACTCCTTTCTGACTGAATTCTCTCATCAGTTAAATGGTGACCATGGCAGTGTTTACAAGGCTGTTGTGATGATGAAATAAAGTAATATAGGTAAATGTTCAGAACAGTTTCTGACATAGAGTGAATGTTTAGGTTAGCTATTGTGTCCAGAACTACCACTGGTCCCAAAAAGCCAAATAAAAAGATGATAATGATCAGCTACATCTATCAAATCAAAGTCCTATTGGGCTTATCCTCCTTCCACCCTGATTAGATGTAGGCTCCAGCAATTTCTGGAGGAGAAACTAACCTGATAGAGGTGATGAGACTCTTGATAGAGTCAGACACAGTGTGGGAGTGTCCAGCTAGCACAGACCAGGTGGGCGGATCTTTGGGGTTGATGGCCAGTGAGCGTGCAGTGCGAATGAGGTATGATGAACTCTCCAGCATGGTCTTAGCTGAGACCAGGATCGGTTCCTGTGCCTGAGAACCCTGGGAGCAAACAGCAGAAGAGTCAAGGGCAGGGTGCACAGATTAAGTGAATGAGTTGGGCTCTGGAAGGTTCTATTCTTTGCCAAGTCGCTACCTGTGTTCTTCAGAAAGAGACATAGAGGTTAGGAAACCATGGAGGCTGGTTTACACAGAGCCTGGATAGCAAGGACGTGGGTCCACGTTCACTCGTAAGTATCATTTTCAAATATGGCGCATACCAAGAAAAGAATCAGCCCCAAACTTAAGTACAGAGCTTGTGTTCAACACATAAAGCTAAGGCATTAGCACTTAAGATACGTGTATATCTTGAGTTTCATTAACTCTGTGCATGTATTGTCATTGACAACAGCAACGTTCTACGAGACAGAACTTTTGGAGTTCTTAACTGTTCATGTGGATTTGGTGCCACACGAAATAGCCAAAGACCCCAGTATTATCTTTGCTGCAAAGACTCCCTACCTCAGAGCTAATCTGGGCAGGAATGCTGACAAACTCAGGGTTGGATGCGAATGCTGTCAGGTTCTCCACAGCTTCGATCAAGGGTGCGGTGGCAATGCGACACTTATTGCGATTGTCTTCAGAGAAATCCCCATCCAGGGCCTGATAGAAGAAAACACAGAGACATGATCCCATTGAAATGCACAAACCACTCCTGGCCAAGGTAATCATCTCCTAGTGGAAGTATGTGGTTTAATGGGAATACTGAAAATGTTTGTTGAATTCATAAAAAATAATTGGAGAGATCAAGCCATTAAGCAGAGCGCCTCAGCAATTATAAGAAATAAAGTTTAATATGTGGTTCACAGGGCAGCTGACCTCAAAGTCCACCAACTTCCTGCTCATATGACTTTGCAGCTGAACCATTTTCTTCCCCACTTTTCACACCATAATCCTTGGGCTCTTCCCCATCCATTTTTACTTTAAGTTTATTCCCTCCCAAATTATAAAAATACTTTACATTGCATAGCACTTCCAATTTTTCTTTTACTTGGATATCCCTGCATGAATTATGGAGGTAAAGTGTCCACATCCACCATTCTGAAATGAGAAAAGTGGAATGAATCCAAAGGGAATGAATGGACGAGAACTACCCCCAGTAACATGGACAAATCTCACATAGTATTTCAGGGGCCAGAAACAAAAATGCACCTACTGTATGATTCCATGTGTGCCAAGTACAAAAAGAGGTGAAACTAATTTAGGGTGTTGGCAGTCAGGTCATCCTTCAGAGCAAAGAAGATGAAGGGGCACAAACGAGGCTTCTGGGGGCTGATCATGCCCTAGATCTTGATCTAGCTATAGTCACCTAGGTGTATTCAACTTAAGTTCATGGACCTCTATTTATATGATGTACATTTTTGTCTATCCATCTTATGCTTCAGTTTTTTTTTTTTTAAATAGCAGGTGGCACTGAGTGATCAATCACTCTGTTGACTAATGGCCTAGATGAGAAGAATCCAGGAACACATCCTGTAATTCATGAAAGGCTGCTTAACAAAGGGTTAACCCTTGGACTTGTGGTTCCCCAACACCTGACCCCACCTTCCGAAGAAGACTGTTAGAACCTGCAGACTGTGTGGGGAGGGGACACACTACAACGACAGGGTCCCTTCCTCTCGGCAAAGGGTTACATTTGAGAAGGCAGTTATATCTGTAGAAGAATATAAATTTCCCCATTAAATGACCAATTAAACTTTTAATGCAACTGTTCTGAGCAATATATAAAAGCCAATTTAGACAATTAGTGAACAAAAAACCAGGGCGCCAGCATTATGAAACAAACCAGATCTGAGATGAGAGCGTTATTTTTCAGTTAAGCCAAGAGTAGGCTGGCACGTGTGCTCTAACGGCTATTTCTGAATAACAACTACATTCCAATCAAGCTGTGGCAGCTTAGTACAATAATTATACATCCCACCATGCTCATATTTTCAGAGGAATTCCCAGGAGCCTGGCTAATTTATCATCTTCACTAATACCATGCATGGCTTGCCTCTACTCATCTGTAGGCACTAACCTCTATTCTAACCTCACCAATTCTGCCATTTTTCCAGACCCAGTGGCAACCCTACGTGCTATTTCTTGCTCACACATGGCCTCCATTTTGACCGTCACTTTTGTGCTCAGTAAATGGGGAGTTGGCACCTGTCACCCACACGGCATCTTGTTAGTCTAATCTTATTGCACTATGAACATCATGGATTCCTTGAGGTGAGGCTTCAGAGCAACCTGAAATATGCTGGGAGGCAGGGTGGATACTACGCAGCAGGACCTGACATGAGTGGCCCCGACATGGGCACACCAGTAGCAGACGGATGGCAGAAATGGACTTCGGTGTCAAAGGAACTCAAATCCCAGTTGCACCAGTGGCCAATCACACTCCCTCCAGCAGGGATGATGAGGCTTCTAGCTCAATGGAAGATGACAAGCCTCCCTTTCATACCACTCCTTCCTCCTGTTCTTATCTCCTTACACTCTTCCTGTCCCCTTTTTCTACCTTATACAGCCCTCTTGGCCTATTAGGAAGGCAGGTGTCTGGTCAAGCCACCAACCTTTACTTGAACATTATCAAAATGAAAAGATGATTGGTCAAGGTACATCCCAAGGAATGGTTTTCTAATTGTGCAGTTTCATAGACTGTGCCAATAGATGAAGAAAGGATATATATATATTTTTTTGAGCCTGGGCACTAAAATCACATACCATGCAGCCCATTGCTATTTATGGGACAGGATCTTGAATGTGGAACACAACACCGAAGCTATTATCAACCACTTTTTTTTTTCATTTTCAAAAAGGAAAAGCTATTTCCACTAGAGGTGGCATCAGAGAGGATGGTTTACACAGATATTATGTCATTTCTGAATGCTGCTTCCACTCTGGGGATGGTGGAGCCACCCAGGTAAACTGAATATGCAAATCTGCTCATTGGTGAAATTTTAAGTAGATATGATAGTTTTCATATGGACTTTCCATGTCACAGAATATCTAGGACAGCAGCTGCAACAATGAAGGGGTAAATTCAGTTAGCCAAATGTCCAGGGCCCATGAGGACGAGGATCCTCTTCATCCCTGGCCAGCTCTTTTGGATGTTCTCTTAGCAAAATCCCACAGGAGTCTGGGAGAAACAGTTTCTGCATGTGTACCAGAATCAAAGATTCATGGACTTTGGGAAGCTGGAAGGGACCTTAAGACCTTCAAGATTTGGGACCTTAATCACAAATCCCCAATATTAGAATATAAAACAACACCTAGAAAGTGGCAGGCTATCCAAGCTCACATTTCAAACCACAACCCAAAAGCCCTGGCTCCCTTCTCTTCTGACCTTAGACAAAGGCATTGAGAATAGGAGTAAGAAAAGCCCAAGAAGTTTTCCCTTTTCTTTTTCTTCTGGAGAAAAACAAAAAACCAACCTTCTTTACCAATCCAAACCTAAGGATGACCAAGAAGACATACTTATAGTCAAGTCAACTTCAATTAACAAGAGCTAGATCTGGTATCTTTGGTATACCGTGGGTATGCTTAATCCCAAAACTTGAGCTTCTTCTCTGCTGTTAGAGGCAAGGCCATGCTTCAACTCCTCACAAAAAGAAAAGCTGTTGTACAATTTCTACTTGGTACCCAAACCTGAATGAGCGCACATCTGAAATAGCACATTCCACACATGTGATTCGAGATTAGTAATGAGCTGACTGAAAAACAGAGAAGCAGGTGACCCTGTGTGGAGTGACCAGCGGAAAGACAGCAGTTGTGGGTAGGGGTCGTGTGCTTCTACCAGAGCTGGCATTTAGGGCAATCTGCCAGGGAGGAAGGTGAGGATATTTATTCCTGCTGAGCCAAGCTTCGGGATTTTGAAGACTGCTATCGGTAGAGGTTTAAGATTCTTTTTTTTTTTTTTTTAAGGTTTTATTTGTTTATTCACAAGAGACACAGAGAGGCAGAGACATAGGCAGAGGGAGAAGCAGGCTACCTGTGGGGAGCCCAATGTGGAATTCAATCCCAGGATAACGACCTGAACCAAGGGCAGATACTCAAACACTGAGCCACCCAGGTGCCCCGAAGTTTAAGATTCTTGGGGGCACATATTTTAATGGTCCTGATAACCTACTGTGAAGGTCTGTTCCCTGGTCTTCAATGTTCCTCTGGCTGGGGTCCCTCCTTTTTTTGTGTGTCTATAAAGGTGTGGCAGCTGGGATTTAGGCAGCGCGGGCACATCCTCATGGTTAAAAGCAAAAAAAAAAAAAAAAAAAGGGACTAAGCAGCCTAAAACTTAGAGCAAAATGCAGCTATGAGGGCAGTAGTTTTAAACACTGAAAGAATTAAATATTCATTTGTTTTGTTCTAGGATAGGATTTTTAACCAATTCCTTGAAACAGGAAATCTATTCAGTATACAGTATGGTGAGCTACAGGGAAAGGACTATTACTGTCTTCCTATTAGTAAATTAAAAACAAGGCTCATTGTCCCTGGCAAACCCTGCCACCCAGTGAGAATTGAAAAACCAAGCACACTTCAACCAGTCGAGGGGCAATGGGTTCATTTCTGTTCCTTGTGCATAGCTGCTGTTTCCCAGGGAGCTCATAGAGACGACGCCTTCATCTTCCCCACCTAACAATCACCCGCACCCCTCCTCTGATGTTCCTGCACAGGCCTATCGTTCAGGCCATCACAAGAGCTCATTTGCCGCCGGGAATTGCAAAGAGGGTTTGACACCGTGAGGAGAATCTGAAAAGGAGAGGAGATCTTAGCAGAGATGCTTTATACAGAGATAGGTCAGGACTTAGAGCAGGAGGAGGCACAAAAGAAAGGTTCCCAGGAGTTTCTATAGAACAGTTTTTTTTTCCCCCTCCCTTGCTCCATCTAAATATAGTCTGTTTCCTAACGACCAGAAAATGGCCAAGTGTGACTGAAGTCGGTTAATTATACAGCAACCACCCGTGCGTGATGTCATTCCCTTCAACTGTTGTTGTCTTTCATCCTGGCCTCCCCCAGTTTGCACACAAGGAGTGCAAACACACCGAGGTGTTCGGTCCTAAGTTAGTCTGGATTTGGATAGCATGGCAGGGTGAGAGCAGGATCAAGAGTAGAAAGGGTGGGGGTTCTGGAAGCTGGGTTTGAATTTCTATGTGTCACTGACTGGCTGGGTCTCCTTGGGAAAGTTACTTAACCTGCCAGCGCCTAGTATCCAGACTGTAAAACGAGGATGACAAGCACAGGGTGGTATTGTGAACTGGGATGAGTAATCTACACCAAACATTTGGAAACGAGCTTTGTACAAACCAAAGAGTTAAAAATGTAAGCTTTGTTAATTTTGAATAATATGAACGATGATGGTAATTAAGGTGAGCAGCCACCACGATCCCAGGGGCACCTGCTCACTGGCTTTAATTTATTTCCAACCTATCTTATTATGGTCTTCAAATAGGCAGGCTTTACTCTTTTAAGGCTCTTTGTTTAAACGGTAAGAAACTGCTGACAGGGCTAACCGTCCTGTGCTCTCACCTGCCAGCTCCTAACTGCTGCTGGGCTGCGTGCTCTCCCCTAGCTTCCGCCTCTGGACTGATTTCTCCACAGGACTCAAGTGCTTTAGCATCATGCAAGGAAAATGATGCGTGTCATATGCTATCTCCAGAGAGGACAGAGTAGCACTACACAAGGGCCTGCCCAGTAACAAAGCAGGTCGCCCCACCTCAATGTGTGTGACAATCCCTAAATACGTGTTAACCCTCCATTGGCCTTCCCCTCTCAGATCTGGGTTTACACAGAGCTGGTAGCCTGCCTTCCGTGACACACTGCTTTGGAGGCTTGGAAGGGGGTTCTGGGTTCCTTGCCTGTGGCCTGCTCTCCCAGATGTGGCTGTTTCCTTTTGAGGTTAGCTGCCAGCGGCTGCCTGATCCCCACTTGGGGTAGACTGGGTTTGTGGCTTTATCACCCACCTATACCTACTCCAGGCCAGCTGCTACAATTCCTTCCTCACAGGGTACCTGCTACTTCACTTCCCTCCCCCAATCAGTCCACGGCCTGTAACACAAAGATGAACTTGGTATGAACATGGAATGCTCTGTTTTAAAAACCTGATGCTCTGTTTCAAACATTCAAGCAGCTATAAACAGAACAGAAATCACAGGGTAGATTAAATTGATTTTTTTCAAGTGATTTCCCCAAAGCTTCCCATTCCCTTCTCCCCTTCACCTTCTCTCTAGGTCCAGATATATCTAGCAACAATGGCAGACCCCCTACCAGCAACTCCCTGGAGCCAATGAGCTCAAAATCACTCCGCAGCAGCAGCTACGATAAACACAGGGTGTCTGCTATCCACAGTGCCAAGCAATGCCTCATAGCCAACCTCTTTCACATTTCTGCCCCCAAGCTTCTCAAGTACAGAATTTGGCAACCCTGCTCCCTCCAGTTTAAGAAGGTTAGTGGAGACCAACCAAGGCTGTTGGTTTTTCATGATAAATATCTCAATGATTTCTATCAGGTGTTAGGCTTCACGAGACACAAACCTGAGAAGAGCAAAACTGAAATCCTGCATACTTCCTTCCCCACTGTAACAGGTGACACAGGGATCACCTAAGACCTCTGTTCCGTGACTTACCTTGATGGTCTTCACTAGGTTGGCAGTGCTATTGGCAACTTCCTTGGCTGACTGGACAAAGTGTCTCTTGGCCACTGGGTTGGCGGTCTTGGACGAGGCAATGCGGCAGGCGTTGCACAGGGCCGAGGTGTGCTTGGCGACAATGGTGGCCGCTGACAGAACCTACAAAGCATGGAGCTGGGTTGCAGCACCCCATGGTCAGTGCAGAGGGGTGCAGGTCAGAGGAGTCCACCCTGGTCCCGAGCCCCGTGTTCCTCTTCAGCTCACATATCTAGGGCCCATGTGATTACAACATGCGTGTCTAGCTCTGCTGCCCCAAAACCATGCCAAGAGAGGCTAAGTAAGAGAGAATAAACAAAAGGAAAGGAGGTGCTGCTGGAGTGGGAGAGGGCTGGACTCCAGATAGTCTGAAAGGAGAGGGGATCAGCTCTGCTTCAGGATCCCTGGCCAGGAGGCACATGGTCCAGGGTCTGGGCCAGTGCTGCCTGACGGAAGTATAATGTGGACGACATATGAAATTTTAAATTTGCTAGTAGCCACATTGAAATAAGTAGAGAAACGAGAAATTAATTTCAATAACTTTTTATTTAAATTGATAGATCCAAAATACTCCATTTCACCAGGTAATCAATTTAAGAATACTGAGATCTCATTATCTTTTCTTATCATATCAAGTCTTCAAAATCCAGTGTGTATTTTACACTTACAGCCCATCACAGTTTGGACCAGCTACATTTCAAGGGCTTAATGGCCACGTGCAGCTCATGGCCACCACACTGGAGTCCAGGTCTAGATGAGGAAAATAAACACCAACGTGCATCAGTTCCTTCCTCACCCACAGGGGGACTGCAGGCCCTAGTAAGGGGTCTGGGTCCAGCATCTCCCAGGCCCCACCCTTAACCCCAACAAGTCTCTTGAACCCACCTGACCCACTTTACTGAGGCTGGTAACACCCCATTGTCTTTAACTGGACAGAGACGAGTGTCAGGTGCCCTGACATCTTCCACATCAGCTCTCAGGCTGGAAGGCAGGTCAGAGGGTCCCTCTAGTGCCTCCTTAACTTGGCTCCTCCTCCTGCCTAAAGAATGCTGGTCTTGGGGTTCACAGTGGACATGGCACTCACGGGCTGCCTCTGGTAATCCTACGGGCCAGTTCTTGTTCCTTTTAGCACAAGCTGCTTAAACAGGGCTCCCTGCTACTTGGATATGGAGCGTTGCACATACTGTTTAGTCTTAAAATGCCTCTGTGGGTCCTTTAGGCACTTTGGATTCTAACTAGACTTTGAGGCCTGGCTCAGTGCCACCATCTCTGTGACGTGCACCTTGATAGCTCCTCATATGTTCTCTGTGCATCCCTGGTGCTCTCATCACATCCTGGCAACCCCCATCTTCCAAGCTTTCTCCAACAGAGTTAGAGCTAGGGCCTACATGATCAGGTTACTTGTGTTGACCCTTACTGCTGAGCACAGAACAAGCCCTCCACCCATGTTCTCTGACCTGAATGAAATCATGAGACTCCCGATGAATCTCACAGTAATTACTCTACTCCTACTGCCTAGCAGCACCTCGTTTGAAAGCCCTGACACACTGCCACGCTTACCATATTTTGTAATATTCCCCCCTCAAGTTGTTATTCACAGCACTGCATTTAGCTGGCTTTGCAAGCTCTGAAAGAACAGTATTCCTTACTCATTTCTCACAGTCTCCCACAAACCACTTCCAGGAGCTTAAGGACTCACAGACCTCACACTCTCACCCCGTGGTTACCTGTGACGGGCTGCTGCCGGGGTCCACCAGGTTCTGGCATGCCATCTGGATAGCCTGGTTAGCCCTGGCGAACTGGATGGGGTCCACGAGGCCCTGGTGGCCTGCCTGGCTATTTGGATCGGAGATGCCCACCAGGTATGCAGCCTGGAAAGGGAGGAGGAAAGCACAGCTTAGACCCAGATGAGCCTGTAGGGGACGAGGGCCTGGCAATGCGCCTGCAGCATACTCAGGAGCTCCTTGGTGTAGGTTTGGTCAGGGTAATCTCATCAGTAAGGGTTTAAGGACAGACGAGCTGATGGCAGCAGAGTCTCCTGCAGGCTTCTGGGAACAAAGTCTCTCTGTTCTTAAGAAAGCCTCAAGCAGCTTTCTAATGGGGCCTGAATAAGGATGAAAGCAGCCCTGTGTGCTGCTGGCAGCCATCTTGGGACCATGAGGGTACCCAGGCTCAGTGTGAGGCTGACTCTCTGGCTGGCAGATGGCAGAGACAGAAAAATGTGAGTGGAGACCAACGGCATAGAGCTGCTGGGTCGGCCAACCCTGGAGCCTGCCATGCATGAAAGTTTCTCATCTCATAGCCAACAGCTTCCTTATTGTTGAGGCCAGTATATCCAATAGTAAGTAAGGAGAATGAGTATGATGGCTCTGGTGGGGGGGTGGGGAAGGTACTATGTGGTCTCGAAGAGGACAAGAGGCTGTAAGAGAAGGTCTTCTCTTTTAAGCCCTGTGGATGTGTTAGTCAAATCAGAGGGAAAGAACTAAACTGTTAATGGGAATTTTAACCTTAAGTCATTCCTGAGAGACTTGAGGGGCAGGATAAGAACAATTTCATCCCCCAAACTAGGGACGTTTCCCTTTGGTTCAGTAAAATCTCTCAGCCTCGGGGTAACTGTCAAATGGTAAATCCTTCAAGGTAAATGCCGACAATTTTTGAAGCTTCAGTCACAGGACCCCAAGAATTATTATTAGAGATGCAGAGGACAGTGGCACCAAAGCAAGGAACATGCCCGATTACGTCTCTGCAGGATGGTATCAAAATTTTTCTCCCTCTGATCCTAAAAAGAGCATGACGAAGATTTTTGCAATTTTAAAGCCTCAGAGAGAATGGGAATTATG
Organism: Canis lupus baileyi; assembly: GCF_048164855.1. Classification (NCBI taxonomy): domain Eukaryota; kingdom Metazoa; phylum Chordata; class Mammalia; order Carnivora; family Canidae; genus Canis; species Canis lupus. The sequence goes on along the minus strand of NC_132869.1, from coordinate 30,776,096 downwards.
TAATATTCATTTTTCTCCTCTGTAAAAGTGGTCTTAAAAGAAAAACCCAAATCTGGTCTCTGAACTCTTATGCTGGGCCCACAATATTCAGAATGTCACTGTCCTCATCAGGTTGTTCTGCTCCTGGGGGGTAACTGGCTGTTGCCTTGTCTAAATGCCCCAACCAGCACAGGAACCTCTGCTTTGCCATGGTTTCTATGATGGTGGCTGGGGAAGAAGCTTCAGTTGGAGCTCACACATGCCTCTCACAGGGGTGTGGTATTCCTGGTATCCTCACTCTAGCATAGGAGAGAGGCCTTAAGGCTGGAAGTCCTACACCTGGGGGCCATGGGGGCCCGGCCCTTACCTGGGCTGCAGCCTCTGTCAGCCCACAGAGGGCTTTGGACGCAATCCCCACACACTCCCCAAAGGCAGGGAGGTCCCCAGTCTTGGCGTTCTGCGAAATCCCTGCCATCGACTCGCCCAGAACCTGCAAAACAACCAAGCAGTGACACTATTAAACCCCAATTTCTTCCAGCCATGTTGGAAAAGGGGAAAAGGGAGCCATGCTTCCAACTTTAACATTAAAGGCCACTTAATATACGATATTTGCCATTATTTTTCTTTATTTGCATTAAGAGGAGATTTAAGAGAATTATAACATTTCTGCTCCAGAAAGAGAAATGCATAATGAAAGTATGAACCTTTCATTCAAAAGTTATCTCTATCTTGGGGCACCTGGGTGGCTCAGTCTGTTAAGTGTCCAACTCTTGACTTTGGTTCAGGTCATGATCTCAGGGTCATGAGACTGAGCCCTGCACTGGGCAGCTCCACGGTCAGTGTGGAGTCTGCTGAGGATTTTCTCCCTCTCTCTCTGCCTCATCTCTCTTAACTCCCACCACTGTCCTGCTTGCTCAATCTCTCTTTTTTTTTTTTTTTAAAGATTTATTCATGAGAGACCTAGAGAGAGAGAGAGAGAGAGAGAGAGAGGCAGAGATACAGGCAGAGAGAGAAGCAGGCTCCATGCAGGAGGCCCGATGTGGGACTCGATCCTGGGACTCCAGGATCATGCCCTGGGCCCAAAGGCAGGCACTAAACTGCTGAGCCACCCAGGGATCCCATGGCTCTCTCTTAAAAAAAAGGAAAAAGCATATCTTTATCTCAAAGAGGTACAGTTAATATACACAGATGAATAAAGTAAAACCTATACAGGGCATCCCACAGGTGAAATGGTCTCAAGTGAGACCTGTCAGATCTCAGAATGTAAAAATCAGACATGTACACTGAACTGCAGGTAGTCACACCTCAGAAAGCAGAAGACATACCTTAGCTGATGTTATTCATTTACTTGATAGTAAAATTTAAATATGTCTTTGTTAAACAGTGTGTGTGTATGTATAGATAGATAGATAGATAGCAACAGATAGGTGATCTGAACCCTAAACCTATTTCCTAAATTTTATAAGTATTCCCCTTATTTTGAAAATCATTGATGTCCTTTTTTTTTTTTCCCAGAGGGCTTTAAAATAACAGCAGAAAGGGGGGGAATCCCTGGGTGGCTCAGCGGTTTGGCGCCTGCCTTTGGCCCAGGGCACGATCCTGGGGTCCTGGGATCGAGTGCCGCGTCGGGCACCTTGCATGGAGCCCACTTCTCCCTCTGCCTGTGTCTCTGCCTTTCTCTCTCTGTCTCTCTATGTCTATCATGAATAAATAAATAAATCTTTAAAAAAAATAACAGCAGAAAGGGATTTTTAATATTTAGAAATCAACCCAGAGAGGTCAAGCAGAAGGTCACATGGGCAGATGCAGGACACATGCCCCATAGCTGGTGCTCTGTCTTCTATGCCCCAAAAGGACAGGTCCTAGTCTACTTCCTAGCGTCACAGATGGTGGAATGGAAGATGTTGAACACAATCCTTTAGAGAGACTAGGGCATTGCCAATACCTAATTCTTTTTTAATAAGCCATTCTGGATAGAGAAAAAAATTCCCTGAAGTTGCTTAGATAATACAAAATAGTCCAGCATACATGAAAACTTGCAAAGTGGGGAAGTTAGAAGATATCTGTATGCACAGTATTGTCCTTCCTATTACCCTGTGTCCCTCTTTAAGAAGGAAGAGTTCCTTTGGATCTAAGTATGTAAGACACATACACCCTTCCCTTAAGGCAACCCAAAATTCCACAAAGGATCCTAGACAGAGCAAACTCTAGTCTTAGCCCAATGCAAAGCATACTCTGCCTGACATCATCAACACAGATGTGCCCCCAAAGCTAACATGAGAGTGATTTGCACAAACATGCACATGTGCTCCAAGTACAAACTTGGTATTGGCAATTGCTCAATATCCACTCGTCTCACTTGTATTTAATATTAATTCGGTTTTGAATCATTCTCAAAAACTTGGGTATTGCCATCATAGGTGTTTCTTGACTTTAAAAAAAAAATCATTATTGCTCCATTAAGAAATCTTTTTAGTCTCACCACCCTCTATTGCTACCCACATCAAAGCAAATATGAAGAAATAAGATATTGTTGAGCAAGGTTAAGATTTGGCAGGACACACACCATTGCAATATTTACATCTTCTCATTCTTCCCACCTCCCAGAAGAACCCCCAATTTTTCAATTCCCTTGAGAATGATGCCATTAATAGATGGCAGAAAGAATACATGAGAGGGTCTTATAAAAGCCAACGCCACTGATGGGCTTTCCCTTGGAATTCAGTCCCAAGAGAAAGAAATCTATGACTTGATTTACAGTAAGACTCATCTATGACATGGTATAAGCACTGAATCTCAAGGTGTTATTTCTGGACGGCATGGCAGGGACCTGGGGATTTGTCAGACATGTCCAATCTCAGCCCCACTTTAGATCTACTGGATCAGAAACTCAGGGGTAAGGTCCAGCAGTCTGCATTTAACAAGACTTCTAAGTGATTCTGATGCACAGCCAAGTTTGAGAAACATCTGAGCAAAGGGCGCCAGAGTCAGGCTTTGTAATAGATGCAGCCACACAGACTGGCCATAGGCAGATGCACCTGGAGCAGGTCTAGATTTTTCCCCACAATGAGGAGCAACATTAATAGCATAGACAGGCTTACCTTGGAGTTTTCCATCACACTCTCAATGCAATCAAAGTAAGAGAGGTCACTGACAGGTTCATTAGGATTGTCCAACATCCCCTTGACAGTCTACAGAAGGAAAACACAACTTAAAGAGCAAGCAAGTGATATAGAACAAGAGATTCAATGTAAAATACTAACTATTCGCTTGCACTCTACATATAGCATCCTGGTCATGATCATTCATTTATCCACATCCTTGAGAGGAATTTAGAGGGTTTTATGTGTGACTTCAGATTTCCTCCTACCAACATTAACATTGATGGCAGGGAGGAGGATGTCTCAGGTTAGCTTCGACAGAGAATCTCCTGTTTACAAATGTGAAGGAGAAGCATGGTATCCACAAAAGGGAGAGATTTTTTTTTTTTCCTTAAGAAAATCTAAAAGCTAATGCAAGACAATGGTCAACTAGCATGATTTCTCTGCTGGGTAACTCTGAGGAGTTTACCTTTCAAGGATATGTTAACTTATTTCTACGTGAAGAGACCCCTCAGTTTTCAATTCTGGAATCTTTTAATGCATGGGCATGAAAGAAGGTAACACCCCCAAACTGCCCACTGGGATGGTTCATTTGTTTTTAATTTAAAAAGTACAGAAAATATTTAGTCCTCTTTAGGAGTAGCAGGGTATGGGGCTTGCCCCATCATCTCTAGTCCACCAAAAATCTCTCTGGGTCATATGTTGTAACATCTCTAACAGTCATGTATGAGGGAATTTGCCAGGGGAGCCATCCAACCTTCTCCCCAGTGAGTGAGTGTGTCCACCAGGACCCAGCAGCTTTTGGGGCACAGTCAACAAAAAGACACAGTCATTTGAGTTACCAAGGATTGGGGGAGGTCATGGTAGAAACTGCTGAGTTAAGAAGTTAAGGATCTCAGGAAAGAAGGCAGCATAAAGGAGTTCATTTCACTGAAGAACCTCCTCCCACCCTTCCCACAATCAAAATGGTTTTAGTAACAGTCCTGAAAGAGTCATGATTTTGGCAACCAAGGGTACCATTGAAGGACAGAGTTTTTGTATCTGGGCCTATAGATTTGATTTAGACCAAAAGCCCACATATCATGTTTGTGAATGTGAACAGACCAGGACAGGATAGTAATTAGCCCAACGTAGGAAACAGCCTCCACTGTTTTCAGAATGCTTGAGTCCTGTGGTAACAAGCCTCTTGTTGCCTCCAGCTGTGCACACTGGCCGATCGCCACCAGCAGACAGGGCCTCAATCAAGCCCTTCAAAAGCTGCAATCAGACCCCCTCTGGCATGGTGGGTATTCCCGTGCTAATCATCCAGAAAACTAAAGGTAAGCCAGGCACAACCAATCCGTATCTACTGAGATATCTATTTGGCTATTTCAATACAACCTGTACTGGTTACGACTGCTTTGCATACAAGTGGGTACACTGATTTTCTGTTTACCGCATACATCCTGTGGGCACAGACGAATTTTCCATTATAAATAAACCTTAAGTATGAATGTAAATTGAAAAGCGTGCACACTGTGTTCTGGACCACTACAGGTCGCATAGTCACCTTGATTGTGTAGTTAAGTGTTATTCCTAGGTTTCCACTAATGTGCCCCCTACAGTGACTAAAATAAAACATATGGCAAAATCATTTTATTCAAAAAGAACATCTATCCTGGCTTCTCCCAACTGCCCCAACACAATGACTCCAAAACTTTTTAGGTAGAAATTGCTCATCTTCAGCCTACACCCAGGCCTCTTCCTATTTGAAATAGAGGCCTTTAACAAAATAACTCTCATCCTAGTGGTAAAAGGGGAAGCAGAGATGATAAGATAATTCCACCAAATCTTTAATATCTTTCCACTAGGATTAAAACTTTGGTTCCTAGTAGTTTTCCAGTAAGGATATAAGGCAAAAACAGAGGAGAAGAAACTGACCCTTTCTGGGAAGGACAGAGAGTCAAACCCTCTTAAATCCCAGTGACCTTTCTAGGAACCTACCTCCAGCTCCCGCAGGGCATTATCACATTCTTTCTGGCCTGGAGCTTGCTGGGTGCACAGAGTAATGAGCTGATTGATACTCTCTGTCACAGCTCTGTAACAGAAACAGATAAAGGGTTTTTGTTTTGTTTTATTTTGTAAAGATCAACAGCAATTTCCCAAACAATGTTTTGTAAGATCACCAGAAATACAAGGAATTCACTATAAAGGCTGAGGTCCCCGTGAGAGCTCTTCGACAAGGCTCTGAACAACCAAAAATAAACCACAACCAGCAAAGATAGAATGAGTGTCCCCACTTTGCCTGTGATTACTCATTTGGTTTCCCTTTAAAGGGTACTAATGGTTCTTTTAGGAAAGTATGACTATCTTTTAATATATTCTTAGGAAAGAATTCACAACAAAGTTGCAAATAGCAAAGAGATCATATTAACACTGTTTTTAAATATCCTTCATTAGCAACCCATAAGGAATAAGATGATCTGAGGCTATTTTGGATAGCTTTTGTATAGCTTAGAATGTTTTATATATTTTAAAACACAGCAGGCATACATACAATAAACTGCTCATGATTTTAAAATCTCTTCTTTCCATGAAATTCTACATGATTCGCTAGTTCCTAGAAGCTATCCCCAAATTATCTTTAAAACAGCTCTTTTAACATTAATAGGAATTAGAGACTCATGATTTTATATATGTGTCTATTCTTCTTAGAACTTGAGAGGCAGCTCAGAGTTTTTTCTCTATTGGCAAGGATTCCACCTCTCCTAAGCAGCCTCTGCTTAACTCCTGCTTAGGTTAGACTACAGATCATTTAGAAAGTCATGGTCCATTCTGAGTTAATTCTTGTATAAGGTGTGAAATATGGGCCCAGGTTCTTTTTCTGTGGGTATGGGGTGGCTTATGTAAGTCCAATTATTCCAGCACCCTTCATTTAAAAGGCTATTCTTTCTACATTGCATTGCTTTTGTAACTTTGTTGACAATCCCTGGGCCATGTTTATGTGGGTCTACTTCTGGACTCTGTCACATTGACCTATGCGTCTAATCCTTTGCCAATACCACAGTTTTTTTTATATTCTTAAAATTGAATACTCTTGTGTTTTAGAAATGGAAAAAAACACAACAAAACAAACCAAGAGATAGGAGAGAATTTTCTAAGGGGATGCTACAAATAAGAAGCAAAAACCACACTTGAACCCATGACTCTCCGACTCCAAAGCCAGACCTGTAACCATTTTTCAGCATGGTCATAACTTGTCTATATTCCAGCAGGGCCCTAACCTCTATTCATAGATCCTAACCACTGCAGCTAACCTGCAACTTCAAATAAAACAAACAAAAACAAGATAGAGCACACTTGCTGTTAATCATTAGCGCTGCCTAATATAAAAGAGGCCTCATTTTATTAAATTGGCTTTGCAGCTTCCCACAGAATATCAAATTAGATGGAAAATGATGTTGCCAATGTACAAAGGCAATCAGCTTAATTATTTGATGAGGAGATACTGCTTTGAATTTTAAATTTAGCTAAGGAGGATGGGAAGAAGAAAAACATTCCTGAACTCAAGAAAGAATCCCAAAATAGTTTTTGTAAGATTCACTCTAGCAATTCATTTATTTGGAGCAAAGTGCTTAATTAAGGTGTCAGAGCAGCACTGGGTTCTCTGTGGTGGAAAGCAAAACAGTAACAACTGAGATAGCAGGACAATTCTGGGTATCTTGGAGGGTGTGGTCCCTGATATATTCTCTAGAGGGGTCCCTCAGAGAGTCCAGGGCCTTGTTCCATGTGATAGGCTTCAAGACACACCTCCGAGGGGGCAGGCTGGCATATGTGATGTTCATGTACGAAGGGAGCCAAATGCCCTCAACAGTGATGACACAACACATAAGGATATTTCCACGTATCACACCAGTGTTCCATTTAGCTTATTTCTTTCAATGTTTCCTGTGAATCTGCATTTTTTAAAATCTAGTTTTTACATAAGGATTTTTCCATTAAAAACTGTTTATAACTGGAGAATCCAGAGACTTTATAGCTGCTTATTGTCCTCATTTTTAAACTATTTTTTAGATGTGAAAAATTTTCAAATAAAAACTTGGAGTAAAAAACCCTCAAAAGACCAGCAGTCTGTGGTTAGACAATCCATAAAAGTGCCAGCACAGCACTGATGTCTGAATGAGTCACTTGGGTAATAGTGATCCATGACTAGGGAGCATGATTTAGGTATTATTTATCCTCATAACTCATTTTAGAGTCTGGATGAGATAGCCAATAATAAAATAAGTGGCCCAGAGGCAAGAGGTTACGTAGATTTGACAATGAAAAATAGTGTTTTTATGTTTCAAACTATAGCAGTTGGTTGTAATATCAAAGGATTAGAGGCGACCCAAATATGCAATGACAAAGGACTGATTAAATAAATACATAGCCTACAATGCTATTCTGGGTGCCCATTAAAAGTCATAATGCACAGTATATTCCTACCACAGAAGAATACTCATGATTCACAGTTAAGTAAAACAAAATTTACAAACATATATACTCAGGAAAAAAAAATGACAGAACAACATACCAAAATGTGAGATTTATAATATTTTTAAAGTAATTTTATTTTTAAATAGAAAAATTTAGGGCAGCCCGGGTGGCTCAGCGGTTTAGCGCCACCTTCAGCCCAGGGCCTAATCCTGGAGACCCGGGATCGAGTCCCTGCATGGAGCCTGCTTCTCCCTCTGCCTGTGTGTCTCTACCTCTCTCTCTCTCTCTCTGTCTCTCATGAATAAATAAATAAAATCTTAAAAAAAAATAAATAGAAAAATTTAGGTAAATCGAATAAAAATTATGATTTGGTCAACTTACATTGTCACAAAGACCCAAAGAGAGTATCCTCCTCTGTTCTATATGAATCTAAATAAGCCTGAACAGCAGTTTTAAAATATTTTTCCAGTTTAAGAAAAAAAATGATTAAAGCTACACAAGTTTTTTTTTTTTTTTTTAAATACAAAAAAGTTAAAAGTAATTCCCCCATCCAGAAGTAGTGTTTTCTTGTGTTTTGTTATCTATCTAGGCATATCCAGCCACTCTCGGTTGTTTTTTTTTTAAATCGGAATTTATAACCTTAGATCTTAAAAAAGGCTTTCTAACGTACAAATTGTTTAGCGTTCAAAGATTCTGACTGAATTGATTCAACTAGTTTGGGAGCTCTGGAGAGAAATTCTCAATAGATATGGAGATGGACGAGGGGTGAGAGAAGGTGGTCAACTAATTTGTGCTTTTGATGATCTGTTAAGTATAAATCATCTGTTAAGGAGCTTGGCGGGGAAAACATTGATATCAGACATTTCCCTTCCTCAAGGGAGAGCCTCCTTATGCAGGCAAAAAAAAAAAACAGCACCCCAAATTCTACCCACTGGGTCCTACTCTGTACACGGTATGGGAATTAAAAAATAATATAGTTTGTCTCTCTAGGAAAGCAAGGTGATTACAATCTGGTTGGTTGGAGAGGCAGGATAATGAACAGATAAGGCACAAAGAAGGTAAGCCAAAGGAAGCAGTGAAGGCGGTAGGTTGTCAGACGGATCCCGAACTTCCAAGACGCTTGACAGATACATTCTGGGCTTGCTGGGAGCACAGACAGAGGGCACAGGTTCAGCATGGGAGAGCTCAATGTGGACCGCAACAATAGGAAAAGCCAGTGAGAGACTGATTTGGATAAAAGGAAGACAACATTCTAGAGGAGACCAACAGACAACCTAGTTTATATTTTTCTATTCTGTAGTGTGGAAGTGCTGCTTGCTGGGTCATTCTTTTTCACCATCTTAGGAGACAGGAGGAAATCTGCTTGGTAGGAACCTCAAAACAAAGGGCAGCCCAGGAAGAGGAATCACCTGCAAAGTTCTAGGGAACCCTCAGGAGACAAAGTAGCTCAAAAACTGTCTGGGTCCCAATGCTGGCAGCCATGGGCATGAAGACTTCTCAGCCAGGGAGGCCTTCTGGGCCAGCGTGACTATTGTGTGAGCAGTGATGCAGAGGAGGTGCTCAGGGGTAGGCCACTCCCTCCTTTTTGCAACTGCACCTTGGTTTTCTATTTCTTTGACTAAGTTTAGGGAGAATCAGGCCAGCCCCTGGCCAGGGAAAAAGCTGAGGAACAGCTGGCAGGGAGTCTCCAGCTCTACGTAACTCATCAGAAGAGAGCCAGAGCTCAACAATTACACAGGAAGAAGACAAACAAGCTGGGCACTCAATACGCTTCGTCCTCACTAAGTTCCAGAAAGCAAAGGACTGCACTCCTTAAATGTACCTGGGCTCTGATACAGAATGAACAGCAGAGGGAAAGGGGATACTCAGCTGCTTCAGAGCAGGAAGAACATGGCGACTGTCAAGAACAAAGGATTCAAATCTGCTGACATAGGAGACAATGATGGGCTACATTGGTCCAGGTCCCGACAATGGCATCCTGGGGCCTCTGGGGGCCATCCACAGGAAGCACAGGCAGGGCTTGGCTGTCTCAGGAATAGAGGGCAGTGGGACTGTAGATGAGAGTCAATGGCAGTCAGATCCCTGCCGCTCCAAGGGTGCTCAGGTGCAGGGCTGCCGCGGTGTCCAGATGAAATGAGGGGAGCATGCTGTGTGAATGTATGCGCTTCCCCTGCCCTAACGCCACCAGGGCCATCTCTGTCTCATCACAGTGTGGGCCTGCCCAGTACCCAGTGATGGGCCTAGCCCATTTCAGGCATGTGATAAAAATCTGCCAGATGAATGAATGAATGCATCCTAGCTGTGCAGAGAGCTTCACCTCTGAAGAACAGCTTGCCTGACTCACTGGACCTGTTTGGAGCTTCCACTGGGAAACCACCTCAAGGAGCAGAGCTTCCCAACATGGGCCAAGAAACCAAGGAGAATGTGCCAGCATCTTCTGGCAACAGTTCTGTCCTGAGACAAGCATTTCATGTGATAATTTTTAAGGACGTACTTGGCTGTGAAACCATCAGGCTGGAACTGCCAGTCAATTGCTGAAAGCCAGGACAGAGGCACAGGAAGTGTCACCTCAGTCTCCAGGCCCCTTCCTCAATGTCACCACCAGGGGGCCTTCAGACACTCACAGAGCTGTGCTACCAGCCATTTTCTGTCAGGGCTTGTGTTTCCTCCCTTACCTGGCTTTCGAAAGGCCAGTTTACACTTTCCCCTTCTTCCAGGATTTCAGAGAGTGAACAGTGAGTTCTAAGTTGGCAACTGTAATTTTGAAATGATGCACAAAATTGAAGATCATGAAAAACATCTGAGTTCAGATACCTGGAAACATCAATTGCCTTATCCAAAGGCTGTTTGTAGGAAAAAGAGGAATCGAGGAAGGGTTTTATATGAGAAACAGCTGCTCAACAGACAAGCCATCACCCCTCCTTCCTCAGCCCCCACCCCTCGGAGGGCACACACTGGCACAGTCACAAAGCATAAGATGGGGGATGGGAGATTTTTTCAATCTCCTAGTGGCTCTTGCTATTGTTCAAAGCTTAAGTATACACACCTAGGAATAGCTACAGAAACTCAAGTGTTTCCAAGGGACCTGCTCTAAAATGATCTAATTCCACCCCCTACCACTTGCAAATAAATACACACATACTTATATACATACATAAAATAGCACTCCAGGCAAAAGGGGACCACAGACCAGTTTTAACCATAAGCACAAAGATATCTTGTGTACTGAGAACTAACAAGAACTTAGAACTTAAAGATGATGTAGTACCCATACCCATTTTGCAGATGGGAAAGTTGAGACAGGTTGAGAAATCCAATCAATGTATCCCAAGTATGTCAAACATTAAAGCCTGGACTACAATTCAGGTCTCCTGACTCTGAACTTAACTCAAAAAGACAGCCATTGAGCACCCAGGGAAGAGAAAGACAGGAAAAAAAAGCAAGCAAACAAGCAAAATCAAGTTAAAAAAAAAAAAAAAAACCTGAAAAGTAGAATTCAAGCTATGCATTTTAAAAATCACTGATCATTTTGAAAAGGTTTCCAAATGCGCTATATATCCTTATTACCCACACTTCATCTCTGACTGCTGTTAGCTTTCCTATATATAGAGTGATGTCAAGTAGTGCTAAGAAAACATGCCTACAGCACCAGAGAAACATAAAACATCCTACGCCCTCTTGGTTCAGGAAAACGAATGTGGGATTGCTAATACAAAATCTTCCCAGGCTGTCATTGCAGTTTCTCCACATACCAGCATTCAATCACTACTTATTGAACTTAATTGCCTGAGTGGCCCTGGAGCAGACATTGTATTGTATTAACTGCCTCCTCAGGTGAAAACAACAGGAAAGAAGGACACTGGCACCACCCAAAGCTTGGATTCATGTTTTAATATATTTCCCAAAACAGTTTATTCCCACCACTACCCCATTCATCCTAAACTGGAACCTTTCTACATGTGACAAATAGGATACATTTAAATTCATCTAATTAACCTTGAGGCCAGGCACACAGTAAGCGCTCCAGAAATGTTGAATGGCTCGTTGGGTGTCATGAATTTTTTTTTTAATACTTTTCTGGATTTTCTGATTTCTTTCAATGAGCACATATTACTTTCATCATCTGAAAGATACAACACTCCTTTAAAAACATCCATTTGAGCCATCCTGTTTATAAATCAATAGCGGCCTTAAGTCTAAGCAAGCTGAAAGGCTATAAGAGAAGACAGAAAACATATTTAGTGGGGGAAATCACATGAAGATGAGCCAGTTTAATCAAATGTCAGAGTTGCGACTCTGCCTCTGTCAACATAAAAACAGCACATCTTTGCTCAGCAAAAGCAGCAGGATGTCAGGCCTATTTCTCACACGCTGACATTATTTAACCACACATGAAAGCACGTTTTGTTCCACTCTTACCTTGCAGCAGCTGCCAGGAGATTTTTTGCATTGGGGGCTCCTGGATCTACAGATAGAGACTTGGCAGCTAACAACAGCTTGCTGGATGCCATAGAGATATTCTTGAGGTTTCCTATCACTTGGATCTGGTCTTCTTTCGTCTGGAAAGTCAAAAGGAGGCAGAGTAATTAGGGCAGCATTCAGAGAGCTAGGAGAAGCATCTTGAAATGGAAGCAAGTTATCTATAGTGACCGCATTAAAGCCCAATTCGTCTGCAGATGCCTAACTGGTAGAGACACCGCCCAGCATCTACCCTTCCCCAAACAGATATCCAGACCAAGATGCACACAACAGGACAGAAATCCATCCCCAAGTGGGTCAGCCAAGAGCTGTGCAGTCTCACAAGTGCAAGCATTAAATGTGGGGGAGGGAAGGAGAGCACAAGTGCCCCAGTGCACAGACCAGGCCAGGATTCCAGCATCTTGCCCAACAATGCTGGAGTTGTCAAGAAGCTCACACATCTCAGCCTGGCACAAATGACCGGCACTGTCTAGATATTCAGAGCTGATTGACGCCACGCACCGCCACCCCCACCCCCCGCAAGAAGTTCCTGACTCAGGGAAAGACACATTTCTCACTTGGCTTACTTCCTGTCTGAGAAACAACCATGTGTAGATAACACAGCAAGACACACTGTGGGAGTCTCCTTTAGGGAGTTCACAGGAGCTAAGAAAAAAAGCTCTGCAAGCTGACACCAGACCAGTCATGTCCCCTTGTTCTGAATAATGGGTTTATCTGTTCATCTCAAGGAGGTAATTTTTAATCATTTGACACTTGGTATTAGACATGGTTCCCTCAAATGGGCCCAATGAACCTCAAAACCACGGGGGTTTTTTTTTGTTTTTTTTTTACTATATTATACCACATATGAAGTAGAGGACACAGAGCTGCCCTCCCTCCAAAAAGCTTAAGGAAACCATGAATCCTGCTGGATGATCGTGGGAAAAGTTATCCCTCGTCTCTAAGAAGCATTTCACACATCTTTAGGAATGCCAGTCCTGTGAGGTCAGAGCTTTCTAAGCAGCAAAGGAAACACAACGGTGTGACCTGCTGACAGGTTTCCTATTTGTTTGCCCAGTTCCTATTTGTTTGGCCTTGAGGGCAGACGGTCTACCAGAATAGACAGGCAAGCGTCAACTCTAGTCAGCTATCACCACACTCACCTGAGCTTGGCCTGCCATCTCAATGCCAGCATCAAGGAATTCATCAAAATCGTCACTGAACTTTCCAGAGGCTGCGGCCAGCTCTCCGCTCTGGCCCCGGGTGGCATGGACCACTTCCCCAGCAGACTGGTTCAGATCAGCCGCTGCTTGGTTTAGTTCACTCTGGGCTTCCTGGAAAGGTTTCGTGCTGGGAGGTAACTGCAACGGAGAGAAAAGGCAAACCCCTTAAGACATTTTACTTCGAATCAGGGAAATGAAGGAAGGCTCTGTGGAGGGAAAAACTCCAGGGATGCACTGTTGAATCATCTTGATTCAAAGACTCTGGGTGGTCTGAGCCCACTTCTGTTAAGTCTGACCTTTAACATAGAGACATTGTTTCATTCACTTAAATTTACTCAACATCTATTCAGTGCTACACATGGTGGATTTAAAAATCCACCTGAGGGGGCTACGAGCCCCTCAGTAGCAGAGCCAGGATTCACACCTGGGCAGTCTGACTCCAGGATCCATGCTCTGAGCTACCACTCCATTTTGGATGGAAACTCTCAAAGGTTTAGCTTTCTAGAAATAAAAAGACAGATGCCTTTAAATGTCAAATCCTATTCTTCCAAACTAAGAGCCATCAATTTTTAGTAACCTTTGCTAACATAGCTTTTGGGTGGATCAGAAGTGTCATTGGTGGGAGTTCCAGAGAGTGAAGCTAAGCTCTATTAGTCATATCATGTACTCTGCTTGCATACCTGGTATGTTCCTGGCACCAGGCAGAGAAGAAATGAGTCCGAGCCTGCCGCTGAAAGGGGCTCACAGAACATGGAACAAGCTCCAAGAGCAAGTAGATTCCTTAGGCTATTCACTCTAACGTCTTGGAAACACATGTCCCTCCACCAGCTGACTGTCATCACCAGAGATGTCCTGGTATTAAGTCAGATGATTGCATACCCACCTTTCCTGTTTTCACTGGGATGACCAGAGAGCCAACAGCAACAAGGACTCAAAGAAAAAGTAAACACCTAGGAACTTTGCTGATGGCAAAGCAAAATAAGGAAAGGGAAACTGGGAGACAAAACAGTATTCCTGAAACAGGTTCGCTGTTCAGAGATCCCACAGAAGGGAGAAGATTCCCTCTCACACCTCAAGTGAGCTCAGTCCCCCAGATGCCCCTTCTCACTGCAAAACCTCTCACCGAGTCCACAAGCAGCTTCTTGCTGGACTCGCCAATGCTCTTCAAGGCCACATCCACATCCTTCTGTCCAGGGAGACAATTCACGCAGTTATTCAAGGAGTGTGAGACGGCTTTGGCCACCTGAATACACAGAGGGAGAAAAGCTCAGTAAGAGAGCAGTTTCGGTGCAAACAGTGTTGCAGATGTGTGTGGAACCAGCAGTGACAGTATGCAGAGCTGGAAAGGATGGGGAAATTATCTGCCAGCATCCAGCTGACACCATTTAACATTAAATCACCTCATCAGGGCCTCTCACTGGGGTTAACATTCTGTCTTGACAAAGGGTCAGGCACAGTGATACGGTACACCTTACATGCACCCCAGCATCGGGCTAAGCACAACTATGTGACTCAAACACAAAAGTCTCCAATATTACATCAGGTTCTACAACAAAGATAGCCACCACCAAGAGGAATAGAAAGGGCTCCCTTCTTGAGAGCCCTGTTGGGGACACAGAAATGGAGGGAGGCCCTGAGTTCCTCAGGTCAGAGTTAGGTATGATTCTCTCTGTGACACTCTGGTGCCATCACGTTCATACCATACCCCACCCAAGAGCAGGTGGCTTCCAGACCAACCTGGGAGTTGCCCACATGCTGCCTCTTTAGGACATGTGAGGGCTCACCATTTGCACTCTTCAGCGTCCTCGGGTAAAGGGTAAGATCTTTGGAAGTGGGCTGTGTCATTTCCTTTAACCTAAACCATGTTCCCAGCTTCTGGTCTAGAACTTTGCCTAGATGGTCTCTAGCCCGCTAGTTTCATTAGGCTGGCAAAGGCTCATTCAAAGAGGCAGTAGAGCGAGTATAAAACTTTGAGGGACCAGACTAAGTATATCTACCTCCCCTCCCAAACTAGGAAGAGGAATATACTTAAGCATATACGGATCCCAAACAAACTTGCTGTGTCCTGGCTCCCAAAGTTCCAAGGACAAATTTCAACAAAGCCTCCCCCCCCCCCCCCCCCCGCCCTGCCTATACTCTTTGTTGACTCAATTAAGCAGATCTATTATGGGGGGTACCAGGCAAGATTTACAGAAGTGGGTATTGTGTATGGCCAGCATCGGCATAGCACTTTGGGAGGTTTTGAAAAATGTTCACACCAGAGAAAGAATGCCCAGGGGACAGCCTGTGAACACGACCACCTTACTGATGATCATAATTGCCAGTTCTGGGCCTCACCTGGGCTAGTCTCTGCTGACTCTCAGCATCCCCAGGTGCAATCAGGGCTTGCTTGGCTTCTTGGATGAGCATGGCGGAGCCTTCCATCACATCTCGAGCAGAATCTAACATGGCATGGGCAGCTGCAGGATCATTTGTGGATGCGGCCACTCCACGCGCAGCCTGGGCCAGTGTTTTCAGAGCTTGGGCTGTCTCTCTTGCGGCCACTCCTGGGGATAAAAGTCCACCACACTTTCTATTAGATTTCATCTAAAAGTCATACTGTACTTGAAAATAAGCCTCTAGAACACAGCTTCTTAGAAAGGAGAGAACCTTCTGAGCCTGTGTGGTCCAGGTGGGGTTCAGATTACTTTACATAAAATCTGAATTGCTATGCTTCTCAAAGTAGCAGCCTATACCACTGGCTCTGGTCCACTCTAAGAGACAGGCTAAACAAGTGCCTTGCTAAAAATGACTTTGCTCTGGCTCCCCTCATACAGTCTTCCCTGCAGGTCCGCAGACCTAAAACACCATGTGCAGGGGATCAAGTATACCGATGGATCATTCAGATGCACTTTTCTTCCCAACTGTTTTTATATTAGGGCAGGACTTATATACAATAATGTGAACAGTCCACATGTGCAGCTCAGTGAATTTCTACACATTTACAACCACGTAGCCACCATCCAGATGGAAGACAGAGGAGTTCCATCACCTGTGCCCATCCTCAGTCAAGAACCTCTCATACCAGAAGTAGCTTTTATCACCATTGACTAGTTTTACCAGTTCTCCAACGCCTTGATGATGGGACCTCAAGCATGTATTCTTCTGTGTCTTGTTTCTTTTGCTACCAGAATGCTAGGAGATTCACCCATGTTGTTATATTCATTCTTTTTTCTTGCTATGTAGTATTTCATTATACAAATTCACTATTTGTTTATCCACTCTTCTGCTGATGGACATTTGGACTGTTTTGTATTTGGTGCTATTATGAATAAAGCTACCAAGAAAGTTCCAATACATACATCTAGGTGGACAGATGGAATCATTTCTCTTGGATATAAACCTAGGAACTGAACTGCTGTCATAGAGCAGGTTTAGCTTTAAAGGACACTCTAAAAATTTTTCAGAATGGTTTTACTATTATACACTCCACCACAACGTATGAGCGTCCCAGTTCTACATCCTAGCCAAAACTAGCTATTGTCAGACTTCTTGTTTTAGCCATTCTGGTGGGTGTGCAATTATAGCTTACTGAGGTTTAACTCTTATATCCCTAAGGAATTATGACATTAAGCACTTTTTTATACACTTAGTGGCCATCTGGATAGCTTCCTTTGTGAAGTGCCCATTCATCCTTAAATTCACTTCTAAGGATGATGGGATTTGGTGATAAACCATGAACATAAACTAGTTCTCAAAAACTATAGCACCACCCCCCAAAGAATGAACACAATCTTCCCGACATGGCGCCCAGTGCTTGGCATACCCAAGGAGATGAAGGCTAGAAATGCCAGAGGGGGTAACAAGAGAATCTGAACACCCTGAGAAACACAGAGGAGCCCACCTTAAGGCGTATCTCACCAAACTGCTTCCTAGATGAGGTCCAGCACTGAGAGGTATCTTGTCCATGACACACTTTCAGAGGCAGTGTCAGAGCTAGGATCTGAAGATCCTTAACTTCTGGGTCAGACTCTCTGCACAGTGCTCTTTGGGGTAGAGAATTAAGACAGATTCTTTTTTTTTTTAATTTTATTTATTTATTCATGAGAGACACAGAAAGAGAGGCAGAGGGCCCAGGGATCATGACCCCAGCCAAAGGCAGACACTTAACCACTGAGCCACCCAGGTGCCCCACTATGAGGGATTTTTGTTAGAACATATACCATATGAAAATGACACATTAATTTCTCTCTCAGCTTTGAGGTGACTTGTCCAAAGGCTTCAGCTGGATGGTCTCTGGGTGCTAATGAGACCACCTTTCACCAGCTGTTGCTTCTGCTGTGTCAGCAGAGACACAGCAGGTGGTCCTCTCCCTACTGAGGACGAGGCACCATAATACAATTATGTGAAAGGCCCCCCCCATCCGTAAAACAAGACAACTCTGCAGTGCTGCAGACTTGCTAATCTGTAAATATTTAGTAAGTCACACAGCTGGGACATAACTCTATAATCTAATCAGGGCAAATTACAAAGCTGCCAATCTACCATTTATCACACGGCACTTCTGAATGGAACATGTGGGATGGAAGAATTTTAAACAAAGTGGTTTTTTTTTTTTTCTTTTTTATGGCAAAGGGGAAGCTCAGGAGAGAAAACACAAAGATAAATAAAGTGAAGGTGAAGGAGAGAAACAAGCTGAGCAGAACAGTCAATTCCTTTTTATGTCTGAGCTTCTGGCGCAGAGTTGAAAGATGCCCTTGCTCAGAAAGGCACCAGATGTGGTTAAGACCTCATCTAGCTCTGGCTCTGCTGCTGATTAGCTGTGTGGCCTAGACTGCTGCCTTTTCCCTCGGGGCCTCCGGTTCCCACAGGCTTTAGGAGAGGCTGAGATCACTGCTCTGTTGAAAATTCTGGGTGTGATTTCTAGACATCTCTTGCCTTTCCATTTATTATACAGTCTCCTGAGGCCATTTCTATTTGAGCTGTATATGACTTTGAAAGAATAAAACATTTATCATACACAATTAGAAAATTCATGTTTATGCAAAAATCATTTACTGAAAAACCTTTTATAGAGCCAGACAATTTTTTAAAAGGCAGAAACCAGAGGAATTGAATGCCAAAGCTTAGGCTGATTTATCCCATGTGTTTTCCGCTGAGGACTCACTAGGAAATCTCAAGGCACCTCAAGGATCCTCTTTGGAGGGATCAGGTTTCCAAAAAGAGGAAGCTACACCATCAAAGAATGAAACAAGATGACAAGAGGCCAGGGAGCCCAATGAACATCTATGGCTGTACACACAGCTCAGTTCAGAGCAACTTCTCAAAGGTAGTGATGATACTCATATGGGTCAGGTCTCCAGGCAAACACCAAATGAAAATGTTCCTAGAGTCCATGGTACATTACAAAGCCAGAAATACCAGTGGGAAATACAAAAGCAGATCACTGTGGCAATAACCAGTGAATAACTACAATTCTTTGAAGACACAGATTACTTTCACAGTCTTCTTGCTATCTGGACCTTAAATTATGTTTAGGAACAGAGCCTTAGGAAGATAGATCAGTGATATGCGATGTAGTGAAATGCTTTGTAATGGTGCTTATTGTTGATTAGCATTCATGTAGGTTGTGTATAGACAGCACTAGACCACCTGGCAAACTTACAAGGTAAAAACCTGGTATGACATAGGTTTTTAATCTGTTACACAGAATCTGAAAAGGGGTCTATGCACAACTGTATTCAGCCAAGCAGAAATGTAGTTTGAATACTGCCCTGGCCAAAAAAAAAAAAAACACATCTGTGTTAGAATCCAGCCAGTAGGCAGCTCACGTGTAACTCCTGAATATCCCACATACCTCCCTTGAGGATGCAAGGAGAGCTGAGGCCCTGGGGAGATGTCCACATGTGCGCTCTCTCCTTGCTTCCAATCCATTCGCCAACTTGCTGCACTTGCCTTCAACAAGAAGAGTGACTCTGTTTTCCTCAAAACCAATGGATGCTTCTTCCTAAGTCTCTCAGATGACCTTCTGGGTAGCAACCATTTCTCTGACTCTAGAGATATCTCTTTCCCAGTTTCCTCACTCTTCTCCAAGGTTCTATATGTTTTCACTTCTTTCAAAGATTTCTAATGCTGCTTAGATTTCTTCTTAAATGTTTGGGTTCTGCAGGGTTACATCTGACAACCTTCTTCTTACTCTATTATTCCCCCAGGCAAACTTATCTACTCTTCCACAGTTTCAATTATTATCATTGTATTAACATTAAAAATCGTTGTCTCCAGCCCAGCTTTCTCTATTGAGTTCCAGAGGCAAATTCCTAGCTGCCTAATGGGCACCTGGACTTGGGAGATCCTACAGATGCTTCAAACTGAATACATTTACAGGTGAACCTAGCATCCCTAGACTCTAGCCCATGCCACACCTGCCCATGGCCTGATGTTTCCATCATGGTAATAAACACACATCTTCATTTGGCCCAGGCCAAACACTTAGAGCTGTCCACGTTGCTTTCCCTACTCCCATTCTGGCCAGTTCCTGACCAGTCTCTAACAGCTTTTAAGTCTCTCTTTAATCCATCCCTTCATTCCTGCTACAGGTCACGCTCATCTCTCACATGGATGAAGGCAGCAGCCTTCACACTGGTCTCACTGCCTTCAACTTTGTTTCCCTCTGATTTACCTGCATACAAGAGGAAGGGCAACCTATTTAAAAGACAATCTAAACCATGTCCATGGATGAAAACTCTTCTATGTTTTCACATGCTCGTAGATTAAGTTTTCAATGATTTAAGTTGGTTTATCTGATCTAGCTGCCCTTTCCAGGCTTAATGTCTTGCCTTTTACATGAATCCTCTTCAGATCACTTTGTCAGCCTTCTTTTACCTTTGGAACTTACCACTGTTCCACTTTCCCAACCACCCATTCAGTACCTGCCAAAACTAAATGGGACTATTTCTAGGCTGCTTTTCACACACAGACTAGACAGTCTGTCATCCTGGATGTTATCAGTATGAGATGATGCAACCTGTAAAGCAGCCTTCCTTCTGCTAAAGAGTCATTTCATCAGCTACACCAAATCTGGCAAGATTCCAAAATGTGTAGAAATTTTTGAAACTCGTACCTCTCATGTGCCCTCTGTTCTGTAGGAATTTATAAATACTTTTCCTTCTCCTTGAATGCTAAACGAACACTAAGCAGTTCTTTAAACCCTGATCAGATGGCCAGTTTACTCTTTACACTTTCCCTTACTCTCCTATTAGGATAAAATTCTTATTACTGCAGGTATTATACTCTAAAGAACCCTTTTTGTGCTCCTATTGTCCCTATTCTGAAAGTAATAAATATACACAGAGGGATAAGATTTAAAAAAAAAAAAGAAGAAGAAGAAGAAAGCACAGGGTTGGGGAGCAGATACAGGGTTGCTTTTCCCCCTAAAAGCATACCTTCATTTGTACACTGTTGCCCAGAAGCTGAGCAAAACTTCCTGCAGTCTCATGGGGATAGGAGGATTAAAAGCCACCCTTCTAAGCCCATGGAAGAGAACAGCCCTGGTAAACATCACAGATGTTCTTATGGGATACACAAAGGGCTATGCCCTGTAAAACCAAATGGAAATAGCACAATTTCCAACCAGCACAGTCCCTACTCATATTATGTTGATCTGCCTAGGTGTTCACTACATGCCAGAAACAAAGAATGATCCTCCACAGGGAAAGAAACACAATCCAGAGCTTCAAACTATCTCTTTAGTTTAAAATACCACCGTCTAGCATTAAATTAAAAAATATCAGAAACACCAGGAGGAAGACCAGCAGCTGAAAACTAAGAGGAGAGAAATGACAAACCAGGAATTCAGGCCCACAGGTGATCCCAATATCAGAATTACTGAACCAGGACTTTCAATAACTCATGGTAACTATGTTGAAGAAATTAGATGGCAAGATAGAAAATTTCAGCAGAAAAAAGGAGGATTTAAGAAAACTATCAAATGGCTATTCTCAAACTGAAAAATAGGACATTTTAAATTAGAACCTCAGAAAAGGGGCACCTGGGTGGTTCAGTGGTTGAGCATCTGCTTTCAGCTCAGGTCATGATCCTGGGGTCCTGGGGTCCTGGGATGGAGTCCTGCATTGGGTTCCCCTGTGGGGAGCCTGCTTCTCCCTCTACCTATGTGTTTGCCTCTCTCTCTGGGTCTCTCATGAATAAATAAATGAAATCTTAAAAAAAAAAAAAAAGAAGAGGTTAAAAGCAGAATAGACATGGCTAAAGAGGCTAAAGAGAGGAACAGTGAGCTTCAGACTGATCAAATGAGAATATGGAGGATAAAGCATGGGGAAGAAAAAAATCACAGCAAGTACAAGATTAAGAGACACACAAAACAGTGGAAATGCCCAACATATATGGTAACTGGAATCTACAGAGAAGAGAAAAAAACTGGAGTGGAAACACTATTTGATAATACAGAGCATGAGAGTTTTCTAAAACTGACCTAAGACAACTAATCCCATTTTCAAGCAGTACTACAAACCAAAGCAGGATAAACACCCAATAAAACTTCTAAATGCACAGTGCTTTAAAACAGACTGAAAAATTTAAAAAGTTAGTAGAGGGGAAAAATAAAACCATATTACCATCACAAAAGGAGACTGACACCTGACTTCACAACAGAAATAAAGGAAGCCAGAAGACGATGGAATAACATCATCAAAGTTCTGGCAGAAAAGAACTACCACCTTAAATTTTATAAGTGAAATTCTCTACCAAAGATAAAGGCTAAACAAAGGCAGTTTTAGACAAACAAAAATGGACAGACTTTGTTACTGTTAAAGTCACAATGAAGGAAGTGAGGGGACTTCTTCAGGCAGAAAGGAAATAATCCTTGCTGGGGGCACATGGTAAGAGAGTAAGCTTAATTAAAGAACACTGAAAACGGTAAATGTGGAGGCAAATCTAAAGGGATACTGACTGTATGAAACAATATGGAGACTGTATGGAGACGATTAAAACATCTGTATAATTATAGTACACAACAGTGACAACACAGAATGAGCTGGAAGAAAGGTAAAGGGAGTTCAAGTGTCCCAAGACTCTTACACTGTCCAGGAAGTATACACATACTAACTTATATTAGACTTTTAAAAATCATAGAATAGTCAATGAATATAAAACTAACAAGCTAATCAAGGAGAGAGAAACAGAACCTAACAGATACATATGAATTTGAAGAAAGGCAAGAAAGGAGCCCAGGATAGATAAGTCATTCAGAAAACAAAGGGTAAAAGGATAGATTCAAACTCCAATGCATCAGTAATTACATTACAGGTAAATGGAACAAATATTCAAATTGAAAAGAGACTGAAGAGCCTCAGTGGCTCAGTCAGTTAAGCATCTGCCTTCAGCTGCAGTCATGATCCTGGATCCTGGGACTGAGCCCCATGTTGGGCTCCCTCCTCAGCGGGAAGTCTGCTTCTCCCTCTTCCTCTGCCACCCACACCCCCCACTCCTGCATATGCCCTCTCTCTTTCAGATAAATAAGATCTTTAAAAAAAATTTTTTAAAGAGATTGTTGTATCAACAACCTCTCCCTCTGCAAAAGAACAACTACATGATGCCCACAAGATACAAGTTAAATAAAAGCATATAGAAAAACTGAAAATGATAAAATGAGATACATCATGTACATTACAATGAAAACAAATGTGCAAACTATATGCATAAAACTATAAAATATTATAAGAAAAATCTAAGTACGTGGAGGGACATGCCATATTTGCAGATAAGAAACCTCAAGAATGTGAAAATGCCACTTACTCCCAAATTGATTCAGTGTAAATCCAGTTAAAAAAAAAAAAGAAAAACAGGAGAGTAGAGACTAACAGGCTGATTGTAGAATTTATGTGGAAACACAAAGGGCTAAGAATAGTTAGCACTACTTGAGAAATAACAAAGTCAGAGGACTTACATAGCCAGATATTAATAGTGAAAAATTGCAGTAATTAGGAAAATGTGCTACTAAGGGAGGGACAAGCAATTAAGTTACTGGAAAAGCAGCAAAAGATTAAAAACCAATTTTCATGTAGATTTCACTTAGCAACAAAGTGGTATTGAAGACCACTGGGAAAGTGAAGATTTCTTCAGTGAGTGGCGCTTGGTCAAACAGATATCCAAGGGAAAAAGCAGTAAGGACCCTCTTTGCTCATATACAAAACCCAACTGCAGATGAATTGCAGTTCTAAGTATAAGAAGTAAAACAACAAAGCTTCTAGACTGTAATAGAAGAGATTACCTTAATGATTTTGGAGAGGCAAATTTTTTTTTTTTAAAAGACAAAGTTAGTAACCACAAAGGAAAAGCATTATAAATTGAACTATACTAAAATTCTAAAAAATTTGTTCATCAAGAAACAGCTTTGAGAGTGAAAGGTAAGCCCCAAGATAAAAAAAAATACACATAAGTGAAGAATTCCTATAACTAAGACAAAGGTAACTCAAGGTGGTTGTTTTTTAAAAGAAAAAAAAAGCAAAAGGCAGGAACAGACACTTCACAAAATGTCCAAATGGCCAATTAATATGTGAAAAACTCCTCAATTGCATTGCTCATCAGGACAATACAAATTAGAGCCAAAATACGATACTACTACACACTCAGCAGAACGGCTAACAACATTGGCTGACAACAAAAAGTGAAGACAAGAATGTGAATAATTGTAATGTTGGGCAGTCCCGGGTGGCTCAGCGGTTTAGCGCCTCCTTCAGCCCAGGGTTTGATCCTGGAGACCCGGGATCGAGTCCCACGTCGGGCTCCCTGCATGGAGCCTGCTTCTCCCTCTGCCTCTCTCTCTTTCTGTGTGTCTCTCATGGATAAATAAAAATAAAATTCTTTAAAAAAAAAAACCTGTAATGTTCACGCATGGCTGGCAGGACTTGGGTGGACATTAGCATAGTCTGGGACCCAACAATTCCATTCTAGGTATCTATTTAGAAAATGCTTATCTATGTTCACTAAATAGCATGTACTAGAACAACTCATAGCTTTATCCATCGATGGTATAAAGAGTCACCAACAGGTATATATACATAATGAAATATTACAGTAAGCAACACAAAGGAAAGAATTGTTTCCTACATCACATGCATCGCACATCAGAATGCCAGAGAAAGCAGTGAAAACACACAGACACACCTTACACAATTCCATTCATAGTTAAAAATAGGCAAGTCAACTTGTGCTGTTACAAGTCATGGGTGTTTACCTCTGGGGGACAGGAGGAAATATAATGACTGGCAGGGAGCACAGAGCATATCTGGGTGCTGAAAATGTTCCACTGCTTGATCTTGGTGGTGTTTTTTTTGTGTGCATTCAAAGTATGATAACTCATGAAGGTATACATTTAGGACTTTAACAGCTCTCTTCTAGATGCTTACTTCAGTAACAACATATATTTTAAGAAGTCAAGCAGTACTACTGTATAACAAAAGCAACAATCTAGAACCACTCCTTCCCATCCCATTCCCCTCCTAGAGCCACTCAGCTCTTTAAGCTTTCTTCTGACACATTTCCTGTTTCCGAGTAATGGGCCTGTAATGAAACTTCTCAATGATTCCATTTTAGGTAGCTAGAGTCTTCCTATTATACCTACCTTCCTACTAGGAAGACATTTCCCTACATAACCTGGTGTTTTTCCTAGAGTTGATAATTATACGATCTGTATCTTTTATAGCCTCATGATTAGGGGTGTTTCCTGTCCATACGGATAGCTCATGTCTCCAATACTCAAACCCCTCAGGGTTTTGCACAAACTAGATTGTTTTTTGTGGCTGTCTTATCACTGGCTCTATCAGCTACCACTCATGTTTCCTCCCATCTTCACAAATTTCACTGGCATCTTATTTGTTGCCATCTTTTTCTTTTTGACTTTTCTTTTTTTAAATTCCTTTAATTTAGTGAGATTTCAAGAGTTATACAGAGATAGTCCTAGAAGTCTATAATTACAGTCTCTTAGAGTCTAGAAGGGGTGACCCACAAATAATTTGGGGCATTCATATTTTATTTCTCTTTGTATGCTTAGCATCAAGCTCAATAATGAAGCACATGGAAAGTGCTTGAAAAAAATCTGTAAATTGCTGTTGAAAGACAAAGTCAGGTTCATGGTCAAACCAATGAACTTCAGCTGCTGACCCCCAACACCCACCCCAGCAGTCTATATCTGGCCACAGGGCAGCACAAAAGATGTGAGTCTCACCTGTGTAGTGCTCATTGCCTTGGGCAGCACAGGTCAGGAGCTGTGCCATGGAGGAGCCCACTGCCTTGGATGTACTTCCTAGGTCTTGAGCGCATTTTTCCAGCTAGAAGAGTTTTCAAGGGGGAAGACAGTTTAGAAGAATGGCAACATACACTGAAGTCTTAGCACACAAACAATGCACGTCAGACCGTGGCTCTTAGTTCTTTCCCACCTAAGAGTAAATAGTGTGACAGAGGGGAAAGAGCCCATCCTTCAGAATAAACAAATCTGGGTTCATGCCCCTGCCCTCTGGTTCTTGCTCCCAAATGCTAGCTGTCAGAGACTGGGCAGGTTACTGAACCTCTCCATGCCTCAGTTTCCTGAGGAGATCCTAATACTTCAGCTCAGAAAGTTCTGAGAATAAATGACAGTACTCAGCAAATGGTAGCTATTAGCATCATGTCTTTAGAAGCTAATTTAGAAAGTCTGCAACAAATCCTTAGTGAGAATTAATTATGCCTTGGCAGGAAGTGGGCAGACATCCAGCGGTACCGCCTTCCTGGCATGTGGGACCATTAACATTGTTCATTTCGATCTTTATACTTCGAGGAGTTCTAACCAGAAGGAAATGCAATAGAAAGAGAGGTTTGCCGTGGTAAATGAGATTATGAAAATGGGCAAAGTGCTTGCTTCCCATGAACAGCACGTCATCTTGCTTTGTAAACTGAATAAATAATTCAGAGAACAAAGTTACTGAAAGCCCGGGGTAAGGATAATTATTTGATTACTAGATGAGGGCAACATTTTGGAACAGAACCTCCAGGCATACCGTGAGAGGCAGAAAGGCATCAGAGAATGTGTTCATTTTTTAACTCTACAACATGCTTCCCAAGATAGGCAGTGCCTTCCAATAAGAAAGAACCTGTAGCCAACAGCATGTTCAAGCCAACAATCTGTTCTAACACAGCACATACATTCTTTTGGGGCAAACAATTTCCTTAGAAATTACACGGGCTTTCTTGTATTCTAATGGACCAGCGGGTTTCTGTGAAGGCGGAATTCATGTCCTGTCAGCCTGTCTTGGGGTCCCTGGAGTACAGGAGTTTGCCAAGGGACATGTGGACTGCATTACAAAGCTGTTGGCCCTGCAGCCAGTCCTGTCTTTATCATTACTGGGTGACCTTAGGTGACTTGGCTTCTCGGAACCTGAGTTTCATCTTTACAATTAGCAGTAGCTTGATTTCACAAATATTTTCTGAGGGCTTCCTATGAACACTTTTCCCATGGTAAATTAGGTGCTCCATAAGTCTCTTTATATCCTACAAGTTTGCAGTTCATCCAAAGGGCAGCAGTAGTCAAGAGTAGAAGCTCTCAATGTGAAGGATCAAGAGCATGGGTTGTGAAGTCCTGTTGGTTTGGCTTTAAACCCTGGCTCTACTATCAGCTGACAGATACTACCTCTTCACCTCTGTATTCTCAGCTGTAAAATGGGATTAACAAAACTCGCTCATCAAGGTACCATCAGGATAAATTACACTGATGTGCCTTGACAGCACTTATGAGATACTTACCAAGTGGTGGTATTTATTAGCAATGTTCAATAATGTGGAAAAGGTGGTACACATGAATGAGAAGAATTGATACAATTTTAGCCAAGAAAACCCTGGCATAGGCATCAAGAGGCACTATAAGATCAGATTAGAGCGAGCTTGTTACCACCATTCCACTGGCTATGATGGTTGTACTGTATTAAAATATCTTCCTTTTGTCCTTCCTAGTTGTCTTGCACTAAATGTTTTTTTGGAAACATGACTATTGAAAATATTATCTATGTCTACCTTTATAACCTCATTGCTATCTACTTAACAGATAAAATATCTGAGACACAGAGGAGATCCAAGACTTGTCTACAGCTAGTTGAGGATACAAGCTAGAGCTAGACGCTAGAACTCCTACTTTTAAAACTAGATCCTCCAGCCACACCAGACATTCTTTTCAGAAAATGGCTGTGGAATCAGAACTGGCCTCAAACACTAGGATGTGTCTTGTTTATGAAAAAGAGTGACAGACACTTGTTCACCCCAGCCAAGCTTCAGGAAAGCAAGACACAGAACCATTACTAGGGGCCCCTTCCAGGACATCTTTATCTCAACACAGTTCTTAAAAATGGGGCTATTCTAGGGCTTTGCCTTCAAAATGTGTGAGATTCAGGCATATCAACTTCAGCTTCTAAAAAATGCCTCACCATGATCTTAACACGAGGCAGAGTCCCACCCTGCAGTGGGCTCTAATATCTCTTACCGTTTCCCCCGGAAGTGGTTTCAGCTGACTCTCCACAGCAGCCATCTTGGCATCCTGCAGTTCATTCTTGAGTGTCTGCACGGTGCTCAGGGCAGAATCAATTTCCATAGGACCACAGGCTTCGTGGGCCTGTCAATAGAGTTGGGAATATGTGTACAGTCTGCCTGGGAAAAGTGTTCCTAGTACTTTGCAATGTACAAAATGTCTTTCTGGATGTCCCCAGTGATTCTCCAACCCTGGCAACAGGAAGCAAGTGGAGCGAGCATTTCCTGATAGAGCAAAACCAACCTCAGCCAGTCCTAACTTCTCTAAATAATCAATTATGTAGGTCTCATAAGTACATATACTTAACGTCTCCTTGAAGCTATTTTTATCCAAAATGCACTTGTTGCTCAGACTAAGAGGATCCTTCTTCACTGTGTGGGCACATAGAAGCTTGAGAAGCACATGGTGAATGGTTGAAGAAGGAATGAACGAACGAACCCAGGACTATGGGAACAAGTCTTTCTCAATCTTACTGATTTTCTACAAATTTCTAGACTATAAACCATTGTCTCCCCTAATACTGAAATTTACAAAAGATTTTCTTCCCTTAGCAATTGTTTTCAGAAAACGACTGCAATTCTCTTGATCATTTAAAATATTGACCTCAGGGAACCCTGGGTGGCTCAGCGGTTTGGCACCTGCCTTCGGCCCAAGGTGTGATCCTGGAGTCCTGGGATCAAGTCCCACATCGGGCTCCCTGCATGGAGCCTGCTTCTCCCTCTGCCTCTCTCTCTCTCTCTGTGTCTTTCATGAATAAATAAAATTAAAAAAAAAATATTGGCCTCCAAATGCTTTGATCACATCCCCTGATATACATGTTAATAAATTATATGTGTATAATTATTGATCAGTATTGTCAAATATTGGTAAATCTTGATTTCTTCTTTTTAGGTGGCAGTGACAACAGCAGCAGCAAATACTGACTCATTGCTATGTGCCAATATTACACAGTGAAGAAACTGAGGCATAGAGTTAATTAACTTGCTGAGATCACAAAAAATTAGTCAATAGCAAGGCTAGAATTTGAATGCAGGTAGTTTGATTGCAGAGCCTCTACTCTTAACCCTTCTACCATATAAAACAACGTATTTAAAAGCTCTCAGTATCTTCTTACACCCAGTGGACAGTCTAGCTTGAGTCCCACTGTGAGGCTCATTGCTTCAGAGCAACTGAAGGGTGCATGTCTCTAGGGCTCATTTGACAAAACTTGTAAAATGCAGATGTTCAGGCTCTATGACCAGGGACTCTTAGTTGCTCAGTGGGGAGACCCGGGAACCTGCATTCTGAATGCTCCCAGGTGATTCCAGTGCAGATGGTCCTTGGACCTCTTGTTGAGAAACACGGCTCAAGATTTTTTTTTTTAATTGAATATAATCCTAAAGCTCTGGATATTGTTCTTTGGTGATATAGTACACTGTTCATATTAAGAATTCAAATCAGCTTCTAACCTTCTTCCCTTGCTCATGTATGAGGTCTCTTGTTTCAATAAAGGGATCACTACAATGAGGAGAAATGAATTCATGCCAGAACTCCATGCTAATAACATATCAAACAGTACAGTAATGAGGTCCGTTGGTAATTAATAAGTGCTAGAGGCAGAAACTCATTAATCCTGAATTCTGTTCTATTGAGGATCTTGTTAAGGTGAATGCTTCCATGTAGGATGGGAAAAGTTTTCAGGGTGAGAAAGATAATATAAATGATCCCTCCCCTGAATAAATCTGCTGCCTAAATAATTTATTAAATTCACAAAATAATACCTGGAAGATACAATCACTTATTTTGGCCTACAATTTACCTGGCATCAAGGAACCGATGACTATCTCCCCTAAGACTGAAAAACAGACCATTCCTTGTCCTGGGGTATTGAAGGGGAGCACGTAACCTAAAATAGTTTAACAAAAGTCATGTGTAACTGGAAGGTGATAAACTAAGTCTGGGAGATAGTGGCTTAAAATGGTAAAAGCTAATCTTATATATGGGAATCTTTTACTGATCAAGCAAATGGAACAGACAACTCTGCCCAGAAATAAGCCTGGCAGTGTTCAGGTCCTGGGTAATACCCATCCCAGGTCATACCCAGTAGTAAGGCTTCTAAAGCTCTGTTCCCAATGAGCTAAATGCTGTGATAAGGGTTCACTTGCCTTCTGCGAGGCAGTACGCAGCTCCGCCAAGCTGGTGGCAAGGTTCTTGGC
Source organism: Canis lupus baileyi (assembly GCF_048164855.1). Lineage (NCBI taxonomy): Eukaryota > Metazoa > Chordata > Mammalia > Carnivora > Canidae > Canis > Canis lupus. The sequence continues at coordinate 30,746,137 of NC_132869.1, read as the reverse complement.
ACACTGGCTCAGCTGCATGGCTGCAGCCTGGTCACTCACAGTGGGCACTGCTGCTTTAGCAGAGGACACCATCTTGCTTCCAGGCTGTAAAGAGATGAGTGGAAAGTGAGATGGCTCCTAAGCAGCAGAAGTCAGAGAGTAGAGATGCAAACAGCAATGCTGCAAATCAGCCAGAACTTACTTTGCCCTGAAACAAGGAATATTAAAACCATCGAGACTACCCTTGAAAATCACTACCCCAGATCAGATACTCTAGGGCAGTATGTTCTAGAAATGTTAAGAAAAAAAAAAAAAAAAGATGTGTGTCATTGAGAGGGGCAAAATTAGGATAGGGGCTTGAAATTCTCATTTAAAACAGATTTCAAATGGGCAGCCCAGGTGGCTCAGCGGTTTGGCGCCACCTTTGGCCCAGGGCATGATCCTAGAGACCCGGGATCAAGTCCCACGTCAGGCTCCCTGCCTGGAGCCTGTTTCTCCCTCTGCCTGTATCTCTGCCTCTCTCTCTGTCTCTCATGAATAAATAAATAAAATCTTTAAAAAATAAAAAACAGATTTCAAAAAGTTTATTATTTTTTTTCAAAAAGTTTATTAAATACATTTCTTGTGTTTCTTAGAATAGCTCTTTAATGTGTCTCAGATATATCCAACAGACTACTTTAAAAAACATGGGCAGACAAAATAAAAGAAAATAACCTGTCACATCATATCTCACTACTCAGGATAATCTCACCATGCATGGATGTCTGTGGGCATTATTTCCAAAAATAAGATCATATTATTTATTCTATTTTTCATACTCCCTGTCTCACATATTCTATATTTTTAATAGCTGTGTAGTATTCACACCTCTTAATATTGTATGCACCAATATTGTATGCACCTCTTAATATTTCTCAATCCTGTTTTGTTGGGCTATTCCCTTTTCAGTGCATTAAATAGTATGATAAACAGCTTTGTAGCTAAAATTCTCATTCATTATTTTCTTTATATAAAACTTTAAAAGTACAACGTCTGGACCAAAGAATATACATTTTTAGGAGTTTTAATATAGATGTTATAAAACTGCTCTTAGTAAAGTTGAAACAACTTAAGTGTCAGAAAATAAACATTAATGACACAAGTTAATATTTTTAATATTTAAATAATACATGAGAATTCATTTAAAAAAACCAGCCTGAAATGTGAGTAGATAACCTCACTGCATAAAAACTGAAACATGAAAAATATTTAACATTGTGACAATCAAGGAAATGCAACATCAAACAATAAGAACTTCACTGAGAAATTGCCAACAACCTATTTTTTAAATGCTTGATTCCCTAGCTTGGAAAAGATGTATTAGAAAATGTGCTCCATGCATTCCTGCATGTAAATTTAGATTCATTCAGCCTTCCAGAAGAGCAATTTTGCAAGAAGAATGAAGCTTAAAACCTACCAGTTTTTTTGGCCAATTCCATTTCTACTTATTTCTAACTCTGCCTTATAATTATCTGATATGTCTGTGATAGCAAAATTAACAGGATGAAAGAAAAGGATAAGTAAGAGTAGGGACAGAGTGGACTCTGGAACATGTACATGTCTGCATGGCTCTGTCATAATACCCCCGAAGCCTGCCAGTGATGGGGACAACACAATAGCTCCAGGCCTTCTAACCACCTAAATGAAAAGAGGAACACCTGTCTAAGCCACAATTCTCAATGTCCCAAAGATAAAAATAAGCCACTCGCAATCCTATTTCTAGGAATTTATCCTAATAATTCAAAAGGCGTATGAATATTTGAGCACACATAAGGAGTTTTATCTTATCACAGGTTGTTTATGATGGTAAATAATCGAAAACAACTTGTATGTCTACTGGTGAGGGAATAGCCAGAGTACAGCTGTACCCATATGATAGATTATTCAAAATAATAAATGCTCATAATACAAAACATTAACATGAGAAACAGAGCCTACACACAACAAATCCCAATTTAGAAAAATCTATACATATACATGTATGTGTGCATGTAGTTATAATGTGAGGAAATAACATTAAAATGTTCATGTTATTATAATGTGTGCATGTAGTTATAATGTGAGGAAATAACATTAAAATGTTCATGTCCTACGTCTGCATGCTGGAGCTACAGCACTTGGAAAATTAGCCCAACAGATGTATCAGTGAGTCCTGTAACCATAGATTCAACTTGAAAAGGATGAGGAGGGGTATCACTCCATCACATGAACTGTTCAGGAGATACAAGTAGACAGGAAGTGCCAAGGGATTTGAATACAAGTAGTATGTAAAAAGGGAGTTTTCCACCACTTAATTGTCTCATTTTATTTTTCTTAAAATGAATCTACCCCTTAATTCACAAAGACTGGCAACACTTACTAATTATACAACTGCCACAAAAAAAGATCACACCTTTGGAGAAGATATACTTACCACTTCTTTTTTCCCCAGTCGGTGAATAATAGCATTAAACTCTCTGAAAACTGGCAAATGTAGAGCAATACCTAGTACCAGGCTGTTCAACAAAACTTGCAACATATTATACATTTTCCCTCACATAGGAGAAATAAAGATAAGACTCCCAAGAAAAAAAAAATTATTATGGGCTGTCTCCCAGGGCAATTTCCCAGCATATTAGCATTTTGCTTGCCAAGCTAAATTCACCTCTCCTGAACATGGAAATATAATGGGAAGGCCTTCAAAGATCTGCTTACTGCAAAGACTTTGCTGTGGCTATAGAACCAGGAATTCTGGGATCCCTGGGTGGCCCAGCGGTTTGGCGCCTGCCTTTGGCCCAAGGCGCGATCCTGGAGACCCGGGATCGAATCCCACGTCAGGCTTCCGGTGCAGGGAGCCTGCTTCTCCCTCTGCCTGTGTCTCTGCCTCTCTCTCTCTCTCTGTGTGACTATCATAAATAAATAAAAATTAAAAAAAAAAAAAAAGAACCAGGAATTCTTCTCCTTGAGGATAAAGGGCACCCTCTACCCCATGGCAGTACTCTGGGCACAATCAAGGTGAATGCTTCTGTTACCTGGAGGAAGTTCTGGCTGGAGATGATGAGAGCCAGCTGGGCACTAAGGTCTTCTGCTTGGGCTTGGCTCCCTCTCACTCCCTGGACCAGCTGGGGGATGTGATCAGCCACCGCCTACAGGAAGCAGGAAAATTAAAACAGAGCACACCCAGCATGGTGAATTACCCAAACAGGGTAATGACCCCAGTGATGGATGTTTTTGGGCTGTGCTCTTCCACCTGGGCAATGCTTGTCCCAAACCTGAGATTTATCCACCACTTTCAAGCCAGCCGGTGAATCTTAAGACAATACCTCGGGGTAGCCATTGCCCACACATGCTTTACCCTCTGCTCCTGAAGGTCCCCACATTTTAAAGCACAGTACAAGTCTCTGTAAGAAGGTCTTACATGCATTTGCCCACTTGCAACTAATACCACCCTGGCTGATTACGGTTTAGAGCTTCAACACAAACCATTAAAGAACCTATACAATTTACCAGCAGATAAACTCAAGTCACACAGTCCAATGATGGAGAAAAAGAAAAATACTTAACTGCTAGCATCTGTCAGTGCTTCGAGTTCTCACTTTGCAGGTATGCGTTCTGTCCATCACCTTTCCTATCTCTATGGGTCTTCGTTCTCTGAGTAGCCCTCCTCATTTCTCAAACTCACAATTCGAATGCCCAGGGTAGAGGAGGGAGGAGCAGCATTTCTGAGGCGAGGCCACTTCGAGGGTCAGTCTCCCACAATGCCTTAGGAGACCAGCCTCCTACCTTCTCTGTGTTCTCCCCTCTGTGGCCACTCCACACCTAACTGACCAGGTTCTCAACGGTCACAGCGCTGTGGCCTCCACTGCTGATGAAGGTCCTAAGAGTATCCTAGCATGGTGACCTATTTTTTTTTGGAACCCATACCAGCAAGGGTTAAAAAAAATATTGCCATGAGATTTTCCTCAGGACTGGCTCCAGTAATGTGGTTCACTTTCCTCTCTCCACTGTAATCTGATAAATTGTAAAGCTCTCATTTCCTGACAGTGACACCCAGACACTGAGTATCTTCAGGCTCTGCAAAGAGGGGAGGTGGTGGGGGCACTTGGGTGGCTCAGTTGGTTAAGTGCCTGCCTTGGCTCAGGTCATGATTCCAGAGCCCTGGGACTGAGCCTTGCATCGGGCTTCCTGCTCAGCAGGAAGCCTGCTTCTCCCTTTCCCTCTGCCTGCGACTTTACCTGCTTGTGCTGTCAAATAAATAAATAAATAAAATCTTAAAAAAGGGGGGGTGGGTGGGTACTTCACCCTCTAGTATTATCCTGGACACAAGTAGCAAGTGCTCTCTGAGAAGGGTTTTCTGACCCATGCTGGCAGCAGACTTGAGGCGCCAATAACACACACCCTACAGGGGCCTGGCGCCCAGAAAAACCCTGTCGTTCTGCAAACAGTGCTAAGAACAGAGCCTTACTGCATCGTTGAGACTTTCCTGAGCACACTCGCTGGGGAGGGGGAGGGGGGCTGGCTCAGAGAATCCAGAATCAGGACCTGGAGGGCTCTGGGTGGTGTTCCTCAGAAGTAAAGCCATCTCTGAGGTAGAAGAGGCAACACCACTCACATGGGAACCATATCACAGAGCAGATGTGAAAAAGGAGGGATTGCAGTCAACTCTCAGAACCTTGGCACAGATATAGCTCTCCGCTCAGTCCCCAGTGCTCACTGCAAAGATCTTTGGAAGACTCCAGACATATTGCCAACACGCGGGCAACGGTTATGCAATTATCTGTTGTGACTGGCACCATTCAGGGGTGTCCCGGGAGAGTGAACTCCCTGGAAGCAGCAACAACGATGTTCACTGTGCCCTTTGTAGCATGTTGGCCTCAACACGCTACCAAAGCCTGGCCCTTAGAAGAACAAATGCACAACAACAGAAAGCTCCAGCGCACACTGTCACTGGGCCAGACAGGATGAAATAAACCCTCCGGGTGCAATCAGCACAAAGCAGGGAATCAACCTTCCCATGAGCACACGTGGAAGGCAAAGGCCCACCTTTCATAGGGAGAAAGGCACTCTGGAAATTCAATGCTTCATTACTATTTCAGAGCCCTAAAATGGCCTTGTTATTGATCCTCCTTGATTTGGTCTCCTGAACAGAAAGTAAAGAATCCAGACAAAGAAAAGGTGATGCTGGAAAAAGTACTATACTCTCCCTTCAAACGCAGGCCATCCACTTATGAAAGAAAAACTAGATGTGTGTGTGCGTGCATGCGTGCGTGCGTGTGTGTGTGTGTGTACACCTGGAACACTGGAGCCTCAACAAACTGCATCAGGGGCCCAGATGATCAGCCTTAACTGAATTATGCTAGCACTTGGCCTTCTAATGCTATCAGTGTCATCTACAGCAGACCTGGCTCTCCGGCAGCCAGAGGCTCACCTTGCAACTCTGCACCAGCTGCTGCTGGGCGGCAGGGTTCTTGTTGGACACTGCTGCGTTTTGGGAGGCAGCAATGGTCTGCGTGGCCGCGGCTGCAGCCTGCTTAGCTGCCACCTGGAGAGGAGAGGGACAAGAGGTGAGCCAGGCTTTCAGTGTGCCCTCACACACACATCTCTACAAGCCCCTCCCACCGCGGGGTTGGCACAGAAGAGTTGCATGAGGAGGAAAGGGCACTCCGGGCCCAGACTCTGCCTTTTGAAGGCCACTGATGAGCCTCATCTAACCATGTCCTGTTATCTCCTTCTGGTTTACAATCCCTGGGACAAGTGATAAAGACAGGCACGCTTGAGAGCTCAAGTGTTCATTTGTCTCTCTCAAAAAGATAAGAGACAATTAATTCCAAGACCATGATGGCACTGATAAGTGGTATCAAGTCTAAATGATTTAGGGGATTTTTTTCCCCCCACAAGAAGCACAAACGCTGGTATGCTCACGGCTCTCCTCTTGCCACCCATGGGAAGCTTTGCTTCAGAAAGGCCCAGACTTCACCACCGGAGTACTCAACTGTGTTTGTTCTCTCACATCCCTTCAAGAACAAGGAGGCCAGTTTTGTTCCAGAATCCCGCAGACTCACATGGAGGGATTCATCAGACAGGTACATTCTCAGCCTCCAACCTCCCAAATTTTAGTGTGAGAGTCTCTCGTATATCTTTGTGACAGAACTTTATTTTCTTAGAGTTTGTGCCTATTGCTATTCCTCCCCTTTTTTTTTTGCCCCAGAATAAATACAGATTCTGAAAAATGACAAGAATGTGTTCTTATTCCCGCACCTTCCACCAAAGCCTGATTCCCGTTCTGCAGTATTTCCAAGTCCGTATTTTCTACTGGGGGTCCTGAAAGAGTCACTGCCTCTGACAAAATATACACATTTTCAGTTAAAGGTCCTTTCTGAACATGGGCATCCCTTAATGTTAGGGGAAAAAAAAAATTGAATTCCATTCAAGAATGCTAAACTCAGGAAAGATTCTGCTTACTGAAATCATGAGCTGAAGTTATTTTTCAAAGTGTCAATGTGCCACTGGACCTAAATGTACAATGTACCTAAAGCAACGTTTCAGATTGTTGAAGTACCTTAACCGTTCAACAGTATCATTAATCTTGATTTTGCTTCCTCTGTAAGGGCATTACCTTATTAATTTGGTTGTTCTTTCAAATAATTCCTCGCAATCTAAAACAGACATCTGAGAAAACCAGCCTCTCTACCCACCTCCAAGCGGTTGACAATTTTTTTCTTGATGGCATTCTGGGCAGCGGCATTGGTTGCCACTCGAAGACCTTCTGCAGCTTCCCTCAGTCTCTGCTGCTGGTCCTCATTCTCTGGATTGGCTGCAGCCCCCTTGGAAAGCAGAAAAGAAAGATTCTGAGAGGTTCAAGGAATAGCATGCCACATATGCAGAGCTCATGCCTTCAGCTTTACTTTTTTTCTGGTAATACACAATATCTGGGAGATTGCAAATGCTTCAAGCAGGATCTTCACATCATAAAGATGTTTCATCTCCCAACATCATAAAAATCTACCAGGAGGTGTTTCAGAACTGCACCAGTAAACAGGAGAAATCCAATGGTAATAATTAAACATCTGAGATCATCACCTTGTAAATTAACTTGCCGTCAGATATCCGTGGTGTAAAGGATGTTAAGATAAATCTCACCCCTGCCCAAATCTCTCAGGGAGAACGTTATTTTAATTGGCATGACAGACACACATCACTGCAGAAAGATTCTCCTGTCTTGCAGTGCAGGTTAATGTGAATGGGCTAAGAATGTAGCATAAACAGGGGCATGGGTGCAGTGAGCAGGTGGACTGGGAACTCCATCCAAAATACTACAAGGAAGTCTTATTCAAGAAAGACCATGCTTAGAAACTGTTTTCCTGGAAAACCTGAGTTGGAGAGTAGAGCAAAGTAGAGCTGGTACTCCACTGTACCGAACTAACAAGAGCTATCTCATGCCCCTTATTTTGGCAGGGAAAGAGAAAGGCACCATGCACAGCCCATGGCCACACTGTGTTGCTGTTCAAGTGTTTTAGGAATGGCTCAGCGGTTTAGCACCGCCTTCAGTCCAGGACGTGATCCGGGATCGAGTATGATGTCAGGCTCCCTGCATGGAGCCTGCTCCTCCTTCTGCCTGTGTCTCTGCCTCTCTCTGTGTGTCTCTCATGAATAAATAAAATCTTAAAAAAAAAAAAGAAAGAAAGAATGCAAGTGTCTTAGGAATGCAAATGGATTTTATTTAGATGGATGGAAGTAGGGAAAAGGCTAACAGTAACGTAGGAAGAGGATATAATTTTACGGCACAATAATTAACAAAGACTTAAAAGCACATCCAGTCATCCACTCCCACCTGCAATAAGCAGAGATCGAGATTTTTCTCTCAGAGTCTGGATGTTGTAAGACTCGATGAATGAGTTTCTTTTCACGAACACTTTAAGGTGATAATATTTGCTTGCAAGGCGGAGACGAAGCAGAAACACACATGCCAATTATCGAAAATCAATTTTCCAATGTCTCCACTTCCCAAATGCCCAACTTGCCAAATTGGCCATTTACAAGAACCTATTTCTTTGAACTACTTATAAAAGTTATAGGAATTCATCCTGGCTGGAATGGTTTTAACATCTGTGACAAAAGTGTTTTGGTAATCCTTTTGAAGGGAATCTTCCATTCTTTCAAACTGTAACCTAATAAATACCGTTCATTCCTCAAAAAAAAAAAAAAAAAAAAAATCAAACTGTAACCACTTTAGGTACTCTTGATTTTGTGTTTCTAGCAACTAAAAAAATTCTGGTTTTGTATTTCGTATGTAAAAGATTGGGCGACTTTTGTGTTATTTCAGGAGTTTAGGAAAACCATTTTATTTTCTTGGTCATCAGGTATTTAAACTACTCCTAATTTACCCTCCTTTGGTATTTTGGGCAGCACAGAACAACCATTCCTGCACTTGACTCTGAAGTGGGCATCTGGATCCTTCCTTAGCAACGTCTCTTTCTGTACATTAGATAGGCGGTACTAATCTTGGCCTGGAATCTTAGTTACTGATTATGAAATGTATTTTTTTCTTGCACATTAAATCTATTTTTTGAGCTCTAACCATCATAGGCTCTTCAACTTTCAACAAAATCCAGCAAATTAAAATACTGTCATGAAGTCTAAGTGACAAATTTTAACTAAAAGAATTTATGGAAACACTTAACCATTGTCCCATCTGATATAAATAATCAAAAATAAATACTTAAACAAGTTTCTGGTAACTTGATACATTCAATAAGGTCTGGTGAACGCTGCATATCTAGAAACAAATATACACACTGGCCCTGGCTCAATCTTTTTTTTTTTTTTTTTTTTCTGGCTCAATCTTGATTATGTGAGAGTAGGCTTAGTCTTCTTGAGTTTTAATTTGCCTATTTGTTAAATAGGGATTGATCAGATTTTACACTAAGGTTCTTTCTAGTCTGCCACATTAATTTTTGTGCACATGAAATTTTGCTTAAAATGGCTATGCTTAGACTTAGAAGGGCTGGGGGCAGAATTCGTAAAAACCATAAAGAAATTAACTACTGCACAAAACCCTAGTATATATTTTTGGCTGAAAGGGATGGTTAAGGGCAGAGCTTCTCAGATGAAATAGGGCTTGGGGCATAAAGGAAGGAAGTTCAGACCCTGTCCACCCCTCCTTGGGTTTTTCTTCATCCCATTCATGAAGTATCTCCAAGAAACCACAGTACCAAAGGGACTATAATAGTGAGTCAGTCAAGGAAGGTCTATATGATTTGCCGCATGTCATAACACATTTTAAATGCAAGAATTCACACGCTAGGTAGCTTGAGAGGCACTGGTATTCTGTTGGAGGTCAGGGAGATGTGCGGGCTTTTAATGCATCTTAAATGCCTAGATATACATTACACGTGTGATCTTAGGCATATGAAGTTGAAGATGATTTTTATTTTATTTAAATTTATCTGCATTTTCTATTAATTCCACCAAAACATGTTAGGTGCATAATAAGAAAAAGAAAAACATAGGAAAATACAGCCTTCTCCATTTAATACAGTTCTCACCTAGAGATAGGCCTCAGAATCTCCTGTGGAACTGACTTGCATATACACACACAGCCTTACCAGTGACCTTGTGAATCAGGATCTTTGGGGGCAGAACTGAGACACGTGCATTTCAAGATTTGGGGGGAGGGGGCGGGGGGGCTCTGAAACAGAGCCCTGGGATAAGAATCACTGGCTTTTAGAAGCAGCACGCTGAAGCCTAGCTGTCAAAAAGCAGAAAGCTGACTCTTAACTATTCATTCAAGCTGTTATATAATATTTAAAACTGCTACTGGGATTTGAAGAACAGTGAGGCAGGAAGCACTCCACTATGTAAAATCTTGATAGGAGTTCAGTTGAGAAGTCAAATGGAGGACAAAGTATATTAAGGTTTCAGGCAAAAGAACAGGCCTAAGTGAATCCGCTGTTGAAAATCTCAAGTTTAATCACCATTTGCAATAAACTGATGGTGATAACCCAATGGACAGAGGGAAGGCTCACTAAGCAGAGACTCTGTTGTCTATTGCTGAGTCAGTACCACTCCCTTCAAAAAGTATTCTTCTCATGTTCCATGCCCTTCTCCATTGTTTCCCAATGCAACAAGGATCAAGGTCACAAAACCATATAGGTTTTAAGCAACAAAAACGCACACTCAACTGACCATTCTTTATCTTCAGGGTACCTTCCAAATCCCAGCTCTTAATAATGTCCATTTTCAACTCAACATATCCAATGTCATACCTTTGCAGCTTCCACCATGCGAGCAGTAGAGTCAGCCAGGAGTTTTGCTGCTGCCAGGAGCTTCTTTGAATTTTCCATGTCGATTTCAGCTTCTGCATCTGATCTCATGGCATTGACGAGGTCTGAGGTAGCCTGTGCCAGGACCCGGGCCTGGCGTACCATTTCACCTATGGGACGGGATTGAGAATGCCATCTGTTTGTCTGCTTTCTGAAGCTCAAAACCAGCACAGCCTAGTCTCCACTCTGGCAAGAGGAAGAGAGAGAAGGGAGCCCCCAAGCTCTGGTCCTAAGCAATGCAGTCCATTTAGACCCAGGACAGAAAATAACTCCTACTGGCTACCAAGACTATTGACTCCCAAAACATCCAAGTTCCATCTTGAACTAATAAATGGGACACAACTAAGCAAAGAGAAATTATTTTGAAAGGGAAGGCAGGGAACAAAATTATGTGGATTTACCATGTGATTCAATAAATATTTATTTAGAAAATATTATTTATCTCACTTCAAGAACCACTTACATAAAAGCCCTTATAATAAACTCTGTATAATGGCATAAAATTATCTTTAAAATCTGAAAACATTTGTATGTTACCTAACTCCAGACGAATAATATCGCATGATCCACTGTATTTGTGTCATTTGGCTCTCACTAATAGGAAGCACAGACCCCAGTTTCATGCTCAATTACTAAGATTTGCCTTGGCTCAGCTTTCCCTCTCAGTTTTCTGTTTGCTCACCCTTTTCTTCCCAGTACTGGTCTTGATATTATTATTAGTAAGTGTTTGGTTTTACTGTTCCTGTGATTTTACTGATATCTATTTCAATTTTCTTTTAGAAGTAGGAGGGGTATAAAAGTAAACATTTAAAATAAAGCTACTCAAATGTAAGGGGATTTTTCCTCTCCCAAAGATCATTTGAGAAGGATGCCAAAACATTCTGACATTAAGGGGGGAAAAAAGCTTTAAAATCTCTTGATTAAATCTTAAATCTTTTGATTTAAAAATCAAAATGTACTAAATTCAAGATATCATGGATTGGATCCTAGGATGTTAAAAGGACATAAGTGGAAAAACTGGTGAAATCTGAATCACGTCAGTAGTGAACAGTTAAGCACCAAGGTTAATTTCTTATTTCTGACAAGTGTGCTGTGGATTAGACAAGATGCAAAACAGGAGGGAAAATGGGAAGAGTATATAAGAACTCTCTAACACCTGTGTAACTTATCTGCAAGTGTGAAAGTATTCCAAAATAAAAGGTTTGTTAAAAAACAAAACCAACAAAAATCCAAGTGTGCCGATTATTTGTATCTTCTTAAATCATGTAAGGAGGATACAGATGGGCCCATTCAGAGTCTTCGACTGCCTCAGTGAGGAAATCTCTGACAGGGGCTGATGACAACTCGCCCTCACCAGGCAGCCATCACCTTCCTTACAATCGTCACCACAGTGAAACCCCAAGCTGACCCGTGCACCCACATCATCGTCCCCTCACCAGCATCGCCCATTGAGCTGAAGATGCTCTCGGTGACACACATGATGGTGTCGGTGGCCTGGTCGTAGCGGCCGATGGGCTCGCCTCGGCTGGCAAACTGTCGTACATGCTGCAGGAGGTCGTGCAGGGCCTGGCTGACCACACTGGCTGCTGCGCTGACCTGCTTCAGGAGCTCGCTGTCATCAGTGGCTGCCTGGCAGGCGCGGACACAGTTCTCCACTGAGCGGTCCACCAGCTTCCCTGCTTCGATCAGCTGCTCCTGGCACACAGGGGAGCTGATGGTGGGGCTTACCACCTAAAGTGACAGAGGAGCAGGTTTTGGCATGAGGGTCAACCCTTGGTCCCTACTGAGCAAGAACATTTCCACCAACTCCTTTCCTGCTCCGTGTTGTGGTTCCTTACTTAGAGGACCAGGGATTAAACTCAACCATCACTGCGGTTTCTCATACTTCATGACTTCACTCTATATTGGTGACTTTCGATGCCCACTAATTTTTATCTTCATTAGTGATACGTAACTATACTCCTGACTTCTTCCCTAGGGAGAAATTTCTGGTATTTATGTCATGCCTCTTCCTTTAGAAACCTCTAAGTTGAGCTCCCTGAGCCAGGAATAATAAGACTACCTAAGGGAATTGTATTTCTTTTCCAGAGACATCTGGAACTCTGCATCTCTTGGTACTTTAAAGGACACGGGGATTCTGTCGTTATCTGTGGGTCCTTGGAGGGTACATGAGGAAAGCAGGAACAGTAACTCAGGACACCTCCACCTGACACTGCAAATCCCACCATGGGATAGGAAATGCCAGGTTAAGCCAGTCCCGGATCTATAGTACATGTTACATCAACAAGTTGAGAAAACAGACGCCTCCCATCTTCTGATGTGTGAATACATACATGGTGGTGAGGAAAGAGTATGTGAATCCAGACAGGCCTGAGACTACCCTGGTTGTGGCTCTGCCGCTTGTGAGTTTGGCCGCAAGCTTCTTACGAACATGTAGGGGACAGCGGTTCCCTCTTTAGCAAACTGGGGATGAGGTGCTTAACAAGATAAAGTTTGACACTCAGAGCACTCACAGTCTAACTGGCAACCATGAACTTAATCCTGATTACCCTCACTTTAACACCGCACAGCGCAAAAGGCGCTCTCCCAAATCGGCAGATTACCTATGAACCCATTCATGATGCTGTACTGCATTTTTGTACAGTGCAAGAACACCTTGTATGCAGGTGTAACTAACACACAGTGAGGAGTCCAAGGGGGAGACATGGTAATCTGCAAGTAGAAATGGCAAATGATAAATGCACAATGGGGCAGTTAATACCAAAATCCTATCGCGTCATCTAAAAGACAACACCTGAAGCAAGTTCTAAATCTCAGACAATTTTAACAAATTTTGCCTCCGTTTTCCCCCAGGGACTGGCGGCCAATCAGAGCATGTGACACTTTGAAGAAAGGGCCCAGATTGCCAGCCAGCTTACCTTGGCACATGCTACAAGTTGGGATGTAGAGAGCGCACACTGGGTAGCAGCAGCAATCACCCTATTCTGTAGGACTGTGTCTTCAGCTACTTGGGCAACATTCTTCGCCTTTAATACCAACATGGCAGCAGCATTGGCAACAGCTTTGGCCAAACTCATTAAAACATCCTAAGATAGGGAACAAAAAGCAGGTTATTTACTTTTTTCTTTTATCACTTTTCACAGCCTAGAAATAAATGTGGTATCCACTTAAACATTTTATTAAAATCCCATTTGAACTTTTCTTTCCAGTGCTTCATAAGGATATTCTTTCCACTTATTTTTCTAAAATGTCAACTTTTTCTTAAACATAAAGAGACTTGTGTCCTAATTATATAGTCTCCTATACATGAAGTAGCATAAGGTTTGTTTTTTTTTAAGATTTTATTTATTTATTCATGAGAGACACACATACACTGAGAGGCAGAGACACAGGCAGAGGGAGCAGCAGGCTCCCTGCAAGGAGCCCGATGTGGGACTTGATTCCCGACCCCGGGATCACGCCCTGAGCCAAAGATAGCCGCTCAACCTCTGAGCCACTCAGTGGTCCCAAGCATAAGGTTTAAATCTAAAACAGGGTGATTTCAGGGGAGGGTTTTTATTTTTAACCACTGATTCACATTCATGTACTTCTCCAATATAGAGAGTTTCGATTAAGTCTCTTGAATATGTGGTCAATGCAGTAGATCAAGAAAAGCTGGAAATATATCCAGATGCCATAAATACAGCATGCTGCAGGAAGGATAGAATTCATGCCCTACAAGTCATCATGCCCCGCCACTTGAAAATTTCTCATTAGGATTTCTGTTTTGCACAAGGATCCAAGTTACCATCAGAAATTCAGCCACATTTCTGCCTCCAGAGGGCAATGTTGGACACGCACAGAAAATACCTACAGCTCAAGAGCTGAGCGAGCAGTGCTCTGAACATAAATTATTCTCAGTGTTCTATAGTATTCTGGATAGGGATTAAATTATTATGAGAAGCGGAAAGGGAGCCTGCATAAATAAACTAGCTACAAGCTACGACCTCACTGAAGATGCAAGGAGCTTTGAGCCTTTATAGATCAGTTTATGCTTCAACTCAACAAAAAGGCATTCTGTCTGCAGGATGGAGAATCCTTTGATTTAGCCCACCAGATTTGTCACCCGTCTGTGTGACCTGAAATATAACCACTGTTAACATTTAATTTGCTTCTTTGCTTTTAGTATTGAAGGTAGTTTATTTGGTTTGGAAATGCCTTCCCAAACAAATCCCAAACATATGAGCCATTTTTATTTTGAACAAACATGTCAAGGCTTTCTCCCAGAGGAAATGTGGTCAGAAGTCTTTATTAATTCATCAGATAATGAAAAGCACTTTTGATTCTGAATGCAAAGGGCACCCACAGAGTCTTTACAAGGAGATATTTTATGAGAAGATAGATTGGAGTGCTCAGCCTGCACAGCGTTACACAGAGCAGAAACTATATGCTATCCAGGCAAATCAGAAACCCATAAACCTACCACATAGGCAGATTTTAAAATGGACAAAAACCAAGCAGTCTGAAAGGAACAGCTTAGTCCAGTCTTTATTTTAGGTTTCTGATGTTTATTCAATGTCCAAGGAAAAAGCAAAGCCTGAGGTGTCAAAAGCTGAAGATGCCCTTTGGGATCTGAGTGGCCACATAACTTTTAGAAAGTGCTCCAACCACGGCCTGCAGAGTTTCAGTTCTCAAACACCTATCTCAATGCTCAGTGAACACTCTCAACTTGAAGGTCACAAATTATTTACAAGACTTTTAAAAATATCTTTCCAAAGTGGGTCATTGTATTCTTTCAGGTGATATGAATTCATCTTTTCACAGAGGGACCAAGATTTGGTCGTGTAGACTCACGATTGTTCTAAAGGGCTTTGTTAGGCCAATTTAAAGAAATCCTGTTCCTCCTATTAATATTGTCCAAAAAAAATACAGTTAGAAAAAGAATGTGATACTACAGCCATAGTCACTGACAAGGCCTTTGTCAAACCTTTCAACAAGACCACTATTATGTAGCCTGTGTAAAATAAATCTTTGTTAACTCTGGGAACATGCAGTACATTGAGAACCCAAGAAAAGCTCTGAGATAAGATCTCAAGAATCAGAAAAATAGTGCATAAGAAGTACAGTGTCAGTCAGCTAGGGGCTGTTCCTAACAGGAGGAGGGTGCAGGATTTACCCTACTGTACTGATGTTTGCCCAGAGATCTTACAGAAATGTTATGCATTCAAGCCAGGCCTTTCTCTGGTAAGAAAGCCTCTTTAGGACCATACCATGAACCTGAACCTGTTCTCCTAGCATGTCTAAATAGAACAACAGGAAGCACAGAGTTTGCATTTTTATGTGATGGTAACAGTCTGTCAAAGAGAAAAAGAAAACAAAAAGTCTTCAGCAATACAAGGACACATGCAATGTCTTCAGGAAGAACTGTGACTTTTCAAACTTTCCAAACAGTCTGGGGAAAGCAGTAATATTTTTAAGGAAAGTAAGTTGACTACTTCAAGTTAATTAAGCCTAGTAAGCCAAAAGCTGAATCTCACATTTACTTTCCTAAGTAGGTGCCTGCCTACAAAGAATTACCTGCTCTAATACAAAAAGCAATTGCCAGTATAAATGCAGTTTGGGGATCTGGCTAAGGGGACATCAGGACTGGGTCACAGTTAGCTTGAATTTAGTGGAATCTATTTATGTGGTCTGCTGTAAATTCTCTTTCAAGTTAAGTGACTGCTGGCCATCCCAGCATAGAAATGGCTTCCAGGAATACTACTACCACCCAATACGGGGTTCACCCTCCATCCTGACATGAATGTTACAGCACTGACCGCATTACAGGATATTAATGAGTCCTCAGGCCCCAGCACCACAGGTGTGTGGAAAGTAGAGGAGATGCAAGGTCCGTGTATCACAGTATATATAACCACGTCTTAATGTAACTGACACATCTTGTATAGATGGAGCTTGGTATTTCCAGATTAAAATAGCACACAAAACTGCCACTCATGAAGCAAGAAACTTGAATTCTACAAGTAAAGCTGAATGACCTTGAATGATCTTTTTATTCTGAATGCTATGAAATTCCCCAATTCCCTGACATAGGATTTGGAAAAGGCCGTGTTCCAGAGAACTTGGGCTCGAACTGTAAGTTTCATTAGAATGTAGTTCTATGCTACTTAAAATCAGGTCTTACGAGTTGGAGAAAGGCAGGAAGGGCATCTGCCCACAAGTACGTGAGAAGACAAGTTCATTGCAGCCTGGAGCTCCTCTCATCTGTGGTGGCTGGGAAAAGAGGCAGACAAGCTGAGCTCCTCTCTGAGTTGGCAGCCCACTAAACCAGCTGCAAGCAGTGGCTACAGCTGTGCACCAGAGGACAGATGGCATATATCCTTGGTACAGAACAAGAAGAGTGACAGAAAGAAAAAAATGTCCCCACCATGCTGGCTTTGGATAAGACGCAGACAATAGACCCATCTCTGAATACAAAGGAGAACCTCTGCTATGGGAGTACACATTTTTTCTCTTTTTTGTGGACTTCAGAATAATGAGGTTAAAAAATGCCCCCAGAAGATGAAACAAGACCAGCCATGAGTTGATAAGTATAGAGCCTGGACGGTAGATACAAGGGAGTTCATGTCATTATTTCCTCCACTTTTGTGTTTAATGAATGTCCAACATACTGACCAGTGAGAATAGCTACATAAGCGTTTCACAACAATGATGCATGATATGTAAATGAAGTGTTTTTTAATTGAAAATTAAGTAAAAAATTAACAAAGACCCCACCCCCCTAAAAATCCTCCTCAATCTTATTCTTGAGAGCCCAACCAAGATTTAGTTTCTCATACATTCTTCCTGTTTGAGTCTAGACCATCACTTAGACTCCTTTCCAAAATTATGGGCTGCAAATATCTTACCTGGAATCGCTCATCGGTCTCATTCTCTCCGATCTGTCTCAGAAGATCCCCACTGGCTTGTCCAATGCTTCCAGCAGCAGTCAAAACTGTCTGTCGAGGCTGAAAAACACACATTGGTTGGAAAGAAAATGTATTTCCTCACAGTGCCATCAGACAGCAGTGCAGGGAGAGGAATCACGAGGGACTGGCTCTCCTGCACCTAGAATCTCATACTATCTGCCAGATGGGAGACCTAAATATCCTGATAAAATCTGTGCAAAGAAATGCCTGATGGTTCACAAACCAGTAATGGGTAGATCGATTTGAAATGTTCAACCAATGAGTCTTGCTCAGCTGGTAGGAAGGTGATATACACTTTATGGGAATTTGGGGACCAACATGTATCCCCTTCAAATGTGTACTGACCATGTGTGTTAGTTTATGAGGCTGAATCTAATCAAGTACCCTGGGGTGAGGGGGTAGGGCAGGTTTCTTACTAACAGCCCAACTGGTCCCAAAAGTCAAACCATAGATTCTGTGCCCAGTTCTCCAAATCCAAACCCCAAAGTATGATAATATGTCCCATATAATAATATGATAATATATAATATGGGAAGAACAGCTTTGGGAGCAAGAGCCCAGTAGTGCTCCTGGCTGCACCTGCTTCATCGGAACCCAAGTGACTGCTTGCCCCCAGAGCTCACCTCTCCAGAAGTAGGCTGCACGGCTTTCAGCAAGTCTGATACTGCCCCTGCAAGGGTCCTCGCAGCTCGGAGCAAGTCCTCCCCACTGCCCACCTCGTCGTCCATCAGAGCGGCCAACAGCTTCACACCCTTGGACATCTCCGTCAGGTTGGAGGAAATGGTGGTGATTGCACATCCCACTGCTGTGTAGTCAGTGTCTGCAGGGTCACCTGGGACACAGAAGGGCTGTCACCATCAAAGGAAGGCGGTGAAGGGTGAGGAAAGCCCAGATGGGTGATGGCATGAGCCTTCACACTGTGGGATCAGACTACAAAGCTGCCTATGCACAGGGAGATGCCTGACTCCCTGGCTCCAAGGTGCTGCTCCCCCCAAAGTTCTTTTGCCCGGAGGCCTCCTATGCTGAAATACTGAGCACCCACACCTGTACAGTTCCAAATGGAGCAGCTGAGGCAGGTCAGCTCTGCTCCTGAAGCACTGAAATACTGCACGGTGAAGCCGAGACATACATGGGCTCTCACCCAACAGTGCAAGGTGGGAGTCATGCTGTGCTACGAGGGTACTGTGGGATAAGACTAAAGAAGCCCACAGGATAGATCGATTCCTCTAAACCCAGTTTTAGACTACAAGCTCTCAAAAGGGAGAAACTAGCTCCCATACACTTCGAAGTACATCTAGCAGACCAGTGAACAATAAGGAGAGCTACGAAGTGCTTGGTGAAGGATGCATGATATCGACAGAAAGGAATGAGATGTTCCCCACCTTTCTCCTGGGTCAGCGTGAAAAAGTGCCTGAAGCACTCAGAGTACCTAAAAATAGACTAGCCTCTCGTCCCACGAAAATCTGTTGTTTCAATCAAGGAACAGTAATTGTTTCTAAAGCAAAACCACAACACGGCACAAAGCCCTCAGAGACTCACCAGCAGTGAGGTTAACTACTGAAGCTGTTCCAGCTGTGATCGCATCAACCTGAGAGTGGATTTCGTGTTTGGATTCATCAACTTTATTCTGAACCCACACCCGTGACGCCTGCAAAACCAGACAAGAGCAAGACACAGTCACTGCGTGGGATTGCCCAGGACACCAGAGAGGTCGTGCCATAAAATGAGACCAGCATTTTGTCTGTACTCTTGTTACTGGGCTGGCACCAACAAAGCCTTTAAGTCATCTTAAGCAATGTCATTAACAGGCTTCTGGCTCATTCACTGATGCTGAATGGCATATAAATTCTCCATACTCCCCCCATGGCTTTTTCTTTAGGACTTTAGACAAATTCTATATGGCTCTCTTTAAGTAAATTCAATAAAAAATGAGAAGAATTAATGTCTCATAATAATGTTACATATCAGCACCAACAACTGTTGTGCATTTCCACCTTATTTTTTTTTCCACCTTGTTTTATAGAGAGCAGGGTTAGAATGACAGCATTTCAGCTCACGAGTGCTCTGTGTCAGCACAAAGACTTTTGTTAAACACCATGAATGTGGTATAGATGTGGCACCTTTCCCAGAAGGACTAGGAGGGATGGGTCAAGACCTCTGTTCTAGATTTAGCTCTACCACTGACAAGCGACATGACCTCGGGCAAATTACATCTAGGTCCTGTGCCTTACATTTCTTCTACTGCAGGAATTCAGTGGTCCTTAAAAACTTTTCCAGATCTTATACTTTATGTTCACTGGAACCTATAAATAGCAAATTCTCTATTTCCTGGCATTTCTGGACTTAGCCAGTAAGTGATCATTTACATTCATAGTGATGACCCTATGGTAATATATGATGCTAATTTACTTCCCAAAACATCCCCAAAATATTCACTGAGATTTAGGATACATCCAGCACTAATATTTTTTTCTTGGTATACTAATGCTTTAAAAATTAGTAAAGCAGGAGTGTTAAGCCCAAAACAATAGTGCTGGATAGGGGAAGGTGTCTGCCTTATGTATTTCTACTCTGAAGGTCCCCCATGAAACATGTTTCATGAGTTCAGGTTCTTGGAAGACAAAGCACTGAGTATAACAGCACCTGCAAATATACAAGTACACAAATGGAAAACACAGCATGTAGGGAGGACTCAGAGGACAGTTATTGTGGCTGGGCAAGATGAGACTACATACTGCATCTTGGCCCTGGCCTAAGATGGACCCGTCTGTCCTAATGGAGTGGTTTTCAGTCCTATTTGTCTATCAGAACCACCTGGGGAGATGAAAAAAAGCAGGCCCCACCCACAAAGACAGGATTTATTTGGTCTGAGCTGAGCCTTGGGCATGGTTCTTTTAACTTCACAGCTACTTCCAACATGGAAAGCTGGGCTGAGGTTGGCAGTGCCAGCCAGTGTTCCATGAACTGTAATGTGCACACCAAACAGTTGGGAACTCCAATGAAATGCAGATTCTGATTCAGAAGGTTGGGGAAAGGCCTAAAATTCCACATCTCAAGAGATCTTGTGTATTGCCAATGCTGCTGGCCCATGGGCCACAATCTGAGCAGGGAGGGGCTAGATAATTTCATGCAGCAGCACCTACAGAAAGACAGCTAATTACCTGTGCCCTGCTGAAGAACTGACCAATAAGGAAGTGGTTCTTAAAGCATGGTCCCTAGAGAGCAGGAGAACACCTGAGAATCTGTAGCAAATACAAAATCTCAGGCTCTACCCAGATCTACTGAGAAAAAAGGGGGCAGAGACTAGCGATCTGTTTTAACAAGCCTTCCAGGAGATTGATGTATGCTAACGTCTGAAAAGCACTGATAATAACAGCTAATACTCATTGAGCTGGGTTAGGTTAGGTAGTGTGCTAACAACTCTGCACACGACTGGATTACAAGTCTTCATTAGGACCCCAGGCATGCATGACAAAATGGGAGCTTAGAGAGAGTAAGTTGCCTGGATTCACACAGATACTAGCAGTGGAACTGGGATTTGAGTCTAAATCATATGACTTCACAGTCCAAGTTCTTGGCCCTTGAGAGGTACTGCTCATGCCTAGTAGCACCCCACAATTCTCTTCCTGTGGGTACACCTCACTACAAAGACTCAATATATTGAAAACAAAACAAACAAACAAAAAACCTAGTTGGACAAAGATTTCACCCAGCTGAACACAGAGAGAATGCAAAGCCTTCCTTTGTGCCAGGCCAAGACACTGAATGACAACCATGAACAATATTTACCATATCCTGGCCGAGAGGTGGCAATGAATCCAGCTCGCTGAGGTCGTCCTGGGCCTGCTGGACAGCGTGCATGCTTGTGTTGATGGTCCCCATGAGGGCCTGTTGGGCTGAGGTCTGCAAAGGCAGATGACCACGAGGCAGTCATAACCCCCCCACTCCTGGAACCAACACCTCTCTCTATACGAAACAAGGCCAAAATCAAACTCCAGGCTCATGGTGTGTCTCAACAACCCCAAGCACCTCCCATTTTAAGCAGGGAGCTGGAAATAGAGACTGTATTAATAGAATGCTCAGGATGGGTGTTTGCAATAGAGAAGTTATAATCAAGAGAGTGTGGAGAGCTTAATTAGCTGACAAGACGACTCAGAAAGAGTCCTTGGCAGGGGAGCTTGTCCACTCTTTCAGTACTTAGGACAAAAGATCTCAGGTATAGGAACTGTGTTATATCTCAGAACTATTCTTAGTAAATAAGAAAGGATTCCACCCAAACCTACAGTCAATATGCTTCTTCAGGGTCAAATTACTTCAAAGCTTTCAGGCTTTTCAGCTTTTATCAAATTCTTCCCCGGCAGCACATGATTCCAGGGAGACCATCAGTGCGAAGCAGCAACCATCCACTCAGGGGAAACTACGCATCACTACAGACCTGCTCTATTTCTAAGACCCTCAGAGGGGTGCCCTGGGCTAATGAGCAGCTTGTTGCTGTTAAAGCGGGGAAGCAGGGCTCTGTACCTCTGTATCACTAGTCAGGTGGACAGGTCACGGTTGCCCTCCAGCCTCAGAGGATACCTGTGAGCCTACACAGAGAGTTCCTAAGACACCCCATTTAGGGAGAGCACTGGGCAGTCAGGTACTGGGACCATGCATGAAGAGCCATGGCTCAGATGGGAATGAGAGAGCATGTGCCAGGCTAGTGTCTCTCCCTGCACATCAGAGGCAGCACTGACACCCAGGGCTGGCGTCGGGGAAGCCTCACCAGTGGGGCCATATGTCCTCGGTGCATCTGCCCCACCGTGACCTGCTGCTGCGGTGAAGGCATGCTGCCCACGTTGAAGGTCTCGGGTCCGCTGGAGCCTGAGCGCATCACGGCGGGCAGCGCCACTGAGCCATGCTCCACCTTCCCAGTCCGATTGAACTGCTGCTGCAAGATGGTGGACCTGTAGGGGACAGGGGTCTGGTCACCGTGGGGTGGCCACTAGCATATGGTGTAATGATAAAATGCCACATGTGGCACAACTGTTGGTGGCTTTCTGCTGTGGAGGCCAATTCAAGAGAGGCATATACAGACCCAGCTGTGAATCAGGTCTCACTAAAATACTCAGAAGAACCCTGAGGTCACTCTTTCTATAAGGATGAATATAAATAAACATTACTAATCAGTTCAGGATATTGTGCAATTAGTTCCCCTCCACAACCACTGTTAATGTCTCTCTAACAATGATGTTGCAGGTGTAAGGAAGAGTTTTGGATACACTGATCTATGAGCTGGTAAATCCCACCTGAAATAGCATTCATTCAACAAATATCCACTGTGGGCCAGGTTCGATCTAGGCTTTGGGGACACAGGTCATTTAGTCTTGCACTGAAGGGAGAAGTATAGAAAGGAACTAAAAGAAAATCTCCCACAGCTCATTTCTACTCCCATAGGCCCAAGGCCACTGACCACAGAGGGCATTTAAACACCTTTGGCACCTTGATGATAGGACAGACTTTGGTACCTCCTCCAGATGATTTCAAAAAAACTCTAAGAAGATTCTTAAGACATCTAGTTAAAAAACAAAAGAAAATTTCTCACTTCTGATATTTTCTTAGGATGAGTGGTAGGGACGTTGTGCATATAAGGGTGGTATATCTGCACAGGAGCCCAGAGGAAAGAACCCACACAGGGAGAGTCTGGGGGAGTACTGTGTGTGTGCGTGTGTGTGTGTGTGCGTGCGTGTGTGTAAGGGCAGATTCGGTGAGCAGCTGCATTATATGGCCAGGCCTCTGTCCCAGGGTTTTCCAACCATCACAGATCACTCCCTATTGCCCAAGGCAAAGCTCATGAGCCCTGTTAGATACCAGACAACAGGCATCCATGGAGGAAGAGTAATGTCTGTGGAGGAGTTGGCACGAGGGAGGGTACATCTGGGGGCTCCAGGAGGAAGTCAGCTGCATTCTGTGATGTCAGCCAATGTCTAATGCAGGGAGAAGTGGCAGGTGGGCCATTCTTCCTGCTTGCCTTGATCAGACTCCACCATGATGCTCTAGGCAGTGGGAAGGGACTACAGAGGTAAAAGGCAGTGAAGAGTTTTTGTCCTCTGGACTCAGACGCTCAACTGCTCTTAGAAGTTCAAGAGCAGCAGAGTCCTCTAAAGGGGAACAATTTGCCCTGCCAGAAAGCACTACCTTACTGATTTCCATCTAAGGGTCATTAACTAATTCCAAGGACTTAAGGTACTCTTCAAGAGGGAACCACGTATGTGAAACACATCACATGAGGTTCGGTTCCAAATTGTGTACTAAAATAGGGGGTAAATGGAAAAGCACCTTTGAGGTGATTATGAAGCACATCAGGGCAAAATGATAGCTTACGGAAATGTTCGAGAAGCAATTACCATGACTTAGTAAGTTCAATATGCTGGAGAACATGCTAGAAATTTCTGGCAGGGTACTGTAAGAAACATCACAAGATCTGAACTGACTCCTGGCTCTGCCTCATATGTGTGTCTAAAGTCACTTCCATGAGCTTTGGTTTCCTCAGTTATGAACAAGTGGTAACATCTGGTCTAGCTCTTACACTGGGGGTTGTTATTACGATGAAATGAGACCACATGCTAGACATACAGAGTAAAGTGTGGGCAAGAAAACTTATTATCACACTGCTCTACATAACATAAGGGGAGCAGCTGCTCAGATTTCCCCCAAAGTACCACTTATTAGATGTTAATTTTAGTAAATCTCAGTTTCCTTACCTGTAAAATGGAGTTAACTTGAGACTGTTCTGAATTGAAAATGATGATGAAGATGATAAGAATAGTATATACATATGATGTGCCAGGCATTGTTTTATGTGCTTTATTAATAATTCAATCATCAAGATAAAATGTATAAGGTAGTACTATCGTTATTCTCATTTTAGAGCTGAGTAAAGGGATAGAGGAAATTTGTAACGTCCCCAAGGCCACACATTAAAAAAGAGACCCAAGGTGTGCCTGGGTGGCTCAGTTGGTTAAGCATCTGACTCTTGATTTCCACTCAGGTCATGATCTCAGGGTCATGAGACTGAGCCCTGTCATCGGGCTCTGTGCTGAGATTCTCTCTCCCTCTCCCTCCTTCTCCCCACATTCTCTCCCTCTTAAAAAAAAAAAGTGAGAGAAACACTGGAGAATTGAACCCAGTAGGTCTGGCTCCAGAGTCCAGGTTTTAACCACTTCTCTCTACTGCCTCATGACACATGTGGCATGAACCAAGCGCTCTATAAACAATAACTCCTCCACTAGGTAGATGCCTGTCCCAAAAGGCACAGAATTAAACAGAAGCCCACTCTCCAGCCTTTGACCAAAATGATGCAAGTTAGGAGATTTAAACGAGCGACTGCAGAACAGGGTTCATGAACACTCACTGTGTCTGAAGACGGAGTTAAAGACCACATCTTGCTCTGTCTCTCTACAATCCATAGCCTCTTCTCCCCACAAGACACACTCAACACTGATAATGATGGTCTGGAGACCACACTTCGAGAAGCAAGATTCATTTATATTACCCACTGTTGTCTCCCTTTCTGATGGACTTCAGAGCAACAGACCAGAGTTGGCACAAGGAAACCTGCCCATTTAATGGGAGAAGTTGGGTTCTCCAATGCTTTTAAAAATACTTACTTTTTCGGGGAAACCGACTCTTCCAGCATAGTTGACTCCTCATCCCCCTCTAATCCAAATCTATCTTTACTTTGTTTCTGAGGTAAAATGAAAGAAAAAGAAAACTCAGCAAGTCTTGATGCAAGAACCTCTAAGATACCTTTTAAAAGGAGCTAAACCTTTTTGAGGTTTACCCAAAATTCCCTCTACTGGAGTAAGTGATAGGTGAACAAAAACAAAAGCAACAATAAAAATATACAGTATTTAACACAATATAGAGATATATGCCTTTTGTGTTTATTACTGCATTGACTCAATTTCAAACAGTTAAAATCAAGACACAGATACTGATGTTCTAAGAGAACTTGGTTATTTCAGTGAGCTGTATCTTGAAGTCTTAGGCAATCTGTCTGTATATCATGATAGTATATAACCCCACTAAATTTGGTAAAAATTTGTAAAATTTGGTAATTTGGTAAACATTCATGAGGAATGCCTGGGTGGCTCAGTTTGGGCTCCACAATGGGCATGGACCCTACTTAACAACAAAAATTTCACGAAAAATATGAAGAACATTTTCAGACCCTCAACCTAGGTTTTTAAAGAGGCTGGAAAGCATAACTACTTAGAGAGGAAGATGCTGAGGGGTTTGCTAGTCTCATTCATTAGCTAAGTGAACCACTAGTGCTCATTACCTGGCAGTAATAATATAAATATGAACTGCAGTTAAAATGGAAACTCTTGTAGGATCTTGAGATTAAAGACTGCACACTCAAGCAATCTTAAGATTAAATTAGTGAATCAAGTACTTCAAATTAGGGTTGTTTTTTGTGTGTGTGTATTTCCAGGTAACAGCATCATCTAAGTCAATGTTTCAAAAAAAAAAAAAAAAAGAGAGAGAGGAAGGAAGGAAGGAAGGAAGGAAGGAAGGAAGGAAGAGAGAGAGAGAGAGAGAGAGAGAGAGAAAGAAAGAAAGAAAGAAAGAAAGAAAGAAAGAAAGAAAGAAAGAAAGAAAGAAAGAAAACAAAGCAGCTTTTCCAAGTTGCATCAGTATGAAATAACCTTTTTGAGGATGATGTCAATGTAGCCTGCAATCAGCTGGGATATTTGCTCTCCTTCAGTGGTTTGTACTGAATAGTAGCTTTCCTGATACTCCCCAAAATCCTGAAAAAACAACATCAGAAGGAATATAATTATATATCTGCAGTTTTAAAGGTAAAGATAGAGGTCTAGTCCTAGAACAAGATGGTACAGACTCACTTTCCCCTTCTGTTCCCCCCAAACACAACTGAATATCCTAAAATTTATTCAGCAAACAATAGTAAAAGGCTCTGAAAGTTGGAAAGGTAGACTGGGGAATGCAGTACTTGAAAAAACACTCTATGGTGAATTCTTAGATTTTCTCTTATATCCAATTACCCCCAGGTGAGTAACTGAAACCCAGAACCTTTAACAGGCAGGATTTCAAAAGCCTGTCCTTTTTCGCCAAAGGACCAGGAGAGGAGAAGCCCAGTGAAGATCTATCTGGGAGTCTTCAACCAGCTCCACAACCTGGGCTGGCTGGCACTCACCAGCAGCTGCAGAGCAATGAAAGCCCAGCCCATCCCAGTCCCTGCTCCACAGACAGGCAAGTGACCTTGTTCTTTTGCAACAGTGGTCACATGAAACCTATGTCCTCCTGAACTCCACCTAATGGCATGAACAGAGACTGGCCGCCCGTAGCTTCTGCTTATCCCAACAAAGGTCACCCAGCAATAGCAGGTGGTCCAAGGAAGTACCTTCACAAACAGCACCATCAAGTCTTGAGCAAGAACCCTGGCAGTGTCAAAACAATCCAGAACAGCACTGCAAGGGCTCCGAAAACTGTCACTGTAACCAAAGCCCACAAAAGGAGACCAGAACACAACATTAAATCCAAACAAGGTGACTGATAAAACAAAAGATTTAAGTAAGATCAAGAGTTTCCTAACTTAAAATCAAAATGTCTAAATGTAATTTA
This sequence comes from Canis lupus baileyi, assembly GCF_048164855.1. Taxonomy (NCBI): domain Eukaryota; kingdom Metazoa; phylum Chordata; class Mammalia; order Carnivora; family Canidae; genus Canis; species Canis lupus. The sequence goes on along the minus strand of NC_132869.1, from coordinate 30,719,244 downwards.
AAAAATCACTACTCATATCAAGAACAAAACAACTATGATATGAGTAAGACAAAATAGTAATAATAAAAGATAATTAATTGATGCCAATACTGAAATGAATCAGATTTTGGAATTATCTGATAAATATTTTAAAGCAGCCATCATAAAATATGTTTCAACAATCCATTACAAATTCTTCTGAAACAAACAGGAGGTTTCAACAGAGAAGCCAGTAGAAAGAAGTACATAAAAATTATGGTACTGAAAATTTTAAAAACTCACATGATAAAGTAGTGTGGAGATGACAGAGCATTGAATCAGTAGGCTTGAAAATGGATTAATAAGTCAATCTCAAGACTAGAAAGAATACAAATTCAACCAAAGACAAAAAACAGAAAACCCACAAACCAGACCTCCAGGGATCTGTGGGACAATGACAAAAGATGTAAAATTTATATTATCCGAATCCTACCGTGACAGAATGTGGGACAAAAAAAAGTATTCAAGGGGTGACTGGGTGGCCCAGTCAGTTAAGTACCCGACTATTCTTGATTTTGGCTCACATCATGATCTCAGGGTTGTGAGATTGAGCTCCATGACAGGCTCTGTGCTCAGTGGGGAGTCTACTTGAGATTCTCTCCCTCCCCTACTCTTTCATGCTCTAACAAATAGATACATCTTTAAGAAAAAAGTATTAAAAGAAATAATGGCTGAAAATATCCCCAAATTAAAGATACATACCTACAAACTCAAGAAGCTGAGCATATTCCAAATGTAATAAATCTGGAGAAACACACAACAAGAACTTTAGAAAGTGACCTATTATCTACAAATGAACACCAACTTGAATAACAATTTCTAATCTGAAATCCTGAAGGCCAAAAAGAAGTGGCATATTTCTCAAGTGCTGAAAGAAAGAGCTGTCAATGTCCAATCCTATACCTGACAAAATGATGCTTTATGAAAGAAGGGGAAATAAGAACATTCTCAGAAAAAAGAAAGCTAAGAGAATCTCTTTTTAGCAGATCTACCTACCTTTAAAGAATGGCTAAAGGAAGTCCTTCAAACACAAAGAAATGGTAACAGGAGCCTGGGATGGTTAAGAAGAAAACAACAGTGGGACAGATAAAAAAATAGAAGGAAATGTAGTAATTTTTCCTTCACCTCATGAGTTTTATTTAATCATATTCTATAGTTGTACCAAAGGTGTAACACCATCTCATGTGGTGTTCAATGTATGTATTTCTTTGAACAGTTATATTTAAAAAGTGGGGAGTGTAAAGAGACCTAAACAGAAGTGAAGTTTCTACACTTCTCTTGAAATAATAAACATCCACACCTAAAAAATTTATAATTAATTTCTTACATATATGGTAACATCTAGATCACTAAGAATACCAAGTAAAGAGATAATATAAAACATTATAAATGAATCAAAATGGAACTCTAAGAATGTTTAACCCAAAAATAGGCAAGAAAAACAGGAAGAAGAAATGGAGGGGATAAATAGAAAAATATTATAAAATGGTAGACATTAAAAAAAGGTAGACTTAAGGCCTACCATATCAATAATTAAATCAAAATGTAAATGGTCTAACAAGGTCAATTAAAAGAGACTAACTGGATTAAAAAAAAAAGCACAACCCAACTTTATGCACTCTGTAAGAAACTGGTCTCAAATATGAGTAGGTTGAAAGTAAAAGAATGAAAAATATATCATGCAAACATTAATTTGAAAAAGCATGAGAGGGTATATTAAGATAAAGCAGATTTCAGAGCAAACAAATTTACTAAAACAATTTCTCCATGAAGATGATCAAGGGATCTTAAATGTACATGTAAGCACCAAACAGAGCTTCAAAATACATGCAGTGAAAACTGAAAGAAGAAATAGGAAAATCTGCAACTGTTGTAGGGATAGAGAAGACTGGAACACCACCACCAACTAACAGGATCTAACCAACATTTACAGAATAGTCTAATCAAGTATTCCTGGAACATTTTCCCAGAATGATCATATCCTGTGATATAAAAAACAAATCTTAAAATTCTGAGACTTGAAATATGCAGAGTCTGTCCTTTGACCATAGCAGAATTGAACTAAAAAAAATCAGTAAGGGGAAGACAATAGGAAAATCTCCAGACACTGGGAAATTAAATTAAGGCTCGGCGTGGAAAGCAAAGAAATATGACATGTTACAAACTTTAAATCCAACTTTAATAAACAGCATTGATATTCATTCTCTCTTGTGCTTGAGGTAGTTACTGTGACCCATAACTATTTCTTATTTATCTTTAAAATAACTTTTTGTTTTCAACAAAACAGGACTTGGACCTAGTTTTAAAAGACCAATAGCACTAAAAGATACATAACAAAACACAACGGGCCCTTGCCCTGGTCGTTCCTATCTTTACTTTCCATCTCTCCCATCCACAAAGACAACTACTTTGAATCCTTTCAGCAGTTTATTCTAGTATTTCTAAAAACACGTTTATATTAATTTCTTGATTTTTCTCTTTTACAAATTATCCACAACTTCCTACCATGGAAGATGAGGACATCATTCTCTAAAAACACCCCTCCTTAAGAGCCATGTAGATAGAGCTCAATCTTCCCTCCATCTTGACTATAGGAGGGAAGATGGTCTGTTTTCTGATGATTCCTTCCAACTGGCAAGAGTCTATCCACCAATGATCAAACTAGATAACTAAAGACTCCCTCCAAATCTCCTTCCTTATGCTTTTTTTCTGATGCCCTATTATGAGATCTACCTAGATGCAAGCTGATATTTGAAGTACTCACTAGACTAGAATAGCACACTTCAGGAGTGCTAGGAGATACAGAAATTTCAACACTGATTTCTCTTATTGCTCAACTTGCCCTACAAAATAACGACGCTATTGATTCCCATGTGTCAGTGTGGCTATAGTTAAGATAACAACACACATAGAATCCACTAAGAGCAACTATTAAGGTTGGGAGGAGGAATTCAGAGATCTGTAGGGTTGAGATGACTACATTCTCCCTATTTCTATTTCCCATTTACTTCACACTGAGAATTTTATCATCATCATCTTGTTTGATCTTAGTACCTCTGTAAAATAGGTATTATGATTCCCATCTTAAAGCTAATGACATTAAGGCTTAGAGAGGAAAGATAACTCTAAGAAATGGGAGATGACCAGCTGGTTTTGAATACTACCCCAAAGTCTATGCCATTTCCCTATACAGTATGCTATTTCCAGGCAGGCTGGGAAAAAACACTTCAGCAAGTTGTCATAATGCTTGGGAACTTCTAAAACAACTAGAGATGAAGGAGCCTTTGACTAGCCTCAGAGCATTAGACAGTTTCCTCTTAGGGCATGCTAGGGACAGCATCGGGAACACAGAAGACTGGAACAGTCCTGGCCCTCTGGACTCCCACCATCTGTCCCTCTCCACATTGCTCTCTAAGGCAAGGGAAGCCCATTGAACTTGTATTCTCCTTCCCACCCCACAATATCGCCCAAGGCCATGTTGATCCTCCCTGTTAGCCAGTCCATACCAGGGTGAAGCTCTTGGGTGAGGCCGCCCAGCGCTTAACCGTGGTGAGCGGCCACTCCTGCAGCACCTCCTTGGTTTTCTCATCCACACGCATCACTGAATCCTTGGTGATGCCCAACAGGCGAGGCACCAGCTTGTTCTTGCCTTTCATCTTTTCCTGAAACAGGAAATACCAAGGGTTAGTGCTCTCCCTGAATACATATGATTTTGCCAAGTCATGGTGTTTTATCTGAGGTTGCCTACATAACTATGTTTCAAAATAGGCAGGGCTACTAGAAAACCAGGGTTTTGGGACTAGGTGAATGACTCACTAACGATATGGAAGTTAAAACAGTGACATGAGAAGACTAGAAAAATCCACAAAGGCGCACTTCCTTTTTTTTTTTTTTTTTTTTTTAAGATTTTATTTATTTATTCATGAGAGACACGGTTGGGGGAGGGTGGAAGAGGCAGAGGCAGAGGGAGAAGCAGGCTCCACGCAGGGAGCCCGACATGGGACTCGATCCAGGGTCTCTAGGATCACGCCCTCGCTGAAGGCGGCGCTAAACCGCTGAGCCACTCGGGCTGCCCAGAGGCACGCTTCCCAAAAAGAGATGCTGTTTAGGAGGGCAGATTGTTCCAAAACCAATCTGTGACAGAAGGGACAGAACTGAGTAGATATCCAGAGAAATAGAAGTTAATATAATTCCAAATATTATCACTTCTAATAGCCAACTGAGCAAATAACAAAAAAGATTTAGTGTGGAATTACAACATGGCATATTAGCTATTTAGAATTAATTAAAACTCTGCCAAAGTAGAATCTTCTCACTAAAAGATACAGAAACCTTTTCTTGTAAATCTCCTAAATATACTTCTATTTGAATTCTTTGTTTTGGTGTTTGTATGTACATCTACTGACTCTGAAAAAGCCTTTTATAATTAGCTTTAATAATTTAATAGTAATCATGCCTATTAAAATAATGGACCCCTACCTCATACTAATGGCAAAAAAATTTGAGATTAATAATTGAGGAAGAATATATAGGTGGATATTTTTGTGATTCCTGGGATGGAAATGACTTTTAAGCACAAGCACCAAAACAAAGGAAATTCATAAAGGGAAAGATCAACATCTTTAACTACAAAAATACAGACTTTGATACATCTAAAAAATAGAGGGTAAATATGAGAAAAAGAAAGAAACCTCACCATAAGCAAAATTAAAAAGCAAATGATTACGGATAAATATTTACAATAATTATGATAGTGAAAGACTTTATATACTGTATATGTGAAAGGTTATCATAGATCAACAAAAACAACTGGCAAAGAACACAACAAAATACATTCAAAATAATAAAGCAGACTTTCATTTGAGGGGGGAGGAAGGAGAAGATGGCAGTGGACTAGGAGGACCCTAGGCAACTATCAGATCATCATAAATACCCCCAAGTGACTGAAGACTGGTAGAACAAACTCTGTAACTAAAGGTAGAGAAAAGGCCACAATAAAGAACATAGGAAGTGTGGGGATGCAGCTTGAGAGAGAAGTGAATCATGGTCACTGTGCTGGGGAGGGATAGGTGATCTCAGAGAAGGGTTAGAGACAGACTAGCACATAGGGGACCACACAGGGAAAAGGAATCCCCATAGCAAATGCCTTGAAAAGAGAAAGGGGCGAAAACTCATGAGGTTTTGCAACCAGTGGAGCTTAAAGCCTGGAGTTTTTTGTTTGTTAGTTTTTTTAAGATTTTATTTATTTATTCACGAGAGACACAGAAAGAGAGAGAGAGAGAGAGGCAGAGGAAGAAGCAGGCTCCACGCAGGGAGCCTGATGTGAGACTCGATCCTGGGACTCCAGGATCATGCCCCGGGCTGAAGGAAGGCGCTAAACTGCTGAGCTACCCAGGGATCCCCAAAACCTGGAGCTTTAAAGATCAATGGACATAATGGAAGAGTCTCAAGGGGATTGGGACTGATCTTGGAGAAAAGGGCAGGGCAAAAGCCCATGGACATACAGTATGGAGATAGATGGGAGTACACAGTGGGGGAAGTTAGTTAATCATCTTGGAGCACATAGCAGAGAGGCTGCATTCAAAGAGAGACTCCTATGGGAACAAAAGAGCTGGCTGGTAACATTTCCCTCCCATGCTGCTCAGCACAAGTACAGTGCCAAATGTGGAACCAGTGCATCATTAGCATAGGAAAAGGCCATAACCAGAGATCTATGGTAAACAGATATAAGTAATATGCCTGATAGAGAATTTAAAGCAATGAGCATAAGGATACTCAGTAAACATGAGAAAAGAGTGGACAGTATCAGTGAGACCGCTAACAGAGATGAGGAATAACATAGCAGAGATCAAGGGCTCAATTAATAAAAGGAGAAATACTCTCGATGGAATGAACTGCAGGCTGGAAGAAGCAGGGGAATGAATTAATGACCTAGGAGACCGAGTAATGGAAGGTAATCAGGCTAAAAAAAAAATAGAGAAAGAAGAATTCCACAAAATGAGAACAGACTTAGGGAACTCAGTGATTCCAGCAAACACAATAACATTCATATTATAGGAGTCCCAGAAGAAAAAAGAAGGCAGAGAATATATTTGAAGAAATAATAGCTGAAAACTTCCCTTCTCTGGGGGAAGGAAACAGACACCCAGATCTAGGAGGAACAGGGAACCCCCAACAAAATCAACAAAAGCAGATCCACAGCAAGACATTTCATAATTAGAATGGTAAAATATAATGAAAAAGAAAAAAAATATTAAAAGCAACAAGACAAAAGAAGACAGTTACATACAAAGGAAACCTGCAGGGTTTTCAGTAGAAACTTTCTAAGCCAGAAAGGAATGACATATGTTCAAAGTGCTGAATGGGAAAAACCTACATCCAGGAATGCTCTATCCAGCAAGACTATCATTTAGAATTGGAGAATAGTTTCCCAAACAAAAAAAAGGAGTTCATGATCACTAAACCAGCCCAGCAAGAAATATTAAAGAGGATTGTCTGAGTAGAAATGAATGACCAAAAATGACAACATGAAGGTAGGAAACACAAAACAGAAAAAAAATGAGTATTTCTGTTAAAAAAAAAAAAAATCAGTCAAGGAACTTACAAAATAAAAGTATGTAAAAATAGGACACAATATACCTAAGGACATGGGAAGGAGAAGAGTAAAGAATGGTTCAAATTTAAATGATCATCAAGTTAATATAGACTGCTTTATGCAGAAAAGGTTATATACAAATCTAACTGTAACCACAAATCAAAACCTGCTAACAAATATGCAAAGAATAAAGAGAAAGAAATCCAAATATATCACCAAAGAAAACCATTAAAGAAAGACAAGAATAGATCCAAGAAAATCTTCAGAAACAACCAAAAACAAGTAATAAAATGGCAATAAATACATATTACCTTGAATGTAAATGGACCAAATACTCCAATCAAAAGACAAAGGGTGACAGAATGAATAACGAGCAAGACCCATCTATAGACTTACTACAAAAGCCTCACTTTAGACCTAAAGACTGATAATAACACAATAATTGCAGGGGACTTTAACACCCCACTTACATCAGTGGACAGATCATCAAAACAGAAAATCAGTAAGAAAAACAATGCCTGTGAATGACACATTGGACCAGATTAACAGATAAATTCATAACATTCCACCCTACAATAGCAGAATACACATTCTTTTCAAGTGTACATGGAACATTCTCCAGAATAGATCACATATTTGCCACAAAACAAGCCTCAACAAGTTTAAGGAGATCAAAGTCATATCATGTATCTTTTCTGATCATAATGCTGTGAAACTTGAAGTCAACCACAAGAAAAACTCTGGAAAGATCACAAATATAAAGAGGTTAAAGGACATGCTAATAAACAACGAATAGATCAGCCATGAAATAAAAGAAGAAATAAAAATGTACATGGGAGCAAATGAAAAGGAAAATACATGGTTCAAAATCTTTGGTATGTGGCAAAAGTGGTTCTAAGAGGGAAGTATACAGGAATATGGGCGTACCTTTAGAAGCAAGAAAAGTCTCAAACAACCTAACCCTTATACCTGAAGGTGCTAGAAAAAGCACAAGAAACAAAAAAAAAAAAAATGGAATAGAAAAATGAAACCAGGAGCTGGTTCTTTGAAAAAAAAAAAAAAAAATCAATAAAACTGATAAACGTCTAACCGAATTTATCAAAAAAAAAAAAAAGGGGGGGAGAAAGTACTCAAATAAAATTACAAATGAGAGAGGAGAAACAACCAATGTGATAGAAATACAAACAGTTGAAAGAGAATATTACACAAGACACTTGAATGGCTAAATGAGTTAATTATTTGACTTGAGCTCAGGTCAAAATCTCAGGGTCTTGGGATTGAGCCCTGCATTGGGCTCTGCTCAGTGGGGAGTCTGCTTCTCCCTCTGCCCCTCTCTTCACTCATTCTGTCTCTCTCTCTCTCAAATAAATAAATACAATCTTTAAAAAAGAAAGAATATTACAAAAAACCATATGCCAACAAATTGGACAACCTAGAAGAAATGGATAAATTCTCAGAAACATATAAACACCTAAAACTGAAAGAAACAGAAAATTTGAACAGACTGATAACCACCAAAGAAACTGGGTCAGTAATCAAATAACTCCCAACAAACAAAAGTCCAGGACCAGACAGCTTCACAAGTGAATACTACCAAATATTTAAAGAATAGTAATACCTATTCTCCTCAAACTATTCTAAGAAATAGAAAAAGAAGGAAAGCTTCAAAATTAATTCTGTGAGGCCAGCATTATCCTGATACCAAAGTCAGATAAAGACACCAGAAAACAAGAGTACAGACCAGTATCTCTGATGCAAAAATCCTCCAACAAAATGTTAGCAAACCAAAATCAACAATACATCAAAAAAATTCCCTGCAATCAAGTGGGATTTATTCTGGGACTGCAAGGATGTTTCAGTATTCACAAATCAACAAGATATGTCAATAAAGAAAGGGTAAAAACCACATGATCATTTTAATAGATGCAGAAAAATCATCTGATAAAGTAAAACACCCATTCGTGATAAAAATCCTCAACAAAATAGGTTTAGAGGTAACATATCTCAACATAATAAAGGCCATACATGGAAAACCAACAACGAATGTTATCCTCAATGGGAAAAGATTAGAAGACTTTCCCCTAAGATCAGGAAGAGATAAGGATGTCCACCCTCATCACTTTTATTCAACATGTACTAGAAGTCCTAGCCACAGCAATCAGACAACAAAAATAAATAAAAGACACCTAGACTGGTAAGGAAGAAGCAAAACTCACTATTTGCAGATAGCATGATACTCTATAGAAAACCTGAAAGACTCCTCCAAAAGACTGCTAGAACTGTTAAACTAATTAAAGTCACAGGATACAAAATCAATGTACAGAAATCGATTGCATTTCTATGTACCAATAATGAACAGTACAAAGAGAAATTAAGAAAACCATCTTATTTACAATTGCACCAAAAGTAATAAAATACCTAGGAATAAACCTAACCAAAGAGGTTAAAGACCTGTACTTTGAAACCTAGAAAACATCAATGAAAGAAATTGAAGACACAAAGAAATGGAAAGACATTCCATGCTCATGGATTGGAAGAACAAATATTGTTAAAATGTCTATACTACCCAAAGCTATCTACACATTTAATGCAATCCCTATCCAAATACAGCACTTTTTAGAGCTAAAATAAAAAATTCTAAAATTTGTATAAAACCACAAAAGATCCTGAGAAGCCAAACAATCTTGAAAAAGAAAAGCAAAGCTGGAGGAATCACAACTCTGAACTTCAAGTTATATTAAAAAGCTGTAGTAACTAAAACAATATGGTACTGGCATAAAAACAGACACATAAATGGAATAGAATAGAAAATCCACAAATGAACCCACGATTATATGGTCAACTAATCTTTGTCAAAAAAGGAAAGAATATCCAATCAGAAGAAGACAGTCTTTTCAACAAATAGTGTTGGGAAAATTAGACAGCAACATGCCTAAGAATGAAACTAAACCACTTTCCTATACCATATACAAAAACCAATTCACAATAGATTAAAGACCTAAATGTGAGACCTGAAACCATAAAAATTCTAAAAGAATTTTTCTAGAAATTTTATCTGACATTAGCCATAGTAATTTTTTCTAGATATGCCCACTGAGGTAAGGGAAACAAAGCAACAATAAACTACTGGGACTATAGCAAAATAGAAAGCTTCTGCACAGTAAAGAAAACTATCAACAAAACTAAAAGACAATCCATGGAATGAGAGAAGATATTTGCAAAGGACATATCTGATAAAGGGTTAGTATCCAAAATACAGAAAGAACTTCTAAAACTCAACACCCAATAAAACAAATAATCTAGTTTAAAAATGGGCAGAAGACATGAACAATTCTCCAAAGAAGGCATACAGATGGCCAACAGACACATGAAAAGATGCTCATTATCACTGATCATCAGGGAAATGCAAATCCAAACTACAATGAGATATCACCTCACACCAGTCAGAATGACTGAAATCAAAAACATAAGAAATGACAATGCTGGTGAGGATGTGCAGAAAAAATAATCCTCTTGCATTGTTGGTAAAAATGCAAACTGGTACAGTCATTATGGAAAACAGTATGGAGATTCATCAAAAATTCAAAAGTAGAACTACCCTAAGCAATTGCGCTACTGGGTATTTACTCAGAGAATACAAAAACATTAATTCAAAGGGAACATACACACCTATGTTTATAGCTGCATTATTTACAATAGCCTAGATACAGCAACAGCCCAAGCGTCCACTGACTGATGAATGGATACAGAAGTGTGTGTTTTACACACACACACTACCATTTTATATATATATATATATATATAAAATGGTAGTACGTATACACACACACACACACACACACACACAAACACACGTATACACACAATGGAATATTATTCAGCCATAAAAGCAACAAAATCTTGCCATTTGCAATGACAAGGATGGAACTAGAAAGCACAATAAGGAAATAAGTCAGTCAGAGAAAGACAAATACTGTATGATTTCACTCCTATGTGGAATTCAAGAATTTAACAAAACAAATGAACAAAGGGGGTTAAAAGAGACAAACTAAGCAACAGACTCTTAACTATAGAAAACAAATTGATGGTTATCAGAGGGGAGATGGGTGGGAAGATGGGTGAAATAGGTGATGAGGATGAAGAAGTGCACTTAACTGTAATTAATACCAGGTAATTAAAATAAAAACTTAAGAAAAAAATTAAAACAAAAAGTAAAAACCAAGCAATTAAGTTAGGTTTTCACTTAATAAAATGGAGAGCTTTTTAAAAAATTAAATACTGAAATTGAAGAAGGTATGAAAAAGGATCACTATGGATGGGAATTTAAAGTGGCAAAATCTTTATGGAAGAAAATGCATCAATATTAATCCAAAGCTATAACAATGCTCCCCCTTTTGACACAGCTTGCTTTTAGAAAGCTACTCAAAACGAAGTTCTAAATGTGTGAAAAGACTATGTGTAACTATAGTTTATCATAGTGAAAAACTGGAAATAACCAAAATTTTCAACAGGGGAGTTTTTAAGTAAATTAGGGTAAAAACCATATGAATGGAAAACAACTAGATTCATGGCAACAAATTTTCAATATGGTCTAAAATAAAAACCCTACATGAAACAAAATTTTAAAAATAAAATTTTTAAATAGAATTCGTAACAGATTTTTTTTTAAATAAAAATTTCATTACATGATAAAAGGACAGTGATCATCTCAAGTGATTTGTATTATTTTCTTGTTCTTTTCCTTATTCTCCAAATTTCACTTAAAACAAATTTGTCTGGGTAGTTCAGTCAATTAAAGCATCCAACTTGATTTTGGCTCAGGTCATGATCTCAGGGTTGTGAGATCAAGCCCTGCATCCAGCTCTGTGCTGGGTGTGGTACTTGCTTAAGATTCTCTCTCTGCCTTTCCTCCTCCTTCTTCTTCTTCTTCTTCTTCTTCTTCTTCTTCTTCTTCTTCTTCTTCTTCTTCTTTTTTTTTAAAGATTTTATTTATTCATGAGAGACAGAGAGAGAGAGAGAGAGAGAGAGAGAGGCAGAGACACAGGCAGAGGGAGAAGCAGGCTCCATGCAGGGAACCCAACATGGGACTTGATCCCGGGTCTCCAGGATCAGGCCGTGGGCTGAAGGTGGTGCTAAACCGCTGAGCCACCTGGGCTGCCCCTCTCCTTTTCCTCTGTCCTCTCTTTTTTTTTCTTTCTCTGTCCCTCTCAAAAAAAAAAAAAAAAAAAAATCTATTTCTATTGTTATCAGGAGAAAAAAATAAACCTTCCCAAATATTTCCTGAAACTTAGCAATGTCTAAATCACTATTCTCAGAGGAATACACATACCAATCAACACACACAAATTATGTATACAAAGGGATAAGCAATTTTAAAATAACAGAAATGTGCTAGGTACTTAATACTATCTACTAGTTTTCAGAGCATCCCTCAAATGTTGGTCTCATCATCCTCAATTTGCAAATGAAGAGATCTGCAAACCATCCAAGGCAAGCACTAGTGAGTGGTATGGCCATGATTTGAACACAAATTTAAATAGCTCAAAAATGTTTCTGACTTCAAAAGCACAGTCTACCACTGTGTACTCTACTGTGATAAAAGCAATCAGAGGGCAGCCCGGGTGGCTCAGCGGTTTAGCGCCGCCTTCAGCCCATGGCCTGATCCTGGAGACCCGGGATCAAGTCCCATGTTGGGCTCCCTGCATGGAGCTTGCTTCTCCCTCTGCCTGTGTCTCTGCCTCTCTGTGTGTGTGTGTGTGTGTGTGTGTGTGTGTGTGTGTGTGTGTCTCTCATGAATAAATAAATAAAATCTTAAAAAAAAAAAAAAAGGCAATCAGAGAAGACAAAAATCCCCACTAAGCCCCATGGGCAGTTCATAAGCCATCTGTCGGTTAAGGTCACAGCACACCTCCAGCATCCTCCCAGGAGAAGAAGAGAACAGGACCAGGAATCTGAGTGAGTGTCCAACAGGGGAATATTATTGGAAGTGGAAGAACCTCCCAGTCCTTAAGAAAATACTGAGAAGAGTAAGATTTTTTTGTAAAGAGATGCCGGTTCCACAAGGGATAATAAGCAATGCAGCAGGGATGATGCCAGCTAGTCCAATCTGGTGTCAGGAGCCACTCAGAAATTTAGGCAAAGAGGTTCTAGGCAGTTAGTCACACAGGGTTGGCACAAGCCCAGCTGCTGGGACCCTGAAGGGGATCTGAAATAAAATATGGTTTGCAGCTGTTGCCTTCAGCCTTTTCCATCTGCACCTCCCAGCGGGCAAGAGGCTTTGGGGTGAGGGAACACAGAATTGTGAGTTTTCGGGACAGGAGAGAAAGCCACAGGGAACATGCTAATAACTTACAGTGGGCATTCCATCAGATCAGGATTAGGGAGAAGGGGACAGAAGAAACTCAGAAAATGCTGAAACCCAGCAACAGGGACCACTGTCAAGGGATCATATTATTTCAGCCTACCCATAAAACACAGAGCAGCTGGAGAAAGTTAAAAGAGCAAAAGGCTCAGCTCAGTGCTAGCTACACTGGTTCTTCCCCATGAAGCCCTGCTTTAGACCCACAGTGGTAGAGCCTGCATACTGGGAGGGGCTTCCTCTTCCTCTCCATATCCCACACATCCCAGTCCACCCTACACCTGGCCTTGCCAACTTCAGCTACAGAGATCAGCGCTCTTTTATCTGCAGAATAGAAAGCAGGCTAGGCAGGCCCAAGTCCCATCTCCCAAGCAGGAGCGCTATAGCAGCTGTAGCTGCTATTATGCAGAAATTTCTCTCCAGGTGGTCCTCATTAGGTTGGTTTTGTTTGGAAGATGTCTTGAGCTTGCATAACTTAGAGGCAGGAGAATGTATGCATTCTACTAAGAAGAGGCAGGATTCATTAACAAGCCCTGCCCCTCTTTCAAACACAGCTCAACCACTACAGTGGCTTCAAAACCAGTGACTGGCTATGGTCAAGCCTGCTTTTCTTTCAGCTCTTCTCACTGGAATGGAGACTGGCTGATTCTTACATGGGAGATTTAGAATTGAGTGAAGAGATGCAAGTGGGTTACGCTTTGGCATGTTCTGGCTCTAAATTCGATGTGGGGCAGCCCAGGTGGCTCAGTGGTTTAGTGCTGCCTTTGGCCCAGAGCCTGATCCTGGAGACCCAGGATCGAGTTCCATGTCGGGCTCTGCGTGGAGCCTGCTTCTCCCTCTGCCTGTGTCTCTGTCTCTATCTCTGCGTTTCTCATGAATAAATAAATAAAATCTTTAAATTCGATGTGGCCTAAACCTGTCACCCAGCTGTGCTCACTAGAATTCGCCAACCCTGGCTTGGCGTCAAAGGGCTGGCTTGTGTGTTTTGCTGTGTTATCAAGATACTTATCTCTTTTAGGGGCATGGCAGAAAGAAAAGGCTGCTCAAGAGCAAAATGGTGTTAGTTAGGGGTGCCTGGTTGGCTCAGTTTGAAGAGCATGCAACTCTTGATCTCAGGGTAGTGAGTTCAAGCTCCACCCTGGGTGTAGAGATTACTTAAATAAATAAAACTTTTTTTAAAAAAAGAACAAAATGGTATTAAAGATCCTTTCCATTAGCCATTTTTCTCTAACAACTTGTCATCTACCCCAGCTTTACTCAGGATTCTGAGAAGCTCCAAATGCCCTCTGTGATGCTTTCTTTTATGGTTAAGGGGAGAAAAGGGTCAGCTCCCCACATATCTCACACCTCAAGGTTCTGGCTGTGGCTACAGGGAAAGTTAAAAGACAAGCTTATAAATGAGAAAGGTTTACACAGGAATTTCCTGGAATGAAACAAGGTCCTCTGCAGGTCATGGGAAATGGCTTACCATTGCTTATGGGGTTTTGATTAGTGTTATCAAGATAAAATGCAAAACAAGTCAATATAAGAGGAAAACTAGACATTTATAGCTTCCATTCACTGAGATCTTCTATGGCACAATCCCCTTTTCAATACTATTTCATTTAAACCTCTTAAAAAAGCACAATTTTATACGTGAGCAAGCATGCATATAGATAGAAGGTAAAGTAACTTATCTAAGGTAAAACTAAGTGGCAAAGCCAGAATCCAAATCTAGGTGTTTCTTTTCAAAGCTTATGTTCTTAGCCACCGAGAATACTGCCACATAAAGCTATTCCCTGTGGACTCATTATATGGCTTATAGACATTCTCTACATCAGAGTCAGCAAACTACAGCAAGTGCTAACCCCAGCTTTTTGCCTGCTTTTTTACGGCCTGAGAGCTAAGACTGAATTTTCCATTTTTAAGTAGTTGACAAAAAAAAAAAAAAAAAAAAAAACAACCCACAAGAGGAATAATAACTATGTGACATTTGAAAATTATATGAAATTGAAATTTCAGAGCCTGTAAATAAAGCATTATAGACACCTAATCATGCTCATTCGTTTACGTATTGCATACAGTTAGTTTCAGGCCACACAGGCAGAGATGAACAGTATGCCCCACAAAGCCTAGGATACCATTTGACTCTTCACTAGCAAAGTTTGCAACTCTTGCTCTACATTGTGGCTGCTATAAGCAAATTACAAATTGGAAGATTCAGGAGCCAGGGATTAGGGAGATGTGGGAAGGGTTAAGGATAATCTAAAATTTATCAAATATCCTTAACTTTCCAGGCACTACATTTCTTTACATACATCACCTCACTTAATCTTCACTAGCACTCTGTAAGGCATTATTAGTCCCATTTTTCAGATGAAGAAACTGAGGCTGAGGGAGTTTATGGGTGTCTCTCAAAGTCATACGAGTTTCTGCTATTTCCCACATAGATGTATGTTGCTATCCTGGATTCCAGGCCCATCTTCTAACTCCAATACCCAAGTACTTTTTTTTTTTTTATAACAATAAAGTATAATGCTCTGAATATTAGGTTAACGTGTTCATGGATATAGAAGAAAGTATGATAGAAGTATCCTGTAAATATATCTAACTACTCTGAGAATATCTATGATTAATCTCAAGGTCATGTGGTATGATTGTGTTCAACATCAATATCTAAATGTTTCATAAGTTACAATTTCATTGACTTAAATTTCTAATAGCCTATACAAGTAGTGAATGAGATGCTAGAATCACTCACTTTTAACTTCCTATATTATGCCATTTAATGGTATGTTTAGGTTGGGGTTCTAGAGAAATCTGTTACTTATGCTTTTAAAAAACTTACTATCCCTTAGCCACACATTTTGCTGAATTTAAAAATAAATGTAAAAGTTAAAGACTATATATTGTTATAGCATGTACAGAGATCTGTGGGTTGAAAATTATTCTAAGTGAATGGACTATTTAATAGTATTAACTCTTCCAAACATGGGATATCTCTCCATTTATTTGTATTGTGTTTAATTTCTTTCACCAGCATCTTAAAGTTTTCAGTGTACAGATCTTTCATTTCCTTGGTTAAATTCATTAAGTAATTTATTATTTTTGATACTATTGTAAGTGTAATTTTCTGTATTTCTTTTCCAGACAGTTCACTGTATATGAGGTCATTTTATTTGACCTATTGATCTGATTTATGATGTTCATTAATCCATAGTATTAAATTAATCCTGAATTCTCGGTTGAACTACTTTCAAAACAGCAATCTGCAGTCATGCAAACTATCAAAATCAACTTTCTTTGTTTGTTTTGAGATAGTGAGCATGCATGTGGGAGATGTAAGGGGAAAAAGGAGAGGGAGAGAGAATCCTCAGTAGGCTCCAGACCAGCAGAGCTTGATCTCATGATCCCAAGATTATAACCTGAACTGAGATCAAGAGATGCTCAACCAACTGAGCCACCCAGGTGCTCCTATCAAAATCAACGTTAAAATAAAATGTATATAAGTAAGACCACTGAGCAAAAAATTAAAGTGAGCAGGGTGCTCACTTTCATCAAGTAACCAAAAAAAAAAAAAAAAAAAAACCACTAAGGAAAACCAAAACATATACATCTAATACATATATGAAAGTTGATCCTGGCTTTTCTTCAAAGGCATGCAAGTTAAAAAGAGAAAGAGAGAGAGAAAGAGAGAAAGAGAGAGAGATGGAAAAAAGAAAAGAAGGGAGGAAGAAAGGAAATTTTCATTACTTTATTTTGCCTTAAATACTTTTGTAAAAGAAGTTTTCATTTAACCAAATCTACAAAACTTTGCAATAACCAGAAGATCTGTGCTCTATAAATTTATTGACCTATATGCACATCACTGAAACTGACTATCATGTGTGATGGTATTAGTGGAAAACAATATGAATACAAGAGATGAATTTCATACATAAAGGACTACAGAAAAACTCAAGAAAGAAAGCATGGAAACTGAGACCAAAGCATTGGACATGCTCAGAATTTGTTTAATCTTTGTCCCTATAGGTACTGCAATTCATCTGCCATCTACCGTTCTTTGGAATAATAATAAATGGAAAGCAGTGTTTTTCTTCTAAAACAAGCAGATCTCACCATCGGCTCATGGTGAGGGTGGGTAAACTAGGATGATGAAAGCAGGTGACTACAGTTTAGATGGGCTCACTTCAGCTAAGGCAGCAGAGTCATTCCAGAGAAATGGAGCCATTGTACCTACAAGACATCAGCCCCATTCAAAAATTCACTGATACTTTAAGACTCACACTAAATGTGAAAAATTCAACTTCCAAAAGATTTTTCTGAGTAACAAAGTGATTCACCTATGCTTTCATCATTTGCAAGAGTCCCAGCATTTCTGGGTGTAAAACTAAGAGCTACCTGGCTTAAGTAACTCATCAGCATGAAGTGTGTCCCCTTCTTCAGTGTACTATCTTTGTTGCTCCTCATCCCAAATGAAGCAGCTTTTTCCAATGAGGAGTAGAGTCAAGAAAAGTATCTCTTCCCCCATAAACATCCTAGGGGACAGAATAACTTTCTTTTTCTCTAGTTCTCTTTAGCAGTGAGGAAAGTAATCTTCTTAAACCACCCGAACTCTGGCCTTGGGACTTCTGTCCCTGGAGACAGCTAGAGCACAGTTGGTAACACTCTCCTCTGCCTTAAGTAACATGAGAAACTTCACCACATGGTGGAGTTTTCTTTCAGGGCCAAGGGCAAGAGGCAAGGAGCCAAGAGTCACAGCAAAACAAGTGGAAATCAATGAAACCTATTAGTGAGATGACTAAAATAGAGTGTGTGAGGTCAAGGTGTACAAATGAAGCTAATAAGAGTACTTATCAGTCCACCTAAGAACACACCCATCAAGGGCCTTGGTCTTGAATTTCAAAGACCCATCTCTTTCCCTCTAGTAGGAAGGCAAACAATTCCCATGAAATCAGATCTGAAGGCCACAGAAAATCCCAAAGCCCACCTAAAAGTATACAAAGTGCGTGCTGCATTTACTACATCGATTCAATTCGATATGCAGTGATCAACAGCCTTCACTTAGTCCAGAGCACTCTCATTAATCTTAAGTGAAACATTTTCAGAGTAAAGTGATAACAAGTAGACATAAATGCAGTCCTTCAGTGACTTTATAGCAGCGACAGTGTGCCAAGACAAGACACAAATGCCTGGAGGCCCAACGGGTGGCCAGGATCACTCACCAGCCTTATAGCTTACATGCTTCATGTCTGTCCCATGGTTAAACTCAAGTGACCACTGGCCAGATGCTGCCTCTGCAAATGCTAGGGGTCTCGGGACAACAGAGCAAGCTTGACAGCAAACA
This sequence comes from Canis lupus baileyi, assembly GCF_048164855.1. Taxonomy (NCBI): domain Eukaryota; kingdom Metazoa; phylum Chordata; class Mammalia; order Carnivora; family Canidae; genus Canis; species Canis lupus. The sequence goes on along the minus strand of NC_132869.1, from coordinate 30,700,947 downwards.
CTTTAATAGAAGAGGTGGCAGAGGCAAACATCCTCTGCACCCTGCCCAACTTACCTTCACCAGGAAAAAGGACACACCATATGTCCGGAGGGATCTGGCGAGTTTGACATACTTGACCTTGGCTTCTATTTCGCTCATCTCTCCACAGTTCTTATGCTCCTACAAGTGACAGCAGCAAGGACCAGTTATTGCAGTTCTGCCAGCAGGTGGACTTGGCAGAGGTGGTTATGATACATGGCACGTATAGTTGCTATGAATGATCAATCATCAATGCTTGTGTTGGAGAGACCCCTCTGTGACACATGTACCAGCTGACCAAGGATCAGAGCATAGAGAAAGGTTGAATGCAGGGCTTCTTAACTAAAACAGGAGTCCAAACTCCCTAGAGATTTTACTCCCATATGCAACAATTCCTGCTGTGCAGCATGGTAGACCAGAGTCCAAAGGGGCAATTCACTTTTGGAAGAACTCCATATCCCTAAAGGTTCAGGACCAATGCTTTCAATGAGATCTAAAACAATGTTCTCCAGGAGAGGCATCATTCTAACATCCATCCAAAATATATGGCTTTTCAAAGAGCAGGATATATAAATGCCTGCATGTCAGAGTGCTTAGAAAAAAGACTGTGTGCATTTTAAACACATGAAATTTCTACTTCAACTTATACTTACATTTCAATAACAAAGGAGACTTTAATATTTTGGATTCATAGGAGTGATAGTTTTATGGCAAAGTTGATGATAGGGCTTTTCTTACTGTTTGCCTGGAAGAGAAAACTCTCTGCCTTTTAGGGAAAAACCCCTGAATTTTAAAAAAAGACACCAGTTTCCAAATTCTAAGCTTCAAAAAAACAAATATCAGGACAAAGAAGCTACTTGTAGCTGCTTTTACAGGGCATTTTAATAGCAAATCACCTTGTTTCGACACTACCAAGATATAATGCCTTTGAAATTAAATGTATGCACATTTTTCTCAGAAGGACTAAGTAACCTTTAGCAAGAAGGTATGGATTAAGATAATAAATCTGCCCAAAGTAGAACTGTCAGCTTCTTTACTCTTGAGTCACTAATCATTTATTATATAAGCAGAGTACATGCATGGGATATGAAACTATCATGTGCTGAGGCCCTTCTCATACTAATAGATGAGGCTAGGGAGTGAGGAGAATAATAAAGTTCTGTACATTTCCAATACCTGAAATATTCTCTTTTCAGCTCCTCTCTGCTTGATGTATTCTTTGGGCAGGAATTCCTTTAGACTGAGAGAGAAAATAAAAAAGAAAAGCCATTTACTCTATGATGAGGAGGAAAGAAGAGACTTTTTGTACAACTCAGTGAAGTCACTAACTCTCCCAGTATTTTATGGAACAATTAAAAACAGACTGCCACATCCCACCATACACTTAAAAAATAGGACACAAATATAAAACCAGTCTGACAAAAAGGATCAAACTAACAAAGAAGAAAGAACTTCCATGATTTGCTGTAAAGTACCAAAGCAAAAGATAAAAGAGTGTACAGTATGCTATCCTTTGTGATAAAGGGAGGAAAGTGTTTTTCATTTTATATGGCTAATACACATTTTTAGGGGTGCAAGGGTGGCTCAGTCACTTAAGCATCTGATTCTTGGTTTCAGCTCAGGTCATGATCTCATGGATCATGAGATGGGGCCCCATGTCAGATTCCATGCTCAGAGAGGAGTCTGAAGACTGTCTCCCTTTGCTCTTCCCCCTAATCTTGCACACGCATGTGTGCAGGCTCTTTCTAAAATACATAAGTAAATCTTTAAAAACATATATGCATTTTTAAAACAATACAAATATACATCTAGTACTAATTTAAATGATTCTTTTTGGGAAAAAGAAAGAAGGGAACAAGGACAGAAACAAAACCTCTGGATATCCCCTGTGTTACAGTTATCACTTTAGAGCCACTCTGAAATCACAGAGGGGAAAAACTCAACACCTAAAAATCTAAAGCAAACTGAAACAAATGAACTTAGCAGTGTATCAAGTTGATTGCATAACCACAGAAGAAAAATGATTTCAAATAACTTTGAAAAACTCTTTTCACTGTACATCCCTAGTGAGATATGTCTTAAAGATAAAATAAACCAGAGAAGACATATCAAATATTGATAACATTATTTTAAAACTATACCCTCTTCTCTCTAAACATATAAATACACACATACTATAAAATTAGGTTATTACATTATATAGAAGTAGGATGTCATAAATAGAGTAAATTAAATGCGTAATAATTTTAGCTATTAGAAATCAAACTTTTTAGCATGAAATAGATTAAAATAAAGCAAAAAAAAAAAATGTAAACCTTGTAGTCTTTCGTTTGAATTGGAAATACTGACCTGAATGTCTGATTCATTCTTTTCCTGGAACACATTTTTTAGTGTGTCTACTGAGGAAGCTAAGGGCAAGGACCATCTGGTGGCATTGTCAGGGCCTCAGTCAGCCTCTGAATACCATTTCCCACTAAAAAGGAATCAGGGATCCCTGGAGAAGTGATTGATTCTAACTCTGGGGCAGGAAATGTATCAAATGTTCTTGGGGCTTCTTATGCCTGAGATCAAAGAAGCTATCAAAATGACACTAGACTGGCATCAAGGGGGTAATCACTGGCCAATAACAGGATGATTTTTTTTTTTAAACCTTATACAAAGGAAGAGAGAACAATATAATGAACCCACCATCCAGCTCCAACAATTTTAATGCACAGCCATTCCTGACTCATCTACTCCTTCACCCTATCCCCTGCACTGGATTATTTCCAAGAAAATCCTACACATCATATAGTTAATTTCTTGTGATGGGGTAATTAAAGTATCAGAAAGAATGACGACTGCAATGGGTAAAAACACAGACATATAAAATCCCATAAAAGTCCTTTAAAGTAACCATGGGCCACCTTAGCAGGTGGCTAGGCCACCAATCCCAACTGGAAACTGATAAATGGAAACTAACAAAGTTAACAAATACAGAAGGAATAAAAGGAGTCCAAAGTCATCATTTTATAGCTCCTATTGAAATAAGCAATAGATCAAAATATGCCTGAGTAGCTGCTAAAACCAATTAAGTGACAAGTTAATGGAGAACTTTATAGTAATAGTTCAGTCTGATTCAAACCCACTTAATCAATTTTACTATTAATAAAAGTGGGATAACCCCGACAACATATGCCTCCTAACTAATGCAATAGAAAGTATAGAGCACTCTCCAGGAAGTATTCTTGGCAATAAAAAATATATAATTTAACCTGAATTTAATTAAGATGCTAGATCTAAATATTAGTTTATAAAGAGAGAGAAGAACATGTTAAGTGACACCATCAGGATACAATGGTAGGTCATTTCTATAAAAATAGCCCAAGTTCCTCACAAATAAATGGCTTGGTGTTAGATGTGAAAAAGAGGAAACAGTAACAGGTTAATCGAGTTTCAAAAAAACGTATTTACTACAAAACTACAGTAATAAAGACAGTGGAATACTGACATAAGAATAGACAGTTTAGTGGAATAGAATCAAGAGTCTAGAAATTAATCTTTAACTTAACAATGAGTTGATTTTCAATGGGAAAAGAATAGTCCTTTTAACAAATGATGCTGAGACAACTGGATATCCACGAGCAAAACAATGAAATTGGATCCTCTACTTCACACCAAACACAAAAATTAACTCAAAATGTATTAGAGACCTATATTTAAGCTAAAACTGTAAAACTCTTAGAATACAGGAGTAAATCTCTATGACCTGGAGTCAGGCCAACACTTTAGATATAATACCAAAGTACATGCAGCAAAAGAAAAAATAAGTAGGACTATATCAGAATGAAAAATTTGGAACTCCAAGTGATATCACCAAGAAAGTGAAGAAGCAGCTCAGAGAATGGGAGAAAATGTTGCAAATTAAGTATCTGATAAGGGACCTACGTTCTGAATATGTATGAACTTACAACTTAGCAATGAAAAGACAATACAATTTTAAAAGGGGGTTGGAGGATCGCTGGGTGGCGCAGCGGTTTAGCGCCTGCCTTTGGCCCAGGGCGCGATCCTGGAGACCCGGGATCGAATCCCACATCAGGCTCCCGGTGCATGGGAGCCTGCTTCTCCCTCTGCCTATGTCTCTGCCTCTCTCTCTCTCTCTCTCTCAATATGTGACTATCATAAATAAATAAAAATTAAAAAAAAAATAAAAGGGGGTTGAGGTTATCTATAGAAACCTTTTTCCAAAGAAATACAATTGGCCAAAAGCACATGAAAATATAACTTTAGTAATCAACAGAGCAATTCAAAGAAAAGTTACAGTATGATACCACACACCCACTAAGGTGGCTACAATACAAAAGATGCACAACAAGTGCTGGTGAGGATATGGAGGAATTGGAATTGTCATACATTGCTGGTGGGAATGGAAAATGGTGCAGCTGCCGTGGAAAACAACCTGGTAGTTCCTCAAAATACTAAACAGCAATTCTACTCCTGGGCTCATATCCAGGAAAAACGAAAACATGTCCAAACATTTGTACATGAGTGTTTATAATAGTATTCCTAATAGCCAAAAGATAGACAGCGCAAATGTCCAGTCAACTGATGAATGGGTATATAAAATGTAGTTGATCCATACAATAGAGCATTACTCAGCAATAAAAAGGAATGAAGTATGATATAAACTCCAACATGGAAACACTGCTAAGTGAAAGAAACTCATCAAAAGAGACCATAAATTGTGTGACTCCACTTATACGAAAAGTACAAAATAAGCAAATCTATAGAGATAGCTAGGATCAGTGCTTGCACAGGCTGGGGATGGGCGTGGGGTTACTGAGGAGTGGCTGCTAACAGACACAAGGCTTATATCAGGAGGGAAAAAAGTACTCTAAAATTAGATTGTAATAAATAAATAAATAAATAAATAAATAAATAAATAAATAAATAAATAGTGAAATTAGATTGTGTGATGGCTGCTCAATCTTGTGAATACACTAAAAAAAGGAATCATAACATCATAAATGGGTAAATTATAAGGTATGTGCACTGCATCTCAATAAAACTTTTCTTTAAAAAAAAAAAAAGTGTCAACCAAAAAAAAATTTGTAGGCCTTGCTTAAATCCTGATATTAAGTAAAACTGGTATTTTTGAGAGACCAGTGGGGGTGGGGGATGAATTTAACAGACTGGATATTAGGTGGTATTACAGATTTACTGTTAATTTTGTTAGGTGTTAGGACAGATTTGTGGTTGCATAGGTTAGAAATTAAAAAAAATTTTTTTTTATTTGTCAGGAAAACATACTGAAGTATCTATAGATGAAATAATACACTGCCTGGAATTTGTTTTCAAATAACCCCAGCAAAAAAGTAGAGGGGAGGTAGGGTAAGGCCAGATTCTGACTACATTAACACTTGAAAAATGGAGTCTGGTCAACTTGCAAACTATTTCTATTAACAAAAGTTGTAAGTACATTTTCTGGAATTTCAGGGGTCTAGTGGCAGAACAATCTGGATTTCTCAAGAGGCAGGAGAGGTAGGGTCTAAGAAATATCTAAGCAGCAGCACAGTGGATTTCTATGATTAAGTGACTCCATGGACAAAAATGGAATTGGTCACTGGAAGGCACCAATGCCACAACAAACAAACAAACAGAGTCACAGAGAAATAAGTAACGTAGCTGAGGTCATGGGACTTGTTAGTACCTGGAGCCTCTGACCTCCCAGAACAAGAGCAGACCCACCTGACAGCCCAGATGTTTCAGAAGTTTTCCCCCAAAGCACACTGAAAATGATAGTGAAAAAGCATCACAAGTGGGCCACTGGACAGTATGTGCTAGGCTACCAACCAAGGGGGACCTTGCCAGATGACAGGGTCTAGGGACCAGGCAGGGTTAGAATATGTTGGGCATTAATGGCAAGAAAGTTCTGTGTGGCAACAAGCTGCCTTCTATCCCAACTCTGCAAATTAACCCTCCCATTTTTCAGCAGGTACAAAAAACAACTTCCAAAAGCTTGCACTAGAGGTGTTACTCTTGATGTCACAGGAGTTGATTTGGGCGTTTATCGTACAGTATTTTAAAATATGAAGTGTATGTGTGCCCATGTGTGGCATGTATTTTTCCCCAATAAATCAGCAAAGTGCACAGTGTCAGCTTGAAGCTGGAAGGAGCATGCAGCCTGTCATCACTGCCTGCCAGCCAGCAATGCAGCAGTTCCAGCTCACTTGTTGTTTTGATTACCAACCCCAAGCCTGGAAAGCTCTTAAGCATCTGGGACAGGCATACAAGTGAAATCTGTCAGCCTTCTTTGAGAAAATGGGTCAGAATGTCAAACCTGATTGGAAATTTCTCTCTTAATTAAGCAAGCTCTGGCCAAGCAAAGTCCCTCCCATTGCCTCCTTCAGTATTCCCACTTTAAAAGGGAAGGAGTCTCCTCCACCAAAGGCTACCACCAGCCTTTTAATAGCACCTTTTCTGAGCAGTGTTAAGAACAGATCTTCCTCTTCACTAAAAGGGCAGGCGAGTCCAAGCTCTTCTTATACCCGAAGATCCTTGGGAATTTGAAAATTTACAGCCAGTAAATTCTTCTCTCACGAGCCCCACTTCTGTTCTCGCCAAGTCAGCTGTATTTGTTCTCCACTTTTGCTGTTGGCCATGCATCACATAATAATGTAATAAACCAACAGAGCCCATAAACCGCTAACAGAGTACAAAAAGAAAGCTACTGAATGCTTAAGATAAATATTTCCAAAAGTTATTAGATGTGAGACAACTATAAAATACTAAAAAGAAAAAAAATCATGAAAATCTAAAAATAGCTCACCCTCAGATTGCTCCAGGATGGTCTTTAAATTCTCTCCTAGATAATGTGGTTCATACAAGGAAAAGAATACAGAACCCCAACCAGGGGATCTACACCAAGAAAAATCTTCGGTGTTTCATCAAAAGATGAGTAAGTAAATGTTAGGTTGAAAGTTTAATTATAGTGTTTCACAGAGATTAAAAAAAAATACAGAATCCATGATGTCTAAGAATTGAAAGTGAGTGAGTGTGTGCAAGCAGAGGGAGGGTCAAAGGGAGGAAGAGAGAATCCTGAAGCAGACTCTCTGCTGAGCATGGAGCCCAACACAGGGCTTTATCCCAGGACCCTAAAATGACCTGAGCCACTCATCTGACTGAGCCACCCAGGTGCCCCATGGATTCTGTACTTTAAATGTCTTTTTGGATTATCGACAGTCGAAACCATGTTGATAGAGACTTTCTGCTATCAACAGCTGTTTACTGAAAGTCAAACACTCTTTCGGGTGCTTTACATGTATAAGTCAATTAAATTCTGGCAAAAGCCCATGCAAGAAAATATCCCATTTTGTACAAAGAACATGAGGTTCAGTGACACTATATTGCCCACAATCACAACCATCAACTTAAGCCTCATCTATGGTCTCCAGAGACCATGCTCCTACCTATTCAACACTCTGGTCCCTCCGAACTACCCTTTAGTCAAAAGACATAATATGTGATCAGTATTTCAGAACCTTGGAACAAAGATTAGGACAAGAGAAATATCCAATCAGATAATGGTAAAAATTAAAGAGTGTCAATTTTTAAAAAAATACCCAGAAGCCATTAAATGAGAGAAGGAGAACTTAACACGTTTGGGGGTTCAGGGTTTTGATTCAAATCTAGATGTTCACGAAACCTCATTTTCTTTTATAAAATTAAACCTGTTTGCTCAAGTAATTCCAAAAGAAGGGTCCTATAGGGCAGCCCGGGTGGCTGAGCAGTTTAGCGCCACCTTCGGCCCAGGGCATGATCCTGGAGTCCTGGGATCGAGTCCCACATCGGGCTTCTTGCATGGAGCCTGCTTCTCCCTCTGCCTGTGTCTCTGCCTCTCTCTCTCTCTGTGTCTCTCATGAATAAATAAATAAAATATTTTTTAAAGGGTCCTATAAATGTTCTATACTCTAGCAAGAAGTATACAACTACATGAGAGTCAGCTGTGATTTGGGGGAAATGTGAACTACTTCTCATCCATCCCAGAATTGCCACAAGTACATGTCCACAGGCAAGTCACCACTTCTCTGAGCTGGTGTGAGAGTCTAAAAAGAACATAGGGGGCAGCCTGTGTGGCTCGGGGGTTTAGCGCCGCCTTCAGCCCAGGGTGTGATCCTGGAGACCTGGGATCGAGTCCCACGTCAGGCTCCCTGCATGGAGCCTGCTTCTCCCTCTGCCTGTGTCTCTCATGAATAAATAAATCTTTAAAAAAAAAAAAAGCTAAAAAGAAAAAAAAAGAACATAGGCCTCCTTCCTAGGAGTGTTATTGCTCATAAATGGAGCAACAAAGGAATCAGGTGTTTATCCAGCAAGGGTGGAAGCTTAGAAGGGAGGTAGGTAGTGAGGTACAGCAGGGACATTATCAGCCACAGGACACCGGAACACCCAGATTTCCTTAGTCCAGCCTTCATGGACAGTCACCAAATGACCAACAATAACATCTCAAATTTTGTATCACGTAAGGTTCTTAAAATGTGGCTCCGAGGCCCAGCAGCATTAGTACCACCTGGGAATGTGTCAGAAGTGCCAAGCTTTAGCCTTTGTCCTAGACCAGCTGAATGAGAGGCTCTGGAGATGAGGCACTGCAGTATTATCAAGCTCTCTGGATGACTCTGATGTATGCTGATGTTGGAGAACCACTAGCAACACTGAGCTGAAAGCTCAAATGATGGATTAGACACACTTGAATTAGAAGCCAGATGCAAAGATGAACATACCTGCATGACTGAGGGTACTGGTTAAGACCTGGCTAACTGCGGTGAAGAAGTGGGAGAAAGGAAACATCTGTTGAGCTGGAAAGCACTTAGTGGGGGGAAGAGGTGGAAAGTAAAGACAACAGCATGGGAGAAGCTCAGGAAATGGTTTGAGGACCTAACCTCACCCACACAGCAGTTCTGTGCTCCAGAACCAATCCCAGTGCCCTTTTATCTAAAGACAGGAACCCATCGAAGGGCTTAAGAGGCACATGGAATGAGATCAGTTCAGTGGTACCTGGTTTGAAAGTTCTGGAGTCTGAAAATAACTAGGGAGGTAGGCACCAACATAAGGAGGCTGCTGCTAGCAGGTAAAGTGAAGGTACCACTGGATGGCCATGACCTCCTCAAACTGATGGGAGCCCCACGGGGTGGGGGTGGTGGAGGTGGTGGTAGGGGTGAGGAACAGGAGGTTAAGGCAGAGCTGATGAAACACACAAGCTGAAATGCCTCCTTCACCATTAGTTTGAAAACACGATCTATAGCCAAATTATTCTGAAGACTAACTCCAAAGGAGGAATAGGAGTTTGAATAAATGCCAAGAGAAAAACTGATTCGAGGCCCCCTACTACTGCGTCAAAAGCTTTGTTGACTTAATTGTGTTAAGTTTGTGGTGAAAAACTTCCAAGTACACTCTGAATTCTTCAACAGAGGTTCATAGATTGGGTTGCTTTGTTCTTTCAGTAGGTACATCCCAGGCACATGTCGAAAGGACTAGGGGCTATGGTCATCAAGGCTGAGAGAGGTCCTAGCCCGCTCCCCACCTGCCTGCATCCAACCACTGGGTCACCTCCCCTGCAGCAGAGCCATGAACTCTTGCTGTCTGAACCTCAAGGCCTGGTAATTTTGCTTTGCCAGATGTCAGAGATCCAGATTCAGTGAATACAAACAAGCTTTCTCACCTCACATGTACTCTTTGTGACGGTTTCTAAAAAATTGTTAATTGTAGAAAACCTTGGAAATACATATTGTCATATTTGCTTTATGATTGCTATTTATTTTTAAAGAAATAGATTAGAGATTTAGCTGAAATCACATACCATCCTTCTTTCTCTCCTTAACTGCACTTTCTTATAGTTTCCATGCATGTTTGATTATGGTCCTACTTCTCCTTGTACCTATAAATCTATTATTTCTTTGTATTTTTAAATTTACCGAATTCATTCTCTGAAATGTCTTGTTTCCTCTGTAAAGTACTTTGATGTTTTCATATATTTAAATTTGTGCCCATCTAATAGACATGAAATGCTACATTCTTATTGATTTTGCATTTGGTTTACTTATGAGGCTGAATATTTTTCCATATCTTCATAAGCCAGTTGAATTTCCTCGTAAGTACCTGTTGCTATCCTGGGTGGTCATTTTCTTAGTTTTGTTTTTCTGAGAGCGTGTGCAACCTGCACACGTGCACAGGGGCAGGCGGTAGGGAGTGCCAGAGGGAGAATCTTTTATTTTTATTTTTTTCCAGAGGGAGAGTCTTAAGGAGGCTCCATGCCTGGTGCAGAATTTGATGATGATACTAAGATGACAACCTGAGCCAAAAACAAGAGTCAGCCACTTAACCGACTGAGGTACCCAGGCCCTTCCCCTTTTTTTTCTTTTTAATTATTTCTGAATAGTAGTTCTTCATAGTATATATTGCAAACATGCAAATTTCTTCTTCCCACACTCTGGAGCTTCACTCAATTTGGTAATATATTTTTCCTATTATTTTAATTTTAATAAAGATGTTTATCAACCTTTAGAACTCTTATCACCCAGTATCAGTAATAGAGTATTTTAATTACTATAGCTTTGTAAGAAATGGGGTATTTGGGTGAGTCCTTCAATTAACCTTGGTCATTCTTGAGTCCTAATGCATATTAATTTTTTAGCAGTTTTATTGAAATATACATAAGTTTTTACTTACTGAAGTATAACATACAATGTCCTATTAGTTTCAGATATACATCATAGTGATTTGATATTTTTATACATTACAAAATGACCCCTGCAATAAGATAATCTGTCACCAAAGTTATTACAATATCATTGACTATATTTCCCTATGCTATACATTTTATTCCCATGACCTATTTACTTTGTAACAAAGTTTGTGTACCTTTAATCCCCTTCACCTATTCCAATTCAACAATCCCACTTCTAGGTATTTAATGGAACAAAAATATCAATTTAAATTAATGTAACAAACCACTTCATTTATTCTCTTCAATGAATTTTATCATTTCATTGGTTAGATCCTAGAGTTTTTTTTAGATACCTCTATTCATAGATAAATCATACTTTTGGTTACAAAAGGTCTACCTTTTTAAACTTAAAATATAATACATGATTTTATATATAACTTTAAAATAGTATATGTACATGTAATTTTGTTCTACAGTCCTGTAGGTGAGTACGAATACTATTGTTTGGAACTAGGTAATGATAAGCAGTTATATATTTACCTTTTTTCCAGGGACTTTACTCTTATTAGCTCTAAGAACTTTCTCTGTAGATTGAGTGGATTACATATGCAGATAATCCTATCATCTTTAAATAATGACAGTTCCATTTTTCTAATTCTGAAATTATTCATCTTTTTCTTTATGTTTACTTATTATCTGCTCCTCTGTACTAGAATGTAGGTTTCACAAGGGCAGAAATAATTGTATTTTTACATTATTCCAACTCCAGTGCCTAGAAGGCATGCCATAAATTGTTCAATAAATGTTATATCCTTAGAAGATACTAGTTCTAACTTGCAGCTACATCTAAATACATGTCATGTTGGATTCTGTTAATGTTTTATTGATTTGGGGGAGGGCATCTCTATCCAGTTTAAAAGTTTTCCACATCTATATTCAATTTTGGTATTTGATTCTACTAGTTCCAAATTAAGTTGAGGAGGGGTTTTTAAAATTTTCTTTCTATTCTCTAAAATAACTTGGACCTAAGTTTTCATTTGTTGTTTTGTGCGGTTTATTTCAAACTGATAAGGCAATTTCTTTCAAGATTAGAGATCTACTCAGATTTTCTCATCACCCATTTTTAATTTTCAATTTTTTTGGCTTCAAGCTTTCATTTCATTCTCTTATGATTTTTAAAATCTCTTTATCTGAAGTTCTGCCCCATTTTCATTACCAATAATGCTTATTACTCTTTGCCTTTTTCTGCTTGTTTTTTTCTTGATCAAACTTACCAGAGATTTACAGATTTATTTTTCCAAACAGCAGCTTTGGGTTGTGTTAATTTTATGATTTCAATTTCATTACTTTCTTTTGACTAAAACAATTTCTTTCTTTGTTTTCATCTTGTTCTTCTCATCATTGAGGAAAATATGTTAAATTATTCCACTGAAATTTCATATCTGAAGTTCTCCTTATACTCTATCTTTCCTTTAAATATTCTTAAGTAATGTCAGGTGCACACAGGTTCACAATTTATCATCCCGGCAAATGAGTCTATCTTTGTAATGACCTTCTCTGTTTTTACTTAGGTTTTCTTCGTCTTACAGCCTACTTTGTGTGACATTAAATACAGCCTCTCCAGTTTTAACCAGTTTCCTGGGACATCATTTTCTATGTGTCTTTAAAGTTTCCTGTGTCCTTAAAATAAAAGTATGTCTTTTAGAAATACTATAGAGCTAGACAATACAAGAATCCTTATTAATAGTTAGATTTAAGGGTGCCTTTAAAGGGGGGCTCAGTTGGTTAAGCATTTGCCTTCAAAGGAGGTCATAATTTCAGGGTCCTGGGATGGAGCCCTGGCATCAGGCTCCTTTGCTCAGCAGGGACTCTGCTTCTCTCTCTCTCTGTCCCTCCTACTCCACCTCTCCATCTCCATACACATGAAGTCCTCACAGAGTTAAAGAACACCATGCAGCAGGCTTTCTGCAATCATTTTCTGAACTTAGAAGAGCAGGAAGTATATACATAATTACTGGATTGTGTTGTGCATATTTCATGCTCCGATGAAATATTCCTTTCTGAAACTCTTCGCAGAGGACTTGAAGGAAAGTGTCATGCAGATCGAGTACATCAGACTAGATTTGGGAGAACTGGCTGTTTTCTGGCTCCTAGCTCTTTCTTCTGGTTCTGTACCTTATTTCCATCTCTGTCTCTCTCACACCTATTTTCCCCATATAGAGTAGACAGGGAACAGTCAATAATCCTTAAATCTCTGAAAACTCTGAAAATCTTATATAGTCTTTGATTTTCATTGTTCTAAATAAATACTTTCACCTCGGTGGTACTGAGTCCAGAAACCATTAAAGGGTCTGTAGAAGGATGTGGAAGGCCTTATAGAAATGTCCACAATAGGCAGACTTGAGCAAAAGTGCTATACAAATTTTCAAACAAGTAAGACACGTACTCGCGAATGTACCTCATCCAGAAGCTATGCAAGTGATATTGTGGCCTGGCTGTATCTTCAACCTGGTTCTGTGACAAGTCTAACCTCTCTACTTTTTTTTTTTTCTCTTAAACTCTGAATTCATTCAAGTGGATAGCACATATGAAAGCTAGCTGGAGGAAAACAAGGGCTGGCAAACATGGCCCAGCCAGTCACCAGGGACGGCTCCGGCTTATTATCCCTGAACAGATTCTGAATTTCCAATATGTAGTCAGGGAAATGTGACCCCGTCGTTTTGTTTTAATTAAGAGGAGATGAATATCCTCAGGAAATTTTACCTGTACAATACATGCAATAATGTATACAATTAAACATCTACATAAAATGAAAATGCCTCGTTACCTAGACTAGATTTGGTCTAATTAAAAAGTAAATCATATTCATAAGGAAAAATAATTGCCACTAGGCATAAGCTTGTTTTAATTTGGAACCTGCATAAGGATACACATACCACTAGAGGCACGAGCTTCATATTATAATCTCAGAAAAAAAGGAAACTGACTGAATACGATTATGTAATCTTGCCTACCAGAGTTAAAACAAGGGGCATCTTTAGTGGAGTGTAGGTGTGCAGCATTCCATAGGCCCCAAACTGCAGAAGATACTGTAATAGTAATATCAATGCTATGATACCGTTTGTAATCCCCATACAAGTAAGTCATCTCGGGTATCACAGAAAAGAGAAAGGCCAACTTCCCATGGTTCCTGAAGGAAGGAAACCAGACTGATTGGGTAGAAATGGGTCCTGAGGAACATTTGGCCACATGATTTATTTGGAGGATATAAACAAAGTCAGTGACAGGACATGTGTAGAGTCATTCTCAGACACAAGGTCACTGCACAGTATACTCTAGACTAAAGCATCACTTTGGAAAGTCTCCTTGGGATTCATTAGCCACAGGGTAGAGAATTTTTGGTCACAACTCAGTTTAGAACCAACACCATGTTGGCCAAGCATCTCTACTACCAGGAAAGAAGTCAGATTTTCTTCTTACTCTAGGACATATGCTGGTCCCAATTACTTCCCACCAGAGTAAAAGTGGGGCCAAGGACCATAGAAGCACTTATGTGATCCTCTCCCCTCAATACACTTGGACGTAATGCAATGGATGCCCTACTCAACACATCCTATGTTGGCATATCCTATAGAAAAGTGATGTTGGCTCCTAACTGGCCTTCAGGTCAGGTCCCACATCAAAGCTTCTACAAGTTGTACTTTAAGTGATAGCAGGATACTGATCATGTCAAGACACTGAGTATTTGTGAGGAGTGGTGGAGGGGGCTTAGCCAAATGTTTCATCTGCTCTAAGAGGAAGCAGAAGAGAAAAAAGTGCCAGGGGTAGGGGGTTGGGGTGGGGAGCAGGTAAAGGAATGTTACCAGAGGAAGAAATACATCAAACTCTTGGAGAAGCTGAACAAAACAGAAGGCAAGAGGACTTTTAACAAAAGGAGTCTATGTGTGGTTTGGCCTGTCTGCTATGTATTTCTAGGAAATCCAGCCCTAAGGTCCATGTTCTGTGAGGCCATGATTTATCTGTAGGTTTGTTTTCTCTCAAATCTCCAAATATTGAGCTCTCTCCCAAAACACTCCATCATTTTATGCAAGAGAACCAAAGACCAGATGTATGCAAGAGAACCAAAGACCAGATGCACTTTCAGAGCAATGAAGAAGTCTTAAGATCGTAATAAAGAAGGTGAAGCTCTTTTATGCTCTGATGTTCTAATATAGGAGAATATTGAAAAGAAATTAAAGATGAGAAAATCTGGCCTCATATGAAGAAGGAATGTTCTAATGTGAAGAGATTTCACAAGACGGAGGTCCTGAGTTCCTCAACTCCAGAGATATCCCAGGACAGAGAGACAATGTCTTAGCAGGATGCTAAAGATTGTGGTCTCCATGGAATCACCTTCTGCCAGAACTTGGAGGAGTAATCATCACAGTCATTCCAGCATTGAATTTCCAGGCCTCTTTGCTATCTCCAACATCCACAGATGTGATCATCTACCCAACTGAGGCAAAATTAACAACCCTACAACTGACTGAAGCTAGGGTATGTATTTTATGTAGCTGGCTCAAAAATAAATAGTGAGGAGAAAAGAGGAAAAAAACCCCAAGAGGTTATTTACTCTAAGAATCCAGGTTTGTGTTTATGTTCCACGTGAGGTCCAAATTGTATCTGGGCTTGAAATCCTCCAAACTCACAAGCTTTCTCGAAGGAGACGGGGTGGGAGCCATTCAGGATGTCATCCCGAGCCTGAAAGACAAGAGGAAGCAAAAAGCATCAGGAGCTTGGGGGAGCCATGCATACTCTCCAGGGACACATTCCTGCATCTGAGTGCATCCCCTCTGTGTGGCAAGGGAGAGAGCCAGCCAAATAGGACACAGCCAGGACACTGCGGGTGATTGTGGCACAGGAGGAATGAGGCAAAGGGAAAACAAGTCCTTTCCTCAAACTGCCTATAGATAGAAAACATCAGCAGTATCCAGAGAAAACTAAAGCTTTAATATCATCAAGGAAGGTAGAAGTGATCATGAAAAATAAAGAGGCAAAGGGAAATCCTTGTGATTCACAATATACTTTTTATGGCCCTAAATCATTAAAGCTAACAGAAAAATTACCTAGAGGTAAAATCAATCCAATCCCCATCCCAAGATAAAGGCCAATGTAATGTAATGTGGTGGCAGGGGGAGAGAGATAGTAACTCAACACTACAGCCATTTAAGCGAAATAGACAAAATGCATA